>NC_080022.1:189242917-189867917 GCF_030020395.1 Manis pentadactyla
GTTGAATGGGCTCTGCAGCCTGGCTGGGATCTCAGGAGCAAAACAGAGGACCTGGGGCCAAGCCACCCCATGACCCTAATGAGAACGGAGGTGGTGGTCCAGGAGGCCCCTCGGTGTGCTCCGCTTTGTGAGAATGCAGAAGGCCTCACAGGGATGAGGACACCTGTCCTCAGAGCCACAGAGCATGGGGGGCATGGTTCCAGGGGCACCTGTTGGCTCCAATGTGGTGCATTTACCAGCATGCAGTGCGATGGTGGCAATAACTCGCTCAGCCAGGTAGGGCCTGGAGCAAGCCCTCTGAGGGCAGAAGCCTTCAGCACCCTCCTGCAAGTGTGTGGCCTTATGGGTGGTGCTGGAGTCTGAGGCCTGAGACTGTGTCCACATTGCTAGAGGCCCAGGGCTGGCAGCCTGGGTGTAGATCTTGTCCACACCACCTGAGGGACTGTGCTGCTCAGAGGAGAAGCAGGCAGGTTTGGGGCCCCTGCCTGTGGGACCAGGCCCAGTTTGCCCTCCCTGGCTGGGGGCTTTGGGCTGTGCTGAAATTCCCTGCACGTCAGCTTCCTCATCTCTGAAGCACGTGAGGGTCGGCCGGTGTTGTGTGCACAGCCGTGCCGGTGGCCCGGGCCCAGTGGAGGCCAGATCACTCGAGCCTCTGTGCCCCAGCCTGCCCCTGAGCTTGCCTTTCTGAGGCTCAGTTTCCTCATTTAAGAACTGGTCCCCAACAGCAAACGCCCCGGGGTGGCAGCATCCATCGGTCAGTATTTGAGCCAGGACTTTGTTGTGTCCTCTTCAGGCACCTCTGGTGAGTGCCAGGAGCCTTCCTACTCTCTGGGGGTGGGGACAGGTGTCCGGGGGCCAAGAGCACTCCTAGAAGACGCATTTGAGCGACAGGACTGCCTTGACAAATGCTGCAAACAGCCAGAGCAGGAGCAGCTCAGTGCGCACACCTGGGTTTGTTGGTCTGGAGCCCCCAGGCCCCAGAGGACTTAAGCATATAAATTAAAATTGATTTGTTCATATAGAGTTTGTTCCCAGCAGCTCTTTTAAAAATGATGCTGTTGCCTTTGTTCTTTCTCTCCCTTTACATAAAGTTGCTGAAACATTTGGGAGTCAGTTGCAGACACCACGACAATTCACCCCAAATACTTTGGCATCTGAGGACCCCAGGCTTTCCCATCTCACAGGGGTGAGCCCCCCCATCAGGCCCCACTCACCCCTGCACCAAGTCCCCGCACTCCCTCCGTCCTTTAGAGCTGACCCTGCCCCCACCCAGGTCTTGAGCTGAATGAGTGGTCACACCTCCTTACCACCCTTCCCTGTAGAGCAGACACCCCATATTTTTGTCTTTTTTAACATTGACCTTTTCAAAGTGTTCAGGGTAATGGTTCTGCAGGAAGTCCTTCCACTTGGATTTCCTTTATTGTTCTCCCAGGGCTTGATACAGGTTAGGCATCCCGGACAAGAGCTTCACGCAGGTGACACTGTGCGCCACCAGGAGGAGACTGAGGCCTGGAGAGATGGAGTGACATGGTCACCACTGCCAGGACTGCTGCTCCAGGGGCTCTGATGGGTGCTGCCTGCCACCCCCAGGCCTGGATGACCAGTGCCTTTGGTGAACTTGGGGCTCCTTGAGGTGGCACCTGCCTTTGGTTTCACCTCTGAGCTGGCCAGGGGGCCAGCAGGGAAAGCACAGGACCCAGGACGGCTGGACGTGAGGGAGGGGTGGAATGGCCAAGGAGCCCCTCAGAGAGTGCCCCCGGGGCGCCTGATCCTCAGACCAAGAGGTGTGGCTGGAGCTCCTGCAGTGCTGGGGACCCAGCCCCCAGAATTGACACATCCTCCTAAGAGGAGGCTCAGGAAGGCCCCAGGGCCTGGGCCAAGGGCCCCAGGGGGGCAGGGGGTGCCAGCAGTGTGCTGGCCGTATGTTCCTCCTCTGTAGCTGCCAGTGCCCGGGAAGGAGGTGACGGTGAGGGTAGGGAAGTGGGGAGGGCATCACCCGTTTCCCAGGATCTCCTCTTACTACGACGGGGTCCCCAAGGTGGCAAGGCTGAAAGGGAAGGTTGCCCATCAGTTTGGCATGGGCCTGGGGAGGCCTCCGAGAAGGCCCGTGTGCTGTTGTCTCTGGCAAGGTCTGTGTGTGTGACTTGCCGCTTCCAAGAGGCCTTCGGCTCTAAGCTCAATGCAAGGTCGGGTCACTAGGCCCTGCAGGCCCACCCGGTGAGCTCTCTGCACCAAGCGAAGAGGGTGGGCAGGTGGGGCCATCATACTCCAGGGAAGGAGGGTGACCCCGCAGAAGGGGTGCCGAGGGCTCCTTGGCCCAGAGCCCGAGTGAGCTGCACACCCCTCGTCCCCGGCCGCCCTCTGGTCTCCAGCGGGTGCCTCTCCAAGCCCCACCCACAGAGGCCAAGTGAGGAGGCCACTCTGCCATGCGGGCCCAGGGTCAGCCCCAGGGTCAGAGCGGGGCACTGAGTGGGGGCCCAGGGCCCTGGCTCTCCGGCATCAGCAAGCCACCACCTGGCCCCTTAACTCAAGCTGATTGACAAGCATAGAGCCAACTCCACTTGGTGCGAGCAGCAGACCCCCAAGCCCCAGATGGGGGCTGGGCCAGCCCACACCTGTTAGGACCCGCCCTGGCAGGCAGGGGACAGCTGAGTGCCTGCCATTGTTCTCCCTGGCTCCAGGGTCTCCCCACCAGGCCAGCACCACCTTCAGAATGTTCCACGGTGCTGGGGCTGGGCCGGGTCAGGGAAGGCCAGGGAGGACGGAGGGTGCCGAACCCAGAGCTTGGAAACATCATGTGGGCCATTGGGGTTCCCTGGCGCATGTGGATCTCAGACAGATGAGGACAAGTGGGGTGAAAGGCTGGGTCAGGGAGGCCAGGGGCAGGTGCAGTGACCTAGTGACACATAAGGCACCAGGCTGTGACCTTGAGCTACAGACAAGACATCAGAGGCCAGACGGGGGGGACTCAGTGAAATCGGGCTAGGGTGGGGGTGCACCGCAGCTCCAGAGTGTTGGGACCCTCTGCCTCCAGGCTCTTGCCCACACCCCACAGTGCCCAGGGTTCCTCAGGGCCCAGGGGCCATGCTTGGATGGTTGCATGTACAAAATGTCCCTTAGCCCATGGAAACTTCTCCTGATTACCTGCAGTGACCAGGACAGGGGCCCAGCTGGTTGTGCCGAGGCCCCAGTCATGGGGTGGCAGGTGAGAGGAGGGGGGACAAAGCCAGCACCATCTCCAACCAGAGCCTAGTCCCTCTGGCCAAAGGGTGGCTGAAAAACTTAGAAAGCAAACCACCGGTCCCGTGTGACCTCTGCCAGGGGCTGCAACTGCGTAAGAGTTCACGTCTGAGTGCCAGGCGGGCCACCTTGCCGAGTTAACCACGTAAAGAAAGATGGAAGCGTGGGTCCTGTGCTCATCTATCGGGGCACCCAGAGTGGCTCCATGGGACAGAGAGCAGCCAGTGTGAAGCGCTCCTGAGGAGGGGTGCCCTTTCCCAGTGATGTTCTTCGGGTGGACCCCCTGGCCCCTGGCCTGCTCCAGGCCCCGAGCTGTGTGGTGACAGTGAGCCCCTCACCCTCAGAAGGGCCCAACACAACCTGCCCAGCCCAGGAGGCTGGGCCAGCTGTCAGGTCCCGGCCATGGGCACTGTCCCAGGCAGGGGCGAGGGATCTGTCAGGCACCCTGCTATGATGATGACTTTAATTAATATTCAATATGTCATGTCCTGGACAAAGGCAGGCTTCCCAGTCAGACAGACTTGGTTCAAGTCCTGCTGTGCTGCCTTGGACAAGTTACAGAGCCTCTCTGTGCCTCTTGTCTTCATCTCTAATGTTTTTTTTCCATGGGAGGCAGCGGTGGGGACCCAGATACTAATGCTATTAAAGTACCACGTCCAGGTGGCGGCCAGAATCAGCCCCTTTCGCTTCCTTCTGCACTTCCTCCCTCACGTCTGTGGCCTCAGGACAGAGCCGCTTGGCAGGCCCATAGGATGCCTGGAGCTGGCAGTGGGGCCAGCACAAGCCCACCAAGCCCCAGGAGGGGCCGCCTCTGCTCAAGTTGGGCAAAGGATGGCCACAGAGGGCACAGGTGGTCTCTGCACCTGCCAGGCGGGTGGAAAGGCTTTGTCCAGCTGGAGCAGTGGACCCGGACAAGCGGCGCCTGCGTGCTCTCGTGGCCCCTCCCCGCTGATCACATCCCAGCTTCTCACCAGCATGGAGGTGTGAGGTGGGCTGGGTGGGGGGCTCATCCCAGGCCTCCCTACATGTCCTGCTCTGGTCAGGGGAGGGATCTTTCTTATGTCCCTTGTGAGCCTGGTCAGGAAGAGGCCAGGAAACCCCCTCACCGCTCCCCCAGCTCAACAGTCTCTCTCACCAAGGAACATTTCTGTGTGGAGCCAGTGAAGTCAGCTCTGCCCCCAGCGGGCAGTGTGGACCGTAAAGGGGTCAAAGAAGCCATCTTTGCCCCTGCCCCTAATGACACCTCGTTATCCACTCACCCATTCATCCATCATTCAACAAATACTTCCTGTGTGCAGAGCTCTGCTCCTCACCAGCCTCCCAGTCTCTCTTCGGTAGTAGCTGGACTGCCATCTGGGGTACCTGCTGGTCACACCCACACCTCCCACTGGGTTTTCAGCCAGGGCCCCTGCTTCCTCTGGAAGGTATTGAAGGTCCAGCCAAGCAGCCAGCAGAGGAGCTGGTGGTGATGAAGTTCTCCTGGAGACACAGCCATCGGCCCTGTGCCCTCCTCGCACCCGGACAGGGGGATGGCAGGACCTGAGCTTTGCCTGCTTTGCCCAAGCGTCGAATCTCCGTCCACCCACCCACCGTGAGCAGGATCTGGCAAGCCCAGAACTCTAGCACAGTGTGGCCGGGGGCTGGGCCTCTCTAAGGACAGGGAAGTCCCAGTGCCACCCTGCCTTGGGTGGACAAGCGAGACCGTCTGTCTCCAACAGCAGAGCTCCAAACAGGGACAGGTGTCCCTGGTCTCCTCCCTGGCCCCATCCAGCCCCACGGCCACCCTCTCCTGTCTTTCCTTTTGGGCTCTTCAGGGCCCCTCCGCCACAGCCCAGAAGTCTCTGGGTGTTCAGTCGGGGCTCCCCCATTCTGTTACTGTTCTTGTGAGGGACTTTCCTGGTGCAAGAAACCCCAGCTGGAAGTACCCCAGAAGACTCCATCAGACCCAGGTCACACAGCAAGAGACCTGTGGGGTGCAGGGGTGGCAGGATCCCTCCAAAGCACCTGGGGCTGCAGAGCTCCTAAAGTGCTTAAGGGCTCTGAGCCCCTGAAGATCGTGTTCACGCTAACAGCCTTTCAGGGGTCCTCACACCCCCAGGGCCCCTCCACCCAGCTGGCATGATTGGCAATGAGAAAAATGCTGGGAAAATTACTAATTTCTATCCATTGAATTTATTTCTGGGAAAGTTTGCCCATTAAGGGGCAAGCCAAGGCACCCAGAATAAGAGGGAGGAGGCAGAGGCCTGGGAGGGCCTTGCAGGAGGGTCAGGGGTAGCAGGTATAGACCGCGGTCAGCAGGAGCCCGCGGGGCCTGGGACAGAGGAATCAGAAGGCTGCCCCACCCCCTGCCCACTCAGGGCAGCTAGTGAGTGGCAGGAGGGGACAAGGCTGCTGAAGTGTGTGTGTGTGTGTGTGTGTGTGTGTGTTGTGGGGGCGACAGGCTGGGCTGGGAGCCCTGTTTCTGACTGTCCACGTGTGAACCGCGAATGTGTCTAGCATTGGGTCTAAATGGCAGGAGCCGGTGGCCACAGATCCCTTGGCCACCAGGGCCAGAGTGTGTTTCAGGCTCTCAGACGTCCTGTCCACACTCCCTCACCGGGGTCCTTCCTCTACTTCCCCTGTCGTGGAAAGTCAGGCTCCTCCCCTCCCACCCTGGGGTCCACATTCCCCGCAGGCGTCCCTGGCTCTTCTGTGGGGTTCTGGCCCTCAGGCTGGAGCTGGCATGTTGCTCTCCTGATGCTCAGTTCTTGCTGTGCCCACAGCCTGTATGGGGGCGGGGGAGGGGCGCAGAGGGAACCAAGAAGACACCTCTGCAGAGGCCACTGGGGCTCTAGGGCCTTGGCACTGCATATGCCTGCCTGGCTAGACAGAGCAGGGAAGGCACAGTTGGACTGTCCAGATGCTGCAGAAATAGGCATCCAGTCCACCCACAAGGCCAGGAGAAGGAGGGCTGAGCCGAGGCCGGTCCCCACATTGGGGTTCTCCAAGGGCACTAGGCAGGCTGCTTCTGGACCCGAGGAACCTGCTCTGCTTCCCAGCAGGCAGGGTGGGGGACTGATGTGCCCAGGGCCCAGGATGCTGGGGGACAGTCCTGCCCAGCAGCCTTCCAGATGTCTGGCTCAGGAATGCTTCCCCAAGCCCACTCTGCGGCGGCGCGGCCAGGGACAGAGGGCAAGGCCATAGTGTGCCTTTTCACTGCTTTTTAGAAGGCAGCCCAGAATATTCACCTCCTGCCAGCCTAATAACATTCAGCTCGAGGCCACGCATGGCCAGCTTCCTGTTTCCTGCTACTCCAGTCCAGTTTCATCTGGGCCATTCCCTGTCCCTCCAAATAGAGGGGCTGTGGTCTCTCCAAAGATGCCCTAACTGCCCCCATCAAACCCCAGAAGTACTCAGAAATGTAAATTAAAATAAATTGCATTTTTAAGTCACAAATAGGGGCCAGTTTTATCACTTTTATTGCATAATAACCATGAATGAAGTACAGTCCCCGCTGCCTTAATTGCCTGGAGACTAAAGTTCAAGTCTTGTCATCCATGCAGGCTGGGGGATGCTGTGGGTCACATCCCCCCACCTGGTGCAACACAAGTGTACGTACGGACAGGACGAGGGGCTTCAGGGAAGGTCCCGGAGGCTTCGTGGTAGAGCCCTTGAGTGATGGGTCAGGGGGTCCTGGGGAGAGAGGCTCTGTGGAGCCGTCCCTTCTCCTTCCTGCCCAAGGAGCACTGTGTCAGAGCCCCTGCACTCTGGCCCCACAGCCCCAGAGACAGAGAAGCAGAATGGGACTGACCTGGCAAGACAGCTGCCAGAAAGGGCTGCCCAGCTGCACGCTGCAGGACCCGCTGGCCAGCCGGGCTTTCCCGGCCCCAGCCGGGCACAGCCACTTTCCTGGGCTTCCTGCATCACTTGGGGAGAGGGCCAGGAGGGCCAGTCTCCTCCTCTTTCCACACTACCCACTGGGATTCTGCTGGGGTGAAGCTGAATGGGGGTACCGTGAGCGACCAGGGCTCCCCCGTCTCCTCCCTGGCCAGACAGGTGAGCTCACAACTGCTGTCTGCCTGCACCCACTGTTCTGCCCTATGGGTTGGGGAGCAGCATTAGAGACCAGGGCTATGCCCAACGAGGGGCTGTAGAGGCCGGCACACACCACAGGGCGGACTCCCTCCCCAGACCCCCTCCTCCCATCCCCCAGGGCCCAGGCCCTTTAATCTTTAAATGCCTCGGGTCTAGTGCTGACCCCAAAAGGAACACCCCAGTGAGGGGTCACCTGGAGTGGCCTCGGGGTGCGGTGGGGCGGGAGCAGTGCGGACAGGCTCTCCCTCATCCCTCACCCCCACCCGCCATTGATGCTATTGGAGGAGGCGAATTTCTCCCCAGTTCAGAGAGCTGCGGCGGCCTTTCCTGCTGAAAGGGGGTCGGGCAGGACTCCAAGGCAGAGGCAGATTTAGGGAGCCAGACGCGAAAGCCCCAGGAGTGGGCTGGGGCCCGGGCAGGGGAAGGGGTCCCCACTCCTCGCGTCCCTGCTGCAGCCGGAGGGCAGAGGCGTCCCTGGAGAAAGCCGGGGAGGGGGCACTTCCTCCAGAAATCCGCTGGGTCATTGTTACACTTTCCGAGGCCAGGGAATTTTTCCAGGAGGTTGTGACAACCCCCAAAATAATAATAATGCCCCTCCCCCAGCAGAAGGAATTCAGGAAAAAACAGCTGCTGCCTCGATGAGGCCCAGGAAAAACAAGGTCAGGCGCTGCGAAGATTGAATTCGAGGCGCGCACCGGCACGCACCAGACCCGGGCGCGGGGGGCGAGCTCCCGCCCCGGGGCCTCCTGGCTCCACGCCGCCGCCGGTCTCCCGCCAGGCCCTGGGCCGCGGACTGTCCCGGTCCTCGGGGGAGGGTCGGGGGCCAAACCGTCAGCAAGCCACCGGGACCTGGGGGCGGGGAAGGGAGAAGGCCGCCGCTGCTGTCGGGAGAAGACTCGGATCCTAATCAGCAGGGACAGGAGAACGGGCCGCGGGCGCTGGCCGGCCATCACGGTGGCCTGATCGGGCCGCCAAGACCCCCACCGCCACCGCGGTCATCCGCCGGCCACGCGGGCCGTGCCTCTCCTCGCCCGGCAAGGGTTGGCTGGGCCTGGAAGGTCCTGCGCACCGACGCCCACTCCCTGTGGGCTGCCTCACCGTGGGGGCTGCGCGGGGCTCAGGGGGAAGCCGTCTGCCGAGGTTCCTGCTGCCGCCCGGGCGGCCCCGATCGTGGGGGACCCCGAGCAGGCCCTGCAGGAGCGCAGGCATGTTGCACAGTAGCTCGCCGGGGTCTGGTCCCTGCGTCCATGCGGGGCGAACGCGTGGGCGACCCTCCAGGGAGTCTGGGCGCCGCGGGGCGGGCAGACGCCTGACCCCCACGGGCGTAACCGGGGCCCTGAGACTCCGGAGCCTGCGCTGGGAATGAGGTTTGGAAGGAAGAGTTCGCGGAGTGGACCCCGAGCCTTCGCCGGGCAGGGGCACCGCGTGCGCGCCGCCTGCGAGGCCCGCGCAGCGTGAGGAGGCCGCGGGGAAGGCCCAGCCCCGCCTGGAGCGCTCCCCGCCCCCAGCTCCGAGGTGTGAGCTCCAGTCTCTCGGGAGAAATCAGCAAACAAATAATTCTCGGTATTTCCCAAACTGGGGCACCTGGGGGTGAAGAGAAAACTGGAGAGAGGAGGGGACAGGGTCGAACCCGCTGGTTTTTTACTTTAAAAATTATATATTTTATGTCACAATCGCTTTTCGTTAAGACCACAAACATCCAATTTGGCTTGGCGTAATAAAATCAGCCGGAGCTCCCTTAAACGGAGCCATTCCGGTGAATTAAGTTGTGAAATCTAATCTATTATATCCATAAAGGAGAACGCTTTCATTGTAAATTCAGGTTATAAAGAAACTATACCTGGGCAGCCAGCCTCCCTTTCCGATTCGCTACTTGAAGGCTTATCAAATTACTCCAAAATGTTGGGCTACTCTCTCCGTATCTCATGGCAACAAAAATTAAATGTGGCAACATTTCTTTTAAGAGCGGAAGAGGTCAGCAACAACCAGAACAACGGGGTGAGGGTACAATTTTTGAAAGACCCCCTCCAACTCTCCTCTGCATTGGGAGGCGCCGTTACTATTTCCCAATTAATCCGAGTTTGTAGAACGACCTAAACGGGCCCAGCTTCCTCACGTTCTCCTCGCTCGGCGGCTGGGGGCGTCTGGGCGCAGCTCCGGGGTGGACCGCACGTGGGCAGGGAAGACCTCGGACACTCGGACCTCTGGTCAGCGGCGCGGGGAGCTCGCGGCCCAGCCCGAACCTGCGCGCGCCGTCCCCGCCCGCGGTCTGCACACCTGGGCTAGAGCAGCAGCCCTCCGAAGCCCGGCTTGCCCCTCCGGCCGCGGTGCCCTCGGGCTGGGCGCCCGCTGGTCTCCGCGGGGGCAGTGCCAGACAAAGGAGTCGCTTACTAGGGCTTTTAAGGGATTTGGTGGCTAAAGAGGAGGGGATGATTCGCCCCCCACCCTTCCCCGCCTGTACCCCCAAGCCCTCCTCAGGCAGCCTGGAGTGGGGTGGTGCAGCACCCTGATGTTTATTTGGTTCTCGGACGGGGGTCTTGGGCCAGCGCTCGCTGTCCAGACCACGCCCTCCCCCTGCGACGCTTTCATCTATTTCTGGGAACTGACGGACTCCAGGCTTGGGTCGGGGGCGTCAGGAGTCGGCCAGAAGTCCGGGTCCCCAAGGACCCTCCGCCCTCCCCCGAAGAGGACCGTTGGGGTGACAGCGCCGAGATCTTAAGTCCGAAATTCCCAGGTAGCCGGAGGATGCGGCTTTTGTCAGGCCCGCAAAGATTTATGAGGCGCCCACGGAAGTGTCAGCCAGGCCTCCCCGAGGCCGCCAGCGCACCCCGGCTAATCTTTGATTTTCATCTAATTATTTTTTTCCTGCCACTTTCAACTCAACGTCCGGAGATGCGAACAAAGGGAAGAAGATGGGGGAGGGGGCCTCCAGGCAGCGGCGAGCGGTCGGTCAGCACAGTGGGGTCCCTCCACGCCCAGGCTGTGCCCTGCGCGGGCCCCAGGACGGCGAGGAATGAAGGGTGATCAGACTGAGACCGTGGGGCACTTGCTCTCCACCTCCGCTCCCCCCCAGCGGCGGGGCCAGGGTGGGGCTCGGGGTCCCGCGCAGTCCGCGGCGCACCCAACGCGCCGCGCGGCAGGGCTTCTCAGGAGGAATCCCTGTGAACGCCCTTGGGCGACGGGAGGAAGGAAAAAATACGTTCCCTTAAATTGCAAGGAAAGGGGTCGTGGGAGGGGGCTCGACAGGCCAGAGGCGGTAGAGAAGGTGGAGGGAGGCCGGCTTTCTCCTCTTCCGGCGCGGAAAAAGGCCCACCCAAGCGGGTCAAGACAGGAGCGAACCTTGCAGTTTTCATGTTTAAAAAAAAAAAAAATTCCAAAAAGGAAAATTATTTTAGTGGTCACCACCCGTAAATCAACTAAAAACAGTGGCGGTAATCCGAGTGTGGGGGTTCGGGGCCGCATAAATCTCAGGCGCCTCTTCCACTGGAATCGGGAGACTTTTCGGCTTGTTGGGTTTTATTTCAGGAGGAACGAGGTCCGGGGCTTTGGCGGACGCGGGTCTGGGCCGGGACGCCCACAGCGAGGGTGCCGCGACCGCCTCGTCTGCGCCGAGGAATCAGGGGGCGGCAAACGCGCCTTGCGGGTGGACCGGCCTTCCCGCTCTCCCCGGCGCGGTCACCACGTGGGACCAGCGGGAGTCTCGTGGTCCGGGTACCGGCAGGAAACCCGAGCGCGGGTGGGGAGCTGCCTTCCTTTCCAGCCCGAACTGGAGTGAGCACAGCCGGGCTTGCGCGGGCCTAGGCGGCCCTCGGGAGCCTTTGCAGCGCGCCCCACCCGAGCCCCGCGCCCGCGCCGCCCTGCCCCTGTCGCCCCAGCCCTTTGTTCTAACTTTGCGTCGGGGGAGCGGGAGGAAAGGACACAAATCATCCCCTCCTCGTTAGCCACCAAATCCCTTAATTTTCAGTCCAACCCCAAACGGCAAGAATTCATTTCACCGTATGGGGGCCTTTTCCCCACCGGTGGAGGCCAAATTTCCCATTTCCCACGTATCTAGGACTCCTCCTTTTTTGAAAGTCTCCAAACAAATCCACCGCCACTTAAAGCCCCATTAATCAGGCAAGAAAGTGGAGAGGGGAGGCATATTCTCTTTAGGATCCCCAAATAGGAGCGCCCTTCTCTTCAACTCCCCCCTTTGTTGTAGGGGCTCGGTCCCGTCCTAAGAACAGGGGCGGGGTGGGGGGACCGCAGGCTCGCACTCAGGAGGGTGCTCCCCCCAGACAGACTCTCTGAGGACTTCTTTTGTCTGACGTGGGCACGGGGGAGGGGCAGGAGCCCGCCCCAGGCCTCCCCTAAGCACCCCCGAAACACAAAGCCCACGGGCCTCCCCCGGCCGGCAGGGAGCGGCTCGATACACAGGGTCGGGGGAACTTCCCGCCCCGCACGGGACCGCGGCCGGGTCTCCCCATCCTGAGCTTCCTCCGACAACCCCGCGCCCCCTCCCCCAACAAAAAGACCCTGCGCGTCCTCGCTCGAAAAAGCTTCCCGGGTTCTCAGAGGTAGAGACTGCGGGGAACAAAAGCCCCGTCGCCCAGCCCCGGACCGCGGCAGCGAACACGGTCTCTTCGGTGAATGAAACAGAATCTGGGAAAAAGGGAAAGCTTTTCCAAAGGGCACTCGCCGCGCGCCCCGAGGTGGAGTGGAGGGCGGCCGTCCGGCTGGGCCCGCGTCCACCCCGCGAACGGCGGCCCTCCCGGAGCCCCGCAGAAAGGACACGTTTGCAGCGAAAGGGTCTTACACACCAACCGGGTTTTTATTCCTTCCCCATCCAGTCTGCGCTCTGGGCGCGCGGGAAACAAGTAAAACGTACCTACCTGGCGGCGCTCCGAGGGCGGCCTCGCGGGCACAACGCTGGCGAGGGGGCCCCCCAGACGCCACTCCCGCCCGGCCGGTAGCCCCATGGCCCGTCCCTCCCTCCCCAGCGACGCACCCCGCCGAGCCAACTCTCCAGGAAGCGCGAGGAGCTTCCCGCGCGGGCGCTGCGTCCATCTTCCTGCGACTGACCTCGCCTCCTCCCTGTGCAGGACCCGGCAGAGGGTCCTGCAGCTCGGCGGGCCGGGAAGGGGGCTCGGAGGCCAGGGAGCGGCGCGTACCGCCGCTGGGCTGCGGCTCCAGCTGCAGGTCCGGGCCCCGGCCTGGGGAGTTCTGCTCGGCGCGGGCACCCGCGTTCCCACGTTCCCGGCCGAGTTGCAGGGATGGACGCGGAGCCCTCTCAGAGGATGAGGAGGCGGCGGCGGCCGCGGTCCAGGCAGGAGCCCCAGGCGGGAGGGGTGCTGGGCAGATGGGCGGGTGGGCTCCCGCGCCCCGCGGCCGCCGCCCTCAGGGGCGCCCGGCCCCGCCCCGCCCCGCGCCCCCGTCCGGCCCCGCCCAATTGCCGCCCGCCGCCGCCGCCGCCTTTGTCTGGGCCGCGCGCACGGGCCAATGGGATTGCGCGGAGACGCGGGCGGCGCGCGCCTGGGCCAATGGGCGGGCCGGGCGGCTCCGAGGCCCTGCGGGGTCGGGCGCGCGCGCGCCTGGAGCTGAGGCGCCGAGCGGATGACTCACCGTTCGGGCCCCCGCGCTTTCTCCCCTCTCTGGGGCCGCCTCCGCTGTCCGAAAAGCGCCCCCAGCGCGGCGGTGGCAGAGAGACGGCGGCGGGACCCCCGAGGCCTGCGGGGATGTGGTCCGCACAGCCCGTGGCATCCAGCCCCGATCAGCTCCTCCCGCCCCAGGGCCGCTCCGCGCCGTGTACGCCCCTCCGAGTTGCTTCAGAGAAATGCAGCTCCCGGGGGGGAGGGGAGGGCACCCTGAGAGCGAGGACGGGACAGCGTCGCCGGCCCAGGGCCTGCGCGGCAGGGGGAGGTGCTGCTTAGAGAGCCCGGTCTGCAGCCGGGTCCCCCGCTGCGGCATGGGGGCCGAGGAGCCAGCCCTGGCCGCGCTCACCGCCTGGCGGCCGTCCCAGGGTCACCCCGGACGAGGAGTGGCCCCCTGACCCGCTGCGCTGCGTCATACGAGAGGAGCCGGCGCCCAGGAGCTCCGGGATCGGGAGTCTCCGCAGCCAGGGCCGGCGTGCCCGCTGCTCTCCGCGCCCTCCCTGGAGGCGGGCTTCTTCCTGGCCCACCCGGAGAAGGGGTCAGAGGCAGGGGCTCTGCCCTGAACGGTTCTGACCCCTTCCCCACTCCGCTGTTGCCCTGCACGCAGAAAGGAGGCCTTTTCGCTAAAGGAAATGCCCAGAGTAGGTTCGCTTGCCTCTGGACAGAGGACTTGGGTCCACCTCAGTAGTGCGCCTTCCTTGAAAGAGGCAGACAGGTTCGTGACTGGCATCTTGCTGCACCGATGGACAGTGACGTCAGTGGGGAATGGGAGGGACTTGATAATACGGGTGGATATAGTAACCACAGTGTTTTTCATGTGAAACCTTCATAAATGTGTGTATCAGTAATACCTTAATAAAAAGGAAAAAGAAAAAAGAAAGTAGCAGATAGGTCTTAATTACACCAGGACTTCCACCAGGACAAGCAACCATGACGTGTGGTCCCAGGCCTCAGGGAGGGTGGCTTCCAGAGTGTTTTGGTTCCAAACGGTGGCTCGTAATGAAATCACAAATAAACCAAAGTAGAAACCCAGACAGAGCATCCGTAGGTGGGTGGGGGTGAAGCCCTGGCGGTGGAGAAGGGCCTGCCTGGCGTGGGACTCTTCCTCCAGGAGGGAGCTGAAGCCTGGGGCGAGGCACCACGGGGCAGAGGGCCCTGCCGTGTCACAGGCGCTCCGGGACTCGCAGTCTGGCCTGAGGATTCTGTCTTCACCTCAGTGGAGCCGCTGTTACCAGAGTCACCAGCCAGCTCCTCATCACTAAAGCCCGCAGACTGACCTCCGGGGCCAGGGGATGGTGCTGTAGGCCTCTGCCCTGGTCCGGGCTGGGCTGCAACAGGGTCCGTCCGCAGGTCCGTGGAGATCCTGCTCCCAGGGAGTAAGCGCACAAGGCCTGAGAACTGAATGCACTTCGATGCCGTGAAGAGACGGAATTAAGGCGGTGGTCCAGACACTTCCCTCAGGCTCTATAGTCTCACCTTTAATGCCCGGAAATGACAGAGAAAAATTAAAATCCATTAAAAACAGAACAAGAAGGGTGCTCTCCATGGACCAGAAAACCCAGAAAGTTCTGGAGAGATGGGGAAGCATTGTTTCTCTGGCTCGAGGGAAGAAACCACAGCCAAAACCTCAGAGGCAGAATCTGCTGGCAGGTGACAGTGGCTGGAAAGGAGCATCTGAGTGGCCTGGGGCAAGTGTCAGGGTGACCCCCGGGTGCATCTGAGTGGGGGGGGGGTCGGCCCGCCCTTGGCTGTGGGAAGCAACAGGCAGTGGAGGGAGAAGGGAAGCCATTGATGAAGAGCACCTGGCAGGAGTAAAGAGTCCCACGTTCCCAAAGTGGTCACTGATGCCCCTAGCAGCCTGCTGGACCTTCCACACTGTCATTCAAGGCCACTGACCACTCGCTGATGGACAAACAAGAGACCTGGCACATGAAGAACTGACGCATGAGGCAGGCTGAGGCTGAGCTGTGCACTGCCGTAGCATCCCCTTCCTCCTGGGCATGGGCTAGACTCCATTCCCAAGCTCCCCAGCAAGTAGCGTAGCCATGCAGCCAAGCCCTCCCCTGTGGGTGTGAGCGGACATGGTAGGTGCCACTCTGGCACCTCCCTCACATTCTTCCCCTTCCATGGGCCCAAGAGGTGGTCCTCCAGTGACACGGAAGCTTCCCGTGCAGGATGGAGAACCACCATCAGCCTGAGACCCTGAATGTGGCTGGAGCTGAGGCCACTATCAGCTTGGAGCCCTTCCTGTGGCTTTTCCACCCTGCGTTGACCCTCAGAGCCAGGAGTGTGAGCACTGCGGACTGCTGTTTCCGCCACGGGACTTTGGAGTGGTTTGTTATGCAGCATTTGCTGTGGCAACAGCTGACTAATTCTCCCACCCTAATACAGAAATGGGTGCACAAGGAGCTGGTGTGACAAAACCTTACAGTATGTGGTGTTGGCTCTGGGGTGGCTTGTGGATGGCAGGGAAACTGATATGGTGAGCTGGAAATAATGACACGCTTCCCTTGTTATGTTGCGGCAAAACATTTGGGAAAACTGGGAGGCAGTAGGGAAGAGCCAGAACCTGAGTGCGCGGGCCGGTCCTTGCTGCGCCACCACAGCCCTACAGAGGAGGGGGCTGCTTGAGGTCAGGGGTAGCTCAGAAAGGGGGTCCTCACAGGCCAGAAGGGCCCAGTGTTTACAGCTCAAATGGTGGGAGGAGATGCTCAGGGGCTTCCCAAAGGTAGCTCGAGGCAATAGGGGGCAGCAGCAACAATCGGGTTGAGGATCAGATTTCAGGGTGCAGGCAGATAACTGGGTCACCTGTCTGCACATCTGGACCCACCGAGAGGCTGCAAGATGTGGCCTTGGGTGGGGTCACCTCCCTCCAGACAGGGTGATCTTTTCTCCACGCCAGAAGGCTGGGTGCTCAGGATATCCGGAGGCCAGAAGGCACACTGCAGGTGTCTTAGCTGTCCCCCACAAGCTGTTTCCCCTTCCCACTGGCCCCTGGCTACACTACATTCCCCAGGTTCCCTTGCAATAGGGGTGGTCAGGTAGCCGGTTCTGCCGGCAGGATGTGGCAGAAGCAATGTGTGCCAATTTCAGGCCAGAACAACCTCCCCAGTCAGAGCAACCGTGGAAGCCACGTGCTGCAGACTGGGGCTCCCACCCCCAGTTGGACCCCGTGCCTTGGACCAGCCAGAGATGAATCAGCTTCCAATCTGTGTGAACTCTTACGTTTGGGGTCTGCTTGGTGTAGCACTTTAACCTAGGCCAAGCATGAAGAGCTGCAGTTCTCCGAACACACAGAATGTTTAAAAACAACATCAGTAATACCTATGGAGAGAAAAGGAAACAGTAAAAGACAAAAAGTTGTAATGGAGGTAGAGGAAGTTATGAAACATGAAAAGTAAACCCACAGTTTTCTATCCAGTTATCTAGAAGGAATTCCAAGGGACAGAGACTGGAAGGGAAGGGATGTGGGGCTTCCAGAAAGAATCCCAGCTAACCGCCCTGGGCTGAAGACACGTGACAATGACGTTGCAGAACACAGGGAAAAGGGATCGAATTAAAGCTCCCCGTAGGGGACAAGCACATGACCCCGGAAAAAAGAAAGAGAATGGTAAGCCTGACATCAGACACGGGCAACCGTGGTGGGTTCCAGACGGCCATGGCGCACCTTCACGGCTTGGAAGGAAAATTATTGGGCCTGAAATTCTCTGCCAGGCCTGACAGCCATTCAGTTGGGAGGAAAAACAAACACTTTTTTGGGTCATGCCAAGTGTTTGGAGAGTTGATGTCCAACAAATACTGTCTGAAATAATTACTAGATTATATACTCGAGCAAAACAAAAAACAAATCCAAGAGGAAGACATGGGCTGCAGGAGTCAGAGAAACTATTTTTATCAGGGGACACAGGCTGGAAAATACTCTCCACAGTCTGGGAGGAAAATGCAGATGATCTCATCCTGGGCAGCAGAGGGAGAGGTGGAGGGAATCGGACTGACGTGTGTCTTTTTCACGGGGGCAGTCAGGACACTGATTAATTCTCACAATGGGAAGGGAAAGGTAAGTTCAAATATGGGTGTTAAAATTTCAAGTAATCAGTAGGGGGGTAGAAATATGATGTAAAAGTTTCAAACCATTAGAAGGAAAACTTAGAACAAAGACAACTTGACGTATCTAACAAAGGTGGGAAATGGGGCCGGAGGGGGATGGGTGCTGCAGAAAACACACAAAGCTAGATCTCGGGGCTCGGGTTCAGCGTACGCTGATCACAGTGAATGCTAGCAAGTCAAAGCTAGGCATTAAAAGACAGAGACACTTGGGACAGACACAAATTCACACTGCAGACACCTGCTGCCTGTGAGGCTGACCCCAACAGAGGGCTGGTCTAGGCCAGGGGTTCCTGGAACTTGGGTGGGACGACCTTATTACACGTTTCTTTCCTCTGGTCTCTAAGTACAGTTTGGCATTTCCTTCAGTTATTAACTGACATGACAGTTATTTTCAAGTTGTGATGCAATTCTTGCAGATATCTTGAAATACTGTTTCTGTTCATCAGGACTTCAAAACTTTGGTAGTTATTTAATGTGTTAGCAAGGAAATGTACATCAACTACACTTCAAGAAAAAATATATCCAAAAAACCACAAAGAAGCATAAGTATCCCTTTTTTGTGGTATACATAGATATAACACGAGTACAAAGCATACAAAAACCGTATAAAGACTTTGATGACTATACTTCAATAGAATTGTTTCCTTTATAATCCTGTGTCTTATGTATCTTTTATTCTGAGATGGGGTCCACAGACTTCTCCAGGTGCGGAGAGGGGCCCAGGCCAGTCGTGGTGATCCCACCACTGAAGCCAGAGCTGGGCTGGGTGGGCACAGGGCCAGTTCTGCACCACATTTGCAAAGGTCCATGTGCTAGAGGACTCTGGGCAGGCTCCTTATTTTTATGAGCCCTCCAGGAGACACTCTGGTCTCCTCCTGGGTCCCACTGGTCCCCTTGCACAAACTGAGGGCAGACTGACCCCTCCCCACCCCCCTGAAGTAAGAGCAAAGGACTCCGAATCTGGGAGACACTGGTGGGCCTCAGTCACCAACCCTGGCGCTTGGCCCCCTCTGTCATATGAAACATTAAACTTCAGTGTTGTTGGTACAGTCTGAGACAGAGTTCCCTCACACCTGCCCAGAAGAAAACTGCAGAAGCACAGAAAATGAAGAGGGAGAAGGTGACACAGGCAAATGTTCCATCTCGTGATTTGGGTGTCAGGGGCACGGTATGTTTATTAGGTGACAACTTGTATGGTTGCACATTTAAGATGGGTGCATTTTTATACATGTGTATTGTGTTTCAGTACAAAGTTCTGGAATGCCGTATCAGTGGTGATCGTTGTGTGATGTTGTGAATGTTCTTAATGTCACTGAATTGTGCACTTAAAAATGGCTAAAATGATAAATGTAACTTGTATATTATACCACAATAAAAAGAAAATAAAATTCATAAGTCTACAGACAACATGATAAGATCAGAGAAATGTTAACAAAAAAGAGCAGATGTAGTAATGTTAATAAAAGACAGAAAGAAATCAAGGCAAAACACTTCTAAAGAGACCAAAAAAACCCCACCACACTGCATTTCAGTTCAGCCCTCCCAGAGATATGCCAGTTGAATCAGCTGTCGCTGTAACTGTTCAGCTGCAGGTAACAGAAAACTTAACAGATAGTAGTAGGCCACCCAGCAAAGGGTTTTTGTCTCATGCAGCAAGAAGTGCAGAAGTTGAAAGCCCAAGATTATACACAGCTGCCTAAGAAAATCAGACATACACATTCTGTCTCTTGGTGGCATCTGGCTTTCATCCTCATGGTTGCAAGATGGCTGCTGCAGCTCCAGTTATATCCTGTTTCCAAAAGTGAAGAAGGGGTAAGGGCCAAGGGATAAAGCCTTATCTCCACAACACTTGTACTTTATTTTTAGGAAGGGAAGTTCGCAGGGGTTTGTGCTCACATATCCTTGGCCTGGACTCAGTCATGTGGACAACCCTATCTTCAAGGGAGACCTGGAATCTGGGCATTTCCATCAGCGAGGTGAGAAAGGCAAGAGAGAAGGGGCTAGAGTAGGTGGTGGGCCTCTTTCCTCAGAGTCTGCCACACCTTTTGTGAACCAACCAACAAATCTTCAAAATGCAGAGAACAAAGAATCATGGAGTGCACATACTAACAAACCCAGACATAGCAGATGTTAACAAATCAGACTCAGAAACTGTGAGACCAAGCGGACAAGAAACCATTAAGGATACAGCAGATTTGAGAAGCACAATTAACAAACTTAAGAGAACTTTGTGATCTGTGAACAGGGACTCTATTATCTTCACACATATGGACCAGTCGCAAAAAGTTGACCATTTGGGGGGCTGAAAAAGAAACCTAATAGAACTAAAATCATGTCATTCATATTCCTTGACTGCAATGAAACCATTGAGAAATTAGGAGGAAGAAGATAACAAAAAAATTAAGTTACTTGGATATTAATTAAGGATGTCCAAGGACACCTTTCTGAATACCTCTTGGCTAAAGAAGGAAATCAAAACGGAAATGCAAACTATTTATGAATGAAGAAACAAGAGAACCACATCTCAAAACCCAGGGGGTATCCCAAAGGAAAACTGACAGTGTTAAGTTCACTTATTGGGGAACAAGGAAGATTGAAAAGGGACACGCTCAGCTTTCAACCGGAGAAGTCAATAAAAAGCAACAAAGAAACCCGGCATTTTAGTTAGGGTTTTCGCACCTGTGTTCATAAATGAACACTGGACCCTGAAACATGGATTTCTTCTGGTTTTCCCACCTGGGGTTTGTGGCAGTCGGGAAGAGTCCAATCTCCTATGCCTGGGGAAGCTGACATGTATGGCAATTGCCTGTCCCTTGAAAATGCAGTAGAACCTGCCTTAAGACCATCTGAGCCTGGTGACATTTTTAAGGACAGATTCTTGACCATTGTTCCAACTTCCAAAGGTTATATCTCCTTGATTTAATTTTAGTTTTTTTTTTCTAGAAAGTAATCTAGATTTCTTTTTATTTCGGTACAGAGGTGTACCTAGCACTCCCATAATTAAGAAAAAAAAATCCCTCTGCTTTTGTATTTTCAGTCCCTTTCTCATTCCATGCGTGTGCTCTTGAATTTTCTTCTTCGTATGCGCTCGGGAGGCGACCTCACTCCCTCAGTTCTGTCCTCTGGGCTGTCTCCGCCGTCTCTGTCTTTCTCCGCTGGCTCTTTCTCCTCAGTGCACAAGCACGCTCAAGTTTCTCTCCTGCTAAAAGCAAACAACACCATTGTCGTCAACAAACCAACTCCCCCAGATGCCTCCATTAACCCCGAGCGCCCCACAGCTCGGGCCCCAGCCTGCCCCCTCACTTCCCAGCAAAGCATCTGGAAAGAGCCATCTGCTCCAGTGAGGCTGTTTTGTTTTGTTTTATTCCGAATCCATTGCAGACTAATACTTTTGTAAAATATAATAAAATGAATTACCAGAAAAATGAAATAAAAACCCAAAAGACATCCGAAATGCAGGCCCTAATTCTGTAGTATTCGGTTCAGCAGATCACTCTGTCGGATTGCTATAAAAGTTGCTAAATGCTCCCTAGATTTCCACGCTCGTCTGAACGCGGATGAGTGACCAGCCACTCCCGACGCTGTGTCAGTGGCCACACGTGGAGAACGCTGCCTTGCCCGGCTCCTGCTCGGGGCGCCCGCGCGCTCTTGAATCCGCCCCGCCACCTGGCTTCTGTTCCCACCCCTCCTGTTCAGGCAAAAGTCTCTGAAGACATCCCGTGACTCGGCAGTTGCCCTCCCACCTGTTTCTCTTTGAGGCCTTTGTGGCCGCCTCCTTCTCCACCCACCCTTTGGAGTGCGGCATCCTGGACCCCATCCTCCTCTCTCTGAATGACAACTCCAGGGGCTGGATTTTCCATGCACAGGTGCAGGTAACTTCCAGGCCTTCTCACTGCCCCCCCGCCTGGGGGTCACTCTGTCTTGGATGTCCACAGCACCATGTGGTCAGCATGCCTGCATCACTTAGCATTCTTGCAGCTAACCTGGGGCGATATTGGCCTCCCTGAGGGCTAGAGGGGAGCGCTGCACATCTGGGAGTCCAACGGGACAGGAAGACGCGGTGCTCCTGAACCGAGCGGCAGGAACGGTGCACATTCTGCCTGGGCTTCCCCATGGGACACACCCTCTATGTTCCAGTTACCAGTGCTGCATAACAAACATCCCCAGTGCAGTGGCTGAGGCTCCATTGCATCATGCTCACTCAGTGTGTGTGTTCAGCAGTTCAGTCTGGGCACAGTGGGGATGGCTTGTCTTTGCCCTGTGATGTCCGAGGCCTCTGTTGGGAAGACAGCTGAGGGGACCTAAGCGGCCTGGGGCCTGGAATCATCTGGAAACACTTCACACATGTCTGAGTTGATACCAGCTGTTGGCCAGAGCCTCAGCTGGGCTGTCAGTCACTCCCACCCTGCTCTGTGCCTGGGGCCTGGGCTTCCCCTCAACATGGCAGCTTCCAGGGGTCAGACTCCTGACGCCGACCTCAGGGCTCCAGGGGCTAGTGTCCCAGACCCAGGGCTCCGCTAGACAAGGAGCAGCCCTGACGCGGAGGGGTAGGGGGGTGGCGGGGTGAGGGGAGTGGGAGGTTGAGGGAGTATCAGAGAATTTGTGAAGCATGTTTGTTTATTTTCAAACTACCACATGAGGGCAATGTCCAGATTTCTCAGGGGCTGCAGTTCCGGGGAGTGAGAATGACTGCTAGGACCTTGCAGACGTGCAGAATTCCCAGGGGCACACGTTCTAAATTCAGGTTCCCAGCCAGGCAATTTGGTGTCTTAATTTGGGGTGGAACCCAGGAAGTTCCCATCAGAGGCTCCCTGACTGATTTGGATACTGAGTCCCTGGGGAACCTCACTTTGAGAGACATCAGAGCAGTTTTCTCCTAGTTTTTTCAACCCGTGAGGTCGGGACCACCACTCCCCACAGGCAGTGCATGGCTAGTGGGTGGTGGGACAGAGCTGGATGGACTGAGTGTGGACAGGCTTCCGCGGGAAGAGAGGACTCCGGGGACCAGGAGGTGGGCCAGGGGAAGGGCTATGCAGGGGTGTCTGTGTGCCCCTCCCTCGGCCAAGTCCCCCAGCCTGTGAGGCAGGGCCCTGTGGCCTCTGCACCCCGACGCCAGCCCACTGCCTGCTCACAGAGGGACTGGAAGTGGGCTGGTGGCGGTGGACGGCCCGAGAAGTCATTGCTCTCGGGCCTCGTAGGTGGGTCCTGGTCTTGGCACACATCTGACACAGCCTGGGAACGTGCTGGCGGGCAGAGGCCGTCCATCAGCAAGTCCAGCCCAGAGGCTCTGAAGGAGACCCAGGAACTGGTCTTTTTTTCTAAGCACTCATGATTTTGTTCAAGTATGAATTGTATTCAAATATGCAAATATATGTAACAAATACTTTGCAGCAGTATATATTTAGCAATATAAAATCACTATTTGTGGATATATATTTTTATTTGTGTATATATATATATATGATACACACACACAAAAAAATATCAGTTATAGTTTTTGTTGTTAAGCTTTTTATTTTGAAATAATTATAGATTCACACACAGTTGTCAGAAATAACACAGAGGGATCCTGCATGCCCTTTACCCAGTTTCCTCCCGCAGTTACATCTTGCAAAATTATATGACAGTATCCCACCAGGATATCAGCATGCGTGCAGTCAATCAGGACATGGCCTCCCCACAAGGATCCCTGTACTGCCCTTTTATAGCCACACCCACACCCACTCCCTTCCCACCCCACCTTAGCCCCTGGCAACCACCTTTCTGCTCCCCACTTTTAATATGTTGTTATTTCCCAGATGTTATATAAATGGGGTCTTAGAGTGTGTGTGACACATGTGACCTTTGGGACTGTTTTTTCACCCAGCCTAATTCCTTGCGGATTAAGCCATATTGTCACTGTATTGTCAGCTGTCCCTCTTTATTGCTGAGAAGGATTCCATAGAATGGAGGGACTAGTTGGTTCACCACTCACCTGTTGAAGGACATCTGGGTTGTTTTCTGTTTCTGGCCATTACGAATAAAGCTGCCACATCTGCTCATGTTCAGGATGTTGCATGACCACAAGTCTTCATTTCTCTGGGATAAATGCCCAGGAATATATCATAGGGTTTAAGGTAGGTGCATGTTTAGTTTTTAAAGAAACTGCCCACCTGTTTTCCAGAGAGGCCGTGCCATTTTACACTCCCACCCACAATGTATGAATGATTCAGTTTCTCTACATCCTCACCAGCATTTGCTTTTGTGACTATTTTTGTCTTAGCCATTCCGGTAGGTGTGCACCACTATCTCCCAGTGGCTTTAGTTTGTGTTTCCTGACAGGTAATGATGTGGAGCATCGTCTCGTGTGCTTATTTGCCATCTGTGTAGCCTCCTCAGTGAGACGTCTGTTCATACCTTTTGCCCATTTTCTAATTCAATTGCTTTTTTACTGCTAAGCTGTAAGGATTCTTTCCACATTTTAGATCTAGTGCCTGGCCTGATGTGGGGCTGGGAGTTGTCTTCTCCAGTCTGCAGCCTGCCTTTCATCCTTTGAACAGGGTGAGTTTTTAGTGTTGTTTTTTTTTTTAACTTTTAACTTTTGAATAATTTCCAACTTAGAGAAAAATTGTTAGAATAGTACAAGAAGCTCCTACATAATATTCACCCATATTCCCCAAAGATTAATATTTTATCACATTTTCTTATTCTGTTGTCTTTAAAACTTTTTGAGTCATTGAACAGTAAATTGCAGACCATTATCCCTTAATACTTGAGGGTGTATTTCCTAAAACAAGAACACGCTCCTATAAGCCAGGGCATAACAATCAAAACCGGAACATCAGTGTGGATAGGGTACCACCCTTCACACAGCAGAATTTCAGGGATGGCCCCAATAATGCCTTATATCGGCCCAGAATCCAATCCAGGGCCACATGTTGGTTTGTCATCCTGTTTTCCTTGCTCTCCTTCAGTCTGGAATTTGAATCTTTCTACGTGGCTCTGTCACTTAGAACTTGCGAAAGCTTTTGTTCCACACTTAAGGGTCAGTACCTTCCAGTTCAGGGAAGAAGGCAGGCCAAGCAAAGCAAATTTAGCAGATGGGCAAACGGAGGCAGAAAGAGCAGGAGCTCACACAGTATCACACAGCTGACTGACAGGGGGTCTCTGGGCTCACCAGCCCTTCCCTAAGACCACACACCCCCTGAGTGGAAACTCCAAGTCACTGCCCACCGATAAGGCATCACAGAAGGTCAGAAGACAAGAAAATCACTTTTAAAAAATCTAATTTAAAATGTGATAAACAGGACCACTTTCTTACACCATATACAAAAATAAACTCAAAATAGATTAAAAACTTAAATGTAAGACCTGAAACCATAGAACTTAGGCTAGAAAACCCAAGCAGTCACCTCCTGGACATCGGCCTTAGCAATACTGCTTCTGATTTGCCTTCCCGGGCAAGGACGACAAAAACAGGCAAACAAGTGAGACGACATCAAACTAAGAAGCTTCGTAGAGCAAAGCACACCATCAACATGACAAAAAAGGTGACTTGTTGCATGGGAGAAGATATTTGCAGATGATATATCTGATTAGGGGCTGATAACACAAATGTATACAAAACTCATACAACCCAGTATCAAAAAAAATAAATAATCTGAATAAAAAGTAAGGAAAGACCCTGAATAGAAATTTTTCAAAAGACACACAGATGGGAAACAGGCGCATGAAACAATGCTCAACATCACTGACATCGGGGGAAATGCAAATGAAATGAAAAACCACAATGAGATCATTACCTCTTACCTGTCAGAATGGCCAATAGCAACAAGACAAGAAACAGCAAGTGTTGGTGAGGATGTGGAGAAAAGGGAACCTTCATGCACTATTGGTGGGATTGTAAATTGGTGCAACCACTATGGAAAACAGTGTGGAGGTTCCTCCAAAAGCTAAAAACAGCAATACCATTATGATCCAGCAATTCCACTTCTGGGAATTTGCCCAAAGAAAACAAATCACTAACTGAAAAGATATATGCACCCTTTTACTTATTGCAACATTGTTTACAATAGCCAAGATATGGAAACAAACTAAATGTCCATTGAATGGATAGAGAAGAGGTGGTTCCATATAGACAATGGAATATTACTCAGCCATAGAAAGGAATGAAATCTTGCCATTTGCGTTAACATGGATGGACCTAGAGGGTATTATGCCAAGTGAAATAATTGAGACAGAGAAAGACAAATACCATATGATTTCACTTACATGTGGAGTGTCCGTCCCCTCCCTGCCTCTGTCCTGCAGATAAGGGAGGAGACGCAATGAGACATCGAAGACCTGAAAGGCCAGCCAGGGGACTAAGGCGTCACAGCGCAAGAGTCATGCCGAAAAGGCCCTCCTCATATTTGTTGAGCGAATGAACCCAAACATCCAAAGAATTCTGAGTAGGGGGTTCAACACATGGTCAACACACAATTATCATCTGACCTTAAGTTCAGTCCTAGGGCATGACGCTCCTCAAGGACACCAAAACCATGTAAGGACGGTCACGAGTTGTAGGAACTGTTATGTCTTTACTCATTTTGTTATTGATCATGCATCAGGAGTTGTAGGAGAAACAATCAGGTCATATGCATTTGTACATTTGATTTCTATATTACTTGATTTATGTATTAATCCCATTAATCCCACAGTGGAGTCTAAAAAACAAAACAAATGAACAAATAACACAAAACCGAAACACTCATAAACACAGAGAATAAACCTGCGGCTGTCAGGGGGAAGGATGGTAAGCGGGGAATGGGTGAAATTGGTATAAAGGGGATTAAGAGGTACAAACTTCCAGTTATAAAATAAATAGGACTCAAGATTTTATGTACAGCATAAGAATATAGTCAGCAACATTGTAACAGCTTTGTATGATAACAGATGCTGACTAGACTTATCAGGTGAACATTTGGTAATTATACAATTGTCCAATCCCTGTGTTGTACACCTAAAACCAACATACTATTTATGTCCACTATACTTCAATACATTTTTTTAAATGTGATAAATAAATCTTTAAGATAAGATCGGTCTTTCTTTATGTTTCATGACTATGATAGTTGTACAGGCCAGTGATTTTGTAAAATATCCCTCAGTTGGGGTTTGTCTGATGTTTCTTCACGACTAGATTCCATTTCTGCACTTTCTGCAGGAATATCTCAGAAGCAATGTGTTTTTCTGGGTGCATGAAATTGGGAGGCACAAGGTGTGTGTCCCTATCGTGGGACAAGTGAATGTTTACCACTTGGTTAGGATCACATCGGCCAGGTTTCTCCCCTGTACAGCTAATTAATTAGAAATTTGAACTTATAAAATTAACAAGCAATAATTAGTAAAAGAACCCTGTGTGGAAATACTTTGAGTCTATGCAAATACCGCTTCTATCTGCCTTTCACCAGCAGGAGAGCTAACAACTCCTCTCTGAATCAATTATTAACCTGGTTGCCAAATGGAAAAGTTTTCTAATTCCATTATTCCTTCTACATTTTAGAGTCGGCTTTCTCTCCCCTTTATGTATTCATTCATTTATTTATATCATGGATTATTTATTTCATAAATAAAGACAGCAATCCATTACTATCTTTATTTTCTTGCTCAGAAGGTTCCAGGTTTGGCCAGATCCGGCTGATGGGACCCCTTCAAGGTGTTTCCAAGCTTTCGGTATTTCCATCAGTCTTTGAACATGTCCTTCCTTTCTGGCACCACTGGGTATTCCAGGTCCATCAGGAGCATTCCTTGCTCCAGCCCTGGAATCAGCCATTTCTCCAAAAAGTCCTCTCCTTTTGGTGAAGAATGGAATTCAGAAACCACGATCTGGACACTAGGTGTGCTCACGGCTGCTGGAACTCTATGGTTTCTGGGCTCCTTTGGCAGACAGAGCTAAGAAACACACAGACACATCTGTGTCTGTTTCTACATTAAAAAATGAATTCGTGGCAATACTACAGTTGCAGTCCGGCTCCATAGCACTGACCCCAGCCTTCCTCCCGTCCATGTCCGAAACACCCGGGACAAGTGAGTGCTTATCATGTGGGCAAGCCCAGGGCCATTATCCTCCAGACCCCTGCCCTTGGCCCGGCTGCCCTGCCCTTAGCTGTCCGACCACACGTCTGCTTCCTCCCTCATCGCCTGCATGGGCTGGTTCCTTGGCTCCAGCCGAGAGAAATGGAAAAGAAGAGAGAAAAGAGAAAAGCAGAGGGCAGTGTGTCGCTTTTCTGTGGCTGCTGTAACAAACTGCCATGAACTGGGTGGCTTAGGACAACAGGAATTTATTCTCTCATGGTTCTGGGAACCAGAAATCCAAATTCAAGATGTCAGCAGGGCTGGTTCCTTCTGGAGACTTGAGGGGAGTGTCTGTCTGCTCCATACCCTTTCCAGCTTTCGGTGACTACCAACATTTCTTGGTGCGATGCGGCTGTGTCACTCTGGGCTCTGCCTCCGTCATCACATACTGTCTCCCTTCTGTGTCCCTGTGTGCAAATTCCCCTTTTTTTATAAGGGCCCTGTTCATTGGATTAGGGCCCTGGATAATAACACTAACTTCCTGTGCTAGATCAGTTGTCAACATAACCTCATGCAGGTTGGCTAATCTCACCTTGATCATGCCTGCAAAAGCCCTGTTTCCAAAAAACGCCACAATCACAGGTATCAGGGATTAGGGCTTAGACATAACTTTCTGGAGGACACAGTCCCACCCACCACAGGTGGAACCTGCATTGGTACCAAGCCGTGGGGCTCACTGCTGCAGTCTCCCAGAACCCCTGGGCTTGGTGTCCCATCAGCGGGACCAAAGGGCTGAGGAAGCAGCCGCAGGGGGAACGGCTGTGTGCCCGCTGCTGAGGGAGGCAGGCAGCCGCCCTGTCCAGGGATGAGTCACCTCACTCTGCCTGCAGCCAGGGAAGTGCCGGCTGGGAACCCGACCGAGCCCAAGGGGGAGCCGCTGCCTGATTCTTCCTTCTTGGGGCTACAGCCTAAAGCCTCAGGGCTGCACTGGCCAGAGTGGTTCTTCCCGGGCTGGGGGAGTGGTGGGCAGCGTGCTGGTGACAGGCCCTGCACAAGGGGTTCCCCAGCCCCCACTCTGCCCCCAAGTGTAAGAGCCCCACGGCCTTGTGCAAGAGGCGGACCTCCCAGGCTCAGACTGCCCCTGTAAGATGGGAAGGCTGCACGTGAGCCCCCACCTGCAACAAGGCTGCACTGCCCTCCCCACGCTGGTCAGCCTCCTCTGTTGGCATCAGGGCCATTTGAAACCAACCCTGGGACTAAAACTTAAGAGACAGCCCAGACCCGTGAGCACAAGGCCTTAGCAGGCAGGGTTGGCTGCTCAGGCCTGCTGTGTGTCTGTGTATCAAGCAGTGGCTCCCCTGAGGTCCTGCTAAGCACTTCAGGCCCCTGGAGGGAATGGAGGTTTCAGAACCTGCTCTACAGGGAGGGCTGGGTGGGGACCCTGCTCAGGTGCCAGCAGCATCAGGACAAGTCCAGCATCTGGAATTTGGGGGGGGAATCGGCGCCACGCCACCCACAGAGCAGAGGACACTGAGGCCTAGAGACAGATCGCACACCTGCCAGCATCGGCCCTGGAACTGGCTCAGGCTCTGCCCTGCGCACGGTTCTGTCTGGAAACAGGGCCTGGGGCCTGGGGAAGGGGCTGGAAGGCCTCAGCGCTGGCATGGGCTTATCTCCCGCCACGCACGGAGGTGCTGCCCCAATTGCTCTCAGGCTCATTTGGTTGATGAATTTGTCATAACTTGAAGGGCCTGGTTTATAACGTGACTTCCCGTTTCAGTTCAGTTGCCAACATAACCACAGGCGAGGTAATTGCCCGTCCATCAGTTCGCCTAGGGAAGGAGCGAGCCCTCCTCCCGCCACCAGGCCAGGAGGCCCTTGGCGCAGCCCTTACGGCCTTGGTGCTGGGACACCAAGCCAGCCCCGAGAGGCAGCTGACCCAGCTCCCCTGGCCACACGGCACCCCGAGGAACCACCGCTGTGGCCCGTGCAGCAGAGGCCCCCATTCTCCAAGCCTCCCTGTGAAGTGGCCCTGATGGGACAGGAGCAGAGGCACGGTCCAGGCTCCGTGGACAGGGTGACAGCTGGGACAGCCTGGGGTGCCACGGAGCAGCGTTCATCTAGCAAATACGAGTGCCCTTCACCCACAGCTCCACTCGAAGGCTTTCCCTGCAGCTGAGCCCCCGAGGTGCCCACCTGGAGCAGGGCTGGAACCAGGCTGGGACAGGTGGCAGCCAAGCACAGGGCACTGTGGTCCCCTGGCCAGAATGGCAGCCTGCCACTGTGCCCGTGCCGTCGCCCAGCACCCTTTCGCCTTTTCCTCTTATCTATCTTTTGTATTTCTTTTTAATTTCTTTCCTAGGACTCCCACAACAAATTTCCACAAACTTAGGGGCTTAAAACAATGGGAATTTGTTCTCATAGCTCTGGAGGCCAGAAGTCCTAAAGGCAGGTGCTCGCAAGGCCTCCATCCGCTGAAGGCCCCAGGGAAGAGCTCTTCCCCCCTGTTCCGGCTCCTGGTGGCCCCAGGCATCCTCTTGGCTTGTGGCTGCTCCAGTCTCTGCCTCTCTCTCTTGTGGCTTCTCTCTGCGTGTCTGAGCCTCAAACTTCCCTCTGCCTTTATTACAAGGATGCCTGTCATTGGGTTTAGGACACAACCTACTTCCAGGATGACTCATGCCGCCCTGGCTGCCCCCAGGGCCCAGGGTCACACACAGGGAGGCTGGTGAGGGTGAGAAGGAGACGCCCAAAAAGCTGCAGGAGAAGCATCAGTGTGCGCTTGAGGGTGACTCCCACATGACGCAGAACCCGCGCTGTGCTGAGAGAGTGGGCTGTGCAGGGCTGGCGTGGCCACACCTGTGCAGCTCTGACTGACAGCCCAGCTGACAGCCCCTCGGTGGCACCTTGTCTGAACACAGCCTTGGAGCTAGTGGGGTGCAGCGCTGGGGATCAGACGGCCCTGGGCTCTGCAGCCATGGGGCCTTGGCCTGGTGACCCCTGCTCCTCAGCCGCAGGCAGATGGAGGCCCTTCCTCCTCAGGGGCCCTGTTGGCCACTCACAGGGACTGACTCGGCCTGGCCACCAGACTTTACCCAAGACTCGGCTTGGGAGGAGCCAGCACCAAGCCCGTCCAGCCTCTGTGCTCCCCAAGCTCTGCAGGGGGCCTGCAAAGGTGTGGAGCCGGGGTGGCTGGGAGAGAAGCCGACCGAGGCTGCAGGCACTTCCTCCATGCTGGAGGCTGGGTGGGCCCCAAGGACCAGAGGCAGCTCTCTCCTCTGCAAGGCTGCCCCAGGCGGCTTCAGACAGGGCGGGGGCACCCGGGAGCTGGAGGGGCTGATGAGGCAGCCTGAGGTAGGCCTTTCGGATGCCTTGTTGAGTGCCCAGCAGCAACCCACTGCCGCAGAGCCCCAGCCCCTGGCCTCCTGCGTCTCGGAAGGAGAGGCTGGCCTGTGGGCGACATCAGCCATGAGACTCAGCCGTTTTTCCCAGCGGGAGAGAACGGTGGTTCACAGGTCCTGCCTACGACCACCGAGCCCCTCAGTCCTCCCAGTCTGCCTACAGGGTGGGGTGAAGGCTGGGAGGCTCAGGTCTTTAGGGAGAGGGCTGTTTCCACATCCACAGAAAGGGCCTGTGTGGGACCTACCTTAACTGAGAAGCTCTCTCTCTGAGCGTCACTTCTGCAGGCCTGGAGGGACAGTGGAAGGATAGGAGATGCCCAGAGGGCGTCGTGCGGTCCCAGCTCAGGCCTGGTAGAGCCCAGCCAGCCCTTCTCTGCTCCCAGGTGCAGGGTGGTGGGCTCTTTCTCACCGTGAGGCTAGTTAGCCTGATTTTCAGATGAGGCTCACAGGGTCAGCTGTGCAGAATCACTCTTGGGTCCAGGGTAGGGCCAGAGGGGATGGTGCAGGTTCTGGGGGCCCCTTAGCCCAGGCAGGACCCACTACCCCTCTCCTGCCAGGGGGGTATGGGAAGTATCCTGCTATCCCTCTGGCTGACCCCAGACTCCTGACCCCATGTCATGGGCCCACCTGGAGAAGCTGTCAGTTGACATCCTGGTCTGCCTGGCCTCATCCTTCCTCCAGACATTGGCTCGACCCACTCGCCTCTCTCCCCTCTCTCCCTTAAGGCCCCACAGGAGCAAGGCCCTCAGAGGCCACCATGGAGCAGGGTCCTCAGGGACCTGGAGAACCAGCCGGACAGGGAGCCTGCTGGGGCAGCTGGGGTTCAGGGGGTATGGAAGTGGGGGCCACACGGAGCCACTTGGGGGCGGGCACACAGGGCTTCCTGAGCTGAACCTGGGGTCCCAGTTTGCACTGTCACATGGTCACTTCTGCCTGGGATAGGCCCTCAGATGTCCTCTACCTCATTCACTGCAGCCCCACTTAATGGGTGCAATTGTGTGCCCCCAAAATATGTTGAAGTCCCCCTATGACTGTGACCTTATTGGAAAATGAGGTGTGTGCAGGCTGATGGAGATGAGGTCACCGGGGGTAGGATGGCCCTGATCCAGTGACTCCTTCATGAAAGTGAGGCTCTGGGAAAGGGGGTGGCTGTGCAACAGTGTGGCTGTGTGTCCAGCAGCTGAACTGAACGCTTACAAATGGTTATGTACATTTTACCACAATTCAAAAATATACAATTTTAAAGAGAAAAACAAGTGAGGCAGAGGGAGACTTGAGACCCAGAGATGGGGAGGCAAGCCATGTGCCGGCAGAGCAGAGACTGGAGTGGACAGCGAGGGCTATTAGCCCCCGGAAGCCAGGAGGTCCCTGGGCAGCTCTAGGCATTTCAGGGCTGACAGGGCGCCTTGGGGACACATGCAGAGCTGGGGCCTTCCTGCAGGGTCAGGAGTTGGGGCCCGGAGGCCAGTTCAGGGAGGGCGCCCAGGGTGCATGCTGGAGCGGAGGGGGGCCGGGCCTGTGCACCAGCACTTGGCCCGAGAGAGGGAAGGGGCACGAAACAGGGTCCTGCCCGGGGCTGGCGGCCTCCGCTGAGCCAGACCAGAGGGTCAGTGCCCGGCCCTCTCGGTTGACCCAGGGCATGGTGCCGGCCTGGTGGGACCATCCTTCTCCCGGCTTCCCTGCCCGGGGGCCCTGCTGCCTCTCTCGCCTCCCCGCCTCCCCGCCTCCAGGCTGACTCGTCCGCACCCCTGCTTCCCATCCCAGCTATGCCTGGACCTCAGAGTCCTGGTCCACAAGCCGGTGGGTGGCCCTCACGCATTCCAGACTGACCTGGCCGCCTGACAGCCTCCCTCATGCTGAGCAGACGCGCAAGGCGGCCAGAGCCTCCCGGAGCCTACGGACCCTCGGCACCCCATCTCAGTGAAGGGCCCCCCAGGCCTCCAGGCTCAGGCCCAAGGCTGTAGTCATGCCTGACTCTGCTCCTCACATCCACAGCAAATCCCCATGGCTTGAAGTTTCAAAATTCATGCAAAATCCGGCTCCAGCCCTCCCCCTGGCACTGTGCCCTCCCCAGGCCTGCGCTGCCATCTCCTCCCTGATCTTCTGCCTCCTCCAGCTCTGCTGCGTTGCCTTTCACCTCCTCCCAGCAGTTGTCCTTCCCACACTCAGAGCCCTCCACCGACCTCCCAAGCCAGTCTTCCCCAGGGCCCACAAGGACCACTGGAATCCAGCCCTTGGCTCCCCGTTCTCTGACTCATCTCTCCTCCCTCCCACCCCCACTGGCCGCCCAATGGCCTCCTTTCCTTCCTGGAAGCTACAGGGCCTTTGTACCTGCCAGCCCATCGGTCTGAAATGCTCCCCCGCCCCATCCCTTACCCATAGGATTTGCTGCTTCATGTCACCTGACCACCCTGTGTAGAACTGCAACACCCCTCAAGCCTCCCAGGAGCCAGGCACCCACTTCCAGCATGCTATGTAATTGACCTGTTTGACTTGTCCATGCTCTGTCCCCCCAAGCGCACCCCACCACAATGTAGGCACCAATATTCAGCTCCATGAGGACCCCTTGCCGGTGCACCCACACCAGGTCCCAGATGACTGCGTGGTGGCCGGAGGAGTTGTCGTGGCAGGTGGGGCTGCCCTTGGCATGCCCCTTCCCTGGGAGCTGCCCCCACCCTCATCCACAGACTCCCCCAGGAGGCATGCTCGGCCTCAGGAACTGGCCCACGTTTACATGGAGCCCCTGCCTGGGAGCTGCTCCTGGGTCTCAGGGCGGTGAGCTGAGCAGACGTGAGGGACCCTGCAGCCCCATCCCAGGGGCCCCACCTGCTCAGGCCTGTGGTGGGTGGTGAGCAGAAGGCTCCACAAAAACAGGAGGAACAGGAGGGAGGGGCCAGAGTGAGACCGCCCACACAGGGGTCCTCAGGGAACCCACTGATTTGTAAGAACTGCCAGCCGCTGCAGCAGGGGTGTGGCCTTCCCAGTCAGGGTGGCATGTCAGCTCCACATTGATGGGAAAATGACCCCTGACCCCCACATTTAAATCCTCAAAGAGTAATTAAAAATGGATCAGAGATCACAATGTGAAAAGTAAAACCAAAAGAGCTTCTGGAATAAAACCTAAGAGAATCTCTTCAAGACACCGTCATCCAAAAAGATTTCTTACAAAGGACACAAAAGGTGCTCGCCATAAGAAAAGGGCTGGACTTCATTAAATTAAGGACTTCTGCTGTTGAGAGTGAAAAGGTAAGCTACACACAGGGAGACGTCCACTGCGCACAACGAAACCCGCATAGATGAGGAGCCCCTACAAACCAATTGTCTTTAATGGGCAAAATGCTCAAACCGGCACTTCACAGACCTTAAGGTTAACCAAACGGCCAATACGCAGCCTCCTGAACCATGGAGGAAATAAACATTGAAACCACAACGAGATACCACCTCACACCCATCAGAAGGGCTAAGAGTGCAAAGTCTGATGGGGTTCAGTGCCACCGAGGATACGGAGCGACTCCCGCACCCCCAGGTGCGCGGCTGCTCCTGAAAACCATTTGGCAATTTCTGTGAATTCCTTCACCTGAGCTGTGGCCCAGTCATTCCCCTCCCACCTGCGGTGGTTGATTTTATGTGTCAGTGTGACTGGGCCAGTGGGTACCTGGACATCAGGTCAAATGTGATTCTGAGGGTCCCTGTGACGTAGGACTAGGCAAGCACTTGAATCGGTAGACTGAGGATGGCACTCCGCCCTTCCCAGTGCAGGTGGACCCGACCGAGAGGCCAGAGGCCTGAAGGGAATGAGACGGCGAAGCCTCCGGAAAGTAAGGGAACTTGCTCACGTCCAACCATCTTGAGGTGGGACATGAGGTTTCCCTGCCTGAGGCCTGAGGCTGAAACATCAGCCCTCCGACATCTCCAGTTTGCTAACTGCAGGCCTGGGGACTTGTCAGCCTCCACAGTCACAGGGAACAACCCCTCCTTATATGGCAATAGGCTATGACAGGAATATGTAAGTAAGGGTATTCGTCACCCAAAAGCGTGAAAAAAGAATGAGCTTCACCGCTGTATTCACCTGCGCCCCGTGGCGGTGTCCCGTGGCTGCCACAAACCGAGCGGTGCAGAGCAACACGCAGGTGTCCTCTCACGGTTCTGGAGGCTGGAAGTCGACACACAAGGTGTCGGCGGGGTTGGTTCCTTCCGAAGGATCAGGGGGCTGGTCTGTCCGCGACCCCCTCTTGGTTCCTGGTGGCCGGGGAAGTCCTCGCGGCCCCTCGCCTCTTCACCCGAGGCTTTGCCTCCGAGGTCACCTGGTGCTGTGTGTCGGTATCTGACCTCCCTCTGCCTCACTCTCACGAGGACCTCTGTCGTCGGATTTTGGGCCCATCCTAATGCAGGGGAAGTACTTCTCCAGATCATTCATTACATCTTGTTCTGGATAAGGTCACATTCAGAGCATCTGGTGCGCATACCTTTCGGTGGGGACACATCATTCGGCAAACCCCAAACTGGAAACAACGCAGATGCCCATCAAAAAGAGGATGGATAAACAAATGGTGTTTTATTCCTACAGTGCAACGTGATCAGCTACAGAAAGGAACACGCAACACGATGCAACAACATGGAATGCGTTGCAGGAACATACCACACCCTGGATCTCACAGGAGAGGCGCAGTGAAGGAAGCCAGACACGAACGGCAGAGGAGGAAGCCCAGCGAATCCGCGTGCGGTCAGAGGAGCAGCACCTGGTCGGGAGGCAGCGGGAGGCCAGAGGCCCCGAGGGCACCCACGAAGGGAGGACACGTTCTATTTTCCTCTGGGTACTGGCTTGTGCAGGTGAAAGCCTGTAGGGCCATAACTAAAAAGTGCATTTTGCTGTGCATATGCAGTACCCTAATTTAAAGAGGAGCCCCAACCTAAGCCTCAGGCTGACGGGAAGCCTGCTGGGATAGGGTTCCCACCTTCAGGTATGGGGGAGGGCAGGGAGTGGATGCTGCCCAGGGTTTGGGGAAGTCAGTGACTCTGCATGTGAAGCTTGGCTCTACCCGTCTGGCATCAGGGTCCCATCTGTCTTGGACCACAGCTCCCATAGGTGCATAAGGAGTGGCTCTTACTCCAGGGAAGACAGGGGCCAGGTCAAGGTGGGGGACCGAAACCAGCAACGCAGGGGTGCCTTATGAACACGTGTGTGCGTGTGTGCACATGCATGGATATGGTAACTGGAAATTACTCTTGGGGCAGGGCAAATTGAGGCCTGTGGCTACTAGAAATATTTAAATGCTGTCTGTGTGGCTGGCCTCATGCTTCTGTTAGATGGCACTGCCCCAGGTGATCATGGAGGGGCTCAGCAGAGGGAGATGGGAAGAAGGGGTGACCAGAGAAAATCAGCTGCTCCTCAGCACGGTTTGAGCTGCCTGGATTCCACCCCGGTGACTTAGGCCTCCCTCCCCTCCTGGGGAGCAGTACTTGGAATCTGCTCCCTTCTGACCGGCTGGCGGCTGCGGCCCCCAAGCCAGGCTCCCCTCTGCCGTGGCTTTGCCTGGCGGTTGGGGGGAGGAAGGGCGCCTCCCACAGGCGCTGTCTTGGTGGACCCTGTCTTGGAGCACCGTGCACCTCGCTTTCCACCCAGGACAGAGAACCACCCACGGGCCAGGGCCAGCCTGGGGGCGCATGTCCTGGGGTGCTGTGACAGACGACCACAAGCTGGGGGCCTGAAGAGCGGAACTGTGTTCTCTTGCGGTCCCGCAGGCAGGGGCCCAACGCCCAGGTGTGGCAGCCTGCTCCCTCTGAAGCCCCAGGGCTTACCCTCCTCATTCTCCTAGATCCTGGGGCCCCTCAAGGGCCCCCGCTTGTGGCCACATCACTGAAGCCTCTGCGTCCCTCTTAACCTGGCCTTTTTCTCCTCCCACCCCAAATTTCCCTCAGCCTCTCTCAGCAGGACACTTGTCACTGGATTCAGGGCCCACCCTGACCCAGAGTGACCTCATCGTGACTTCCTTACCACAGTCACTTCTGCAATGACCCCTTTTCCAAATAATGCCACATTCTCAGGATCTGGGTAGACACAGCTTTTGGGTGCTGCCACTCCAGTAGGATGCCCCAGACATTCTGGGAGCCCCCACAGAGCCCTCTGCTAATGTGGGTACACACGAGGGGTGTGGGGTCTGAGGCCTGTGGGCAAGTCACCAAACTCCTTAATGGAAATGCTGTTCCATTTCATTCCATCGCCGGCCTGAAGACCGGACGGGGTTGCAGGCAAGAGGCCTGGCCCAGAGGGCCCCGCGGTGGACTTGACGGTGGCTCTGACCGAGGAGAGGGATGGGAACGAGAACACGGCAGTGCTCATCCAGGCACTTGCCCCCAGGCTGCTCTGGGTCCCCTGGGGCCACCCCGCCACCCCTCCTCCTCCTCTAGTCCCCACCAGAGAGGGTCTCCCCAAGATCATGGGGGAAAGGCAGGCTCGGGGAGGTAAGGTGCCTGCCCAGCTGGTGCTTGGCAGACCTGGACCACACCTGGGGCTGCTGTCCTTGACACCAAGAGGGCACTGGGTGTTGTAGTGGGTGGCCCTGCAGCTTCCACCAAATGTGCACAGGGCAGCTGGTCAAGGAACAGCTTGCAGGAGTGAAGAGTCTTGTCCCAAGTCATTAGGGCCCTGTGGATGCTGGGTAGCCCTAGAAACTGGGGAGGAGGGACCTCAGGATTGCCCTAGCAGGCCCCAGTCCTCGGGGTCCAGGCCGCACTGTGGGCGTTTGGGTGTCTGGGTGGTGTGGGCCCCGGGCGTGGCCTCACACAGTGTGTGGCATGGGGGGAGGGCACAGGCATGGGGGGGGCACAGGCGTGGGGGGGCACCATGGCCCTGGAAAGCCCGACACACAGTGTTCATGGGGCCACCTCCTCTTCTGACAGCTGCTTTCTTTGAATGGCAGCATATGAGGCCTAGGAGCCGTCGGCCTTTCTGCCACTTGTGTGCCACTCAACCTTTGAACTTCGGCTTCAAGTACATTAATTCTGTGAGCCACCCAACAGGAGGAAGCAGCAGGAGCTGGGCTGGGCATGTCACCTCCTGTCCCCTCACCCCTGGGGCGGGATCGTGCTCCTGTTCTCTTCCAGACACGCTGGCCTCTGGCTCAACCCCTCCTCCAAGGACCCCACCACTCAGCACCAGCCTCCCTGCCCAGGTAAGGAAGGCAGTGGGCACCCGGAGCGCAGGTAAAGCAGAAGCTGAGGACAACCCTCACCCAGCCCCATTTCCATTTGGAGGTGTGCAGGCATCCGCTTCATGGCTGTTAGGGAGGACGCAAGGGCTGGGCTCAGCGGAGGCTGGGGACAGCCTCCCACCCCCGAAACACTCTGCAGAGCCCCTCTTGGCCATTCGGACATTTGGGTCAACTCTGGTTATCCCGAACCAGAAGCTGGAAGCAGCCGCCTCTGAGTCTGGCCCATCAGAACCCATATCCTGCATTTCTCAGGGTTTGTGGAGCTGAGGGCACAGTAGCTAGAGCTCAGACAGTGGTGGATGACCTGGGTCCAAGTCCTGGCTCCCCATTTCCTGCCTCTGTGCCCCTGACCAGGAGGGGACTTACCCAGTGACTGCGGCTCCGTGCTCAGACCTCTGCTCTCCCTGTGGTTGGCAAGGGGCACAGCCCACCCGCAGGATGGCTCACACGGCTGACACCCTAGGCCTCCCAGGACCATGGCCGTTTCTTCTCCTGCCCCAAACCCACGCAGATTTCTTCTCCATGTTGGGGAATCTCTCCTGCCCCCTCCCCAGGGGTCCGAGGGTCCTAGTCCGGCTCTGTCCACACCCAGGGCCCCAAGCACCTCTCACCCCCATGTGTGCTCCCTGGAGCCAGCCTCCAGCACCCAGCACCCCAGCGTACCCACAGGGTGTTCCAGCTGTGGCGCTGGATCCTGGGGCTACGGGGCAAAGCCAGCAGCAACCAAGAGTGAGCACCACAGAGCAGCCCTGGTGAGGAGGTTTCGGTCCACCACCTACCACAGCCTATGCAGGTGGATGGGGCCACGGCGTGGGCGCCCCTGCAGGGATGTGAGCGAGGGTCTTGGAGGAAGCTAGCTCAGCCTTTTGGGGCGTCTGTGTCTCACTCACACCGGGCTCCGCCCACTGGCCAAACAGTCTCACTTCCTCGGGAAGAAGGATGCCTTGGGACCTGTTGGTGTGCCTGTCGGCAGCAGACCCTGACCCCTGGGAGGGCTTTTCCCAGGCCCCTGACCCTGTAGGGGGCCCAGCCTCAGCCAGAAATGGCCCGACATGCCCTGCTGTCGCTGGGTACCCAGCACCCTTGGTCTTGGCACGTGCTCATGCTGTGGGCCTCTCCTGGATGGGGACCCAACTACCCGGGGCCACCTCGCTGTGGGGGTTCAGGAGACAAACACTCACTCAACCGGCCACAGCAGCACCTGGGGTGGGAAGGGCTCCTGAGGGTGGGTCTGCATTTCTCTTGATGCCACGGCCTTAGGGACTGAGGCCAGAGCAGGTGGCACCCATCCTAAGTCCAGCTCCCCTCCACAGGCAGGGGGCGGGTGCAGGGCAAACTGAGGCACCTGGGGCCTAGAATGCTCTCAGGGGATCTGCGGGGTAGGGATGGCACTGAGGGGGCTCAGGAGAAACATGAGGCATGAGCCAGGGCAGTGAATTCACAGGTTCCCGGAAGAGGGAGTGGGGTGCCCCAGGAACCCCCACCCCCACCCTGCAAAATGGCTGGAGGATAAGGATCTTTGGACCTAGAGACTTACTGGGAGATAATGTTTTTGTTTTCTCTCATTACAAAAATGAATACACTTCAAAAGGGAAATTTGGGAAATACAGAAAACTCTAAAGATAATAAAATCCACCCCTCATGCTGCTACTTCCTTCAGCCCCCAAGGAGCCCGAAGGAGAAGTGGGCCAGCCAGGTGCTGCCTGGAGGACAGGAGCTGCAGCCCCGGGTGCCCATGACCCCGCTGTCCTCACCGCCCTCACCCTTCACTGAACGGGAACAGCGCTCACACACAGAGGGCAGCCCTCCCTGGCCCAGACCACTTGGGCTGCCATCTGGCCTGCCCATAACCCTCATCCAGTGCCTGCCTGCCCACCCTTCCTGCCTCCGAAGAAGCACTCCTGCCCGACCCACCCCGGCATGTCATGGAGCCACTTGAGGGTCATCCTTCTTCTAGTCAAGGCTGCCCAGGCACCCCCCCCTCTGGAGATGGGTCTCCTTGGTCTCCCGTCAGGCCTGAGACCCAGAGCAGATGGATGGATGCCCAGTGTGGGGCCTCCTCCTCTGGGTGACCAAGAACCTCCCCCCAAAGTGAGGTGCATGCTAGAGCCAGACCAGGACTGGGGTGCTATCGCGTGGGTTTCTGTGACCAGCTGGGCCTGATATGGGAAGGGGGTCCTGTGGGAAAGGTGGGATATGTCTGAGTCACCCCCAGCTGGAGACCTTGTCCTGGGGCCACCCTTGCGCCTCCCTCCGTGGCTGCAGCCAATTCAAGCCAGAAACACTGGGGTCTGACAAGGCTTGCCACTGACCATTCCCCTTCTGCATGACCCCGGGCCCAGACACAAAGCTGGGGGAAGATGGGGTGTCCAAATGCCACTCAAGGGTTAACAGGCCCCAAAGCAGCCACTGCTGTTCTGAAGCACCCCCAGCCCCAAGAGCTGGTCTTTGGTCCCGTGGCCACCACGGGAGTGTGGGTGCAGACAAAGCTGTGTTCATCCAGCCCTGCGTTTGATGAGAGCAGCACAAGGCCCCCATTCTCTGCCGTCCCCAGCTGCATCCCCTCCCCCAGCGAGCCTGACATCCCAGGAGAGCCCTGAGGGGCGCAGGCTCGGCTGCTGGGGCTCAGGGAAATTCACATGGGACCTGCGTCAGGAGCCGGTTCTGCCTGAACGGTACAGACAGCTGCAAGTCGGTTTGTCATGTGTTCAGAGGGAAGCTGCCTGCATTTTTACAACTGATTTTTGAACCTAAAAGTGGAGGTTCACATCCAGCCTGTTAAACATAATCTTGCTGGTTTCAGCCCATTGTGACCTTTTAGAATCTGACTTCCAGATTCTTGCCTGATATCAGCAGCTCTTCCCAGCTGCAGAGATGTAACCTGTATCCCAGTGACTCAGAGAAATAGCCCGGTTGGCAAAACCTGCAGAGGGGGCTTCCCAGGCAGAACGGGTCCTTGGTGCATCCTTCTGTGGTCCTGAGGCCCACATTTTTCTGCTCCCCCTCTGCAGGGGCAAGGAGTTCATGGAGGACAGGACGCAGGTCTGCCTGCCCATGAACCTTGGATGGTCAGGGACTCAAAGGCCAGCCAATCCATGTCCCGGTTTTGCAGAAGAATCTGGGGCCCAGGCCCCCTAGTCCCTGGGTGAGAGCCAGGCAGGTCACTTTGCTCATCTCTAAAATGGGTACAGTCATGTGTCCCAGCTGTCCAGAGGGTTGAATGAGTGTCCAGGACACCCTCTGGTGCCAGATGCCCATGTTGCCATTTAGGCCAAAGAGGTGGACCAATGGAGTTGCCCAAACACTTGCCCTCTGGATCTGGTCTGGGCCCCCAGCCAGGACTCTGTCCATCTCCTGGGACAGCCGCTCATGGGCTGGGGCCAGCACGGCCCGGTTGCCCGGCTGGTGGGTGGGGGTATTTTCTCTTGTGAGCACACAGTCCTTCCTTTCTCTAAGCTCTGTGCCGCCCCATTGGGGTCGCTCATTCATTCTCCCTGAGAAGCCCCCTTCACCCCACTTGCTGAAAGCCAGGCCCTTGACCCCTGTACCCCAGCCGACAGAGCATCTTGCCCAAGCCTGGCCTTCTCAGGGAACGGAACGAACAGGATGGGAGGGCAGAGGGGGTCGCGGAGGAATTTTGCCCCGAAGGTGGAAGGATGGCAGGGCGCTAGGCGCGCGGGCGGTGCCGCTGCCCCTGCGCCCCACGGCATGACCTTCCCCGCGGCGCGCACAAAGGCCGCGGTGCGGGCGGCGCCTTTAAGGACGCGGCGCGGCGGGGTTGGTGCCAGGAGGCGCCGGGCGCGCCCCGGGGGAGCCGCGCCGCGGGCGGAAGAGAGCGGACACTCACGGCCAGCCCTGCGCCGCCGGCCTGTCGCCGCGCGCTGCGGCTCCAGCGGGGAGGAGGGCTCCGCGCCGGGGGGGAGGGGACCGGAGTTGGGGAGCAGAGCGGGGGCCGGGGCGCTTCGGAGCCCTGCGACCGGGAGGGCCCGGGACGCGAAACGCGGCGGGAGTCGGCGGGCCTCGCGGGGCGGCCCGGGGCAGGGTCGCGGCCCCCAGCCCCGCGGACCGGAGGCCCGAATGCGGGGGGCAGCATCTGGCGCGGGGCGCCCCTGCCCGCGGTCTCCAGCCCCTCCCCGAAAGGCGGAAAGAGCCGGCGAGGGGCGCCGAGATTAGATCTCGCTCCTCTCTCATCAATTTTCTGTTTAATGTCACCGGGCCCCATTGTGGGAGAGGGAACACGTCACCCAGGCCATAAATTCGCGGTTATGGCGCCTCCGGCCGCCTCCCAGTTCTAGGGGACCGGGTGAGCAGGTGGGGCGCCGCGGCCGCTCCGCACACCGGCCGCCCGGACCCGAAGCCGGGGCGGAGCCGGAGCGGGAACCGCGAGGAGCGCCGTGCGGTAGGTGCTGCGGCCGCTTCTCCCCACGCGGGCCCGCGCCGATCCGTCCGCGCCCGGAGAGCGCGCCCTGCGGCTCAGTTTCCAAAGGGCTTTGTTTCTGGCTGGAATGGAGGGGCTTTGATTCCTCCCCAAACCCGCCTCGGGTTGGGGGTTTTGGATCGAAAATGTCTGCTATTAAATACAAATGCAAACCAAACAAAATCAATTCTGGTGGAAAGACCCCCGCCCGCGTTTGCGTCTGCGCTGCCACTGGGTAGAGCAGGCAGCGGCCGCCGGCTTGGGTCTGCATGTTGACACCGACCCCGCGAAGGCGCGGGGCGCGGGGGGCGCGGCCCAGCGAGCGCCAGAACTCGGCCTAGTCGAATGGGCTCGAAAAAGGCCCCAGCGGAAGCGTCGGCAGGAGCTGTCGGCGCAGCCCGGATGGCTGGGCCTCCCTCAGCGCGGGCCCCAGGGCGGGCTCCTCTAGCCATCTTGGCTTGGGCCGCTGGAAGAGGCAGTTTTCTGGCGAGTCTCCCCTGGGGACACTTTCCCAGAGCCACCACCCCCTCCACCAATTGCTGCTTTCAGGGGATGTAGACAAATCACGAATTGGGGTGGACTATGTATTTGTGCCGGTCAGAAAAAAACGGATCTATTGAATGCTTTCTAATTAAATGGGACCACTGTCCTGTTAACAAAAGAGGCAGTGGCTGCTCAAGCAGGGCCAGAGCGGCGGCGGAACAGTCCGCGCGGCCAGCCCCACTGCCCGCCTCTGAGTACCAGGACGAAAGGCCTTTGCTGCAGGCCAGGCTGCTCTGCGGGAGCGCTGATGGGAATAATTTATTTTTGGTCTATATATGCCACAGGTAACCAGGCCAAAGACGGTCCCCCCAGAAACAAGGCGTGTCTGCTGCCTTCTCAGCCCTGATCTAGTCCTGGTTTCTTCCTAAAAGCAGCCAGAGGGGGAGCTTGGCCCTCAGACGCGGAGAAAAGCCATAGGGGCTGCAGGGCAGGGCAGGCGTGTGGCTCAGCAGGGACTGGAGGCCTGTGGGGTGAGCTGGGTCCGGATGTGAATGGGGAGCTTGCTGCATCAACTTCGCAGTGGGAGGACCAGAGGGTGGGGTGTGTGGCCCCTTGAAAGGAAGCGCTGAGGCCTCCCCTTTTGTGGAGTGGGCAGCCCCTTACCCTTGGAAGCCCTCTGCTGGGGCAGACGTGGGAGGAGGAGCCTGGCAGAGGCTGGGGCTTTGCCAGGTCTGGGACTGTGAAGAAATCCAGCGGGAAGCTGGCTTCGGGTTCCTGCCTGTGCTGGGGGCTGTGGTGGGCAGGGGTGGGTGCCCCTTTTTGCCTGCCCAAGCTACATCATTGGTGCTCAGAGGGACTTTGTTGGATGTGGGCGGTGGGGCTGGGCGCTGGGGGCTGGGGGCTGATGAGCAGTGGCCCTGAAGATCAGGGTCAGCTGGGTCCCAGACCCCATCCTTCAGGCTCGCTCCTGGCCTTGCCTCCTGCGGCAGCTCTGCCTGGGCCAGCTGGGCTTTATCAGAGGAGACCCTGACGCCCAGCCCGCACCCCTCTCCCAGGGCCCCCCCTCCAGTGTGAGACCGGGCCTTGGAAGTCCAGCCCATCCAGACATCCACTGACAGGGACACGTGTAAACACACCCAAACACAGCCACAAAGGGCAGCCAGCAGCAACTGCTTACTTGGCACTTCTGCTTACTCTGGCTGGACTGGGAGGCCTGGTCTGCAGGGAGGCAGGTGTCCCTCCAAGGGAGGGCATGCGGCCAGGCTCTGGCTGCAGGGGTGTACCTGGAGGCGCCTAGTAACTGTCCCCTCATTAGGCCCTACCAGAGCTTCTGTCCCCAAGCAGGGCAGTTTCAGCCACTAAACCACCTGCCCCCATTCCCATAGACCAGGTCTGGGCTCTGGTCATAAGAAGGGTCCATCCTCATGGGTAGGACGGAGGGCCCAGTTTGGGTCAGCCTCCTGCAAGAAGACCCCCAAAGTGCATTTCCCCCAATTTTAGCTTCAGAGGACAAATGTTGGTAGGGAAGGGGCAGCAGTCTTTGGGGAAGGCAGCCTTGCAAACACTAATGAATCCTTCGAGGCTTCCTTGCGGGTCCCTTGCCTTTCTCCAGCCTATATGAGAAAGCGGTCAGGAAGCTGGAGGGGGCAGGACAGAGGAAGGTGGGGAGGCATTTTGGAGTTTGCATCCTTCCTTTTAAGTAGGAGGAGGGAAAAAGCCAAACGCAACCCAGAAGGGCCCTAGCTGGAGGAATAAACTCCTCAGAACTCCTCACTCCTGGGGGTCCCAGCCTGCACCCCACCCCCTTTATGCGCATAATAGCAATGACACTCCCACTGTCTTAAATAAAAAGTCAGGGAGGAGAAATCTGGCAATGTAACCCAGATGGGTCTCCAGGTTGATAACCTCACGCAACCAGCACCCTAAATTATACTTTCTGTGTGAACACACGGAGTTATATTTAGCCACAAATTATGACTCTGTGTTTAACAAGCACCTTCCCAAGTGGAGGGGGCCCAACAGCCTCCTGACCTGGTTGGACCAACCTGCAAGACAGAATTAACCCCTGGGAGGGAGGGGCTGGGAAGGCTGTTCCTCTGACTTCAAAGTCTCACTCCCTGGCTTCTCTTGTTGCCTTTTACAACTTACAGCCACATCCCCAAGTCTGCTTGGAGCCTGTCTGTGGCCTGGAGGGACCAGCTGTGCCTCTTCCTTGACAGCTTCGGGTCTGAGTGTGGAGGGTGCAGGCCTCAGCATTCAGGCCCAGCTGGGAGGAATTGGCGCACAGGGCTGGGGGAGGTATGCTTGGAGGACCCTCCCACCCAGGCCTGGCTCTGACAACTCTTCTTCCTCTCAGGCTGCTTCCCCCCTGACCCTGGGCCTCAGAGAGGGGCCTGCCCTTGCGGCCTGGCGCTCCCAGGCCCAGCAGGCTTTGCTTGATAATGAAGGGGCTGTGACTGGAGGCTTTGTTTTTGGTGGGGGCTGTCCCCTTCCCTGGGGCAGGGGAGGGCTGCGGCTGGGAGATATTTCCCCTTCCCCTCCCCTTCAAAATAGGCCTGCCCCAACAAAGCTCAGGCCCCCAAAGGCAGAAGGCCACCCCTGGTCTAGGCACAAATTCCCCGTGCAGCACTCTGGGAGTCCTGGGCTTCCCAAGTCCACCCACAGCAGAGCTGAGGGCACCTGCGAAGATGGGGCACAGGCTGCCCTGGTGAATCTCTTGTGAGAAGGAGCCACGGCAGTGGCTGGCTGCCTCTCAGCCTGGGCAGGGGCTGGTCCACCCTGGCCTTCCTCCCACACCCCTGCTCACTCCAGTGCACTGGCCAGAGGCCCTCCTGAAAAAGAACCACCCTCATCTGGCGACTGCAGACATCCTCCAGGGGCCAGGTTGGGGCTCGGCCCTGCTTCCTGAGGCTGCAGTGCTGCAGGGAAGCTCCCCTAGCCTGGGCCCTTCCCGTGATGCATTTGGCTTTTCAGCCCTCTTACTTGAGAGGAAGGATGCTAACTCCTAATCTCTGAACTCTCCTTGGAAACCCAGGGGCTGGCAGTCAGATTGGGGGTGAGTGGGGTGATGCTGCTCTCCTTTTGAGGAAGGATGGAGGTGCTGCAAACCCTTGCAGCCCCCACAGGGCCCAGAACATCCCTCTTCCCTCTCCTGCAAAAGTGCAACATGCTGGGCAAGTGCAAACCCCTGGTACAGGGCACCCTCCAGGTGGGCCTGCCTGCCTTGTGGCCCAGCCTCTGGATTCGGTCCCAGCACCTCTGGTGGGAAAAATAAGAGTCAATTTTTGTGAAGAAATTGTTTCTAATTTGGCTTTTGACTAATGGCCCAGGGAACAATGGAGAGACACACACATACGCCTACCTGGGTGTGCAGCTCTGTGGGTCTCTGGCCCAAGCAGGTGTTTATTTGGGGCAGCAACTAACTCAGTGTTTTGGAACTCCCCAGACACCCCCATGCCCCTTGTGTTTAAAAAACGATTATTTCATGATTTCAGACAGTGGGATTGTAGCCTTTCTGGAGCTGGGAGACCTCCGTCAACTGCCACTTTCGAGGAGCAGTGTGTGTGGGCAAATGTTGGGGTCCCCAGGGATAGGATAGATTCTGGGGTGACAGGGTCCCCAGGCCGTCTGCGGGAAGGCAGGTTCTCTGGTGTGCTCTGGGAGTGTGTGCACATAGGAGTATGATGTGCTTCATGGTGCTCAAGTGTGTGCCTGTGCAATGTGCACACAAGTCCTGTACGTACCTTGTGTGAGCTGCGTGAGGTGTCCGTGTGCATGAGCGCAGTGTGCTCACCCACTGTGATGCTCCACCATGCTTGCCCTGGTGTCAGGGCAAAGCTGGAAATGTGTGGGGGCACCTGCTCATCTTCCCCGCAGGCCAGAAGGCAAGCTGATGGGTCTTGGGAGGTGTGGAAGTGAGCTAGGGAGGACTCTGGGGCTTCCAGGCCGCAGGGAATTCGGGCAGGGGTTGGGGTGCTGGCCCTGCAGGCCTTGCCTGACTGGGAGCCTGTGTCTCTGTGGAATGGCAGGCGTGGCAGAGGTGCCTACCTCCCAGCTCACCCCGACCTCCGCCTATCCTGATCCCCTCTCCCTGCTTCTATCTTCCTCCCTAGTGGAAGGTAAGTCTGCAGATCCCTGCACCATGTTCCTCTAAAGTTAAAAACATTTGTTAGCTCTGGACAGCAGGGAGAGTAAAAAGGGAAACCCGGAGGTTTCCTCGGAGCTGATAGCGCGCCCAGCCAAACATGCCCCGGCCTGCGGAGCCTCGCGGCCGTCTTCCGACGGGGAACACAGGGAGCTTATTTTGGTACTGCGGGAGCTGCTGAGCGGCCCGGTGCCCGTGCTGGGCAGCTGCCAGCCCCCGCCGCATCCAGCAGGCCCGTCGGCAGCTATTTGCTGTAACAACTGTTTTGAAACAGTATTGAAAAAAAAAAGCCCACTAAATTTGTTTCAAGTGACGCTGGGGGTTGGGGGAGGGCGAGACGGGCAGAGAGGGCCACGGGGCCCAGGAACACCCAAGGCCGCCAGACCCTCCCCACCAGGGAAGCCTCTCTCAGGGTGCCGGGGGTTCTGAAAGCCAGTCTCACCCCCTACATTAGGAATCTGGTGAGGGCCAGCTGCAAGGACCTGAGCCAGCATGCGGAGAGGGAGGCCCCGACTGCGCTGTCCTCTGCGGTCTCGTCTCCCTGGCAGCCAGCGAGTCTGAGACTGGTGGAGTGGGACCCGGAGCGGACCCTCAGAGAATCTTCTGTCCGTGGGGGTGGGGACAGGGCTGGGGACCCGGGTGGCTTCATTGCCAGCGCCCCTCCGCGCACATCCTGGAGGAGTGGGGGCCCGGGGGCCTGGAGGGCTCTCCCCTCCCCCACAGGACGGCCCGAGGCCTGAGCCCCTACCCCACTTAAAGGCCAGCGGGGCCACCGCAGCACGCGCTCCGGGACCTCGGAGCGATTCCTGGGACATCGCCGGTCGCCAAGGTGTTCTCTCTTGGATGCAGGGTTTTTCTCATCTTTTTTTATTTCAAATGGGGCTTTAAAAATTTTTAAATATTCCTGGACAGGAAAACAAGTTCATTGGAGAAAGTCAGTCATGGGGAGCTCCGCTTCCAAAACAGAGTAGGCGCCCTGCAGGAGCGAGACTCCCGCACTCCGAGGGCGGCAGGCCCCGGCTGGAGAGCGGCGCCGAGACTGCGAGAAGCGGGCTGGGCCCCGGATGCGCCGGCCGGCAGCGCCTGTGCGCCAGGCCAACGGAGTCGGGGAGGCAGCGCGAGCCCGACGCTCTCGGAGACCTCGGGGACCGCGCGGCCAGCCGCTCCCAGCCCCGCCCCGCCCCCGCCGCAAGGCCCGAGCCGGATCCTGGAGTCGCGGCTGCCTGGCCCGCCCACCCCTCCGCTGGCACGATTTCTCCGGAGCCGGGCTGGGTCTGCTGGCTTTCCCCTTGTGCGTGGGAAGCGGGCGGCCTCCGCACACACCCGCGGGGCCGGGATCCGGGAAACCCTGTCCTCCCCAACACACTCCAGGGCGCCTGCTGCGACTCCATCCTCCGGAAGCCACAGCCCGATCCTGATGGTCCGCGCTGGACGCCCCCACTCCCACCCCTAGCGGCCGCGCCCAGCGCACCCCGCTCCCCGGCCCGCGCCGGGGTCCTAATTCAATCGCCTGAGGCCTAATGAATAGCCTCGCGCTAATCGGATCTCCGGGCGCTGTTTGGATTTATGCACACCGCCTCTCCTCCCGCGGCCGCCGTGCGCCGCCCGCCTCGGGACTGGCCTGGGGCTCGGGCCGCGGGGCCTGGGATGGGGGGAAGCCGCAGCCGGCTGGGAACGTCGCCGGAACCGGGTCTCGGATCCTCGAGCCTTGTTCTGAGCCCCCGGCCCCGCGGAGCCCCGGCGCTTACCTGCCAGCCCCGGGCTCTCCGGAGCTGCCTCGCCGGCCGCGCCGCCCGTAGTGGGCACCCAATCCCGGAACCCCCGCCTGCGGCCCGAGCCCCCACCCCAAGTCAGAGACGCCCGCGAGGCAGGGCCGCCCGGGCAGTGCGCCCGCTTCCCCTTTCTCTCTGGATTCCTTTGATCCGCGGGCTCTCCACCGCACCCCGGCTCCCGGGCTGCCGGGGTCGGCCCGCGGGGGTCCTGGAAACGGTCCCCAGCTTATCTCCTTTCATCAAGCGGCCTTGGGCCGCCTTGAAACAGCGGAGCCAGTAATTGCTTTTTTCTGGAGACCCTGTGCGGACTGGACAACAGCCAATCAGCGCCTTGTTTACACTCGGTGATTGACAGCCTGCTGGCGGAGTGCCAGCCAATCCCGGCGGTCCCGCGGGAGCGGGCGGGGGAGGGCGGAGAAAGGAAGGAGACAGCGGCAGGCTTCAGGTTTAACCCCTTCGGGTCCCTACCGGAACGAGCCCGTGAAGATTTTCTAACCCGTGTGGATGCGTTGGTGGGCTAGTGTAAATATCCTTTTTTTTGTCCCCCAGAGGGGGAGGCAGAGATTCACATGGAAAAAAAGGAATAAAGATGTATCCATCGCCTCGACATCACCTTGACTCCCTGAGAATAAATAGCATTTTGTTGGGAAACCAAATTCTGACAGAAATGTTCATTTGGAGAATATTTTTTAAAGTGGTTTGCATCTGATTATGATGAAGATAATCGTTCAGTGGCTCTTTTTAATTAGGGAGATAATTTAACGGATGTCCAGGAGACTGGCACTGAGAGATACTGTGCAAGGTTATCGCACCATGCGTATCAAAAAATCTAGTTGCAGATGAAAAAGGACAATCTCTGTCTTGGCCGTAAATGCCAGACTTTCATTTTGATTTGTGCTCTGTTGGAAAAGATGGTCAAGGGAGATTAAAACTGAGCGTGGGCAGATAGATGGCCAGAGACGTAGGTCCCGTCTTCCTGGGGTCTGATCCGCAATGCAGGGAGAAGAGAGGACCAGGCAGGAGACTCTGAAGCTTGTGCTGCCCATGTCGTGGGCATGAGAGTATTTCCGAGCTCGGTACGTGCAGGTGGAGACTCGGGAGTGGTAGAAGGATGGGGCAACCTGAGGAGGCCTCTGGGCTTGGAGCTAGGGCCTACCTGCGCGGTTTCAGCCACCTGCCAGACAGATCCGAGGTATATTTTAAAAGCATCTTTTTTAACGGGTATTGCAGTTTCTTCTCCTGGCCTCTGTGCACCAGAAGCCAAACGTTAGGCCTGCTGGATTTAAAAAAAAAAAAAAAAACACCTCCCCCTCCGCGCGGACACGCGCTCCCACTCGCTCTCCCGCCCTGCGCCACCACATTCCCATTCAGCAGCAATGATCTGCGCAGAGGAGCTGCGCAGTCGCCAGGCTTGAATTAGGCGCCACCAGGCTCGGTAGTAGCCCTGCTGCTCCCTGATTGGCAGCTCCCTGGCCCCGCGCCAGCCTATTGGGAGGCCTGTTTACGCCGAATGAGTGGCACGAGCTCCCGGCCGCAGAGGGCCGCGCGACCAATCAGCGCGCGCACTGCTCCGGGCTGAGTGGCACGAGCTTATTAGTATGCAGGGCCCGTGGCTCGCCGCGCCGGGCTGCAGGTTTGAGAGCCGCTCTGGATGGGCTCGCTAGACTCGTTGTTGTGGAAGCGGTGCATTTACAGTGCAACAGTCAGCACATTGAAAATACCAATAGGAATACAAAACAAAGTCACATTTACTGATTTAATTGTATTGCATTCAGTTGTATCCAGGAAACAGCCTCCAGTAAGTAACTGAAATTGCTTTCTTTTTTTTTTTGTATTTTTATTATTATATTTTTTATTTTGGCTTTGGGGATTTACATTTTTTTTTTAGCCAGAGGAATTCAGGGTTGTGATGTTAAGAAATATATATCTTCCCTTTAAAAAATTCCGTTATAATGTCGAGCAGGCTTTTTTTTTTAAGATGGACTATTTATAAGCGATTTTTTTCCTCTGAAAAAAAATATCGATTGATTTAAAATTCCCCCCGTAATGCGTCCCTTGCTTTGCTCTGAGCGCTTGTTGTCTCGATCGACACCCAGCATTAAAAATAAATAATCGCGACCGGGTAGGGATTCTCGGGCTGCGCCCGGCGCTAGCCGCGCGGGCGGCTCCGGGCAGTCAGTCGGCGAGGTCCCGGACGCGGCCAACGCGCGCCCGGCTCCGGCCGCACGGGGAAAGAGCCCCAATTGTTTGCCCCCCCCCATCCCCATTCCGCCTCCTCCCCTGGGCAGCCCAGCCGGCCCCGCCCGGTGGCTTCGCGGCTCAGGGAACCGGCCGGCTGGTGGTAGCCGAGGCGGCCCAGGCCGCCAACCACAGGGGCTTTTCGGCTGCCGGCTGAGAGCTGGGCTAGGTAGGGGTCGGGGCGCAGAGGGGTAATGGGGAGTTCTTGGGTTTTCGCTTTCCAGGGCTTAATTCGTTGCAGAACATTTCAAAAAATGTTCTGGTGTGTGGGAGTGAGAGTGGAGGAGGGGGCCGAGCGAGGCCGGCGCAGCAGGGCTTTTTCACCGCTAGCGTCGGGGCAGCGCGCGGGGCTACGGCCATGGCCTGCTTGGCGGGGGTCTCAGGGCGGTGGGCTCTAGGGCGCGGGGGTCCGGCGCGGGACGGGCCTAAGTCCTCTCCCAGGGGAGGGAGGGGGAAGGGGGTGGGCGCAGCCGTTTCGCAGGGAGCGGGTTCTGCGGTGGCGCCCCAGCTGCCCGCGCCCCGGTGTGCGTCTGGCTCCAGCCCAGCCTGCAGGCAGGCCCCATGGCGCCCATGAGCTAGGAGACGGCGCCTGGGCTGGCAGACAAGAAGGGGTCCCCCTCCTCGGCGGGCGGCCGAAGCGAGTGTGGGCTTTTGGGGTGCATAGGTTAAAAACAAAGCAAACCTGAAGGAGCCCCACATCCAGGAGCGTGCGTGCCGCGCCAAGAGAGACGGGGGCTCCAGAGACCACGTCCCGCCACCCCGGGGAGGAGCCTGGCGTGCTCTTTCGGTTCTTTCCAAAATGCCCTTGTTAGCGATCCTCCGGCTGGCGCGGAGCCTCCTACCCACCGCCGCTTTTGCTCCGTTTCCTCTTAGACTGGCTGGGCCCGGGGTTGCGCACGGCCCTCTGCTGCGGCGTCCCCCGGCCTGCGGGGAGGAGGGGGCTCCGAGCCCTGGGGCTCGCGGGAGGTGGCGCCTGCTCTCCGGAGCGCTGGGCCCAGGCCGCGGCGGACGTGCGCCCCCGCCCGCTCCCTGCCGGCTCGGCCTTCCCAGGCCCGGGCGGACGAGGAGGTGCTTGGCCTCTCCCCGGGAGCGAAGAACCAAAACAAAAGCCCCTCCGACCCGGTAAGAATCGCAGCGGCAGGGACGGCACGGTCCACCCTTGCCCAGGTAAAAGGTCTAGCGGGCGTGTGAGGAAGATCAGTCTGGCCCCGCGATCCGCCGCAGGAGGTGGAAGATGAAAACTGCTGGTGGCCGAGCCCGCGTCCCGAGAATCGCGAGCAGCTCGAGCTTTCTCGACAAATTTGAAATTGTCTTGGAAAAAGGAAACCCCACAAAACAAAAGCCTAGTGCACATGACTCCCGGAGGCCGCAGGGAGCCTCGTACCCTCGCTCGCGCAGCCCCCGGTGCCTTTGAAGCCGCCGGTCCCGACCTCTCTCCCCTTCTTCCCTTTGTCCCGCCCAGCGCCCCCCCGGCTCCCGCCTCGCAGCTGCCCGCAGACCCCCAGCCCAGTGCGGGCAGCCCCTCCCTGACCCCCGCGCGGGCAGCCCCTCGCCCAGAGCTTCTCGGCCCCGGGGCCTGAAGCTCTCAGTACTGGCCTGAGCCGCGTTTTGTTTGTTAGACCGGGGGAGAGAACTGGCGATCCCTAGAGGCGAGGGAGCCCCAAACGTCTGTGTATGAAGTTGAGAGACAAAGAGAACTCTTTGTGTAGGTACCGTTTATTTACAATGCAAAAGCTCTCCGAATAAATATTAAAAAAGCTTATCAGCTGAGCAAATATGTATTCACTTAATACATTATGTTTTCGGTTATAGATTAAATCAAACACAAAATAGTCTGCAAATAAGACGTTGAAGAACCCGTAGCATTAAATATAGCAATTTAAAATGGTATTCGCAAAATGGAAAACATCTTAGTCGGTTTGTTGTCCCGGTGGGATGGCTAAATAAAAAAAACTCAGAAGGTTTTGCACCGTCCACAATTTAAATTATTGAGCCTACCCAGCTTCTTTTTGTTTATGGTGATAGCACACATTAAAACAATACTGATTTGGGAAATGAGAAATATACAAAGTGAAAGAGGTCCACGCGGGCACACAGTGGTGCGGTTTATGTCGCTTGCTCCATCGCTCCGCAAGCAGCATCTGAAATTGTCCCCAATTTCGCCTGAGAGTGGGCTCCCCTCGTGGGGTGGGGGTGGAACAGAAGGGACGGGGAGGGGACATTTTCAGAGGCCCTGTGGGTAGGTAGACGGGGACGACGGAGGCCGAGTCTGCTGGGACGCGAGCGGCCACTGAGCTTGGCTGCGCCGGCCGCCTCTCCGCGGCCCGAGGGCCGGGTCGGGCGCAGCAGACCCCGCATCCCCCGCCCTCGGCTCGGGGACCCTGGACAGGCGCTGAAGCGAGCAAGCCGTGGCCGGTTTGGGGAGTTAAGAGAACAAATTCTGACTCTCGGAGCGCCCCAGCCAGAGCACCCAATCCGCGGAGGAAGATCCTGGGCGATTCCGATTGGAGGGCGGGGAGATTGTTGCAGCCTCGCCGGGGCACTCCCGGCTCGGCCGGCGGGCCGGCACTGCGGCTGGTGGCCCAGGTGACACCGGCGACGCGGACGCCCGGGGCTCCCGGGGAGCTGGGTCCTGGCTGTGTGCTGGGGGTGGGGTACCAGCCCGTTGGTGGGGGGGCGGGTTCAAATGAAAGGACCAAAAGACGCAGGGGGGGGGATGGGAGAGGGGAGAAAAGGAAGGTTATAAAAAAAACTCGGGTTACAATCAATAAAATTACTCGCTTAATTAGCATGGTTATTCGGTTAAGCGGAATGCAGTAAAAGCCGGACTTCGGGAAGGGGGGAGGAAAAAGCGAGCGCGGACCCTCGGCCTTTTCCTCCGAGACACCTTCGGGCAGCGGGGGAGGGGAGAGGGTGTGCGTGAGTGTGAGTGTGTGTGTGCGTGCGTGATGGCTTCGCAGATTTGGGTTTTTATCACCCAGCGGAGCCAGCAGCCTCTCGCCTTGGCGCCTTCGCCTCCGGGACCTGCGGGGACGCCAAGGGGAGGCGGCGAGCGGTGCGGCCAGGCCCCCCAGGCTCTGCGGGGCCGAGCGGCGCTGGAACGGTGCGAGTGCGCGCGGGGGCCGGGGGGGCCGGCACACGCACGTGCAGCGGGGAGGCGCGCCGAGCGCTCCGGGCCGGGCCGCCCGGCTTGGCCGCGCTCGGGCCGGCGGGGGTGTGGGGGCGGGCGGGGCGGGGACCCCCGGGTGAGCCGAGTCTCCAAGTCACCGAGTGTCCTCTGCTTGCCTCCGCAGACGATGGACCCGCACGGCGGCCGCAGGCTCGGCGCGCGGCCGCCCGCCGAGGAGCCCAGTCCGCCGGCGTGCTGACCGGCCCCTCCGCCGCCGCCGGTGACCCCAGACGCCGCCGCCTCCGCGCCGCCCGCGCGCCTCGCTGCCCCCGGGCCCCGGCCACGCTGCTCCCGGGAGGCGGCGGCGGGCCGGGGCCAGGGCCCGGCATGGATGGCCGCGACTTCGCGCCGCCGCCGCATCTGCTGTCGGAGCGCGGGAGCCTGGGCCACCGCAGCGCTGCCGCCACAGCCGCGCGCCTCGCCCCGGCCGGGCCCGCCGCGCAGCCCCCGGCGCACTTCCAGCCCGGAAAGTACTTCCCGTCGCCGCTGCCCATGGCTTCGCACGCAGGTCAGTGCCGGCCGTGCGGGCGCGGGAGAGGTCCAGCTGGAGGTGGGCACGGCGGGGGCGGACGGGCGACCGCTCTCCCCTCCTGGGGCACTTGCGGGGAAGCCTTCGGTTTCGTTTCCCTGCCCCGGCCCCGGGCCCGACCCCGGGGCGGCCGGGCGGCAGCGCGTCCTGCGCCCAGAGCCGGATCGTCGCGGTTTAGAGCGGCCTTCCCGGGGGTCCCCCGGGGTCTCGGAGGGGCAGCCCCTGAGCCGGCTACAAATAAAGCCCTTTCCTCCCATGCCGCCCTCTCCCACCCCTCCCTGCATCAGAAGTGAATTCCGCGGAACCCTCATTTCTGCATTCTGCATTCACGTCCTTGAGACATTCTGGGGCTGGGACCACTAGGCACCTTCTGCGGGAACAAAACGGCTGTGGTGACGGGGTGGGGGCGCCGCGGCCTCGCGGATTAGGGCGGTGTGCGTGCGGTGAGCGTTAGCAGGGGCCGCTGGTGTAAGACGGGCAAATCCTGTTTCTGTGTAAAGCCTTGGAGTGTCAGGGCGAGAATGGGTTCGCAGGGGCTGCCCCTGCGCTGACAAGTGCCGCTGGTATCCCGCTCCTGCCGGACAAAGCGCGGCGCGCCCAGGGGGAGGGCGGCGGGCGCCGGCGGGGCGCGGGCGCGGCTTTCGGTGCAGGCGAGTGCACCCCACCACGGAGACCGCGGCCACCGCTCCCGTCCTCGCGGTGGGAGAGGCCGGCCCTTGACGGAGCGGACCCAGGCCTCCGGGGCAGACTGCCTCTCGGGTTTCTCCGATAGTAATGATGAGCGAGGTCAGAGGAGAAGCAGGCCCCGGGCGGAGGGTTGCGAAGGGGCAGCTACCTCGCCGAGAGACCCTGGAGGTCACTGGCCAGCCCCGACCGAGTTTGCAGGAAGCACCAGGGTCTGCGCTGGGGATCTGCCGGTCACCCTTGAAGGTTGGCTTGCTATTGTTTACAGTTTGTCCTGAACATCAGAAATGTTGTTTGCCGCTTTTTTTTCCCTGTTAATTTGGCAGTAACAGTTATTATTGCTAGCTTGATGAACTGTGAATACTAATAAAATTATATCTGCTTTAATGGGATTACAATTAGCGTGTGGATTAAAACGGATGGCTCAGAGAGGCTGGAAGAGAGAATGTCAGAAGGAAGGGCAGTCAGAGAGAAAAACGTGAATTTCCTAAAAAGAAAAAAAAAGACGAAACTGCTTAATTACTAATAGGCTTTTAGCATTTACAATCTGAGGAGATTCCGTTAGGCCAGGCTGGCCTCCAGCGCCCCTGGAATTAGCCCGGCATCGCGGTGTTTCCGGCGCCAGACCTGCAGGACTGCTTTGTCGCTCTGCCTGCTCTTCTTTCTTTCCCTTTCTTTTTCTCTCCTCTGGATTTATAACTGGAAAGAGGGAAAGTACTTTGCCTGGGCAATTGGTGATTTAAAAATATCTGTCCCAGCTGTCCCTGCGGTTAAGTGTTTCTCTACCCCTGCATTGGAGATGCTGCCTGCCCAGCTCTGCCTGGGAGGGTGAGGGGGCCGCAGACAGCATCTCGTGGTGGCAGCAGGGACTGTGCCACAGCTTCCCTGACCAGTCCCTTCTCCTGGCTGTAGGCTGGTGGCCCCTGCTAAGGGCAGGGAGCCTGAGCCTTCAGGTTGGGGGATGGTGAGGGAGCAGTTGGTTACACACCCCCTCCTGTGTGTGCCATACCCTCTGGCCTGGCAGGTAGCAAGACCACAGAAACAAGGGTATGGAAGAGCCCCAGACATCAAGGTTTCCCAGTAGTGGATAGGCAAGCTGGAGCTGTTCCATCATAGGGAGGCACAGCCAGGCCGGATTCCCTGAAGGTTCGGGTCACTCTTGCCTCCCCTGTCCCCATTCACCAGCTCACAGTTTGGCTAGGTCCTGGCCAGCTGCCATTTCGTCTCTCTGCAGATACTTCCAGATGCTGGCACCACCAACTCAGGTGGGAATGTGGTCTGTGTGGCCCAAACCATTGTCTTGCTCAGGCCAAGTTTGACCACGTGGTTCTTGAGCATAGGCCATAGAGGGTTTGGAGAAATTGGGTGGACACTGGCCTGGTCCCTTTCTTTGACCCAGACCCTATCAGCCTTTGCCCATATGCAGAGTGCTCTAGAGGGCGCTGGAGGTCCCCAGGGCCCTCACAGGGGGCTGGAGGGCCACGTGTCCTCGGCTCCTGGAGACCTTTCCACTCCCCTGGGGGACCCGAGAGGCCTATTGTGCTTGGAGATGTTCGGCCCATTTGTGGCAGGAAGGCCAGGCCAAGCAGGCGTCCAGCTAGGAGCATCTGTACTGAAAGCCTTTTTAAATTGCTGAAAGCCAGAATATTCATACTGGTTTTTAAAATTTAACTACATCAATATTTTTAAAGGAATTTTGCCCCAGATTGCTTTGCTTTGGTCTGTATCTATATATGATCTGGCTTAGAAAGAAAAAATTGAATTAAGTTAAAAAAGATTTTTTTTTGCCTCTCATGTGCGGATTTCCAAATGGCCAGTTTGGCGGACTTCCTTCCCATTTCTGCGGATAGCCTCGGTCTGCAGGCCTCGGCTGCAGCAATCCGGCCTGCCGCTCCCTCCCTCTGCTGCCCCACTGAGGGGAAAACTGCTCCGAGCGTCTCCCGATTTGCCAGGCTCTGACATGGGAGTAGGTCCAGCCACCAGACGTGGAACCCCTGGCTTCCGGGACCGCTCCTCTCTGCGCGGCTACCCGGTGCGGGCCACGGGGCTCCCTCCCCGGAGGCCGCCTGCACGGTCCTTCCTTGTCCACACTCAGTGCTTTCAAATGTCAGCCCGAGGTTCCCTGATGGGACGTAGGGCTCCAGAGCTTCCACTGTTTTTCTAGAAATGAAAGTGCCGGTAGCTTTACCATCGGCTGTAGGGCTTTATGGTAAAGTGCTGTTCCAGTAACCTTGTCACCAAAAGGTGCAATTAAAATGTTTGGAATCATTATTTTTAGTGCAGTGTTAGATTTTGTCTCTAATACAGATGGTCCGGAGGCAAAGCTGTGAAATCTAGGGGGGGGATGGAAAATCAACAACGCATCAACCCAAGATTTTTCTTCAGCACTACTGCCTGGAGCGATTGGGGATCGCGCCTCCCCTGGAGCGCATTTAATAAGGCGGCAGCCCAGCCAGAGAGAGGCCCGTCCCCGCCCCCTCTTCCGGCCGGTCAGCTTCTGCCCTCCGCCCTCTGCGCAGCCCCGCCCTCTGCGCAGCCCCCTCCGCGGGCCAAGTCTCCGAGTTACCGGGTCCCCACGGAAGGGAGGTAGAGGTGCCTGGCCTGGGTTTCAGCAGTGCGGCTGGCTGCGGGTGGGCTCCTCTCGCCGCCTCTTGTCTCCTTCGCGGTGTAAATGGCGTGGCCTGGCAGCTGAGTGTCCTGGGCCCGGGGGTGTTGGCAGCAAACAGAGTGGCAGGTCCCTTCTGGCGGGAGAACAGCAAACTTCTTCCCTGTTAACAGTGCTTCTGATCTCCAATCTAAAAAGAAGAAAAAAAAAAAACTTAGTAGAGGAAAAAAGATAATTTCCTAGTGTGAAAAGACCCCATCAAAGGTTCCCCTTCCCTGGTCATGTGATATTTTTTTGTAAAGAAAAAAATGCATTTTCGTAAATACCTCATTAGCTCAATGACACCATAGAGTGTTTCTGCAACAGTTACCAGCATTAAGTAGGTGTGAAAAGAGTTACTTTCCAAGGACTCTACCCATTCTGCTCTGGAGGAGACAGAACCAGACATCAAAGCCACCACCGTGCTGAGGAACCCTGGGAATCCGGTGGCCGGGTGGCCACGTAGACTGGCCAGCAGGCTGCGGTGGCCACCTCGCCTGCCCCACTGAAGCCATTTTTGGAATGTGGGTTTTTTCTCAGTGGGGTTTGTGCTGCCTCCATATCTGATCATTCCTATAAGGATATTCCTATAGGGATATCCAGGTCACATGAGTAGTAAGGCAGATTAGCGAGACAGGCAGGGAGTGGCCTTGTGTGCATTAAGCATCTCCCCTGGAAAATATGCGCATCCCCAAACGCTGCCCGTTATTCTTAGAAATCACCCTCCTCTGCTGCGAGACTGGGTCAACAGCCCTCACTGACAGGACAGAACGCATAGGAGGCTGTTAGAATAACATGGATGAGGCTAAAAATACCCCTAAGAAACACACATAAAAAAGCCAAATCCAACAACAGAACAAGCTAAAAATATTCCAGGCTTTGGCAAAGAGCACAGAGTTAAATAAATTATACAAGAGCCATTCATGGGAGCAAGTTGACTTTCTCTCTTACGGGAACTTGGTTCAAGCTAATAAAAATAATTTACTAGCCACTGAGCTTTGCATGAGTTTAAATTTAATTGGTGGGGCTTCTGGTGTTTGTCACTTCTTGGCGATTAGTGGGCTTGCCCTGGCCTGGAGTGGGGTGGGGAGGGGTGCCGGGGCTGGGGTCCTGGAAGGAGGGGCTGTGTTCCCTGAGGAACAGGGCCCGGGTGCAAGAGCAGGATGCACAGGAGGCTGGAGAAGGAGGCGGCTGTGGTGGGTGGGGGGAAGGGGAGGTCAAGAAAAGCAGAACAGGGGCGGGGCAGGCAAGGCGCAGCTATTTTAATTTGATAAATGATCATACACCTTTAAGAGTGTGTTTTAACAATCAAGATACACTCTGGCAAGTTGATAGGATGTTCGCTGTCAACTTACATATGTCATCAGAGCGGGCTGTGAGCATAAATAATGTGCGAGAGCATGGGGATGTGTTGCAGGCTCTCGCAGAGTTGGACAGGTAGCAACCCCTGTCCTCTGATGGGCACTTCTCTCTCCCAGTGTCTGGGGCAGTAGCCAGAGGACAGGAATGAGGGGTATTTTTGTTGGGGCCTTTCCTCTCTGGGGAGTTCCCAGGTCTCCCTACCAAAATAAGAGGTCCAGATGGCTTGCTCAGAAAAACTGCTGGTGTGGTCTGAAGCTGGAATCGTGGCCCCCGGCTGGTGTCTTTTCAGACAGCAGATGTACAGGTTCAGCCATTTCCCTGGAATGTCAAACGCCCACCCTGGGATTAGGGGCTGGGTAACCCCCTTTGCTCTCTTCTCTTTAAAGTAATGCCGTGGGAAATCCCACCAGGCCCTTCTAACTCCCCAAGGACTACACTTCCCAGAATGCCCTTGGTCTAGCTCCAGGGTCTCAGCCTGGAACCCGCCCTGTGCTGGGAATTCCCAAGCACAGGTGGTTCAGCCAGTGCCACTGGGGATGAGTGCTTTCCCAGCGGGTGGGAGGAAGGGGGCCTTGGTGGCCACCCCCAGGGCCCCCTTGTCCTTCCTCCTGGAGAGGCCTCAGCCCGCCTGGCCTCCTCCCTACCATAAATATCTGAACATAGGCCCCAATAGAGCTGCCCTGCCCCTCTACCTCAGGCACCCCGGGTGGCAGCTGCCTTGATTGGCATAATGGAGTCCCAGGGGAGGGTCCCGCCAATCCCCTTGCTCTGGGTCCATTGTGTGGGTGCTCCTTCAGAGGGCCTTCTCAGAGGGGCCCTGATCACCTGTGGTGGGGCCAGTGTGGAATACAAGGACCCCACCCGGGCGACCTCAGGGCTGGTCTCTGCCTACAGAATCCCATGAGAAAATCCTTCACAGCCTTTTGGGTGGCACCACCCCCTGCAGCCTCACATCCTCAGAGAGCAGGGGCCTTACTAATGCTATATTGAGTAGTATCCACCCTGGATGACTTCTGGCAGGATCCAAAAAGAAACTGCCCCCCAGGACAGAGGCACTGCCTATGCCCCTCTGAAGGCCTGGTGTATCACCTGTCCAGGGAAGGTTCTCTAACCAGCACTGCTGGCAGCTTTCCGGAGGGGTGGTTTCCCCAGGGCGCCCCTTGGAGAAGCCCCCCAGGAGGTCTCCAGTCAGCCTCGCATCACATTTCTTTAGCCAGATGCTGAGTGGGACTTCAGGGCTTCAGGATGCAAAGCACGTGCCCCCATCTGTTTGACACATAGGTGACTACACAGCTCCCACCCTTGCCTGCCAGAGAATGGCTCCCTAGGGTTCCCTCGTCCTCATTAACCCCTGGGGCCTCCTTTCTCCCACCAAAGACTCAGTATTACAAGCAGACAACAAAATCAAAACCAGCATGCGATACCGAGAAATATCCTGCAGCCCCAGGCCATGCTGAGGAAGGTTGGTGCCTTGGAAGCCCCAGTGCGTGGGGCTGTCTCTCCACCCGGCTCTGACGCTCTGCCCGCTGATGTTTTTATGGGATAATATACCGTTTAGATCACATAGGTCTATTTGTCAGTGGGCCGCCCTGTTTGTTGTAATATATAATATTACTGCCTCCGTGGCCCTGTGAGCAGCTGCCTCCAGAGGACAGGGGCCCCGTGGGAACGAGGCGTGGGCTGGGGGTGGGGCACTGGGCCCAGCCTATGAGGCCAGCACTGGGTTTGCAGGGGGTGCGGCCTGGTACGGGGAGCATCCCACACCCAGGCAGGGAGCTGGCGTCTGGGGGCTGCTGCAGCTGTGCTGCCCGCTGTGCTCCAGATAGGATCAGCCAGGAAGCATTTGCTTCGTTCTGACCTGGGGTGGGGACAGGAGGAGGGCATAAACAGGTGGGCTGGGCGCCCTGCCCCCTCCAGCCCCAGGCCCCCACAACAAAGAACCCAGTGTCTTTAGATACAAATACCTCTGAGGCTGGGGACGGGAAGGAAAGATGAAGCAGCCTCCCCACCCCTCAGTGCAGGAACTCTGTTTCCCACTAACATTTCCAGAAATGGGGTGGAGGGGACAGGAGATGATGGGCCCCTGAGCAGCAGGCTGGGGTCCCCAAGGATGGCCTGCAGGCATTGTGTTCTTGGAGTACCCTGCCAAGAAAGAGGATCCTTAGGGATATTACATAAGACTAAGCGACCTTGCTGCCATCCTCCTGGGAAAGGAAGGTCTTGACCCCTTTGCCCGTCTCTAGATGCCCATATATTCTCTGGGACTGCCACAGGGGTCTCCAGTGGAAGGCACCATGGCCGCTCCGTCACAGAGCCAGGCACTTCCCTCCCACCCAAGCAGGGCACAGTGGGCCTGGCGAGCAGAAGGTGGGTAGGGGTGGTCAGACAAGGCCCAAGGGGCTGAGCCCGGAGTGGCGGTGCAGCGGTGAGGTGGGGAAGGGGCCACACTGTTGGCCAGTGTCCACCCCACGTCTCACTGCAGCTGACGCAGGCAGGACAGGCATGGGCCCAGCCCGTGTCCGCTTTGTGGGCGGACCTCCCCACACGGCCCCAAGGGCCAGCCAGCTCATTAGCTGGCCGAGCTTACGCTGCCCCCCGTGCATGGGCATCCATCACACGCTGCTCATCCTCGCCACCGGACAGGTCTTCACGCTCATAACCGGCCTTCAAGGAATCACATTCCAGCGGCCCCGGGAGAGCCAGCCTGCCCAGTGACTGGAATGTGTCCTGGTCCATCTCCACTTCCCACCACCTGCTCTGTCCCTCAGCTCCTGGCCGCCGGCCGGAGTGAGCCAGCAGGTCCCCAGTGACCCTCTGTGGCACGCCCTGGGCCTGCGTGCAGGGCTTGGCACCTGCTAACCGCCCTGCCGTTGCACCAGTTCCTTCCTGCCCTTTTGTGCCGAGGAACCCATTTCAGGATTGGCCGTCCCAGCCCAGGCTCCCGCTTCCCAGAAGCCATTCCCACGTGGAACAACTCCAGGAGGACCTGGCCTTCCTTTGGGGTCTCCATTATTTGAGCCCCCACTCACCCCCTTTTCACTCCGCTGTCCATGAAGGCTTCCAAATACTCAGCACCCAGCTCCCCGACCCCAGGCTCTGGCCACCTGTGCCCCTCACCCCAGCCCCCAGCTGCCCCAAACACCTCTGCTCCCCTGCCTGTCCTGGAGTCCCCCAGCCAGCTCTCCACCTGGGCAGCTTCTACAGCTGCAGTGCCGGCCCCCCCAGGTTCAGATCTGCAGAGGGTCCCAGCCACATACTTTCAGAGCCTCTGAGTGGCCCGGTTCTGCCTTGCAGCCTGGTGGAGGGCGGCTCCGCTCGCCCCCCAGCATGCCCCGGATCTGCCGTCCCCCCTTCCTGACCAGCGAGCCCCTTCTTGGGCCTCCAGCTTGTCTTCTGTCCCTCATGCTCTGCGGCCCTGGCCAGTGCTTCCTTCCTTGTAGGATGTCAGGGCGCTGAGTGTGGGATGCCTGTGTCCTCTGTCCCCTTGTACCCCCTGAGCTGGGCCTGGCTGTCGTTGGCCTCCCGCCCAGGACGGCAGAGGCCTGGAGGGGGGTGTGCCCGCCCGCACTTGGTCTGTGTACGTGTGGGCAGCCCTACCTGGTTTCCTCCTGAAGTCGCCCCCAGCATGAAGGACAGGGAAGAAGCAGCAGGCTCCGGGGCTCCGAGTTAGAGAGAGAGAGGTGGGGACACTCCAGCTAAAAGCGAGGTGCGCCGCCCCTGCTTCGGACCAGGACTGGGCCCTTCACGCCGGCGGCTCCCTCTACGTAGGCCCAGCCTGCGTGGCCTCCCTCCATGCCTTTCCGAGCATCTCCTGTCATCTGCAGAGGCCCCCAGGCTGCATGTGCTCCCTTGTAAAAGGTGTCAGAGCCGAACAGATGCGCCGAGTAAGCTATCTGCTCCCTTCTAGTGCCTCACCCGGTGGCAAGGGGGGAGTGGGTGGCAGGGGTGCAGCCAGGAGGGGCTCACTGAGCAGTCCGACCCGGTGTCAGCCGTGGGGCGTGGGCTGGCCTGTGGGTGCACATGTGTGTTTCTGTGCTGGAGGGAGGGCGCCAACAAGGCCCAGGAGGGGACTGTCCCTGCGGAGAGACAACACAGCCCCCTCCCCCCAACCCCCTGCAGTGAAGGAGGGACCTGGCAAGGCCCTTCTACTCTGTCTTGCCTGGCCCCAGCCGGTGGCCCTCTGACCATCAGTGTGAGGCTCTGTGTGCAGTGGGGCACCTACAATTGGGGGCAGAAGCCAGAAGCTCCATCTGGGTCATAGGACAGTGGCGGGGGAGGAGGATTGCCTGGGGGTGCTCCCCTCCATGGTGGCTGTGTGGGCAGTGGAGGTAGGGGCTTGGGGGCTGGCCAGCAGAAGGAAAACGAGGGAACAGCAGAGAGCGGGGAGCAGGGAGAAGGTGGGCTGGGGGCCTCACCCCTCTCCCTCTGTGGCATCTCCATCCAGTCAGTCAGGGCCTGTTGGCAAGGGACAGGCTGCATGTGTCACCAGGTCAGGCCCTTCTGCGCCACCTTGCCTTCCTCCGGCCTTGGGCCTTGGTGTTCACTCCTGGTTCTCGGCTTGAGCCCCAGCGTGGGAGGGGTACCTGACAGCACCGGCCCTGCCCCGGCTTTCTGGCAGTTGGTGGCCCCCGCTCTGCCCCTTAGAAGCCCACAGGAACTGGCTGGACAAACACACCTGTACACCCCCCCCCCCCAGGTAGTGCCCAGAGGCCTGGGGGGTATGACTGGCCTCCGGGCCTCCCCAGAGGGGCTGCTTCCCTGGGGACAGGCAGGGAGGCACATGCAGGCATGGTGCCCCCAGCCCCTCTCCTTGCCATCTGTCTTCAGGTCCTGCAATCTTGAGGCCTTGGTCTGACTATGGGATTAGGAAAGAGGGCCTCAGCTCCCGTCTGGGCACTGGGGTCCAGCCACACCCTACCGCCCCCTTATCCTCTGCCTATGTGGGCTTTGGCTTCTGGGGGCCAGAGGTGTGTGTGTGGAGGAGGGGACACTGTGTCTGGGCTTCCCATGGGTCTGAAAGGATTGGGGTGGAGTGGGCGTGGCTGCAGGTCCTGGAGCTGCACCGTGCAGTGCAGGGAGCCCCTGACCCGCAGGCAGAGCTGGGGTGCTGGGGGTCTCTGGAGACTGCAGGTGTGGGACCTCTGGGTGGGGGAGCTCCAGGGAGCCCCTCCTGGAGTGGCGCTGGTGTAGGTGCACCAAGGGCTGCCTCAGGTCCCTCGGGGCAGATCCCCTGGGGCGGTTCCTGGGAAGCATGCTTTGTGAGAGGCCCTGTCAGTCTTATTTATCCATGTGAGTGAGACGCTGGGGAGACTGGGGGCCAGCTCACAGCCTGGACCTGTGAGTACATCTCCCCCACACCTGGGGGTAGGCCTGAGAACCCGGACCTCCGGCCCAGAACTGTAGTCAGTTCAGATGGAGGCTTGGTGAGAACGAGTAGGTGGGGGGAGACCCAGGGAAGAGGTCGGGGTGGGGGACCGGTGACCTGTGGGTGGGGAGGGGTCACCCACCATGCTGGCTGGGTCCGTCCTCCGATGCCCAGATCCTGACCGAGTGCAGAGGGCCGGGGGCCCGGGTCCGCAGCTGCCCTCCCTCCTTGTCTCTCCTCCCCTCTTCCCTCCCTCTGCTGCCCCCCGGGGGCGGACCTCGAGCCGGGCCAGTCTGTTGACCTCGCCCATAGACATCTGCGGGCAGCTGGCATGTGGGCAGGAGTCCCTGGGCTGCTGGGGGTTGGAGATGAGTGTGTCCTCTATGGGCATCTCGAATCAGGCCCTTCCACACTGCCTCATGCCCCGGGGTGTGCCCTCCGCACCATCCACGGAGCTTTTGGGGGGTTCTCTGGGCTCTTGGACACCCCCTTGCCCTGCACACTTCCTGCAGCCTGCACGTCACACCCAGGCATGCCCCATAGTGCCCCCGTCACCCCTGCCCACCTGTCCGGACCTGCTCTCCCGCTCCCAGCACACCTTTCATGCCCCTGCGCCTGTGTGGTCAGCAGCCCTTTGCCCTCAGGGCGGCGCGGTCACAGATGCCTCCTCCCTGTCCCTCCCCACAGGGCCCTGGCAGCTGGCAGCTGGTGGATTCAGGACCCAGGCCTGGAGGTGGACACAGTGAGGACAGGACTGGGGCTCCCACCTGCCTCCTGGCCTCAGTGGCACCTTGCAGGAAGGTGACGGCCGACCCCTTTGTCCCTGGCCATGGGCAGAACTCTCCCTGACCTGGGAAGGACCAAGGGGGAGGAGCTGGGCTCCATGGCTCACCTAGGACATGCTGGGTCTGCCCGGCAGGGCAGGCTCCCCGTCCAGTCAGCCTGCCACGTGCCCTGGCCATCTAGCTGGCATGGGCAGTTTGCCGGAAGCCAGTCCCCTTTTTGAAACTTTTTGCATCCCCATGGGTTTCCTAAAAATAATCTTTTAATTTATTTTAAATTAACATTAAAATTAAATCTAAATTAAATTAAATTGTATCTTTGGGCTCTTAAAAAGCCCTTAATGTGTACAAATGCAGATAAAACTGAGAAAAGTTGGGATGTGCAAGGCCTCTCCCACCCTCCATAACTTGTTGCAGACCTGATGATAAATACCTGGTAGAAATCTAAAATTACGGAGTCCAAGGGTCCTTGGGTGGGAGATGGGTACGCCATCCTTAGGGTGCAAAGAAGAAGGGAGGGACAGGATGCAGACACCCTCCAGGGACCTCCACAGCCGCTTGTCTGTGCAGTGGTGCCGGACTGAAGTGACCCTGGGCCTGCCTTGAAGGGGAAGCTGACTCCAGGGTGTGGAGGAGGGGACACGTCTGTGTGTTGTGGGGTGTGGTCAAGAGGCTGTCTTTCAGCTGGGTTGGGGTGGGGGGGCCTCACACACAAGCGGATTTCTGACTTCTGCAGAAGCGTATCTGACCCTGAGTTGCTCACTCCCCTCCTGGCCCTCCCTGTGCTGTCCTGAAGGTGTCTTCTCTGCTCTGGGTTCCCCCATAAATGCTGCAAACCCCATCATCTACCAGGTTCCGTCGCCTCTCTATGTATTAGTCAGCTACTGCCGTGTAATAGACCAACCCGAACTAGCTTAAAGCAGCAAACACTGGTCACCGCTGGACTAGGTAGCCAGAGGGTCGTTGTACACCTTGCAGCCCCTAGGTCCTCCAGGGCTGTGTGAGGGGCACCCTTCAGGGGACTCCTCCTTCCTGGGTGCCCCCAGGAATGTCCGGGGGGGATGGGGGTATCTGTGCTGCCTGGTAGGACTGCCCTTGGCATGCTCCTCCCACCACGAGCCGGTGGGCAGCCCTGGTGGCAGGTCTTCTGCTTCTCTTCCTGGAGAGTCAGGGGGCGAGGGAGGACAGCAATAGGTTTGGAGGGGTGACCCATCAGAAGTCCCCAAGTTCTCTGCTGGGAGAGGCAGGGTCCTGGAGCTCTTGGCATCCTGTCTGCTGGGAATGAATTGTGAGCTTTTGATCTGGGTGGTGAGCAGGCCAAAATCCATTCTCCCCCAGGGACCCCTTGGGAATTAGGTCTCACCTGGGCGTCTCTTGGACAAGTCACACCCACTGGCTTGGCAGGCCACGTCCAGGCCATGCAGGCAGGGGCACAGGCTTGGCAGGTAGCCCGGACTCCGCCACCTCCTGTGGCAAAGCAGTCCTGCTGAGAAGTAAACACTTTGTGCTCATTAGACCCCTGCATTTTCTTCATTTCTCCACCCTGCCTGTCATGTCTCACGTCCCAAACGGCATTTGCCGCCTTTTATAAGTGCATCGTAATTTGTTTTCTCTCCCATGTCCTGAGCTCTTCTGTGCGGGCACATTTGCCCGGGGCTTCTTTCTGGCTCTCTGCCCTTCTCACTGGTCTCCCCCACTTAGAGGGCTCCCCTTCTGGAGGCAAACCCTTGGGGCTGGGAAGCCAGTCCTGAGCCAGCTCCTTGCCAGGGCAGGAGGCTGGACCAGCTTCCAGCGGGGAGTTGGCGTCAGGCAGCCCCACGTGTCCTGCTGTCCCCGTGGCTGCCCTGCCCTGCCCTGCCTGTGCCCGTGCCCTTGCGCTCTGGAGCACCCCAAGTCCGCCCGCCTTTCTTTCCTGCATCTCTTTTTCCTCCCACCCCATTCGTCCATGAGACTGAGTTCCCAGACCCTGGGCCGCACACCTGACACCAGGCTGCACGTGGTAGGGGATGGATGTGTACGCAGCCCCGTGGAGGCACAGACGGGTGCTGAGTAGAGGGTCCCGAGGTGGTGGGGAGCTCTGAGAAGGGGACCTGCACTGGGAAGGGGGTCAGGCTGGTTGTGAACTGTGCCTTGAAAAATAGAGTCGGGAAGGGCTGTGTGGCCCTGAAAAGGGCAGCGCTGGAGTGTGAGTCCCGGTGTGACTGGATCAGACCATACCCGAGGCAGTTGGCTGGGAAATGAGGACAGAAAGTTGGCACCAGCAGCAGACACCCACGAAGCTTCTCGAGAAAGGCAGTGCTGCTGTGGGGTCTCGGCCACCCCTGCAAGCCCCACTCCAGGGTGTGCAGGTCCTCAGGCACCAGGGAGCAGGAGCTGGCCCGAGTCCTCATGGTGGCCAGGCGGACTCTCCAAGCCCAATAAAGCAACCGGCCCCGTGACCAGAAGTGGTGACCACGGTGTGCCTAGCTGTCCCTGCCCCCTGGCCCACCCGGCACAGCCCTGCCAGAGCCCGGTAACACACAGTGGTGTCTCTCCTACCTGGCTGAGGCTGCAGGGGGTCTGGGTCTGCCTGTGGCCCTGCTAGGTGGCACTGGGACAGGTCTTCAGATCCCCCCCCAAACCCACCAAGGCCTTGTGGCTGGACTGGGCAGGACGTGGGGGTGTCAGCTGGGGGTCAGGCCCGTGACACCATTCTTACCCTGGGCAGCTGCGGTGTGTCTGACAGCCCCCGAGACGGCAACCCCTGAGCAGGGCGAGCACCCTGTGTTCACTGACGGTGCAGAGGCGCTTGTGAGCCCAGTCAGGGACCAGAGGCCAGGCTTAGTGATGCTTTCGTCCCACTCTGAGCACCCAGAGAAAGGCCTCCGGCCAGCAGGGCTGGGGTGGCGGGGGAGGGGGCTGCTACACAGATGGTTTCTGCTGCAGGGCCGGAGCCTGGGGGCACCCAGTGGTGGTGGCCGCCATGCGGTGGGGTGGCGTGAGGGGCTCGCTGAACTTCGTGCGTGGGCTGGCTCTGACCGCCCCGGACCATGCACAGGGTGGTGGAGTGCCCGCCCCCCGCGCCTGCCCCCCCAGCCCTCAGTTTCTCCTGTGCTGACCCTGGAGCTTCCGCCCAGAGCAGCCAAGGGTGTCACCCTTGTGGGGCTGGCGGGAGAAGGAAGGTCACATTTGCTGGACACAAGTCTAGTGCCAGGCTGTGAGGATGCTGTCGCCGGGCCCCCTGGGCAGATGGGGAAGGACTGGCCAGTGGGGCAGACTCACTGCCCTCAGGCCTTCGCGTGAACCCAGTGCCCCAGGGTCCATTCTGTGCGGGTGTGACCAGACCGGGCTGATCCCTGTAGGCAGGCCGACGCCCATGTCCAAGCCGGTCTCTTCCTCCCCCTGCCCACAGCTGAGATGGGCATGCCCAGGGTCAGCTCGAGGGGCTGGGGGCCTGGGTCCAGGGGACAGGGTGCAGGAGGGCGGGGTGGACACCTCCAGTCCTGCCCAGATGGGCTCTCCCTCTGAGGGGACCAGCATGGCTGGCGCGTGGGTGTGCGCGTGCCTGTGTGAGCCGGAGTCCTGCCTGGGGTCCGTGTCCATGCTGCTGGCTTCTTTCAGGACCGTGGGGGGGCAGATGTGCCTTCCAGATGGGGGTGCTTCAGAGGGCTGTTGCTGGCTGGCCCTGGTCACCTCCCCACGGCCCCTGCCCGCTGGCCAGTTCACAGGAGTGTCCTGGAAGAGGAGGTGCTGGCTGCCCACCAGGGAGAGAGTGAGAGGCGACCAAGGAGGTGTGAGGAACGGGAGAGGGGGGGCAGTGCCGCTCTGCTCGGCCCCACCCGGCCCGGGCACTCTGAGTCACTCTGAGCCCAGGGTCCCAGGGCCACCTCAGTGGGGAGCCTTGCCCCCCCAGCCAAAGGGCTAAATTTACCCTTTTAATAAGAACCAGACTTATCTCCAATTTTCCTTTTCTTTTATTAGTTCTGGGCTGTTGGTGGTTCAGCCCATCCCCTGTCATCTTGCCTCTCCACGTTTGTGGGCTGAGTGGCTCAGCAACCACAGAATTTTCCTATTATGGCCTGAGATGCTGCCTTTGGGCCAATCAGGGCTTCCAGGGGTTCCTCCTGGGCCGGCTGAGAGGGGCTTCTCACGTGGCATGCTCGTGTTTCTGCGCGTACCCCTCCCAAGCCCGAGCCTCCCGTCCCCTCTGGCCTCCCCCCACACACCCCGTGCCCCTCTCAGCCTCCCCTTCTTGCCCAGCCACCTTCCCAGAGCTGTGGGTGGCAGCGGGGCTGCTGGGGGGTGCCCTCAGAGACCCCCAGGGCAGGCTGTGTGTCCAGTGAGGCCTGTGAGGGGTGCTGGAGAGGCCAACATTTAGGGGAAGCCCTCGACCTGGACGATTCAGGGGCCCCAGAGAGCCTGCCTGGCAGGGGGTCCCAGATGAGAGAGGGCTTTGTGCCAGGCTGTGCTGCTTCCTACCCCCAAGGGGTCCGGCTGCCTCTAGAGAGACAGGCCTGGCTGCATGGCCAGCCCGCTGCCCCCAGAGCCCACCCAGCCGCAGGGGCCTCTTTTGGGTCCAGGTGGCTGGGGCTGAGTAGCTGGGCTGGGGAGGCAGCCACTCCCAGCAGCAGGAGCTCGGAGGTCAGGGGCCTTGGAGCTGCAGTTTGGTGCAGACCTCTTAGGGGTTCCCCTTCCACCACAAGTAAGGCTGGATATGCTCCTAGCCCCCAGGGGAGAAGAAGGTGGGTGGGCCCCCTAGCAGACAGCCAGGTGCCCTCCCATGCCACCAGCAGGGTCAGACAGGACCACCGGCTGGGAGCCTTCTCCAGGGTCTAGGCCAGGGAAGGGACCAGTTTGGAGATCTGACCCAGGAAAGCAACATCTTTGAGGGCCCACCCAACTCGTGGGAGAACCGAGCCAGCCTCCTTGTGCATGCCCAGAGCCCACGTGCGCACCCACATCCAGGTGCACGCTTGAGCCCATGCCCCAGACGTGCATGCGCATCTATAGCCTGTATGCACACCCATAGCCATGCCTGCATGTGCAGACATTCCGCAAATGCCCACACAGTCCCTCTGCGTGCATACACACACACCCCATCTCATGCCTGGCTACTGGTGGGTTCCAGCCCGGGGGGACCTTCCCTGGTGGTTCCTGGAATTGAGCCTGCAAACCTATGCACATGCAACCAGAGTGGGTCTGTGAGCAGTAACGTTGCACAGCCCCTGCTGCAGCTCTCTGGGTTTGGAGGCGGTGGCGGAGCAGCCCTTCCCACCAAGGCCTGGTCTCCTCATCCCTGTGTCCCCTTACCCCCAATCCCTTCCCTGGGCTGTCAGACAGACGGACACCCACCTGCCTCCCAACAGGCTGGACCAAGGCCTCTCTACCTTAACCTGCTCAGGGCATCCTGTGTGGACATTCTTCCTCCCTCCCGCCTCCCTCCCCTCCTGAGATGAGAGGAATGTGGGCCAGGTCCCTGCGGTAGGCTGTTGATCCTTCCTGCCACCTCCTTCTCTCCCCTCAGCTCCCTGTGGGGCCTGGCTTGGCGGGGGAGGGTGCTGTGGCCTCCCAGGCTCCAGTATCTCAGCCACCACTGGTGTCCTGGGGCAGACCCAAGTATGTCCCTAGGGGTGCTGGGTGTCCCAGGCACCCAGGTGGGCTCTGCAAGGGCCCGGGGGAGGTACAGTGCTGGGGGAAGGGACCCTGAGCAGGTGTGAGTGGCAGGGAGGGAGCCAGCCGAGGGTAGTGCTTCGGAGCAGCCCAGAGGCTGGGCCCCTGGACGTGCAGGAGCGCCAAGAGCCTGGGGTGGGGCGGGCTTCTCAGGAGCTGCTGCCAGCCAGCCCGGTGAGGTCTTTTTCTACAACCCACTTTGCAGTTTCCAGAAAAGGAGGGTCCGTCTGGGTGCTCACTTGGGTCAAAACCAATGTGTGTTCTACTGCAGCTCTGGGCTCCTGCCCACGCTGCCCAGCCCAGCAAGTCCCGTCCACCCGTCCCTCCTTCCCTCTGCTCCCTCTGCCCCAGCTTGGAGTCACACCCAGGGCAGCCTGGCAGGGAGGGACAGTGGAGTGGACGGCCTTGGTGGGCACCTGCAGCCAGATCCCCAGCCCCAGCCTCTAGTGTGCCGGCCCCTCGAGCTCTGGGTGTGCAGTGGGCGCTCTACCAGCCTTGCTGCCCATCAGACCTGTGGGGCTGGCCTGGCAAGTGGTTGGCAGGGGAAGGCCCCGTTCTCCTTGGCTTGGCCACGTAGGGGCCCCTTTGCCACAGACAGTGCAGCTTGCTGCCACCTGCTTGGTGTCAGCCACTCTGTATAGTGGCCCTGGGGGCAAAGGCTGGGCTCCGTGGTCACCTGAAAATCTCAGGAAGTCAGGGTGCTGCAGCTGGTCTCCTGTACGAGGGGCAGCTAAGAGGGAAGCAGCGCTGCGGCCAGTGTCCAGCACGGCCTGTCTCCCCGCCCAGGTGCTTTCAGCCCTCACATCACACAGGCCACCAGGGGAGTGGGCTGGGCCTGAGGAGCTGGGCTGCCAGGGGGTGTCAGCCGGCCCTCCCAGGCATGCTGGCTTCCAGAGCAGTTTTCTCAGCCAGCCCAGCACCCAGGCCAGGCACTGCGGGGTGTGCTGGGTGGAGCTGAGGCGGCGCTGGAGTCCTGTGTGGGACTGCAAGCGCTGGCTGGGTCTGGCCAGGCTGGAGGCCGATGGGCAGGACAGAATGGCCTTCCTCCGTGGCCCTGCTGACACTGTGCACGGCATTCAATCCCCTTCCCAAGGTAATCCTAAACACGGGCTGTACCCCTTGGACAAGAGCCAATGGAGAACCCAGGTGTGGCCACCTTGACCATGCATGCTGGGGGAGATGGGCCTTGTTCAGACCTCCGCCTGGGCACTTAGGACCATGGGGCCCAGACTTACATCCTGTCCCTGTGTCAGCCCTGTGGCCGGCTCGCCCCTGGGACTGCGGTGACGGGGATTGCTGAGAGCCTGAGGAGGTGCAGGGGCCGATACTGGTGGTGCCAGGATGGGGGCTCCCAGCCTGGGAGGGCCGGGCCCAGAGCTAGGGGCGCCCACTGTCCCCGCCCAGGCCGGTAACCGCAGCACCCCGTGGGCAGGGACCTTGCCAAGAGGGAAGGAGCCTCCAGCCAGTTCCCGGTCAGACTTGGCCATGCAGCTGGGGGCCGGCCAGGGCCCAGGCCGCCTCTGCTCGGGCTCTGTCTGGGGCTGGCTCCTGGTTGGTGGGTGGGGCTGGGGGGGGGTGGCACGATGCCAGTGCCAAACTCCTCAGAGGTGGAGGTGACAACGGAGCGAGGGCACTCTGTCCCCAGTCAGGATCCAGCTGCGGGGGGCACTCTGGGGCCAGCAGGTGCTCCCCCCATCCCGAAGGGACTACCTGGCTGGGCCTGCAGGACCTTTGGTGCCTCCAAACTTCTAGTCCAGGATGGTTGGAAAGAGTTTGACCCTTCCAAGCAAGGATCATGGAGCCCCACTGAGTAGGACCCAGGCTGGGGGCCCTGTCGGTATTGGCTGTGCACCTGCCCAGCGCCCATGCCCTCAGGGCCTGCCTGCTGGCCAGGGAGCGTGAGAGCCAGGGTGGTACGAGGCAGAGGCCCCTGGGTACCTGGACGGGCTCACGTGGTGGCCCAGGGGGAGGATGACCTCTGCTTCCTTCCTCTGCCCTGTTTCCGGAGCATTTATGATGACCATGTAAGGACGTCGTATTTGCATGAGGAGGTGCTTTTCTTTACAACCTGAATGGTGAAAGCAGGAAGGGGCAGAGAAGACCCCCAACACAGATGGACTGCCGGCCCGAGATGGGACCCTGGGGCCCACCTGCTGCCTGCCAGGGGCCCACCAGTGCCCACAGGGCTGGAGGTCAGGTCTGGTGGGCAGGAGTGCCTTGAAGGCTTGGAGCAGAGCTGGGCCAGGGGAGCCTTGGCCTGAGGCCCAAGGGGATAGGGGCCCAACTGGATGCATCCCGTGGCCCTCATTTCCCACACTCTGAGGCAGGGGTCCCCTCCTTGTGGACTCAGAATAACCAACTGTGAGGCAGTATCCCAAGAGGCCCCCAGGTCAGGAGACAGGCCTGCATGGGGTGATGTAGGCCCAGCTCGGGGTGTCCGGCCAGGGCAGGAAACACAGCCGGTCACTGGTGTGTCCGTGTGGAGCGGTACCAGGGACCAGCTGAGCTGCGGTGCCTCCCCCAGGCCCCGTGCAGCGGGAGCCCCTTCTGAGATGGGGTCGGAACAAGGTACCCATGGTCATGGTCCTCGCCCGAGGCCAGGCTGTCTCCTGGGGGGCGTGCTGCCTCCCCCCAGTTCCAGCGTAGGGGTCCAGTTGGGTGAGACACCTGCTAGGCCTCAGGCCTTCCACAGGCTGGTGGCCTTGGGGGCATGCATAGTGGGTCTTCAGCGGTAGCTGGCTGCCCCTGCAGGGGCATGGGAGACCCAGGGAGGGGGCTTCCTCTGCCCCTTCCCTGGATCTGCCCATCAGGGCCTTGCCTGGAGCTGCCTTCCCTCCCACCCTGGGCAGGCCCGCCCCGCCTCCCGCCCCCTAGGCTGTGGGAGCGCCCCAGGTGCGGGGTTCTCAGGCTGAGCCCCTGAGGAAATCCTTTCTCCAGACCCAGCTTTTGGCCTGGGCTGCTTCCCACCGTCCGGGAGGAGCAGCGGGGAGGGACCTCCCTGGGAGGGGGCGGGGGCGGGCCTGGGCGAGGCAGGAAGAGGCCTCCGGTCATCCCACAGGCATGGCCGCCTGGAGTCCCTGGGGTCTCGCAAGGGCCTCCCACCCTCCACCCGCTGCCCCGGGAGGCCAGCACTTCCCTTCCCGCCCAGAGACTCCTCCCCTGGCTGGACGTGCCTGTGGTCTGGCCATGACCCATGGCCGTCCCAGCCCTGCGGTCTGGGAAGTCCCTGGCTCCTGGGCATCTTTGCCCCCTGCCCCTGGGTCCTCTTAGGATCTCTCTGCAGCCTGACACTCACCACAGAAGTCAGCGCACACCTGTCACACCCTGGGCCCCAGCCAGCTCTCCTCTCTCAGACCCTTCCTCTGGGCCCGTGTCCAGGAGAGGCCCCTCTCATCCACATGTCCCATTCATGCACAGGAGCAAAGAGGCGGGGAGCTGCCAGGGTCCTGGCCGGGGCACCCCCTCCCGCTCCCCCGCAGCCCCAGGCCTTGCTGCCTCTCTGCTGAGTCACCCCTTGTCTGGGAAGCTCCCAGGGCCAAGCCAGGCTGGATGAGGCATCAAAAATGCACAAATTCCCCCTGCCCCCTGGTCAGGGAAACAGCTGCCCTGACTCTCCTGGGGCCGTGCCTGCAGCCTCTGGGGGCCCCCAGAGCCCCTGCAAATCCCTGCCAGGCCCCTACGCTCAGCCCAGTGCACAGCAAGCCTGTATCCCTTGGGATAGACCTAAGCCAGGCTCACTGCCCATGGAACAGAGGTGCCAGGGCACCCTGCCAGCTGGGAGCCAGGCAGCACAGCCCAGACCGCCCACCAGGCATGGGGGCTGCTCTGCCCAGAGCTTCTGTGCACCTGTGTCCTTCCTGTGCAAGCCACCCGTCGCCATGGAGACCCAGGGAGGCTTGTTTGGCCTTGGCCTTGAGCAGAGAGGGGACAGAGTGGCCGAAGGTGCAATGGAGGCCAGCTGCTGGGAAATGCCGGTGTCCTGGGGGTAAATGGCTGGCTGTGTCTCCAAGCCAGCCCAGCGCGCCCCGAGAACCCCCAGGGGGTCGGAAAGGCCACACCCTTACAACCCGGGCTCCTCCCAGCCCTCTCTCTGCCTTTGCCTCAGTTTCCCCTCCTGCTCTTCTGGGATGGACACCCCAGTCTGACAAGGCATTTTAGTTAGATCTGGGGAAAAGGTGGAATACCCGTTTGGGGAGACACCATCCCCACAGTGACACCTAGGAGGTGGGCTGAGACTGCTGGTCCCGCAGGGCTGGGGCAGGGCCTCTGGTGGGGCTCTGCTGACCCGGGCCTTTCGGGGAGGTGTGGGTACAGCTAGGAGGCCTTGTTGCTGCCCACCACCTCGGCCTGGGAGTGCCAGGGGCTCTTCTCCAGGGAACAGGCCTGCCTGCAGGGCGGTTTCTTCCTCACAGGCCCTGTGTGTGTTGGCACAGCACCTGGCACCTGGTTGGTGGGGGTGGGGGTCGGGTGGTGGTGGGTGACATGGTAGCTTCAGAAGTGCCATTGTGGGTTTTGCAGTAATAGGCATCAGGGCCTCTGGGCCCCAACTGTGATGATCAGGGGTCCAAGTGGGCAGCTTCTCCCACCGCTGGCTTCTCCGATATTTGCCAACAAAAGCCCCTGAAACTTGGGGCCCGAGAGTCCGCTGGCAAAGGGCTCCATGGCGGGACCTCCGGCCCAGACTTACTCTCGCCCCCTGTGCCCACAGCCAGCAGCCGTCTGATGGGGAATGCTCCGGCCCCCTCCTTCATGGGCGGCTTCCTCACTGGCAGCCTGGGCTCGGCAGCCTCCGCGCACCCTGGTGGCACCGCACCCTCCTCCTCGGAGCAGGCCTACCGTGGCTCCCACCCTGCCGCCTCCCAGATCTGGTTCTCTCCCTCCCACGAAGGTAAGTCAGGCCGGGCTCCCAGCAGAGCACTGCAGCCGGGGTGACTGACCAGGTGCCCGGGGCATGGCAAGGAAAAGGGCCCCCTCGGTGGGCGCAAGCTGGCTGGCAGGCCCTGCCAAGTGCTCTTGGGAGGGGCTGCCTCCCTACCAAGGAGGACCTCACGGCGGAGGTGGTGATTGGTTGGAAATGGGGGGGCAGGTCCCTCCAGGCAGTGGTCCTGGCCAGATGTGCATCACAGATGGGCAGAGAGGGAGAGAGGGGGTGGAGCTGGGAGGGCTCCAGAGAGCCGAGGAAATGTGGAACACAGCTGGGCTGACTGGGCAGGGCTGCGCCCTCTGCCACGAGCTGCACCCACCTCCCCAGACTTGGGGACGCATGGACTCCAGATGTGCCAGCTGGGAGAGAGGGGCAGAGAGGAGAGAACTGTCAACATGCTCGGGCTGCCACCTTCAGGGCCTGGCCTGGAGGAGTGTCCTTCCCAGGCCTCCAACCGCTGCCTGGGCACACAGGCGGCATGACTGGCAGGAGGGCCCCTGGAGGCCCTTCTAGGCATCTGGGGCTCCCCTTGGTTTACTCAGCACAGGCACCCCCCACCCAGCACCCTGCTGTCTGCTCAGCCCCCTTGGCACTGTGGCATGGGTGGCAGCCTCGGCCCTAATGTCCCCAGCCCATGGCTGCTGGTATCTGGCTGCCCCAACTCCAGCAGGGTGGGAAGGGTTAAGCCCGGCGGTGACTGACACGAGGAGAAGTAATTGCAGTTGGCAGTGGTCGCAGAGGTCCCCCTGCTCCTGGCACTGGCGCCACCATGACTCCCTGGCTGCTGAGCGGTGCACATTGCATGTGCGGAGCATGCGGACCCACGCGCGGTGCCTGCCACGGCCACGCTCCAGGTAGGGGGCCTACTGTCTTGTGCTGCTGGAGAGCAAGAGAAGCCTCTCTGTGTGCACCAAGAAAGGGGCTGTTTTCCAAACAGGACAGGTGACAAGTGAGGGACGGTTGTTAAAACAATCTGGGCTTTAAGCCCCGTGCAGAGCGCACGTGTTGGGCAGGTGATAAGAAGCAGCTTTCTTCCCAGTGGAGAGGAGGCTGGACCAGCCCTGAGCACCAGGTGGGCAGAGCAGGGTCGCTGGCCCAGCCTTGCCTCCACCGCCTGGAAGGGAGACTCAGTGCGGAGGGGCTGGCCTTTGGCCCCACGCGCTCCCCGCACAGCCAGCCCCACCTTTCTGCCCTTGTGTGTCTGCCGGCACACTCCTGGCTCAGGCAGGAGTGTTAGGGAGCAAGCAGGGGGCCACCTCAACTGAAATAACGGCTGCTGCCCTGCCCCGGCCCCCACACAGGTGCAGGGGCCCAACAGGCTGGCTGGCTGGGTCCCCCTCCTCACAGCAGTGGCCCCCAGCCAGGCTTGGGGGTGGCGGTGCTCTGCATCAGGGGGCAAATATCCCGCTTCCCCTCCACCCCACCGTTGGGGACCTCAGTGGCGAGCAGGACGGTTTGTGGGCAGCACCACCTGCCCTGGGGCCCTGGGAGAAGGTGCCCCCATCCTGCCCCCTGGGGCTGCTGGGAGGCAGACAGTGCCCTCAACGGCCTCAGGCGCTCACTTCCCCTGAGCCTGCGGCCGCCTCCGTGGGGTCACTTCCAGCCTTCGGGGCACCCCACGGCCCTCGGCTGCAGCCCCAGGGGAGTCCGTGTGGGTGTGGTATCCTGGCCAGTGCTGGCCCCTGCCTGCCCCCCACCGTCCTGCATCCTGGAGGGGCAGTTCCTTCAAGGCAGGGGGGACCCCAGCAGGAAGAGGGTTCGGTACTGAGCATTAAGGCTTCCTGAGGACTGGTAGTCATCTGTCTGACCACCCAAGTCTGAAACACTGCCAGCACCTTCGCAGTCTGCATGTGCCCACAGTCTGGGGTGAGAGGGCTTGTGTGCTGGGGTGCTGGGCAAGGGGAAGTGAGCTGTGGCCTCTGAGCCACCCACCCAGGCTCCAGAACAGAAGCTGGGTGAGGAGCAGGGTCCACCTGGGCTGCAGATGAGTCGGTGGGGAGCGTGCCCCACCTGAGCAGCTAGCCTGGGTCAGTCCTGGGGACCATATACCACATGCACCCTCCAGGCCGGTGCCTCAGTTGACCCCCTGGCCAACTCCCCTTCTCTGCCTTCAGTTAAGATGACCCGCCCCGGGATTCCCTTCCCGCGGGGGTTCCCCTGCCCTCCGCCCTCTGCCTGTCTGCCCGCTGCAGCCTCGCTCCCCGACAGGCCACGTGGTGCCGGCAGCCTCGCTGCGAGTGTGGAGCGGAAAGGCCGGCGGGCGGAGCTGGAGCGAGTGGCAGCATCCGCTGGCTGGCTGCCCTGGCAGTGTGCCTGGCTGCTAGTTTGACTGGGTGCCAGCTGGCTCCCTGCGTGCCGGGGCCTGTTTCCCTGCCTTATGTGTACAGAGGGAAGGGGGAGGCAGGCGGGGGCACGCGACACGGCCGGAGAGTGGGGGTCAGCAGGCATGGTGGGCTGCCTGGGAGGGCTGCTCAGAGGCCTGGCTGTCCCCCTGTGGTGCTTCCTTCCGCCACCCCCCCAGGTGGGCAGAGAGACAGGTGCCAGCAAAGCTGGTTTGGGGGTGGCCAGGGCGAGGCCCCTGAAGGGGTTCTTATCTTAAGGTCTTAAGGGCAAAGCGGCCAGGACAGGCTGGCAAGTGCAGCCCACGTTGGGGGATGGGCCCAGGTGGCCCCTCCACTCCCACCTTTCCGTGGGTGGACCCAGCCCACCATCGGGGTGCAGCCGTAAGAGCAGAGCCAGGGCTTCCTGCTTCCTTGGTGGGGCAGCTGGGGTCCAGGGGAGGCACCCCAGGGCTGGAGGGGCTGCCCCAGAACATCTGGCCGGTGGGGGGCAGAGCCTGTCTCTCCAGCCCCCAGGCCTCCTGGGCCCCCAGGCTCACCCAAGTGAGGGGGCCTGCCAGAAGCGCACAGTCCCCTCGAGGCTTGGGCTTGGTGGGTGGTAGAGCTGGCCCGGGACAGGGTGAGCCGGTGTCCAGCCAGCGTGCCCTGGGCAGGTCAGAATGGGGGTGGAGGTGGGGTTGCAGCACAGCTGATCCAAATGTCAGTGAGCCCAGCCCCACCCCCACCCCCCAGCCGCCGGGCTGGGACCACCCACAGGGCCGATGAAAGGAGATTCTGTTCCTGGGGGCTCAGCTGGGGAGCGGTGGGGGCTGGGATGGCTGTGCTCCCCAGCCTGGGCGACTCCTGGCCTTGGGTGCCACCTGGAGGGGAGGCCTTGGGCAGCAGCGGGCACAGGAGCCAGCACTGGCGGGGGCCTGGCCAGCCTCTTTGCTGGAACCATACTCACCCTGGCGGCCCCTTGTCCCTCGGGGCTGGGCCAGCCTTCAGTAGGGGCAGGAGCTGCACCAAAGAGCTTCCTAGGGCCCCCTGCTGTCCCCTCTGCCCCTCTGAGACCTCAGGGCCCAGCAGGGCCTCTGGGAGTGAGTGGGAGTGGGACATGCATGTCCGTGTGAGGGGCAGAGGTCCCACCCAGCATCACCACCACCGTGTGACCTCAGGAGCCCTCCTGGCTCCTGCAGCTCCGTCTTCCAGGACTGCCTAGAGGGGCTCTGTGCCCTGTCCCCCTCCCAGCCCCGGACCCGCCCCTTTCCCCAAACCCCGTTGTCCCCTCCCCTGGCCTCCATTTCCTTAACGGGTCAAATGGCCTCTGAATCCGCCTGATGGGGCTGCGGACCCCTCCCTCAGACTATCTGTCCCCTGTCCGTGCTTGGGGAGGGCTGGGCCGGTGGGGACAGCTGGCTGCCCTGAGGTCTGGGGATATCAGTGGGGAAGGGGCCCAAGTTCCCCAGATCCCAGACGGGGAGCCCGCTGCCCTGCCGGACAGGCCCCCTCTGGCCAGCTTCACCCAAGCCAGAGGGGAGCCCAAGGTCTGGACCTCTGCCCCCTCTAGGGCCTTCTTGGGGCCTTGCATGGCCAGCCTCCCCACCCCCCTCCTGTCGCCAGCCCCTCGCTGCACCCCACCTCTCCTGCCTCCCCGGCAGGGCCCCAACCTCCACTTTGCTCCTTCTGCCTTTGGGACCCGCTGCTCGTGTTCATGCCCGAGCCCCAGCACCCCGTGACTCCCCTCATGTGCCCCTTGTCCAATCAGCTGCTGAGGGCAGGGGTTACAGCACCTCGCCGGTCCGTCCTGCCTGGCCCTGGTTTGAATAAAGGTGGGCCTGAGCCAGGGGCCCAGGGCCAATCCCGAGCTCTAGGCGAGGCCAGGCGGCACTTGGTAGCGCCCAGGATGACATTTCACGGCTCCCTCTGGTCCCAGTGCCGGGGTTTGGCAAGGCTGTTGGTGTGAAGGCTGCCCCGGGACCCAGGGCCAGGATGCCCTCAGCATGGTCTGCCCACAGTGGGGAGAGGCCCGGGGCCACTGCTGGGCAGATGTGCACGTCTGTGTGTGGTGCTGGGGCAGGTGGTTCCTGTGGCTGCAAGCACTTGGGATCCCTGGGCGCGACGACACAGTTGTGTCCAGGACACCCCTTCCAGGGGTCTTGGAGCCACAGGAGGACAGGGAGCAGAGCCAGGGACAGAAAGTCAGCACAGGGGTGGGGCGGGGCAGCCCCTAGAGCTGAGCTCCTTGGAGTCAGAGCCACTGATGTCAGCGAAGGTTTTAGGGGTCACACTGGCATGCGCCCCGCTCCAAGTTCTGAGATTCTGCTGTCCTCCCCAGCTTGAGGCCTGTGGCGAGCCCCAGGCCCCAGCCCTTCCCGGCCCTCTGCCACTGGACCTTGATTCTTCCTGCCAAGTGCGGGCCAGGAGCCCAGGACTGTCCCTGCACTGCCTGGGTCACAGGAAGCCTGCTGCTACTTGAGTTCCAGAGGCACCTGCCCCTGCTCTGAGCCGCTCCTCTCAGCCTGGGAACCGCCCCAGGCTGCCAGACCCCACACCGGGGGCAGCCGGGGCCTGTGTGTGTACTGGGAGAGGCTGAGCCAGGGCCCTACAGGACAGCATGGTGGGTGGACTTCGACGGGATGGAACGAAACAGCCGTCACCCGGAGCCCACACTCAGTCCCGGCCCCACTGGGAGGGCTGGGCACCAGCCTGCCCGAGGGGCTGAGCTTCTAAAGCCCACTCCAGCCCCTAGAAGGGGTCTCACTCGGCTCCTCCCAACAAAACCCAGGGCGGTTGACCCTGGGAGCTGCATTGAGCACAGCCAGCATGCCCAGGGGTCCGGCCACGGACTGTTTGGCAGGGAGCAGGGAGGAGGCATTGCAAGGTCACTGCCATCAGATCCTAGGGCAGGGATGGCAAGCATCCTGCCAGCTCACTGCCAGGGTCTCTCCTCTACCCGGGCAGACATTATCAATCTACCAATGCGTGTGGATGCAGCCTCCGAATCCTTCTTAACCCAGCATTCTAGGGGGTCGCTATCATCTGGTAGACTTACACACCTCAGTTGAAACCCACTGATGCCCTGAGTGAAAGAGGTCCCACACTGGAGTGAGCCAGCACCCAGTTAGTGCCAGGCGCTGGGCCAGGGGCGAGAATCCCGAATAAGGGCAGTGTGCCAGGGCCCGAGGATGGGAGCTGGTGTCCAGGCCTGGTGTCGCTGCAGTTGTCAGTGTGGGTGGAGAAGGGCGGGATTCCTCAGGACTGGAGGTGGGCCAGGGGTGGGGGTCTGCCAGGGCTCCCTCCAAGGAGGCTTTCCCCACTGCAGAGCCCCAGAGGCGGGCCTGCCCCAGGTGACATGGGGCCTCTGAGCGGGCAGACCAGCACTGCAAGGGCCCAGCCCCAGTTCCTGGGGTGCCGCCTGGTGTGGCTGCTGGCTGGGAAGTACAAACTCGCAGCCCCAGTTGCCAGGGAACTCCGCCAGATGGGCTTTGGGGACCTGCTCTCGGGCCCTGATGTCCGGTCCCTGCTGGTGGCCCCCGGCCACGGCTCGAGCCTCAGGGTGGGGAGAGCCGTCTAGCGACTGGCGCTTCAGGACCAGTGTGCTGTGGGTGCCGCTCTCCAGGGAGGCGGCAGTGCCATTTGTCAAGGTGGCCCGGGGGCTGGGGTGTCTGTCTCAGAATCTCTCGCCCTCACAGGTGTGGGGGCAGCTAGGGTGGAACTGGGGCAGGGTGCTGGTGGGCTGGGGTGGCGAGAGCCCCGAGCCGCCCCCAGAAGAATTAAGCTGCATCTGTGCTGAACTCTGCGGGCCTAGGGTGGGAGTCCGTGGGGCCCCGTGGTGGGAGGACCCTTGATCCCCCAAAGAATCCTGGTCCTCCAGTGGGCTGGCCACGCAGCCCTGCCCCACACCTGGCCAAGGGTGCACTCACCACACCCAGCCTCCCGAGAGACCCAAGAGCAGCCCCCCAGTCTCCCTGCAGGGGGTGGTCCCTGGAAGGGCAGGATCAGGGGGCAGGTTCCTGCCTCCCCAGCCTTGGTGAGGGGAGAAGGTTCTGGGTCTGGCCTGGAGCAGGAACGGTCTCGGACGCCATGGAAAGTGCTACCATGAAACCCCAGGGAGGCGAGAAGCTGCGCAGCAGGTTTTGAGGTGACCCTGCTTGGAGAGGAGGATGGGTATGGGGGTGCCAGAGCCCGGAGTGCCTGGCAGAGCCACCCCCCCTTCCTCTCCAGCTGAAGGCCTGCAGCAGGCCTCGGGGCCTTCCGGACACCCACCCCTTCTCTGGGGGTCAGGAGGAGCCCCCACCCCCTGGTCCATTTCCCCCTGCTTCCCCTCCCTCCCGGCTCTGTCCTTCGGGTCCTGCCGCGGGGCTGCCTGCTGACCCCTCTTCCTGCCCCCGACTCCACATACTTCCCGCCAGCCCCCTGACCTTCCTGGAAGTGGCCAGCAGAGGCCCAGGGGACGCTGGGAGGGGCCCAGAGACCCGGTCTGCGCTGCCCCCAGGCGGCTGCCGCCACTTGCACTTCACTCCCCCCGCGGGGCTGACGGCCTCGACTCCGCGTCCCAGCCACTTAGGTCGTGGGATTGGGCGGCGCCTCCTGCGGGTCCTAGCGGCAGGGGCAGGATGGTGGGACGGCCTCAGCAAGACGCCCACTGAGGCGCAGGGTCCCTCCCGGGCCCCAGAGCAGTGGGGCACCGCGGGCAGCGGGTCTGAGGCTTGCCTACAGGCCTGCCACCTGTCGGTTAGGCTGATAATAGCCGTCACCCCTCAAGGGCTTTGAGGGTCTGAGAAGGGGGCTCTTGAATCATGTGGGGTCAAGGAGCGCTCGTCCTGGGTTCTGGGGTGTCCGGTCCCCCCTGGCCTGGGGTCTGCAGCCAGCCCTGCTCTGATATCCGCTCCTGCGCCCGCACACCCCCTGCTCCCTGGACCCCCTCCACGGCAGCCCTGGCTTCTGGTCTCAGAACAGCTGCTCTGATTCATAGAAATCATGTTTTATTTTCCTCTGCAATTCAAAGTACTGTCTTGTTGGAGGAAAAGAAAGGGACTTTTCTAGGAACCCCCACCCACCGCCCACACCCCTCCATTCTTCCATCTTCCCATCTGCCCCTCCCGCCTCCCCCCATCCCCAGCTCCCCTCTGGGGTCCCAGAGGATGGGGCCTCAGGCAGGCAGGAGATGGGCGGCCCCTGGTAGATTCCACCCCCACTCCCTGGCCTGTATGGCCACCAGCTCAGGGTCAGAAGTGGAGGGACACATCCCCAAAGGACGCTGGCAGGAAGGAGTGCATCACTCGGCCAGCTCAGTGCCTGCCCCCCCAACACCAGGGCGGGTGGGCAGGAGGCCCAGGACTCTAGAGGGGTCACGGGATGCACGCCCGGGAAGCAGTGTCTGGGAAGGAGGAATTTACAGACTTCTGTTTACCAAAATGAGGCCCTGTAAAACATTTAACAGCAGCCAGTTAAGGGGGGACAGTTGCAGGGTTTAACTCCCCCCACACACACAGGCCGCTGCCCCGCCCGGCCAGTTCCCATCCCTCCGGCTACAGCCTTTGTCAAGTCTGCCAGGAGTGACTTTAATAGAGGAAATGTCTGCTCCAGATGTGTCTCCGTACACAAACCGGGCCAAGCGGCCCGGCTCTCCGGACTCAGCCCATGTCCTCTGCAGGAGGCGGCTGCAGGGGGATGGGCCAGGGTGGCCCTGGGCACCTCCCCCGAGTCCCGAGATGGACAGGGATGTGGGCCCTAAGCGGGGAGAAGTCTGGGGACCTGACGGTGCGTGCTCATCGTGAGCCTCCGGACGGGCAGGTGTGGGTGTTACCCTTCCAGCTCACGGCACCTGGGATGAGCTCTGCATGGGCACGGGGGAGGGTGTTCCTCGGCCAGAGAACGTCACGCTGCACCATTAGGGGCTGAACGGTGGCCTGCTGCTGGCCAGGGGCCTGCGGTGCCCTGTTTGGGCTGGGGGCCTTGTTTGACACCTGACCATCTCCCACTGAGCTGTACCCTGGGGCTCCTTGTCCGGGCTTACCTCTGAGCTGGGTTCCACAGGCCCACCCGCCCGCATGGCCCCTTGGCCGCCGGCCTGCTGTTCCCCATGCACCCACAGGCCAGAGATAAGAGTCCAGGCCCCACAAGACTCCACCCCCATCTCAACAGCTTCACCATCTGGAAGGCCAGCCTCAGGCCCCCGGCCAACACCCCAGGTCCTCGGAGGGTGTGGAGGCCTGGAGGTCCGTCCTGGAGCCCGCCCTGTCTGCCCCGCAGCCTGTGTTCTACGGAGCGCCCCACCACGAGCTGTCACAGGAGGAACACTGAAGCCGCAAAGGGGTTCTGTCCTAAGAGGGGTTTAGGAAACAGTCAGTGAGCAAGATGGAATGGGACTCTGCTTCAGGACTTACCGGTGACTTTGCGACACTGAGAAGGGTACTGGCGCCCCTGCTCGCCAGCCATGTGCCTCCTGGCCCCCTTGCACCGGGCCGCGGCTGTGGGGGGCCTCTAACGCCCTGGGACTGCCTGCTGTCCCTGGCCACCTGCACATGCCCCTCCCTGTCCCGAGGGCCACTGCCTCCTGGGGGCGCCCCGGGGCTCCTCCCTCATCACAGCCGGGGCAGCCCAGAAGCTGGATGGGAAGCCACTGGGATAGTCATGGGGTCCCCAAGAGAAATCCTCTGGGACCCGTTACTCAGGAGGAAAGTGTTCAAAACATTCGTTCAAAGTACAAGTTTTCAGAGGAAGACAGTGCACTGCCCACCCCAGCTGGGGGCCCTCTGCCCAGCTCGGCCCCTCCCTGTTGGGCCTGGTGGAGAAGCCACCCTCCAGGCTGCTGGCAGCTCTAGGCATCCGGCAGACACCACTCCCCTCCTGCACCCGGCCGGGGTGCTGGCACCTGAGTGGGCTTCCTGGGCTCTTGATTTGTTCTGTCTGTCCTCATTCCTTTTAGCGCGCAGGGTGTGCGTCTCAGGCGGCCTGAGCCCCCGAAGTCCAAGGAGATGGGTGGGGCCAGCCCAAGGCCATGGCTGGTGTCTCTGTGCTGGGCAGGGCCAGGCCAGGAAGAGTCTGGGGCCCTCAGGGGCACAGAACGGGGCCTGCATGGCATGACTGGGAGATGCCAGGGAGGGTCACTGGGCTGGGCGCCAGCACCCTCTGCACATCCCCGGAGTGCAGAGGAGCCCCTGCTGGCAGGGCTCGAGGTGGGAGCCTGCCGCACCCCACTGTGCTGCTGGCACACCCCTGCCTGTGCGGTGCGGCCAGGGCCCACGTCCGCCTCATGTGCCTGAGCCTCTCCCCCGGCCACCTCTCTGGAGCCCCTGTGGTCGCCTGCCTCCAGGCTCCAACCGCTGTGCCGCTGGGAGAGGCAGCAGAGGCTCCGGCCCCCACACCCCCTCTCCCAGCCCGTCAGCAGTTCAGTTTGTGCTGCACCAGAGGGACGGTAGTAGTCGAGTCAGAGTTAATATGATGTATTTATGGGCTGATTTCCCACCGGTGGGCTACATGCCAGGCTCTGCAGGGCATCGCTCCTGAGCTGCCCACCAGCTCCTCGCCTCCCTGGGGTCAGGGTGGGTGTGGGCTAGGGGTCCCGGAGGCACCTCTGCAGACGGTTCTTGCTTCTCTAGCTCCAGGGTACCCCAGATTTTCGGGGAGTCTGGCATCCACCTTCCTACCCATGAGCCACTTGGATCACCATGGAAACGGCAACGTTCTCTATGGGCAACATCGTTTCTATGGAACCCAAAAAGGTAAGTGCTGGTGTGGGACTCCAAGGGCCCACCGGAGGCATGGGGGCCAGGGCAGAGGGGCTGGGGCTCTGGGTGGGCCCTCCCCTCTAGGTCTCAGGCCTGACGGAGAGTGGGCCTGCCTCTCAGGCCTCTGGAGGGTCCCCAGACCGCCGCCTAGTGGCAGGGTGTATGCGGGGCGAGCGCTCCGAGCACAGCCATGTTGTCTGGAGCTCTTGTGTCTCACATGGCAGCAGCCCTGACAGCTGCAGCCCTGAGGGCATGGCGCCCAGCTCCCTAGGCAGCTGTACCCGCCCTGCCCTGGTAGCTCGGGGGTCCCAGAGCAGCTCAGAGAGCATGCCACTGTGTGGGGACAGGGAACCCCTGGAAGTCTGCACTCCGGCCTCACTGAGTGGCACAAGGCCCAGGCCGCTACCCCACAGCCCGGCCTGTGCTCAGAGTCTTGGGGTTGGGAGGTGCTGGGACAATGATGCCCTCAGACAGAGGACAGGCTCCACCCCACTGGCAGGAGGGGTCCTTGCAGAGCACTTCTGGAGAGGGACGCTGAGGCTGGGGCTTTGCCGATAAGGCAGAGCTGCGGGGACGGCACACACATAAGTGCAAAAGCCTGGAGGGGGCCCACCGGGAGCCCGCGGGAGAGGCGGCCTCCTGGAGGTGGGGCAGGTGTGGTGCCGTCCCTAGGGCTTGTCCCGGGTGGGCTGCTGCCTCCTGTGCCTCTGGGAAAGATCTCCCTGGCTGCCCTGGGGGCACTGGGGCCTCTGGGGCCCAGAGGTTGTCAGGTTAGGAGCCATTTTCAAATGACAAATGCCATAGACTTGAACCGGGGCCTGGGGTCCCATGGAGGGCCTGAAAGGGGCATGAGGGCCAGGGGGTCCTCAGTGACCCCCATTCACAGCCCTGGCTGTGGGGGGAGCCCTCTGAAGGTGAGGAACTGTCAGTTTTTGCACAGAGGTACCAGAGGGGCTGTCCTAGGAGTGTCCATGAGGCAGCCATGCACACCTGGTGGGGCACTGGAGGCTGGGAGGCCGACCCCACCCAAGGAGAGGGGCCATCCTGGTGGGGAGGGTGGACGAGGACGGATGTCGTCGGGGGCAGGGGGGAGCAGGAAGCCACGAGACAGAGGCTCTGAGTGGGGCAGAGGAGCCCCCAAACCCCGAGTGGGCCTTCAGGAGGTGGCGGGTGAAGAGCGTCCTGAAGAGGCCTCAGGGAAGGAAGGGGGCCCCACGAGGGGACCCAGTCTGACTGTCCTGGGGGGTGCCTGCGACTGGGCCTCCTGCCCTCCACCCTGCAGTTGCCCAGCCCCTTTCCCCACCAGCCTCCCACCGTCGGACCTCAGCGTGTCCTGGTCCTGGGGCCCATCTTGCACCTTTGGGCCTGGCAGGGTGACTGAGGCTGCAGAAGGCCTTGGCCCAGCCCCGGGCTGGCCAGCTGGGATGGTGGGATCAAGACCCCGCCTGGGCGCGGGCTGGAAAGCTCCCCACCGCCCCCCCCAGGGGCGGGACAGACCTGCATGCTGCAGGGAAACAGTCTCCTGGGGGTGAGGCCAGGCCGGGTGCTTGCTGCTCTGGGCACATCCCTGACCAGCTACGGCTGGGTCCCCCGAACCCGCGGTCAGCCTCGGCAGGTGCAGTGATTTTGACGGCGTCCGTCAGGGTGGGCTGGCGGTCCCACCGCAGGAACCCAACCAGTGGCGGCCGCTCGGCGGTCAGTGTTTGGTGGAGTCCCGTCCAAGAGCACTTCGGTTTTGGAGGTTGAGCTAATTAGGTTTTGCCCAGGCTGCTGCCCTCCCTGCTTTAATTAGCAGGAAATTGACAAAGAATTCACGCAGTCGAGGACAGTTTTACAGGTTCCGAATGCTTCTCGTCTCCCCTGGTCTTCTCCCTGGGCTCCAGGCTACCCACACTGCCTGTCCGCCCCCAGCTGCGTGTAGAGGGCTGTGGCTCCCAGGAACCCCGGAGGTGGTGACCTGGGCCCAGCCTGAGGAGCGGGGGGGCGTCTCTCGGGTGGGCTGGGGACCCATGTGGAGAGCAAGGCCTTGGCAGGAAGGGTTTGGCCTTGGCTCAGGGCCCAGGCTGGACAGCAGGCCAGGGCCCAGGGTGGGGAGCTGGTGCACCCATGAGGCTGGGCGGGCCCAGAGCTGCAGGGACTTTAAAAGCTGACAGTGGGCTGGTAGGGACAGCCCACAAGAGCCATTTTCCTTCCTCCCCTCTTTAAATGATCAGGCAAGCCCCCCAACCTCCCCCCACACCCCCACACCCCCGTCCTTACGATGCATCCACACTTAGGAGGCAGAGCAGCTGGGAGCCTCCCTGGGGGTTCAGGAGGTAGACAAGCCGGGTCCTTCACACCCAGCCCATACCCTGGGCCTCACTTCCTCCTGGGGGTCTTAGCACGTAGCCACCCCCAAGGGATAATAAGAGCCAGGCACTTAGCCATCCCCAGGGATGGTCCTACTTGCAGCAGGCTCACTCAGACACCCTGGCACAGGAATCTGTGTAGTGGCCTTATCACACCACAGGCCGCGGGGGCCACTGTGCACTTAGCCAGCCCCCAGCGGTGGGCCATGGCCCCCTCAGCGTTTAGGTTCTGATGGCTGTTTGTAAAGACCTGGCCAGTCACCAGTACTGTGCAGATGCCTGTTACCCCAGACCTTCCTGGCCCTCCAGTCTTCCCCGCCGACTCATCCACATGGGTGGGCCCTGGGCTGGGTGCGGGGTGGGGCCATGTGCAGCTCCCATCTCCTGGAGGGCTGAACACAAGTCAGGACCTTGCAGGGGCGGAGGCTCAGCATTTAACTAAGGGGACAGAGCCTCAGCTTGGGACTACGAGAAAGTCCTGGGGGTGGATAGTGGTGGGGCAACCATGCTGATACTCTTAATGCCGCTGAACTGCACGCACAAAATGGTGAAAGTGGTAAACTTTACATAATGTGTCCTTTACAACTTAAACCTTCCTCAGGCAGTAACCTTGGGCCTTTGCCAGCTGGCCATGGGGAGGCCCCTGGAGCGAGTGTCCTGGGAGTCTGAGCTCTCCAGCCTCTGCCCCAGCTTCTCCTGTTGACCTTGTTTCTCTCCACACGCAGATAACTTCTACCTGCGCAACCTGCCTCCCCAGCCCACGCTCCTGCCCACCAACCACAGCTTCCCCAGCGTGGCCCGGGCTGCCCCCAGCCACCCCATCGGCTCTTGTAGCCGTGACCGGGGTGAGGCCGGGCCCCTGCAGAAGGGTACCAAGGAGTTTGACCGCTTCCTCATGGGCAAAGAGCTGGGCAGAGAGAAGGCAGGCAAGGTGGCAGAGGGCAAGGAGCGGGTGGTGGCGGAAGAGGATGGCGGCAAGGAGCGGCACAAGCTGGTGCTGCCCATGCTGGGGGACAGCCACTGCAAGGAAGGCGGCGCTGCAGCCCGGGGCGCCTACGAGGGCCGCCCCAAGCACCTCGCCTCCTGCCTCCTCAACACCAAGGTGCTCGGCGGAGAGGTGGGCCAGGCCGCACTGGCCGGCTGCGCGGGAGGTGTGCTGGTGCGGCCCGGCATGGGCGGGACAGCCTCCGGACGCTGCCCCAAGGAGGCAGCGGGCCCCGCAGAGCCCGGGCCGGCCTTCAGCGAGTGCCTGGAGCGGCGGCAGATGTTGCACCACGCCGTGTCCTACACGGTGCCATCCGGCCTGCCTGCTGGGCCCCCTCCACCCCTCAGCACAGCCGCCGGCTCCTTCCCCTGCCTGCAGCTGCACGCAGGCCCCGATGGGCTCTGCCCGCTGCAGGACAAAGTCCCCCGGGACCTGAAGGCCAGCGGGCCCACCTTCGTGCCTTCCGTGGGCCACCTTGCTGACAAGAGCCGCCCCTTCCAAGCGGCTGAGGCCTGTGCTGTGGTGGGTGAGAGCAAAGACCGACACCTCGATGGGGCCACAGCCCCTGACCATGCCGCACCTTATGGGGTCTCCTATGCCCACCTGAAGGCCGAGGGCAAGGGCGAACGGCGGCCTGGGGGCTTTGAGACCACCCTCAACCCTCGGCTAAAGGGCCTGGAGTATCTCAGCAGCGCAGGCCCTGAGGGCCCCTTCCCAGGGCTCCCCAAAGGTGGTCTGGACAAAAGCAGCTACTTTGAGTTGCCCACACAGGACTGTGCCCGGCCAAGTCACCAGGATCCACTGGGTGGAAAGGTCACCCAGGCCTGCTGCACTTTAGATAAGGCTGCCAGCAAGGAGGTCCCCATGGGCCCCCCAGGAGCCCAGAAAGTGGCCCGGATCCGGCATGAGCAGCACTTGTTGGCTCCAGAGGGGGACCCCGGGGGTAGTGGGACTGAGGCCAAGCGCAAATCCCTGGAACTGGCATCTCTGGGCTATGGCGGGCCCCATCTGCCCCCATGGAGCGTCCAGTCAGGCCAGGGCACCACCATGGCCATTGGCGAGGAGCGCAAGGGCGGCGCCTACCTGGACCCCTTCAGCAGCGGCCTACAGCAGGCTGCCCTTCTGTCCCAGGACCTGCCTGCCCCACCTGATGAGGTGTCGGCCATGAAAAACCTGCTCAAGTACAGCAACCAGGCACTGGTGGTCGGCCAGAAGGCTCCCTTCATGGGCCTGGGCGGTCTGAAGGCCAGCTGTGCCCAGCAGGACATGAAGTTCCCCGCTTCCAAGGGCCCAGGCCAGGCCCCCAGCGAGGTAGAGAGGCCTGACTGTGCCCGAAACCGGGAGCACGATGCCCCACACAGCGACGGAGAGGTGCGGCAGCCACCTGTGGGCATCGCAGTGGCCCTGGCCCGGCAGAAGGACACGGCGAGCCGGCCAGAGATGACCTACAGCTCCAACACTGGGCGGCAGGGCCGGGCAGCCCCCACCTTCAAAGGTAGGCCCTTTGCAGGGAGGGAGAAAGGGGTTGCTGACCTGCCCTCGTCTGCCTGGCCTGCCCCACCCCTGCCCCCAGAGCCCACCCGCTCTCCATACCCACCCCGGGCAAGCTCCCTGAGGCCCGCAGGGCAGGAGACCCTTCCTCTGCTCATCAGCCCCATTTGGTTGAAAGTGGGGTCCCTGCTTGCTACAGCTGCGGGCTCCCCGCCTGCCCCAGCCCTCTTCCCTTCTGCTGTCTCCCACCCGTGCAGCTGGCGGCGGACCCCGCCCCACCCACGCGCTGGAGCTGGAGGCCGACGAGGACAGGGCGCGCCTGTGTGAGGACCGCCTGGGGCTCGCTGGCCGGGAGCTGCTGCTGCAGTAAGGACACAGGACCTTCGCGGGCAGGGCCAGCCAGGCCTGAGGGCTTGGCCCGCGGGATACCAGGGCCAGGGTGTCAGGTTCTGCACCGGCCTTAGGCAGGGCTGTGCACCCCGTCCCCAGGCCTTTCTGGGCTCCCGCCTGTGTCTGCCAACTCCCCCGCTGCCGATGCCTGAGCCTGGGGTCTCCCCATGACCCTCCAAGCCCCCTCCCTCTGAGGTTGATGGCCACAAGATAGGGTCGAGGAGTCAGGTGAGCCCTCGCCCACCCCCCTCCCACTTCCACCTCCCGCCCATGATGTACAGGGACAACAAGGACCTTGTGGAATTCACCCGGATACACCCGCCGAGTGGCTGCCCAGGAGACCTGGCCCCTCACCTCATGATTGCCGGAGGCTCCTCCCTGCAGGGCAGCCAGCTGGGTGGGGACCCGGCCTCCCACCCCCACCCTGCCCACCCCCCTTGGCTGCCGCGCACCCGCAGCCCCTCCCTGTGGATGGGAGGACATTCCTACGGTCAGTGCTCCAGGGCAGGTGGGGGCAGGGGGCTGGGGGTCAGCCAGCTGGCCCTCGCAGGGCAAAAGTTCTGTCTGGGCTTGGTGGGGGGGCTGGCCTGGGGCTTGCCTGGGGCAGACCGGCCCTTAGCCTCTTGTGGGAGGCTTGAGACTGGCGTGGATCCTGGCCAGTCTGGGGTCTCTGCTCCTTGCCCAAAAATGCCTGACTACTGTGCCCTGTCTCCCCAGGCCTTGGGCACCCCGCCCTGCACCAGAACCTGCCCCCCGGCTTCCCCACCTCCGTGCCCGGCTCCATGCCCTCCGTCTTCCCCCTCCCCCAGGACAGCCCTGCACAGCTGGTCATCCTGCCCTCGGAGCCCTCGCCCCACACTGCCCCCCATGCTCTCGGTAAGGGGGCTCCCAGGCTAGGCTGCTTGCATGTGGAGCTGTCTGAAGCAGGTCTGAGGAAGCGAGCTGTCGGGTGGGGGTGGGGGTCAGGGTGAGGGCGGTGAGGCCAGCACAGTGGCCAGGGCTCGGGAGGCAGGTGTGAGGTGGATGGAGCTGGAGGTGAGTGGGGGAGGGGGCCAGCACAGGAGGCTAAGGATGCAGCCAGGCACCCTGTCCTCCCCTGGGGCTGACGGCTCCCCGGCCCCTGCCCACAGCTGATGTCATGGACCAGGCCTCGCTGTGGCCCCCCATGTATGGGGGCCGGGGCCCTGCCCCACACATGCAGCACCCGGGCCAGCTCCCTGTCTACTCACGGTCCCAGCTGCTGCGCCAACAGGAGCTGTACGCTCTGCAGCACAAGCAGCCGCGAACCGCCCAGGCCCTGGAGCTGCAGCGCACCACCCAGTTCCAGGTACCCACCCCGCTGCCACCCCTAGCTGGGACCCGGGGTGCCACTTGCTCCCTCTCCCCACACCTGACCTGGCTGGGCCTAGGCATCCCCACTGCACAGCCAGCGCCAGCGGTGATGCCCAAGCTGGGGAGCCAAGCCAGCTCAACTTCTCCCCCCACAGCGGAAGCCGGAGGACCACCACCTGGAGCTGGAGGAGCCGACCCAGGAGACGACTGCGAAGTCTGCCCACAAGCCAGTTGCCTTAACCCCCACAGCGAGGGGCACCCCCTCAGCCCCCACCACAGGCCCTGCCACGCTGTCACCCTGCTGCCACTCACCCACCCCAAAGCCCCCTGCCAGCTGCCCCACACCACCGCCACGTCCCCGAGCCCTGTGCACTTTATCTGTCTGCCCTGTGGGCAGCCCGGGGCCAGGCTCCAAGCTGCCCACCACTGAGGACAAGCATGGAGAGGGCCGGCGGCCTGGAGCCGACCTCAACCCATCGGAACCAGGTGAGAGCGGGAGCGCGGCCCTGGCCTTGGCTGCCCCCACCCCCCGAGGCCTTTCTCCTGGTCACCGCACGGCAGGGCAGAGTTGAGTTGGGGGCCGCCTGGCTTGGCACCTTCAAGGGTACCCTGGGCTACCCAGCCCCTGGCAGGCCCCAGGTCTCCACTGCCCTTCCTGGTGACCCAGGAGACCCTGGAGAGCTCAGGGTCCCTCCAGACCAGCCCCTGGCCGATGGGCAGGAAGAGGGTCAGGCCCTGTGGCCAGCCCTGGCCGTCTCCGTGAATGATGAGGTGTCTGGCCTGCTCAGGGTGGTGGCAGGATCCGTCCCCAGCTGCAAGTCTGGGTCCCAGCAAAGCTGAACGAGGGCCGGAGGTGCCACCTGCTTGGGGCCCACGTGGAGGGGGTCCTGGCCCCGCCGAGGCCTCTGCAACCCGCCCTCCGTGGCCAGCTGCCCGACAGCTATTTGATTCTCTCGGAATTAGGCTGAGAGTTTACACTGGAAACCCGCGCAACAAACATAAAACCCGCCCCAGTTCCACAGTAAGGAAACCAAGCCAGCAGAGATTTTTTTTTTAGGACTTTTTTTCTTTTCTTTTTTTTTTTTTTTTTTATTGCAGTTAATGGGGCGTAATGCCTCCGACAGGCTGTCGGCTCGCTCTGGTTCAGGGAAAGCCCTGATTCCAGAATCTTGTTTTAAAACCGCTCCTTTTCTGGTCAGCCACACCACACCATGGCAGGGATGGCCCCTGGGGGCCCCGAGACTGTTATAGGAGCCAGGGCGAGGGTCCTCAGCTAGCCCCCGGGTTCCCACTGCCCCTGCTCTCGCCTCACACGTTCCGAGGGCGGAGGGCGGGCTGGGCCTCCTCCTGGGCACGGGTCTCTCGCTGTCTGTGATGGGGCCACCTGTGCCCAGGCTGCTCTCCTGACAGCGCCCCTCTTTCACAGACTGGCCTCCCGGATACGCGTGCCCTGCAGCCGGCTCTGGCTTCGCCCTGTCCCGCAACGTGCACTCAGCTGACCTCTCGAACCCCGAAACTATGCAAGCCGCTGCCCCTGGGGCTCAGCCTGAGCAGGGGAGGACGTTCCTGCCCGGGGAGCCACCCCCCTGCAGCCTCCAGAGCCAGCAAGAGACTGGCCTGCCCTCAGCGGCTGGGGAGGCCACCCAGGACCTTGCCGACACCTCCCACCCTGCCGAGCAGGGAGCCCCGGGGAAGGCAGCAGACCCCAGCCCGCTGGAGGGGCTGGGAGAACTGCAGTGTGGGGCCCTCCTTGAGGGAGGGGGCCCCGAAGCCCCTGGCTGGGCTAGTTCTACTCAGGGAGGGGCTGGAGAGGAGAGGACCCCAGTGGAGGGCAGGGAAGGGGCAGAGCAAGGGCCCTTGCTGGGGGCTGGCCCCCAGGCCCTGGGGCAGCCAGCGAGGAGCCCAGGGGCCCTGAATAGGGCCGAGCGGGGCCAGCAGCAGGTCCCTGGGGAGGCAGAGCTGGAAGAGGAGGCCAAGTTCGAAGATGACGGCCTGGAAGAGGACACAGAGGGTGACTGGCGATTGGCCCCGAACATCTACCTGCGCAGGACGCTGCCAGGCTTGGACGCCCTGGTGGCAGCCACCATCGACTTGGGGGACCTGCCTGGCATCATCCCCCTGGACCCCCAGCCCCCTGCCCCTGCTGGGCCCCCCAGCACTGCCCTCCTGCCCCATAGCTCAGGAACTCATGGAATCGCCCTGCTCAGCGAGCTAGCCGACCTGGAGAGCCAGCCGCAGACTGAGCCTGCTCTGCAAGGTGAGCGCTGCCCCCTGAGAAGCCTCCGGGCCCCTGGAGCCAGCCCCCCAGGCACGGGTCAGGGCCAGCTGTCCGGGTCACAGCCTGCAGCTCGGCTGGCCCCACAGCATGGTCCTGCATTTGCCCCTCTGCCCACTGGCCCTCCATGCCATGTCTCTGTAAGCCCTGGCTGCTGGTGGGTCCCCAGGGTTAGGGCCCTTGAGGCCAAGACTGTGCCCTGAGGGTGGTCTCAGAGGAGGGGCCTCTTGGGAAGCCCCTCCTGTTGCTGAAGATGCTCACAACGCCCCGAGGGGGGCACAGTTGGCCCTGGTCAGCCCGTGTCATGCAGGAGGGCGCGAGGCCCACGGGGGCCGGGTGGTGGGCAGGCATCGCAGCGCGGATTGTGCTCCGCCCGCGGGCTTCCAACCCAGCTTCCCACCACCTCAGGCTCCATGCTCCTGGCCCTGGGCTGCCTGGGCTTGGCTCAGGGTGCTTTGGCCCTTACCTCCCACCAGAGGAGATGGCACGAGACTGATCAGATGGTCCCACCTTAGGACCCCCATATCCCCCATGTCCCCCACAGCCTCACCAGGCCTGGAGGCTGGGATGCCAGCAGTTTATGCTTTGGCGCTGCTGCGGGAGGAGATGCCCTTCTTCCCGCACCCCCAGGGCCCAGCATTCAGGCACAGGGCATGCCCTGCAGCGAGACAAGGGACCAGACCCAAGGGCCACGTCCCTGCAAAGCAGCTCCAGCCCTCTGCCAAGCACCCAGGACCCCACTCTGGCCCTCCTTGCTGCCCAGGCACTCCGCTAAGAGAAGCCCCTCCTCCCTGCCAGAGCAGTGGCCCTGGGAGTCCCCGGGGAAGCCCCCTCCCCAGGGAGCACCTCCAGCCTGGCATTGTGCTGCACTGGTGTTGATAGAAGGAACCCCACCAAGTCCTCAGGACGGCCTGCTCGTTCTCCTGACGTGTAAGCCCTCACTGTGCTGCTTGGAGATAAAGTGAATGCTCCTGAATTTTCCCAAAGGCCTCTGTCACTCCTCTCCTGGAGGGGGCCCCATCCACTGTGCCGAGGGGAGTAGCCAGGGAGCCCTTACAGTCAGGCGCCCACCGGACGCCACTGGGGCTTGGGGCTGCAGGGTGAGGCAGGGGTGCCTGGGCAGGCCCTGTGTGCATGTGGCTGGCGGGAGTGCGTAGAGCGGATGTCAGGCTCCGTGTGTGTGGCCACCCAGTCTGTGCATGGGCGTGCCTGCTGGCCCAGTGCCCGCTCGCTGAGTGAAGGCTCACGTGTGCACCACGTGTGCTCCAGTGTGGCTGTTGCAGCTGCCAGCCGGCTAGGCGCTGCCAGCGCCAGGGTGTATCGGCCATGCAAGCTGCATGGCCTGGTCTCCACTGCCCCCTGCCACCCATGGGGCCTCACCCCTCTTCTGCCCCAGTTCATTGGTACAGGTGTACGTTCATTGCTCAGGTCCAGAGCAGTTCCCTGTAAGCACAGTGGGCACTTTTCCTGAAGTTACTAGGACATCAGCCCATTCTTGCAACAAGTCACAAAGAGCAGAGCGGGAGCCTCCTGGGAAGCAGGGGCTGAGAGGGCAGAGATCTCAGAGGGGCCCCAGGAGGCCCCCTAAGGCCAGGCAGAGTGACTGCTGGGAGTCCGGATGGGCCCCCAAGATATGGAGGTGAGGAGATGATCAGGTTCAGGAAGTCGACATGGCCCCTGGGTCCCACAGCCAGGTGGGGTTTGAGCCTAAGCCCCACCCTTGCTGACCTGGGCACCCAGCCCCCTCCAGCAGGCCTTAGCCTCAGGTCCCTTGGTTTGCCACCACCCGGCTCAAGTCCAGGGAGCTTAGCGGGCAGGCTGCCTGACCCCCAGACCTCTGACCTGGACACAGGGACTTGGCGTCAGGCCAAACCCTGCGGGGATGGGGGCAGGTAGCCAGATGTTTCTTTCGTCTGGCCTTGGATGGTGGGGCCTGCTTGCAGTGGCCCGGCCCTGAGGCCCAGAACACCCCGTGCTGCATTCAGAGGGGCTTGCCCAGAGGTGTAGTGCCCACTGGGCCTCCCATGAACCCCAAAATTTTGGGAGGCCCAGACCCTGTTCCTCCTGGAGCATGAATGCCCCTTCTTTCCCCAGTGAGCCTGAAACCAGGTGATGGGCCAGGATCCCAGCGTGTCCCCAGACCACCCCCATTTTGAACTGCCATCTCCCTGCCCCCCAACTCCCCACCTTGCCTGGCAGGGCTGTGGTGGAGAGGCCCTGGCCCCCGCTGTCATCTGTCTGCAGAGCCCACTGCCTGCCTGGGCAGCCTAGCCCCGTGCCTGGATATAGGGACTGGAGGCATCCCGCTGAGGCGGGGGGTGGGCAGTTACTGTCTCTCCCTCTCACAGGCCCCAGAACTAGAGGGTCATGAAGGGTGTTGCCCCATCTCCCCAGACCAACCACCGCCCCAGACTCGCGGACTGCAGAGCCTCCGCAGGCGTATCCTGAGGAGTGGGTGGGGGCAGGAGCAGAGAGGCTTCCCGTGATCCCAGTGACTCCAAGATCCAGGAGACCCTTCGGAGCTCTTAGCTGAAATGGGACTTGCAGACAGCCCTGCCCAACTGCTGGTGGGGGAGCCGCTTGGCTCGCTGGGAAGAGGAAGCCACCCGCCCTGTGCCGCCAGTCCCCAGGCACTGCTGACCCGGGAGCCCACCTGGGGGCTGAGGGCCTCCGGCGGCCTTGGCCCAGAACTGGCATCTAGATATTTGCGTTTCTGGCACCAGCTCTGCTTTGTGCCATACTGAGGGTGGTTTCTCCCGGCGGCTCCTTCACGGTGGTGGCAGCCAGACACTTTCCCCTCTGAAGTCATCAAGCATTCCGCAGGGAGGTGCTGTGAAATGGGAGAATATCCCGTTCCTCTTCGGGACTCCCTCACACTTTTGTTTCTATCAGTGTGACTTGTGGATTCTCATTCTCTTCAATCGGTTATAATTTGTCACCGCTGCTATTTAATTTTTGATGATGGAATTGGCTCAGGCTTGGCCCCCTCAGCCGGCCCAAGCCTGCACTGATGTCCCTGTCATTCTCTGAGCGCTTCCTCGCTCACCCTATGCCTCCCTCGTCCCTGGACTCACCCATTCCTCTGAGGAGCCGGGTCCCTTTCCTCAGAGGATGGTGTTAGAAGCCAAGTTCTGGGTGTTAGGTGTGCACATCAGCTCTGGGGTGTTGCTGCTCACAGGCCCTCTCGGGAGACAGAGCTGACTGCCCTGGAAATCCCCACTGCCCCCTGACACCGCCAGCCCCGGGTCCCATCTAGCCCCACAGGGCTCCTTGCTGGTCCCCGGCTGTAGCTCCTGGAGGGCTCAGCCTGCTCATGCATGCCCAACCCGCCATCTCTGCCACCACCCTGTCCCCGTGGTTGCACTTGGGTGTGGAGTCTCCACTCCACGTCTCCCCCTGGAAGGATACTGCCCTCCCTGGCTCAGCTCTGATCCCTCGCCGAGCCATCCCTCGCCATCCCACTAGGGCTGTGACACCCGGGTTTGGTTTTCATGAATGTGGGAATAGAGGCAAGCACACAAGCAGTTTCTGTTGGAAGCCTGACAAGCCATGTGCCTTTGTTAAGTGGTTTGGGCACTGCCTGGAGGGCTTGTCCATCCCAGCTGGCCTGGCCTGCAGCAGCCGGGGGACCAGAAGCCGAGACAGGTGCTGTGCCCCTGCCCCAATGGCATCTTGCTGCTCCAGCCGCCTCATCCTCATCCTTGGTCCTCATGTCTTCGGGAGCCTTGCGGGTTCTGGGCTGTTCTGAGATGCAGGTTTACATCAGGCACTTCTTGAAGGGCAGTGTGTGCCTGTCTTCCACATGCACTGACCCTCGTGTCCCCCACAGAAGAAGATGTGCTGGCCTTCAACCTGCAGCGCCTGGCCACCCTGGCCTCAGCCTGGTCTCTGGTGGAGGCTGCTGGCCTAGACGTCCCTGCCTCCTCAGCTCAACCCCCTGCTGCCAACCCCAGCAGTGCCCCCACGCTCACCCCCCGCATGCAGATCCTGCAGCGCAAGGACAGCTGGACCCCCAAGATCAAGCCTGTGAGTGGCAGGCCCTGTGCTCCCATTGCCCAGTGCTATGACCCAGGGGGACCCCTGGGCACCCAGGCTGACTACCCACCCCCGGCCCCTCTGAGAGGCCCTGGCCAGGCTCACAGGCCCCTGTGCTCCTGCCCACCAGGTGTGCCCGCTGAAGGCCGCCATTGACCAGCTGGACACGCAGGAAGTAGAGTTGCGTGTGCAGCTGGCAGAGCTGCAGCGGCGCTACAAGGAAAAGCAACGGGAGCTGGCCCGCCTGCAGCGCAGGCACGACCGCGAGTACGCCCCAGCCTGGGGGAGGGCAAGGGGGACCCCCGGGTTCAGGCGCGCGGTGATGGCTCCACACAGGCCAGGGCTACTCCCTCATGCAAAGGAGCCTCCGGGCTGGGCTGGGCTGGAAGCTGGGGTCCAGGAGGGTCCCCAGAAGCAGCACAGGGTTGAGGTGCTCACCCAGCAGAGAAACCAACTGGGGTGGGGGTGATGCTGATGGGAGAGCCAGGTGGGTAGGGTGTGGGTGAGGATGGCAGTGTGAGGGGGGAGGCAGGGCTGGGAGGCCATGAGGGAGCCCCTGCAGGTATGGCAGCCGGCGGGAGCTCGCCTGACCTGTGCTTGCAGGACAGCTGGAGCCGGGAGGTGGGGATGGTGGGGACAGCGGGGAGGGGCCTGGCCCTGCCCTCCCTCTGACCCTTGAGGGCCAGGCTCCCTGGGCCAAGTCTTGAGAGAACCTGTCCCCCACCGTCCGCAAAGGCTGTGCCCTCTGCTGGACCCCTGTTAGGGAGCCACTGTGGGCAGGTGTAAGCCTCTGACTGCCCCTTCTGCCGCCCACAGGAGAGACGAGAGCGCGAGGAGCCCTGCAAGGCGAGGGCCCGGGAGGCCCAGGAAGCGCAAACACACCAGCTTGCTGCCTGCCCTGCGTCCTGGGGGTCAGCTTCCCAGGGGCGACAGCAAGCAAGTCAAGTGAGTCCTGTGTGCATGGGCCACCTCGGGCTGGAGGGCATGCAGTGGGGTGAGCCTGACCCAGGGAGCCCTGGAGGCCTGGGCACGGGCTCCTGGGCTGCCGGCAACCCCTTCACAGCCCCTCCTGAAGACCCAGCTCTTTCCCCAGCATGCTGGACCGGGGCGTGTCCAGCAGCAGAGCCCAGCACAGACGTCCTCTCTCTGCCCACTGTCAGCCCTTGGCCCTGGGCTCCTTTCCGCTCAGAAGCCACGGGGGGCCTGGCGCACGGCCACACCAGCTCCACACACCTGGCTGGGCTGGGCGGTGGCATCACCCCCACGCGCGCCCCAGGCCCTGGCCCAGCCCCCCCGAGTGTGAGGCGGCATTGCATAGAAGCCTCTTTATCTGCACTGTATAAAGTCGTTGGTCACGCTGCCGTGCCGCTCACGGCTGCCGGCGCAATGTTATTATCCATTACCCGCCCCTCGCAGTCGTTGGCTCACTCCCGGGCCTGGTATAATTGTCCTTCTCGGCTACAAATTGCCTCTCCCGGCAGGCCCATTTGCATAAATCCTCCGAGCTCCTCCAAACACGATTGGCGCGCGCGTGTGCGCACTGCATCAATCCTGATGATTCGGTAATAATAGTTAAATCGGCACTAAATGGTTCCTTCAATTAAGACAGAGGCAAAAAATTAATCTCAGGGCTTTATGTCACAAAACATTAGCAAATGCAGAGAAGGTTACAGGGAGAGGGAGTCCGTCGCCTGTGGGCCTTGCAAGGATGGGCCATATGGCTGGGGGGCCACCCTGAGCTGGCCCTCCCCCTGCCCAGGTGTCACCCCGCAGGGGGCTCCAGGGGACTCTTTTTGAGAAGCAGCCAGCACGGTGGGGGCTGCTGGCCATGGGCCCTTTGCTCTTGCCTGCCTGGCACCAACCCCCGGCCCCAGCAGCCCACTCTAGTGCTTGCATTGTGGCCACTTTCTCCACTGACCCCAGGAACAGGCCCCGACTGAGGGCAGCAGCCTCAGGACAGGGAGGGAAACCAAGTCCAGGGCCCTCCCTTCCCAAGGATGGGCTCCCTCCTGCCCCGCCCTGTGTGGGCCTCCTCCCTGCTGCGGGGGCCCTGCCCTCCTGCAGCTGCCCGTGGCTGTGGGCACCTCCGGCCCAGCCTCCTCTCCATGGGAAGGCAAAAGAGAACCAGGGCCCTCAACCTCCGTCTGAGGCTCGTTTCATTCGTGCCGTGCAGTGGAGAAAGAGGCAGGTGCGAGGCGCAGTCCCAGCCCCCGTCTGGCAAAAAGACAGGCGGCCAAGCCCCGCCTCACACCTGTGGGGCACGGAGAAAACGAGTGTGTGCCAGTGGCTTCCCGGGCTCCATCTGGGAGAGGGGTGGCGGAGGGCAGGGTCCGCACGGTCTGCAGGGTCCCTTCCCTCCAGACCTGGAATCGAACGTGGAGGACAGAAGCTCCGAGGGCTCTGGGCCTGCAGTGGGGGTCCCTGGGCACGAGTTTCTCAGGCCACTGCCCCCATCCTCCTCCTCCTGGCAGCAGCAGAGAGGGTGGGAAGATCACGCTCTCAAGAGCGCCTTTGTCCCTGATGGCAGCGGCAGCTGGCCTCTGTACCCGCCCCGGCCTTGCAGAGGCGCCGCGCTCACCACGGCCGTTCTCAGGTAGAGCGGCCGGGGCCAGGGCCTGCCACACAGCGGCCAGCCGGCCACTGGGCCCTGGCTCCTGAGCACTGAGCTGCCCCTCCCCAGCCCGTGGGCAGAGGCTGGCTGGGAGGTGGGTGCCAAAGGGTTCCGCGGTGGTTCGGCCCCCTGCCCTGCAGAGGCTCCTAGGAGCCTGTCCCAGGAACACAGCCTTGGCCAGAGAAAGAAGCAGAGCCCTCAGGGGGGTAAAGGGGGCCTCCTGGACATGCGGCTGTGCCCCATGACCCACCGGGGTGCCCTGGCTGCCACTGCAGGGACTGTCAGGGGACAAGGCCTGGGGTGCCCAGGTGTGCTGCATGTGGCCCATGCCCGTCCCCGTGCCCCCAGGGCAGTGCGGTCCAGCCTGAGCCTGCTGTGTGCTGAGCTTCGGGGCAGTGACGAGCCCGGGAGGAAGCACCGCCGACTGGAGAAGGGCATCTACGCGGGCCTGCGGCCTGCCTCCACCTCAGCCTCTGCCTCGGCCTCCGTGGTGAGTCCCAGGCCGCCTCACCCTCTGGCTCCGGGTGCAGGATGTCGTCTGCAGACGCGGAGGCAGCCCTATCCCCTGAACCTGCTGGTGGTGCTCCGGGCTGGCTGTGCTCCGTGACAGTCACCCCTCAGCCCACCTGCAGAAGAACAGGAAAGAATACGTAGTACAGGTCACAGAAAGATGTCTCAGGTGCAAGGTCCATGCCGTCCATGTTGACAGGTGCACACTTGGTGTAGTGGGGGCCCCCTATGGGTGCCAGCACCCCAGTCCTCCCTGCAGCAGGACACCCCCACCCCACCCCTATTCCAGGGTCCTGGGAGGGACGGTGAGGGGGACGTGGCATGTTGTCCCTTTCTCATCCCTCCCAGAGCAGGAGGCTGGTCTCGCCCAGGACACGAACAGACATCTGGGCCCTGGCCTCCCGTTCCTCAGCCTTAGTAGGATTGGCAGCCTTAGTTGGAGTGGCGGACAGGCAGGCACAAGCACCAGCTCCAGTGGAGGGCGAGGCCTGGGGAAGTGGGACCTTGACGGTTGAGCATTGGCAGAGGGGAGGCTGGAGGCCCCCGGGCTGTGGCTCCAGGTGGGGCCCGGTGAGGTGCAGCTGCTCTCTGCCTATTTGCAGGAGAAGGTTCGGTGTAAGAAGAGCAGCAGCCGGGGAGAGCTGGTGTCCCCAGGGGCCCACAGGGTGGCCCAGCTGAAGCCGAAGGTCAAGAGCAAAGGGCTGCCCACTGGCCTCAGTCCCTTCAGGCGTAAAGAGGCCGCCCCAGGGGGTCGCATCCGGAAGAAGCTATCCCGGGCCAAGAGCACCAAGGTTTCTGGGGTAGCCCGGCACCGACAGCCCACTGGTGATGCCGGGGCCCAGCCCGTAGGGGCCACAGCACATGAAGCAGGCAAGTCTATGGTCCCAGCACCACAGCAGGGCCTGTGGGCCACGGTCACCCAGGGGCTGCAGGAGAAGGCTGGCAGGGGCTGGGACGTCCACCGGAGCTGAGTCAGGGCACATGGAGTGTGCCAGGCCCAAGGAGGACCTCCTGCTGGCATAGGCCGGGGAAGGAGACCCCACCCAGGGCAGAGCCCAGGGGCTCTCTGTGCCCCACCCCCACGTCAGGGGCCAAGGGGAGGAAAGGAGCCACTGGACACATCCTGGGAAGGGGGCTAAAAATAGCCCTTCGGCCTCTCGGGCCTGCCTCCCTGCGGCGTCCGGCCGGGCTGACCTGGAGGAGTTATCCGGCCCCCAGCGAACACATGTGTCCAGGAACAGGAGCCTGGAAAAACAGACACTTCCTCCCCGCCAGGCCTCCCTGAGAAAGAACAGAGGGGGCGGTGAGGAGTCAGGAGGTGGTCTGGCAGGAAGGGGCAGGGGCTGCCCTGAGGGGGTGCCCCAAGCATGCAAAGCGGCACCCCACTGCCCAAGGCGTTAGAAAGGCGGGCAAAACATCAGAGAGAGGCACCTCCCAACCCTGTCCAAACACCCTCACCTGAGCTCCTGGTCCAGGTGCCTGTGCCCCAGAGCAGCCCGGGGTGACCGTGATGGGGCTTCACTCAGCACCACAACATATCCACATGCATGCCGAGGTTCAGCCCCCTGACTCCACCCCAAAATGGTGCTGCTCCGAGGCTGAGTCATCTGGACCCCCGCCTCCCCCCAGGCAGTGGTTCTGACAGTGAGAGCGAGGGCCTCCTGGGGACAGAGGCGCCCCCCAAGGAACCTGGGCCGGCGCTGCATTCAGGGGCCAGCTCGGCCGTGCTGGGGCCCTCGCCCTCCTCCGTGGTCAAGATGGAGGCCAACCAGAAGGCCAAGAAGAAGAAGGAGAGGCAGAGCTTGCTAGGTAACCCGGAGGCTAGGACGGGCTGGGGCCGGCCTGCTGGGGGCCGGGGCCCCTGTGACGCCCCCCCGCACGCAGGGGCCTGCCGCCTGTCCAGCCCAGAGAGTGGCGTCAAGATCAAGAGGCGGACGGTGAGGGCCAAGGGGAGCTCCAAGCCGCAGCGGGCCCCGGGGCGCGGGCCCCCAGGCAGGAGGACCGCAGTGGGCAGAGCCAGGGGCAGCCTGCGGGCAGAGCCAGGGGCCACTCCCAGCCGGGACACCCTCTTCAGCCCCGCCCGGGCCTTCACCTGCCGGGAGGGGAGCAGCAAGCTAGCCAACGAGCGCCTCAAGAGAGCCACCCGCAAGAGCACCGTGCTCCCGCCAGGACTGCGGGTGAGGCTGGCGGGCATCTGAGTGGGCACCTGAGAGTCCTGAGCCCGGCAGGGGCGGGGGCAGATCCGGAAGGCCTGCGGGGACCCTCGCGCCACCCTTGCCCTGCCCTGTGCCCCCTGCCCAGGCCGGCCTGAGTCACACCCTGAGCTGGCTGTGGGCAGGGAGGTGATACCGCCCTCACCCCAGTCCCTCCAACCTGCCCCCCAACAGCGGAAGAACGGGGCCCTGTCCATCGCTCTGTCACCCCGCAATGCCAAGGCCATCCTGGGGGAGGGCAGGAAGGTGAGCAAAGCGAAGCGCAAGGCTGCCAGCCAGCAGGTAGTGTCCCCGCCCCCGGGCATGCAGCCAGGGCCTGGCCCTCTCCCGCCCCCTCCTGCGACAGCTGACCCCTGTGGGCCCTCAGGGCAAGGGCCGGGCGGTCAGTCGGCTCCTGGAGAGCTTCGCGGTAGAGGACCGCTTCGAGTTTGATGACAGCAGCAGCTTCGAGGACGAGGAGGAGGACGAGGAGCAGGCCGGGGGCCCCCTGAGCGCGGAGCAGAGCGCCGCCCTGGGTGAGCAGCCGGGAGGGGGCGGCCAGCGAACGGGAGGCGGCGGGCGGGGCCGGGCGGTGACGGCCCTGTCCCCCCAGCACGCTCATGCGCCATCCACAAGGAGGACCTCCAGGACGGGCTGCCTGTGCTGGTCCCCAAGGAGGACAGGCTGCTATACGCGGGCAGCGTCAGGACCCTGCAGCCCCCCGACATGTGAGGCGCGGGTGTGGGCAGGGAGGGTCGTGGGCGGGGTTGGGGGGGACCGCAGGCCCCTCACGCTGCCCACCCACCCCCCTCAGCTTCAGCATCGTCATCGAGGGAGAGAGGGGCAACCGGCAGAGGGTCTACTCGCTGGAACAGCTGCTGCAGGAGGCGGTGAGGGGCGGCCCCCAGGCCCGCTGCCCCGGGGAGGTGGGCCTGGCTGCACCCAGCCCTTCCCGGCGCCCCTCGCCCGGTCCTGCCCGTGCCCAGGCAGCCGCCCACCCCCTTCCCACAGGTGCTCGATGTCCGGCCCCAGTCCAGCAGGTGCCTGCCGCCCGGGACAAGGGTCTGTGCCTACTGGAGCCAGAAGTCTCACTGCTTGTACCCGGGCAACGTGGTCCGGGGTAAGCCGTGCCCAAGGGCCCCCAGTGAGGCTGTCAGCCCCTCCCTCGGGCAGAGCTGCCTATGGGAGGCCCCTCCGATGCCCCCCGGAGTGCCTGGGGAGGAACCCTGCTTCCCGGCCAGAGCAGGGCAGACAGAAGACGGGATCGGCCCCCCAGTCTCCAGAGGCAAAGGGGTCTGTTGGGTGGGGACTCCAGCCCTCCCGAAGGCTCGGCGGGGAAGGGACCCAGAGCCCCAGTTCAGGGATGGAAAACCAGTGACAACTCCCGTGGGGTGGACCCTCCTGATCCCCCATGCAGGGCACGTGGGCCCCCGGGTCCGACGCGTGGGTGGGCAGGCAGGCGGCATCCGGGGGGCCTTGGGCGGGCATGCATTTCTGTGCATGAGTGAGTGTGGGGCTGGGGCTCTGGGTCCCTGCTCGCACCTAAGGGTGGGGGTGACGGGTGGTGGCGATGCCGCCGCTTCAGGAGGTGGAAGGAGACCGTTGTCTCCCCAGCGGCCCCAAGGTCAGACGCGCAGGGAGCAGAATCGTCCCGGAATCACTTGTTAGGTGCCTGGCAGTCCTCCTGTCCTCCTCTCACCCCGGCCACCCAGCAGCCAGAGAGAGACCCCTGGGCCCCGAGCAGAGGGCCATGTGCTCAGGCAGCCTTGTCCCCAGGCACCTCCAGCGACGAGGAGGAGGACCTGGACTCCGTGCTGGTGGAGTTTGATGACGGCGACACGGGCCACATCGCCGTTTCCGACATCAGGCTGCTGCCCCCGGACTTCAAGATCCAGTGTGAGCCCTGGGGCCTCCCCCGCGCTGACGTCAGGCTCCCCAGGAGGGTGCGAGGGGCAGCGGTCGCCCCGTGGCCCAGCACTGAGCCCTGGCCTTCCCTGCAGGCACTGAGCCCTCCCCCGCCCTGCTGGTGTCCAGCGGCTGCCGGAGGACCAAGAAAGCTTCCTTCACGGCCCCCGCACCCAGCGAGGCTGCTCCCAGCCTGTCCCCCAAGGCACATGATGGCCCCGAAGCCTCCAAGACCCCTGGGAAGAAATCCATCGGCAAAGACAAAGCTGGTACTGGGGACGGCCAAGAGCCCAAGTGGGCAGAGCACCCTGGTTGGGGTGGGAGACCAGGCGGTACAGGGCCAGGCGGGGGGCCTGGGCAGGTGGTACCTCTGACCCTACCTGGCCTCCACCCAGGCAAAGCGGAGCTCCTAACCTCAGGTGCCAAGTCCCCCTTGGGGGCCTCCGACCACTTCCTGGGCCGCCGGAGCAGCCCACTGCTGAGCTGGTCCCCGGTGGCACAGACCAAGCGAAAGGCTGTGGCCGCGGCAACGGTGGGCAGCAAGGGACCAGGCATGCTGCCGAACCTCTTCCAGCTCAACGGCAGCGCCAAGAAGCTGCGCGCCCGTGAGGCGCTCTTCCCCGTGCACAGCGTGGCTGCACCTGTGTTCGGCAACGGCTTCCGTGCAGATTCCTTCAGCAGCCTGGCCAGTTCCTACGCGCCCTTTGTCAGCGGAGCCGGGATGGGCCTGCCCGGGGGCGCCCACAAGCTGCTGCGGGCCAAGAAAGCGGAGCGGGCGGAGGCCGAGAAGGGCGGGCGGCGCAGGCCAGGTGGAGAGTTCCTGGTCAAGCTGGACCACGAGGGTGTGACCTCCCCCAAGAACAAGAACTGCAAGGCCCTGCTCATGGGCGACAAGGACCTGGGGCCCAAGCTGGGGCGGCCCCTGCCAAGCCCCAGCTACGCGCACCCGGCCCTCGTGGGCAAGGACAGGAAGGCGCGGGCACCCGCCCACCCGCTGCCTGTGGGCCTGGCGCTGCGCAAGTTCGCCGGCCAGGCCGAGTATCCGCTGCCCTGTGACAGCGACTGCCACAGCTCCTACTCGGACGAGGAGGACGACGGGCCCGGGCTGGCCCCCGGCGTGCCCGCCCGCTTCCTCGCCCGCCTGCCCGCGCCCTCCTCCTCCTCGGGCTCCTCGACCTCCTCCTCCTCGGGCTCCCTGTCCACGTCCAGCCTCTGCTCCTCCGACGACGAGGGCTCATCCTACAGCTCTGAGGACGAGGACCCGGCCCTGCTGCTGCAGACCTGCCTCACGCACCCTGTGCCCGCCCTGCTGGCCCAGCCCGAGACCCTGCGCGCCAAGGGGGGTGGCCCCCACGTGCACGCCCAGCGCTGCTTCCTCGCCAGGGCCGCGGCGGGCACGGGCGCGGGCACGGGCCCCGGCAGCAGCAAGTCCAAACTCAAGCGCAAGGAGGCCCCGAGCTTTTCCAAAGCCAAAGAGCTTTCCCGGAGGCAGCGGCCGCCCTCCGTGGAGAACCGGCCAAAGATCTCAGCCTTCCTGCCTGCCCGGCAGCTCTGGAAGTGGTCCGGGAGCCCCACACAGGTGGGTGGGCCGCCGCCTCCCCGCCCCCAGGAGCCCCGGGTGCCTGGGGAGGGGGCGCGCGTTTCTGCTCCTTGGCCCCCTCTCCCTCTCTCTCCTGTTTCGGGTTGTTCTATTCAATTTCAACCAAAAGAAAAAAGGGAGATTCAAAGGAAAAACAAAGTGGCAGCCGTAATCCAGCGAGGTAAACAACCACCCTTGTTGCTCCCCTCCGAGCCCTTTGCCAGTGTGATTGTGGAAATGATTTTTGCGCCCCGGCATGCGAGCGTGCCCTTCTCTGGGGGCTGTGGCCGCCATCTTCCGACTTCCATAGGCAGCGCAGCCAGCGCGGGGAGGGAGGCAGAGCGCTCTGCTGCGGGCGCGAGATCTCTGCCAGCGGGCAGCTGTTCGTAAACAGCTCTGTGGAGAACATCTCTGGGCTCTGCCCTCACACCTCCAGCGCCAGTGTTCATTTAGTCCCTGTCCACCTGATGTCGTGACCCGTGTGCAGGGCAGAGCCGCGGGGCTGGCCAGGTCCTGGGTCTGTGGCTACCGCCTGTCCCGCCCTCGAAGGTGCCCACATGCACATTCTCACACACGCCTCCCCGTCTTCCCCACGTGCTCTCTCTGTCGTCCTGTCTCTACTGTCTCCCAGCCACCACCTGTCCCCAAGACCCCTGGGCACCCTCATCACCCCTGCCTCTGGGTGTCTCCCTGCAGAGGCGGGGCATGAAGGGGAGGGCCAGGAAGCTGTTCTACAAGGCCATCGTCAGGGGCAAGGAGACGCTGCACATCGGGGACTGCGCCGTCTTCCTGTCGGCCGGGCGGCCCAACCTGCCCTACATCGGCCGCATCGAGAGCCTGTGGGAGTCATGGGGCAGCAACATGGTGGTGAAGGTCAAGTGGTTTTACCACCCAGAGGAGACCAAGCTGGGGAAGCGGCGGAGTGATGGGAAGGTGAGGGCTGGGGGGTGTGGACAACAAGGCTGCAGCTGCCTGCAGACATCCTGTTGCGTCCCCCACACCGGAGGCCTCTGGGCCCAGGGCCCGGGCAGGCTCTGCAGGAAGCCACACAGCCCAGGGCTTGGGCCCCAGCACCAGACCGCCTCCTCCCACCGGGTCCCTTTGGCTGCACCGCCATAGCTTCCTAGAAATGCGTGAGGGTTTCACTGTGGGGGCTGTGACCACGGCAGCACGTGGCACTGAGTGGGTCCCACCCTCAGTAGCCCCTCCCCACCCCACAGGCCCTCTGCTCCCTGCCTCCCATGCCAGCCTGAGACAGAAAACACCCCAGCGAGCTCCCCCATCTCCCCCAAGAAAAGCCCATGTTTGCAGGTGGCTCAGAAACAAGTGTTTCTCTAAGTCTGCTGGGCCAAAGAGTGTCCCAGGCAAGGGTGCCCAGCCATACAGCTAAGCAGCTTTTCCAAGTGGCCCTTCCCGAACCCGGGGTGCATCCTGGGGTGGGTGGGACAGGCTGACCGAGGCCGGCTGCCAACACCACACACTCCTCGCCTCATTGCCTGGCAGAACGCACTGTACCAGTCCTGCCACGAGGATGAGAACGATGTGCAGACCATCTCCCACAAGTGCCAGGTCGTGGGGCGCGAGCAGTATGAGCAGATGACACGGAGCCGGAAGTGCCAGGACCGGCGAGACCTCTACTACCTGGCAGGCACCTATGACCCCACCACGGGGCGCCTGGTGACAGCCGACGGCGTGCCCATCGTGTGCTGAGCCTGCGCCCGGACTGTGCCCAGGGGTGCCAGGAGCATGCGGCAGGAGGATGGCTGACAGGCGGTGGTGACCCCGTGCCGCCACGCGAGCCTGTGCCCCGCACCTCGGAGGGGCACATCTGAGCAAATATGCAAACCCACCAAGGCAAGAACCAGGCTTCCCTCCTGTTTCCCCGGGAAGGAGAGAGCGCCGGGGCCTGGGAGCCGCGGCCTGCCCGGGGCCACAGCCGCTCTGCTGTCCCGCGGCAGGACCCGAGAGATTAGAATCCAAGCCATATTTTCCCTAGTACCTCCGACTGTCCCCACCAGGGCGAGCCGAGTCAGGTGTGCTGTCTATTTATTTCTCTATGTAAATATTGTATTTCTGCGGGGAAGTTTTATGGAAAAAAAAAATGGGAAAGATTTTTCCCCACACACGTGGTGAGGGGATGTGTGCATGGGTGTGTGCGTGTGTATGTGGGGGAGGTTTTGTTCTGGGGTTTCTTTGAAAATGCACTGTTGTCCTCAGCCTAGCTGAGTTCCGACGCGGCTTCTGTGACTCCGAAGGTGGGTGGAGGTGGGCGCCCTGGCTGCCCCGCTGACCCTTGGAGGGCCTGCATGAGATGGAAGCCACACCCGAGTGTATTTCCTTCTAATCCATCTCCTAAGAAAGAAATCCTTTTTTGGGGGGCATGGGGGCAAGAAAGAGGGTCCCTCAGGGGGATACGGGGTTCTAGAGGCTAAAGTGGAAGCCAGGACCATCCGGTCCTCTGGCCACAGCACAATAGCAGCCATATGTATCTTACCTCTGTTTAAAACAAAACAAAAATGAACAAATATTTTAAAGTATAGACATGAAAAAGTGATGTTTTGATCTCATTTACTGAATATTCTAAGTTTTCTGATTTCTGTTTCAATGGCCAGTTTGGCCTCCACTAACAGCAGGGAGGGGACCAGCCCCATCAACACTTGGAGGTTTCCAGGCCTTGCCTGTGGTCACGCGGCAGGCAGAGGGCTTGCTGGGCTAGCTTGGGGCATGGAGCAGGGATCCCCCCGCCCCGCCCGAGCCCATGCCCTGGCCCCAAGTGCAGGGAGCACCCCCCAGGGGTCTCTTTACCCCTACACCCAGTACCACTGGGCTCTGTGGTGCCGGGTGGGTGCCCCAGACCCACAGACCCACCTGGCAGCCCCAGAGAACTTGCCGCCTTCCCCAGCAGTCAGGAGGGACAGACAGAACCAGACCTGTGGACCAACAGCCCTTGTCCTCAAGACGCGCTGAGGGCTGTGTGCCCCCATGCCCCACCACACCGAGGTTCCCCAGGCCCCACCAGGAGCCCCGGCAAAGTCCCACAAGTCAGCCACCGCTCCTTAGGGTGAGTTGAGTGACCTGTGGACCCACAGCCCAGACCAGGAAACGAGGGGTGTCTGTGGGTGCTGAGTGCCCCCGTCGGCCCCTCAGCCCCCTTTTATTTTCCACCAGGACCCCCCCAGCCCCTCTAGAGCGCCCTCCTCCCGCTCCTGGTGGCCCCGCGGGAAGCGCCAGGACAGGGAGAGGCCCCCTGCACCCCAGCGTCCCTCCCCCGCCCCGACTCTCCTCTCTGTCTCTGCACAAGTGCAATATTTCATTCCTGGTGGTCATCCGGGAGGTGGCGGCCAAGGTCCTCTCACGACTGGGGAGGCAGAAGGTGCCGAGTGGAGAAGACGTGTGTTGTGCAGAGGCACCGAGCGGGGCGGCCCAGCTGCAGCAATGAGGACTGAGGGCTCTTTCCCACCCCGAGCACCGAGCTAAGGGAAGGCCTTTCCCGGGCCCCCTCGCTGATTCTTCCCCGCCTGCTGGGCTCCCTCTGCCCCCTCCCTTCTCCTGCTGTGTGCGTGTGGACGGTGCGGCCCTGCCCCGCTGACCATGGTTGGACCTGGCAAAAAGCACGATTATTGTAAATGTGTAAACTAAGAGGATGGGTGGATGTTTTTTCAATGTAAACACTAAAACAAAACACACACAAAGGTTTTATGAACAGCAAACTCTATGTAAAGGCATTTTAGTATTAAATTTTTTATTGATAACTTGCTTAAGAATAAATATATGAACTATTGTACAGCTTTTCAGTCTTCCAGAATCCTACCTGCGCCTCAGCATTCATGTGCACTTGAGACAGTGACCCCCTGGGGGCCCCAGTGGCTCAAGGGCCTTCGCAGATGTGGCCGAGGCCTGAGACTGGGGCATCCGGGTGAGGCCCGCCCCACGTTAGCCAGAGCAGAGCCCCTTGGGCCGCAAGGGGAACGTGTGGCCAGAATGGGCCTGGGATGGCCTTGGCCTCTGAAGCCCCCAGGACACGGCCCCTTTCCTTATAAAGATCTCACCAGAGGTGGGTCAGTGTCCAGCCTGAACAAGTCCATGCAGCCAGGGCAGGCGCCGCTGGAGGGGACGTGGGGAGGGTCAGCCCCCACAAGGCCCAGGCCCAAGGGGAAAGGCAGGCAGTCCCCAGGGTGTCGTGGCCACGGGGAGTGGGATCTGAGCAGACCAGACAGGAGATGCCCTCCTCAAGGAAAGTGTGAATTCATTCATTCAGCAAACATTTTCTGGACTGGCAGGTGTGCAGAGCTATAAATAAACAAGTGCTCCTTACTGTTAACAGAGTTGACAATGCACAGTCAGGAGGTGCTGGGAGGGAAGGTACATCTGCGGAGCTCAGAGGATCCTCAGCACACCCCCAGCTACAGAAGGCTGTGCCCACTGAGGCTGCAGGCCCGGGAGGGTTTTCCCAGAACCCTGCCACATAGGCAGAGAGGGGGTGCCCTCTTCTCCCTTCACCTCCGGGACCTGTGGGGAAGAAGGTGCCAGCTGGAATTGGGGACCCTGTCAGGGCAAGCACGAGGACCACGGTAAGAATAGGGAGTGAGGCTGTGACCCACCAGGTGTGTGAGAAGCTGCAAGTCATTTGCATATGCACATGTCTGCCTGCACACCTGCACACACACACACACAAGCACACACTTGTTGCCCACAGCCAATCCTACCCTGCCTTCTCATTTCCTCTGCTGGAAGGACCTGATCAGAGAAGGCAGACAGAGCAGAGCCAGGCCCCTCCCCGGGGTGCAGGAGAAGGTCGCAGGACCCGGTCAGAGGCCTGAGCTTGGGGACTGGGGGCAGGACAGACTTGTCAAGCTCTTCTCTCAGTCCCTTCTGCGCCCACCAAACAAGGGTGGTTAGAATGGGGTTCCCGAACCAGAGGCGGGGGCTGCGTGGCACACATCTGCTCTGAATGGGCCCCAAGGCAAACTCCGCCCTTAGGTTTGCTGAGTCTGAGCGCGTCAGCAGCCTCTGACTTCGCCCAGGTGAGCCGGGAGGTTCCTGGTCTGGCTAGCCCGCCCCCCAACAGCTTGGGACATGAGCCCAGTTCCAGGGCTGCTGCAGGAGGAAGGAGAGAGGGGCCTGGAGGGCTGGGGCCAGGCTGAAAGCGGGACTTGACTTGGTGCCAGAAGGTGTGAACGAGCCAGGGAGTGCTTCTCATCCAGGTCTCCGGCCTAGGGACCCTCTGTGGCAGGGGAGGGAGTCTTTGGGACCAGAGACCCCCTGTGGGCTTGGGAGTCCCCAGCTTCAGTGCCTTTGGTTACAGGCAGGGGCAGAATCCAGGACAGACTGGAGCCTGAGCAGAGAGAAAGGCCTGGGGTGCCTCCTGCCCAGCCCATGAGTTGTCTGTCACACAGGGAGGCTGGTGGGCACCAGAGGTCATGAGGGATGCTCTGGGTCAAGAGAGGGGGGTGGGGCCAGACAGGATGGATGACAAGGTACAGAAAGGTCAGCCCTGACACCTGCCTAGGAGCCAGTGGAACCCTCCTCTGCTGGCAGGTCATAGGTTTGGATTCTCCATGGAACGAGCACAGAGCCAGCAGTACACCAGGCAGCCCAGACCAGCGCCATGATCTTCCAGACACCATGGTTCCGTGAAAGAGGTAGACAGGAAAAGACAGGACAGCTATGCAGCCAAGACAACCTCCCCGTGGAACTGTGTCATAGGTGAGGCCCCCATCAGCCAAAAGAGTGGCACTGGGGCTAAGCCAGGCCACATGGCTCCAGCACTGGGCCCCCTGCTGCAGCCGGTCTCACAGGGGCACCCAAGGGCATCCGCGCTGTGAGCTGGACAATGGGACACGTCTGATGCTATAGGGAGAGGGGCTGCGATCAGATTGGGACCACTTCCTCTGCAGCCCCACTCAGGGTGAGCGGGGCCCTGCAGGGCGGGGGGTGAGCGGACTACAGGGCCACAGCAGGACGAGGTGGCCCCAGGGCTTTGCTCGCAGCAGCCTTCCTTCTGCTCCCCACACCCTGACCCAGCTGCCTTCCTGCCCACCTCCCTCTCCCCACCTTAACTCAAGGGTGGCCCTTGCCTTCCAGAACCCGGGCCGGGGACAGGGTGTGGGCCGTAGGCTGCAGAGCCCCAAGGGTTAATCGTGCAGGACTACACTTTGATCAAGACAAACGAGTCATCATGTGAAATGCTGAAGCAAGATAAATGACGGCATGGGGCGAGTGAGATCAATAAAAGTGACGTTTTATCAGGTAGAAATGACAACCCAGCTGATCGCAATTCGGTTTTAATACCACAAACCAATTGGGGACTGAGGGGCTTTAATTGTTTGTGCCCCAGCCTGGGCAGGGTGGCTGGGGGCTGGGTGGGAACAGAGCTCAGACCCAGGCTGGGGACAGGGATGTCTGTGCTGCAGCCCAGCCAGTGCGGGGGCATCTGGGCACCCAGCCAGCCAAAGGCCAAGGGCCTACGGGCCCCAGAGGCCGCCTGCGTCTGTGCAGCTGCAGGGGGCAGGGAGGGACCCGCCTCTGGGGCTCCCGGCGCTGGCTGAAGAAGTGGACAGAGCAGCTCCCAGGAGAGTGACCCTGAAGGGCTGCCTTGCCTTCCTCCAGGAACTGAGGACCTTGACCCCCATATTCCACTCCCCCTGCCATCCTGCTGCCACCCCGTCCCATTCTCCAGGGGTCCTGGTGACAAACCACCACCCCTCCTCTAAAAGTCAGGCCTTCCTGCCGCTCCCCAGGCACCTGCTCAGGCCCGGGATGGCGGCGAGAGCATGGCCGCTCAGCGTGTGAGCTCCAGGCAGACGGACAGGCTGCGGGTCATTAAAAGCCGAGTCCTTCCTCAGTGCCCACCCGGAGCCAGAGTACCCCTGGCAGGCGCACCGCGAGATCTGGTGACACAGGCCTCCGGAAAGAACCATGGCGTTGGCAAGCAGAGCAGTGCAGCAGGTTGAGGTGTGGGCGGCTCTCCCCCAGTGCGGCCTGGGGTCTCCGCGTCCCCGTCTGAGAAGAGGGGTCCCAGACTCTTGCTCACCGCTGAGAATGGGGTGAAGCTCACAGAGGGTTGCAAAGGAATCGTGAGCAAGGGCTTTTCCCTGGGTCCCACACTGCTGCCCCATTACCAGCCTTGGGCCAGGCACTTCACGCTCCCCAGCCCACTGCCTCCTCAAACCGTCTGGTGGGCAGTGACAGGGCTTGGAGGGTGGGGACACACACAGGGCCCCAAGCTGGACACAAGGGTGCCGGATTCCACCCGCACGTCCTGCTCAGGAGCCTGCCTCCCCCCACCTGGAGATCCCTCAGGGCCTGGGAGCTGCCGCAGCAACTCCACCAGGGGTCGGGGGACCTCCCAGGGGCCTGTCCCAGGGACTGATGGGAGCTTCCCAGAGGATGCACGCAGGGAGGCTGTGTGCCTTCTCCAGCAATGCTCATGGAGCCACCGGGTGTCTGGTTTGCAGCCACCTGCCACCCCCGCAAGAAGAAGACAGCCTGACAGGGTCCCCCAGGCCACGGGCATGCCTCCCTCCCTCCACTAGCCTGGGCCTCACCATGCCAGGCTGCCCCAGGCCCAGCCCTGAGTAGGGCAGCATTATGGGGCCATGTTCTGAGACGAGAGCAGGAGAACGAAGAGGCAGGCCCAGGCTTCCAGGCAGGTGAGCAGAGGAGCCAAGGGTGAGGGGGCTCCGAGCAGTGAGCTGGGGCAGGGTTGCTGACGCACCTTCCCTCCTGCCCTTCTCCCCCGTGAGGGTCCCTCCCTAGGCCCCAGCTCCTGGAACCCAGCCTGTCAGGAGCCCTGTTACATGCTGCTCATTTGTCGAGCTCCGTGTCCCCACCAAGCTGGCCCAGGTCCCAGGGAGAGAGTCTCCATCAGACCTCCTGAGGGCCAGACCCCCAGGAGGTAAGGGGCTGGCGGTGGGGGGGCGGCGGGGCCCTGTGGATCGCACTGGACTCCTTCCTTTACCTCCGCACCAGGAGCTCAGATCAGCTCTGGTGGAAACAGAACCCCAGGCTGGTTACTCAAGGCAGGGCAGCCTCAGCCACACCTGGCCGGCATGTTCAGACCACTGACTCAGCGTTCTGCACTCCTGACACCCCCTCCACAGAGCCTCGGGTCCCCTCCCCAACCCCCGGGGGTCCAGAGAGGGCCAGGCTAAGAGGACAAGGTGGACTTCCAATTACCCCTCTGCGTTTAGTGCCACATTGAGGGCATGGAGTCTGTGGCCACAGCTCTCCGGGCATTTACATCAATTCTGAGTTTTGGACATGTTTCAATTTCCATTCAGCCCCCGCGGATCCTGATGCCTTGGGGGCTGGCCGGCCGGGGCAGGAAGCAGCAGTCATCCCTGCATGGCGCCCAGAGACTGTCCGCTCACAGCTCTGCAGGCGATCCGACTGAGGGCCAACGGCTTGGAGCCCAGAGAACAGCAGCCACCCCCGGCACCTGATGTTGCTGCAGACCTTAGGTCCCACACTCCTCCGACCATGTCCCCATTCCTTTGAGTTTTGGGGAGGTCCCCATCACCTGCCACCCCACTCCAGGGCCAGTGGGGCCCACTCACACGGACATTTCCTGTCTGATTTTGCAGGGCTCCCAAGGCAGACCGCACCCGTCCGCAGGAAGAAAAGGCAAAGGCCAGCACCTTAGGTTTGCCAAGCCAATGCCTATTGTTCAGGGAAACCCTCCCTACCAGGGAGGGATACCAGGCCCCTGATGACACCCAGGGCTGGTGGGGAAGCTGCCAGTGCCTCCAGCCTACTCCAAACATCTTGAGAGCAGCCACCCTGCCCATCCAAGAGGGGGTTTCTCCAACTCCTGCTGTGTGAACTGCTCCCAGCAGGAACAAAACTTGTTCTCAGCCATCCATCTCTCCATCTGTCGTCACGTCAAGTACCTGCTGAAGACTTACTGTGTGCAAGACCCTCTGCCAGGCACCGGGAGGCAGTACCCACAGGGGCTTCCTGGAGTCCTCCCCCTCCAGGAGCTCAGAACCCAGCAGGGAAGAAGGCCAGCACAGCAGCCGTCACACCCAGCAAGCCCTGAGCTGGCCGCGCCCGAGGGCGCCGGACAGGGCCCCCAGTGCTACGGAGCCGCTGCTGGCCAGGAAGTGCAGGTCAAGGACCATGGCTGGGGCTGGGGGTGGGGGTCTTGCTCTTCTCACAGGAAATTCAGCCCCACATAAAGGATTTCTAGGGGCACCCACAGCTGTTTCCTTTAGCTGGTTTAATCTGAAGAAAAGTGATGAAACTGAAGCCACTCCCAGAGGAAGGGAGGCTGAGAGTTCGCAGGGTGGAAAACACCTTCCATGGGCACGGCCTCAGGACACAGCGGGGCAGAGAACTGCCCCCAGCCTGGTTCTCGGCCCTGGGGCCGGTGGGGACTCTGCTCCAGCGGAGCCTGAGGGCAGGGGCTGCGGCTCCACCGAAAACCAGCCCCCAGATGGCAGGGGTGGGCCAACCCCGCTCCTTCCTGCAGTGATGGAAGGGTCTGGGGGCCCCCTCACGAGTTAGTTTGCTGAGAGGGGAAAGTTAAAACCACCCTTTTTATTTGGGAGCCTTTGAACAAGTTTAAGATCTTGCCCCTGGTAGGAAATCTGTTTTCACTTACAAGAAACAGACTTAGGGCCCGGGGTGAGCGGGGCGGGTGTGGGAGACTGCACCGGCAGGGTGATTATACTCTTCACCACCAGGCCCTGCAGTCGTTCCCTCCGGTCCTGGGGCTCAGGATCGATGAACCCAGCCTGGGGCTCCCCAAGGCCCCTGCAGCGGCCCCCCACGGGGTGCCCGCTGGGCACAGGCTGGAGGTAGGTACACAGGGACCCTGCAGGAGGGGGACACGAGCCCACGGCCAGGCCAGCGTGGTGAGTTCCGCGGGTTCAGCAGGGAAACAAGGCCACCCAGCCCCTAGGGGCTCTGCGGCCACCAGTGCCTGCGGGAAGCCAACGCCCTCGAAAGCTGCCCGAGGCCACTGTTCCAGGGGCCCAGAAGCCCCCTGTCAACAGGAAGAGCCTCTTAACACCGCATACTTCCCAGCCCACCTGCCGGGCACACGCGGCCACGTGAATCGCCACCCTCCAGTCACGTGACCCAGGCCAATGGGGTGCCTCGCCCCCTTCCCAAGGTGAGTGGCTTGGGTGTGGGCACATGACCCAGGCTGAACCAATCGGGGTCCACCCTGGGTTCCCTGGTGGGTGGAGCCGCGAGCTCACCTTTTCTGGTGGCCCCATGAGTTCGCTGTGCCCAGGGCCACCTCTGGCTGGTGGAGCGGGTATTACCTGACATGGTACTGAATCCCTGGCCCCAGGACACCCAGTTTAATTCGACTTTCAGATAAATAACGAATAACTTTTAATACAAATATAGTCTATGCAGCATTAGGGATATGCTTACAACTGCCAATTACTCGCGTTCATCTGAAATTCAAAGTAAATGGGAAATCCTGTGTTTATCAAGACAATGGGTTGACCTTGAAACCCAGCTGTCTGACATAAACTGGGTGCTCCCCAGCCCACCTGGCCTTCATGGGACAGGAAAGGTACACACAGAAGAGGCCACACAGGCCCTGAAGGCCCAGGAGGCCACTGGAGCCCACTCCTGCCACAGGCCCGCTCCGTGAGGCCCTTTGATCTGCTAGGGAAGGGTCAGCCTGGGCTTACAGCTAGCTCTTTGCGGGTGCCAGCCCAGCCCCGAGGGGACCACAGTGCCCTTACAGGCTCTGCCTCCGGGACAGTCCTCCCCGGGGGCAGAACATTGAGCAGAGATCTGGTTGTCCAAGGCCAGCATCTATGCTGTGGCAGTGCCCAGCCATCTGGCCAGACATGAGGGGCTTGGAAGGAGTGAATGACAGATGAGTTAAGATAGTTCAAGGAGGAGGAGGATAGACGTCTGACCACCTCTGGCTGTGCCCAAAAGCCGAGCATCTGCCTGCCCATGTGAACAATACCCACTGTGGGAGAGTGCTTAATAGTCAGGTGACCCGCCCGGGCCACCCATGACCTCCCCTCCCTCTGGCCAGGCTCGGGCTTCCTCAGTGAGCTCGTGCAGAGGGTATGGTGGGCGAGCGGGAAGGGTGTGTCAATGACTTTGGACCCTTCCGTCATGCATGGGCAGCAGTTTGTCCTCAGCAGGAATAGACACTACTTGGGACTTGGATGGCTGGTGGGCCTAGTGAACCCCTGGACTGGCTCAGGGAACCCCACCAGCCCCTGCAGCCAAGGAACTCTTTCTGAGCACAAGTTCCGCAGGGAGCATGCCCATGCCCATGCCATGCTGTCCTGGCATCCACTGCTCAGGAGCCGTACAGCCTGGGCAGGCTGAGGGGGCCCGCCTGTGTGATCTGCATGAGGGGTGCTTCTCCCTCAGCCCCAGCTATGGGGCCAGGGGCCAGGGCTGGAGCCGGCAGAGCCTCCCACAGCACAGCAGCGACCCTGGGCTCTCCCTTCTCTCCCACTTGGGCAGCTCTGCAGCACGGCACCCAGGGGAGGGCGCTGCCTGCCCGGGAACCAGGAGCTGCGGCTGCGCCCAGGGAATGGGGAGAGCGGGCGTGGCCTGCAGCTGGGCAGGGGCATGGGGGGCCCTGGGGCCTCCGGAACACTCCTTCATGACGTGCAGATGTGTTAATGAGGAATCTTTGCAGCTGCAGGAAGGCAGTAGGCATGGGGCTCAGATCCCCATGGGAATGAAGACTGGGCTGGCTCGCCAGGAAGAGAGCCCACCCGTCCAGGGCGCTGGCTAGGGGCTAGTGGCCAACGTGGAAGGTCAACAGCAGAGGGACCACAAACACCGACTGGCTTGTGACGCCCTGGAAGGAAGATCATCTGACCTGTGTGGGGTTGGGTGCTTTTTACTTTCTCCTTCCTTCCTCGGCTTCCGCCTGCTGTGGGGTATCAGGTATGCTGGTGATGGGGAGTTCTGGCATCTTCTCCAGGCTGCAGACACTGGGTGGAACCCCCCACTCCGGGAGGTAGACATGCCCCAGGGGACTGAGGTCCCAGGCCCTTCGGCTCCCATGGCCTGGGTTGTCCCGATGGGAAGAAAGTGTTTCTTTTGACTCTCAGACAGTTGCACTGTACCAGGCAGGGCTCCCTGGAATCATGGGTGCAGGAAAGGGAAACGTGTGGGTGCCTCAGGGCCAGCTTGGGGCCTCCCGGCCACCTCTTCCTGTAACAGACACCCCTGCTTGCTGCGGGGACTGCCTTCATCCCACCCACACGGTTCTCTCATGCCACCCCACCCTGGCCTCCCCACCAGCGCAGGGATGAGCTTGGGACCCAGGCCTGGACGGCCAGAGCGCTGACTCCTGGCCAGGGAAGTGACCCTTTCCTGGGTGTGGACAGAGACCCCTGCATCCCTACCAGGTCACCAAGCTGGGATGGGTGGCCTGGCCCTGTGTGCGTCATGCCCCATCCCCCTGTCACATGGGGGAAACGCATGGGGAGAAAGAGGCCAGCAGGCAGAAAGAAGCAAAGCCAATGGAGGCAGATGGAAAGATGAACGCATCTCCACTGACGTCCGAGGCCTCTGAGGCCCAGAGGCCAGCACCATTCCTGCCATTCATGTTAAGCTGAGCTAGTCTGGGTACATTCCATCAGTCGGACCCAAGAGGGTCTGGATCTGGGCGCTCCAGCCCTGACTGTCAGGTGCTGATGCCCGTTTCACGGAGCGGCTACAGGCCCACCGCGGATGGCCCAGCTCCCCCAGGCCCTGGCCCGGGAACACTAAGGCGGCAGGTGCAGCCAGTGGCAGCCTGGCGAGGGAGAAAGGGAGCCGCAGGCCCCTGGACCCTCCGCCCCAAAGCCTCTCACAGGTGCCTGACCTCTCAGACTTCCAGCAGAAGTCTGGAAGAGCCTGCCTGCCCATCAGCGGCAGTCTGACCAAACCCAGGTGACCGCAGCCCGTGGCAGAGGGTGTGTGCTGGACGGAGCAGGGCCCAGTCCAGGCTGACGGGGTGTCCCATCCTGTTCACACCTCTGTGTGTGCACGTGGCACTTCCGTGTGCATGGAAATGCTCTGGAAACAGCCACCCCTGGTCAGCTCCAGGCCCCATTACCTGGGAGCAGGATTTGACTTTTGACATTTTGCACCTCAGAGTGCCCACTTTTATTTTAAGAAGAATGTTCCCTTTTATGAATTTTGATGCACATGTGAAGACAGAAAACAGTGGGGAGTTAGTTAGCATCAGAGACTCAGACCTGAGGCCTGGTTCTGGCACGGGGCATTCCTGCCCTCGGGCCCGCACTGGGGCCTGACTGGTGCCAGGGGGAAGAGCATGCAGGGGCTAGGAGGGGCAGCTCCCGGGGACTCTCCTCCCTGCCTGCGTTCTGTACAGCGCCAGGGCACACAGGTCCTCCAGAGCTCGGCCACTGCCACTGGGCCCTGCCCTGCCCCCTGGGTAGGAAGATGGAGGGGGGATATGTGGCCACTCCTGTGTCCTGCTTAAAGAGGCGATGGTGACAGCCTTGGTCAGCAACGGACCAGGAGAGGAGGAGCATCTTGACGAAGGGAGTGACGGGGGCCTCCTGGTCTTGAGCCCTCCCTGCCAGATGAGTGGGAGTGCCAGGATGTTCTTAGGAGGCCTGCCTCTCTTTGCCTGTGTCCCAGCTCTGGGCCCTTGGACAGGCCACTTACCTACCTCTCTTCCTTGTCTGTGAAAATAAGATGAACGAGATACCAGCAGAACGGCTCATCAGTGGAGACTCCAGCATACTCTGCACACCCCACGCCTCTGAGCTTCTGGGCACCGAGTGATGGGCAACACGCAGGGGTGCGCAGAGATCCACTGGTCATTTCTTACCTCCAGCGCATCCCCTCCTTTCCAGTTACCAGAGAGGCAAAGGCTGTATTGCTCCAATGTTTTGCTTCTCCTTTTCCCTCAATAATAGAAGCCCAACTGGAAGGGGATCCCAACTATCCAGAATCAGTGTCACATTTCTGCTTCCCTTGCAGCTAGAAATGAGAGTGAATGCAAGAATACCACATGCAATGGGAAACATCCTTTAACAGAGGAACTGTGCTCTTCTTTGTCCCCTCTCCCTTCCTGCTGGTTGAAGTTGCAGGTGATGGCTGGAGGCTAAGCAGCCATCTTGGGTCATGAAGAAGAAGCCATATTTGAAGGTAGTAGAGCTTTATGTGAAAAAGAAAGAAATGTCTCCCTGGTTTAGTCAATGTATTTTGGAGTTTCTGTGGAGACTGAACCTCATTCTGAGTGTTCGGTTTCATCCAGTCCACCCCCAGGCTCTGCAGCCCTCCTGCAACCGGCCTGTCCGTGCTGAGGACTTCCACGTCTCCCTCTCACCATTCCCTCCCAGACCCCCAACTCCCATTCTGCTAGGACACCGCCTCCGAGACCCCCTGGAGTATTGTGACCTCTGAGGCTCGTTCCTTCTCAGTCCTGATGTCACTGCCAGGTCGGGCCCTCTCACAGCACACAGCACTCATCACAGCCTGGAATTATGTGTTTATTGTGGATTTCCTTGATTGCCTGCTTCCCAGGACCGTCATTAATGTGAGGGCAGGGCCCCTGCCTGTGTGTGTTCGCCATCACATTCCTATGCCCAGATCAGGGCTTGGGCACAAGTGTGTACCCAGCAAGCCCCCACCAGATGGGTGCTGACTGCTGACAGCACCGCCTTCCCCACTGCCCTTCCCCAGCTCCCACGGCCCTGCTGCTTCCCGCCCTCCTCCCCCACCTCCCCCAACACCCAGAGCGCCCTCTCCAGCTCTTTGCGGCAGTCCTGACCTGGTGCTGGAGCTCACTGCCCCAGGGAATTCCAGAAGCAGCTCTGGCACTCACTGGCTCTGTGGCCTCACCCACCAGGTACCCTTGCTTTGTGTCCTGTAAGTGGGGGGACTAGCTCCTCAGGAAATCACCCTGTTCATGGGCGTCAGGAAGATCCAGAGGTGGAGTGTGCACCCCCAGCCCCCAAACAGCCAACAGTAAAGGACGGCTAGTCCCGAGTGCTGGCACCGGTGCGGGCAGCCCCGCCTGGTGGGGGTGGTGATCAGGACAGCCACCTGGAGGACCGGGGATATCTTCTAGAGCTGGACATTGCCTCGCAGCAATCCCCCTGCCACGCACGAACCCAGCAGACACGCACCAGAATGTTCACAGCAGCACCGTTCGCAAACTTTGGAGATAACCGACATGTCCATCGACGGGAGACGGGACAAGTAAGCCGCGGCACACCCACCAACAGCGACGCTGAAGGATAAGCCACAAACACAGCAATGTGGCAAATCGCACAGCTTCTGTTGAGCAAGAGGCCAGCCTCGGAGGACAGGCGGAGCGGCTCCGTTAATATGAATGTAAACATCAGGCAAAAGTAATGTCTAGCGGTCGATGTCGGAGCACTTCTGGGGCCTGGGATGGGAGGGGCACGAGGGAGCCTTTGGAGGGCAGGGAGTCACTGGGTGCTGGCTGCCGCATGGCTGTACCTGAATGTGCAAATCCACCCACCGTCAGCTTGGGGTCTCGACACTCGCCTCAGTGGATTTTTTAAATGAGGAGGCATGGTCTTGGGGTGCACAGCGTGGGTCCACAGGTCAGTCTTGTCACTGTAACCCCCAGACCAGCCGGGTTCCTCCTCCTTATCCCCTTTTCTGTTCAGGATACGCTGGCCTTCCCGCCCTGAGGCTCCAGGTCTGTGGCATCCCCAGGCCGAGCCCTCGTGCTCCTGGTGGCTGCGTCTCCCTGCACCCCTAGCTCCTCCTGATCCCCTCTCTTCAGCCTTGATAGGCATCGGCACAGTGGCCTCCCTGGCCTAGGCCAGGGCTTTTCTGACAGCACTGAGGGCACCTGCATGTCCTGACCCCCACGCCAGATGCTGCCCTTAAAGACAGGCCCTCCCTGCTGCCCAGAGCCATTTACCCCCCTGCTGGGTCTTCCGTCCACATGGAGATCAGACCCGGGGAGGGCGTAGGCTCAGAGAAGCAGGGTCTGGAATTGGCACTTCTGATTCCAGGCCACCAAATTCCAGTTTCTGCTGCTGTTTGAGTCCGGAATGGTACGTTACATCCTATTAGATGCCAACCGCAATTGCTCAGGAGGCTGCCTGGAGAATGTGCTGAGAAGGATCTTGGGGCCACCTCTGGGCTCTGCAGCAGAGGGGGCTGATGGGTGGGCGACCTCCACATGTACTGGAGGAGTGAGAGGCAAGCTTGCTGTCCTGAGAGCCATCCTCATTCCACACCCAACTGCCCCTGCAAAGGCCCCTTGAGTCCCGCCAAACCCGCCACACCTCCTGGGCCACAGGAGTGGTTATGAGCGTGCCCGTGAGCTGGAGATTACTGGGGGCAGCACAGTGTTAGGCACAGCACGTGCATTCCCTTCCAACCTGCCTGATAACCCTGCGATGACCACCACGGGATTGGGGAATGGAGTGCGGGTGTCTGGCCCAGGCCTCCTGCCTCCCAAATGACAGAGGTGGGGGTGCACAGAGCCAGACTTCCCGATGCCACATCCTTGGACAGCGTTGTTTCACTTTCTTGCCTCTTGCCTTTCTTTACTTTACCTTCACCACTCCAACTCCTACCTGCCCTCCAAAGCCACCTCAAGGGCCGCCTCCCATCCTCGCCCCCATTCTGCACATCCTCCCCTCCCTCCTGAACTTCTCAAGCCTTGGCTCAGGCTGCCTCATCGTGAACTTACGTGTCACTGTGCTACTGGACCACGAACTTCATGCCTGCAACACATCCTTTCCTCACTGGGGCCCCCTGGCACTGAGCTCTTGCCAGGCAGAAAAAGGCCACCCTGAAAAGGTTTGTTGAGTGAATAAATGCCTTCTGCCTCAGAGGGAAGCCCTGTTTCTGACCTTGCCCAGGCAAAACACATGGTCCATTCATCGTCCAGCATGTGCCATTGGTGGATGCAAGCACCTTGAGGAGACAACAATCCCTGCCCCAGATTTATGGTCCCAACAGTGCCCCATGACAACTGTTTAATGAAAATAAAACATCCAAGAGGGCATCCTGGAGGAGGCAGCACCTGACATTCATGGCCCATGAGCTCTGACTCATGTTCAGCTCACTACTTACGGGATGTCTTCCCACTACTGGAGGAGCTCCAAGTGGTTCTGCAGGAGGGAGCGACTCAGCTGAGCCCCATTCCACCCCTTTTGAGGCTATTTCTGCCTAGGCGCACATGGGTCCCACTTAGACTGTATGTCATAGCCCACAAACAAAACAAAACAACAGCGTTGCTAAGATGCTTTTATCCACACTTCAGAACAGGTGCTCAGCACCTTACATGGCACCACCCCAGCTGCCCGGCCCCAGGCTGGAGGCTGGCCTGTAGACACAATATCACTGGGGTCTCCTTTGCCCCCACTTGGCCTAGATTCAGCCAATGAGGAGCCCACAGACGGAACAGCAGACAGGAAGGTGAGGCCAGTATACACACATCGCCAGGCTCCTTCCTGCCAGGTCGCCGCGTCCTCTCCCCAAGGCCACAGCTCCTCCCAGACGGGCCTCTCCTACCCCCTCCTGCTGCTACAGCTGCCCTTCAGGTCTGCGACCGTAACAGCTCCCCTTTGGTGCTGGCCCTGGGTTCTACCCTGGGATCTCTTTAATTCAGTCATTTTCCATTTATTCAACTCTCCTCAAATACCCTGTTTAAAAGTGCCATAAAAACCTAAGACCACCTCAATTACCCACATCAGATAACGTTCTTGTGTGTTCCACTTGGAGTAGTTTGGGAGACTAATGGAAACTAGGGGGAGGCTAGTCCCCAAGCCTCCTCGGGGCCACCGCTGTTTGTGTCCCCAGGACATAATAGTAGGAGATGTCAATGGCTGGCCCAGTGAATGAATGAACTGATCCCCCCGGTCGCTGCACCATCCAACAGCACACCGCCTCTTCCCTCCTGCAGCCGACGTGCTTCAGCCCCTCCAGCCAAACCCAGGCGGCCCGCTCCTTCTCGTCCTGGCCCCTGGGCGCGCGCAGCCTCCTGGGGACACGGCGGGGAGCAGATGGAGAAGTCCTAAGCCCGGGCCCCCGGGGCAGGTAAGGGCCCGCGGCCGAACAGCGGAATCGGGTAGCCGGGTCCCCAACAACCTCAGCCTAAACGGCTGGGTGACTCTAAAGTTGTCACTTCAACTCCGCATATGCAATGGGGACACGGCCCGGCCCGCACAGCAGATGACCCAGGAGATGGCACAACACTTCGGGGCCAAGGGCGCTCAGGGGCCCTCAGGGACTGCTGGGGCGGCTCTGGGGGCCTCTGAGCATCCCGGGTACCGCGCGCGGGCGCTGGGTGCAGTATAGTCCCCGAGGCGCGGCCCGCGAATCGCGGAGCGCGCCGCCCCACGTGGGGCTGCACGGGCTCGCGGCCCCGGCACCCGATTGGCATCCGCGCAGCCAATCATAGGACGTTGTCGGCAGCGACCGCGTCGATTGGTCGCGGCGGCCGGGGGGGGGAGGAGGAGGGGCTCCCTTTTGTTCTTTCCTCCGCGGCGCCGCGTGCCCCGCCCCCGGCCTCCGATGCGCGCCCCCACCCTGGAGCCCAGGCCCTGGCAGCTGCGGAGCCGGTGAGGGGCTGCAGGCCGGGGCCCGACGCCCTCCTCAAGGTGGCCTCCTCCCGCCCCTTCCCCACCCACCCACCTCCAACTTGCTGAGAAAGAATCAACCGCCTGACACGCAGCCTGTGCAGGGTCTGACCTTGGACAAGCCCTTTCAGTTCTTCGTCGCTCCGTGCCCTTACCTTTGCTTTCTGCCGGTCTCCTAGGAATTGTGGAGAAGAGCCCATAAAAAATGAGGTTGGAATCCTTCTAAAATGTAACAAGTCAATGATACAGAGGCTCTGATTTTTCCTGCGTGGAGCACGTGGGAGATTGTAGAGGAGGGGAGACTGGGTGTCCGGGTTTTGCTAACGGGAGACCATGCTCAGAATGACAGTCGTCTCCTAGTCATGGCTGGGGACTCTTGTCCCAGATGGAGCTGGGTGGCGGCTGGGGCGGAAGCCGCCGCCTCAGCCTGGCCAGCTGTGCAAACTCTAATTCGTCCTCCACTGTTCAGTCGCTCTCAGCAGTGGCCTCCCTCTGGGGCGGAAAGTGGTGGCCCCAGGAGCCTGGGGCCCTCTCAGGAAGAAAGGGCTCCGGACTAGGCTAGAGGATCAGGGGTTCAGGTCTTAGTCTCCCTTCCAACTCACCACCATCTTCCCCCCAAAAATTGCCTGAAAACATATCCCTGTGAGAGAGAGCAACACGCACGCACCCCCACTCACATCCCCGTGCTGCCCAGGCTGTGGACACAGGGCTTCTGGTCTCTACACTGGGGCGTGAAGCCCCCAATCAGCTGGGAGCCCCTAGGCTCAGCTCCTTCCCTTCCACCAGGTGGCAACCAAGGAGACCACCAAGCCAGAGTGGGGCCCTCACAGGGTGGGGTTCAGGCCCCAAGGAATCCTCGGCCCCCCTTTCATCTCCCATTGACCTGGAAAAGTCCCCAAGCCTGTGTGGATGTAGACGATGGAGCCCTGACAGTAGTTCAGGAATGGCAGCTTGACCCAAACAGGATAGTCTAGGTCACCCACCCAGACCCAGGAGTCTATAAAAAATGAAATTCCCTGAGAAAGATTCGAATTTGATCAGCATTCAAAATGCCTCTCGGCACTATTGACGGAACAGTCCCTTGGCCGTAGATGGTTCCTGGCCCTGCCGCACCAGGCCACCCATTCCAGCTCCGAAAAGGCAGCAGGAGGGCTGGAGACCCCCCTGCGCACATAACCTGAAGCCTGGCTGTAGTGGCCTGGGAAGGACTCCTCCCAGCCCCAGGGCCTTGGCAGGTGTCTGCTGGCTCCCTGGGGGTGGGGTGCTGGGAGGCTGACATCTGCAGAGCGTTTTTACTGTTAGACAAATGGAATCAATTAAAAGGCCCCATCAGGGTGGCGGGGAGCCCAGTGCCCAGGAAGGAGGAGAGCAGAGCCAAGGGGCAGCAGGGCCTGGCTCGTCTCCAGGGGGCATCTCCCTGGCCAGGGTTCAGGGTGAAGAGCAGAGTGGGATGCACCCCTCTCCCTGATGTCCGGGGGCAGGTACCCTCTGTGCTGACCACAGTGGGGGAAGAAAAGACCAGCCCAGGGTTGCTGGGGGGATGACAACAGAGTGGTGTGGAAACTCAGTGGGGAGTGGCACCTGACCCCCCTCCATGCTCAGCAAGACCCATTTCTCCATCCTAGATGCAAGCACTCTGGGCTCCCCAGCACCCTGCCCTACAACCCTTTTGGGCACAGAGCATCCTGGCACCACAGGCTACTTTCAGAGGCATTTTGTTGCTCTCCCATGGAGGCCTCAGGAAGCTGGGAGGCTCCACCCAAGAGAGGAGGCTGCCCAGGGAGGCCGGAGGACCCAGTGGAGGAAAGAGGAAACAGACCGCAGAGGTGATGGCAGGGCCCACCAGTCACCCCCCGGGAGCGGAAGCCCCTTCTCAGGCAGGCCCAGCATGATACAGGGGCTGGCTGCTCTGTGGCCCAGCTGACCCAGGCTGCTCAGGAGCCCCCTGCCCGAACTACGCCACCACCTCAGCTGCCCTTCCCCCGGCCCCGGGAGGTTGCCTCTCCTGCGTTGCTGTTGAGGGCAGGGGACCAGGGTTTCTGTGAGTCAGGCGAGACAGACTCCCCTCCCAGCTGCAACCCTTGGCACGGGCCCTCACCAAAGTGCCCTTGTTCATCACGTGCCATGGTGGTGATGATCTCACTGTTACTCTAGACAGCCAGACCACGTCTGTCCCTTAATGTCAACTGACTTACTGGGCTACCTGAGGCAGACAGTATCTCATTAGCAAACTCCCCTGGAAGACAGAGCAGTCAGAAGGAGACTTTCACCTGCCGGCACTCAGGAGCCACAGGGCAGAGGCTGAAAAGGGCACTGACCAACTTCTGGATTGGGAGGTGGCTGAGGGTCCCATTTTCAGGCATTAGCCTGTAACCAGGGTATTTCACAGGGAGATGAGGAGGAGACTTGCAGCCACAGCCTGTGGCTGAGAACATCAGTGCAGATGCTGCCCCTTCACAGCCCGGGCCACTGGGAGGCAGCTGGAACCCCAGACCCAGCTTTCTGCAGCCAGGAGTCCTAGGAGAAGAGGAGGAAAGGCAGGGAGGGGTGGGTACGGGGAGGGGTGGGGAGACAGGTGACAGTTCTTGCTGGCACGTCACCTGCTCAGGGCCCCCACCTCCCTCTTGAGTAGAGCATTAAAGTGTTGGAGATGGGCCAGAGGGACCCGAGAATCTTGGCCTGGTCTTGGCCAGCTAACGCCATGTCCTAGGAAGTGAGTGTTGGGGACGCGCAGGCAGCCCCTCGGGAGGGTAATTAGCCCAGGTTTGCTTGCAGAGATGCTGAACTTCGAATTAGTTAACAGGGAGTCACAGGGCCTTGTGGGTGAACTTGCTCTTTACTCTCAAAGGGCAGGAACGAACAAGACTACTTCTGAAAGGAGCCTTGCTGCATTTTCGCCCAAACCTCTCCAGCTGCGGTGCAGCCTTTGGGCCGGAAGTCGGCGCCGGGTGGGTTTGGGAACAGGTCTAAAGCCGCCTGTGTGGCCTCCCGCTCACCTCGGCTTACCATCCTGGCGTGAACCAAGAGATCAACCTTCGGCGCCGCCACGGGCCCTCCCGCGGGAGCCTGCCGGCCGGCAGGAGCAATACTGGGGCGCCCTCCAGCGGCGGCGAACGAGAAGGCAGCCTACCTGGACGCCCGGAAACGCGGCCGGAGGGCAGCGCCTTGACATCGGTCTGCGGGACCTTCCATCCAGGCGACAGCTCCCCTGCCGCTCCCGCGCCCGTGTGCCCGACTGGATCCCAGGTAACCTGAGACCAAAAAGGGAGCTGCCCTTTGAGAGTAAAAAGTAAGACGCCTCTTAGGATGACTCTGCTTGTTTCCGCCCAGATCCCTGAGAGGGCCTGGCTGGGGGACGCGTGGAGGGAGCTCCGGTTAGGAACTGGGGGAGGGGCACCGGGTCAGGGGCTGGGTCTGATTTTATCCCCATAAAGTTGGCCATGTGACCCAGGGCCTTGTCTCTGCAATGGCCACAGCCTCTAGCATCCTATGTTTTCTAGTGAGACACTGCCCCTCACAGCTCTCCCTAGTAAAGCACCCTCACACACCTCGTAAAGCAGCTTGTCCCAGCCCACCCAGAAGTAATCCACACCCGCCTCTGAACTCGTCTGCCACACCCAAGCCAAGGGCACTTCTGGAGCAAAGAGATGGCAGACACTGTTAACAATATTATGGCTTTAAATGTTCCAACAGCTTTGTTGAGATATATAATTCAAATACTACACAATTCATCCGTTTCAAATGTAAAAGGTTTTGGCATATTAGATCCTTAAGTTTTAAAACTGACATAAAATATGTGTAACAAAATTTGACATCTTAAACTATCTTTAAGCATGTAATTCAGTGGTTTTACTTTCACAATATTGTGCAACCATCATCACTGTCCATTTCCAGCACTTTTTCATCATCCCAAACAGAAACTTTGTACTTGTTAAGCAATAACCCCCCAGTCTTTCCTCCTGCACCCTCTAGTAACCTCTGATCTACTTTCTGCCTCTATTAATTTGCCTATTCTAGAAGTTTCATGTAAGTGGAGTCACACTATATATGTTCTCTTACATCTGGCTTATGTTATTAAGCATCTCTCAAGGTTCATCAGGTTGTAGCATATGTCCAAACTTCCTCTTCATGGCTAATATTCCATTCACCTGTTAATAGACATTTGGGTTGTTCCCACCCTTTTCCTATTGTTAATAATGGTACAATGAACATTAGACTGCAAGTTTCTACTGGAGCCCCTGCTTTCAGTGCCTTTGGTATACACCTAGGAATGAGAGGTAATTACAAACTGTTTTTCATAATGGCTTGGGGGTAAAACTGTAATATTTCCAGAATATCCTGCCTGGCTTTAGTGCATACACATATAAACAGGGGTTCCTCAGGGGTGGAGTTGTTCATCTCCATATCAGTGGGTAATTACCTGGTCAACAGAGGGCTTATCTGAACCTGAGAGGTTAGGGAAAGAGCTGGTTTGCTTCTGCTGGAGCAGGAAAGAGAAATGGCCCCGAACTGTACTTTCTAAGCAATTAACGGGTTTTAAACTTTATTTCTCCCTTTGGCTGATTTTGGTTTTAGAGGCATTTTGCCCCGGGGATTTCCTTTCCCCGGAGTTTTACATGGCTGCACCAGCATTGTATGAAGGTTCCAATTTCTCTACATCCTCATCAACACTTGTTAGTTTCCTTATTATATAATATTTTCATTATAAATTATACATTCGTTGAAAACAATTTATGAATTGCAGAGAAAAAAGCATTTTATATTTACCTCCAACCCCACCACCTAAGAGGACCACTGCTAATTTTGGGTGATATTGTTGGTTTTTAAACGTGTGGGCTTGTCTGCCCTTTTCGGAATGGCAGTTTGGGGTGGAGACTGAAAGCCGAGAGACAGGACAGCTCCGGCGACACAGAGGTTGAGGGGTACAGGCGGAGGGGAATGTCCCTCCGAAGGGCGAGGGCTTCGCGGAGGGCTGACTGGCGGGTACGTGCACCGGTCCTTTTGGGGTGGAGGAGCCGACCGAGAGGGCGGGCTAGCTCGCGGAATGGCCGCTCCACTAAGCGCCGCAGTGGGAGCGTTAGCGTTCCACGCACACCCCGACCCGAGCCCCCGCCGCCACGCCCCGCGCCGCTGGCCAGGAGCCGAGTGTCCATTGGCCGAGAGCGCGACCGCCTAAGCCAACCACGGGGCGCGGCGGCCCAGCGCCCAATGGGAGCGCGGCGGGAAAGACGGCACGGGCGCGCGCGCACAGGGCCGCGCGGCCTGGCCCCGCCCTTGTGGGTGTGTCCTCCGTCTGTTCCGTGCTCGTGGTTTCCGTGCCCCGTGCTGTGTCTGAATCCCTGCGGCTTTCGCTTCACGGCAGGGCGTGGACTGGGAATCTTGCGGATGCGCCGCCACTCTATGGCCGCGCGGGGAGTCCTCCGACGTGGCCGGGTGCCGCCGTCCCGACCGAGGGTCGGTGCTCACCCGTCCTCGACCCGGCCTCCCACGCGCCAGGGTCTCCCGAATCCTCCAACCAGGGCCGGGAGGGGGAAGCCTGTTTTACAGCGGAGCCGCGCTTTTGCACGAGACGGAGACGCAGGATTTGCGGGCAGGCCCTCGGAGCCAGGGTGCTCTGGGTGACCGGAGACAAAGGCGGCGCAGAGACCGGCGGCGCCGCCCCGCCCCCAGGCCCCGCCCCCAGCCCCGCCGGCGGGCTGCAAGATTAAGAGAAAAGCTTAGGGGGGACCGTCCTTAAGTCAGCTCTGCTTCGGGGGGGTAACTCAACAATCAAGGGCAGCTGCGACCCCCGCCTCTTCTGCGGAGATAACGTCCCGGGTTCTGAAGGCTCCGAAATGGCCCTTTCCCACGTGGCCTGGGCAGGCTCCGCACAAAGGCCTCTGGAACCCGCAGCCGCAGCACGGAGAAGCCCCTGGTTTGTGACCGCGCCCAGCTGACCGAGAGTGAGGCCTGGCCGCCCACGGGGGCCCTCCAGGCCGGTGGGACCTCCAGGGAGGGGAAGGGCTGAGTGAGAGGGCCGCCGAGCAGGTGCTGTCCTCCACTCCCTCCTCCAGGGAGCCCTTTGGAGAGGGACATGGATGGCCGGGGCGGCGGCACCTCGCCCCATTCACAATCGGGGTCCCTGCGCCGCGAGGACACGTGACCTGACAGCGACCACCCCATCTCCTTCCTGTTGCGGGGAGACTTCCAGAGGCCCTCTTAGCTCCTCCGTGGGCCTGGACCTTTGCTCCCTAAGGGCTGTCTGGTTATGTGTGTCAGAAACCCTAGGTCCTGCCAGGAGGGAGGGCAGGAGGTCCCCAGAAGGGCCTGCGGACCCGGGGCCGGGCGCTTCTCCCAGCCTCAGAGCTCTGTGTGGAAACTGGGAATCCTGCTCAGCTACACACACTGCAGCACTAGAGAACGGACACCTGCCTACGCAGCCCCCAGAAGGCAAAGTCCTCTCCGGAAGCCAGCCCTCGTAGTATGACGTCTCTGCTCTGTGACCCCCTACCTCACTGCTCCAGGGACACCGGCCTCCCTGGAGTTCCTGGAATACACCCAGGCCAACGCCCCCCACCCCCAAGAGTCTTTGCACTGCCTGTCCCTCTGGGGACCTCCCTTCTGCCTTCTGTCTAGGTACGCCCAGTCTCCTCTAAATCTTTGCTCAAGTGTCTTCTTAGAGGCGCCTCCTGTGGTCCCTATTTAAACTCTCAAACCCCCCTACTCCTTGTCCCTTCCACATCCCAGCCCTGGCTTTTCTCTGCTCGCTCATATCCTCCTCTAAGGCTCTGCCCAGACTGCTTGGTTGTAAGCTTTTCCCCTTAACAAGACTGAGTTCCTTCTGCACGTTGTGTCTGGCTGTGTCCTGCCTGACTCCCAGACGCCCTCTAGGGATTCAACAATACAGGAGTGAATGTAAGTCTGAAGATCGCCGTCCTGATCAAGGTCACCCTCCTCTCAGCCCCACCCCAGAGCCGGTGCTCTGGCAGCAAACCAGACCACCTCATGTAACGTAGGTGACAAAACATTAACATTCTCACATGTTAGAGGGTCTTTAATAATCCCGGCAAACAGCAGCATTCCAGTAGAGAACGCAGCCACTGCAGACATTCCCGATGGCCTCTGGCAAATGGAAAGGTCCTCCAGCCCCCCAAACTCAGACATGCACACTCGGCCAACCAGGAGGTGTCGTCCCACCTGCCAGGCCAGTGAGCATTACATAGTGGTCACGGCCGGCGCTGGGGACATGAAGGGAAAGGCTCCCCAGTGGGAGCAAGGGCAGTGGCCCAGCGTGGCCTCAAAGGCTGGTGCTGAGCACCCAAGGCAGCCCTGCAGGGGCTCTGCTCAGCTGCTGAAACCCACGCAAGGCTACGGCGGCTCGGCTGTGCTGCGGCCTGCAGTGCCACCACACCAGGGTGGCTGCAGAGACCTTCCCAGGCCAGGACGGCCCCCTCTTGGCTGCCCCTTGCCCTTTCCTGTCTCCTTCCCCATGTAGTTTGTCTTTGATGTTCCCAAGACACCAGCTGGGAGATACAGCCTCTGGCCTGGCAGTGGTGCCAGGTTGGGGTGTCAGCTCTGCTCATGACCTCAGTGGAGGGGACCACAGACACCATGCAGTTGGTGGAAGGCAGCCAAAACAACCCCAGAAATACTTATTATAAGAGCTGATAAATCACAGCGCCATCTGCCTCCCCGCCCTCTCCACACTGCTGCCTGACTTTTTATATTGATGCATTCAATATATCTTTAAAAATGGACAAGACTGCTTGTTTGATTTTCACAGGGGCCGTGTGGGGCAGAGAGTTGACAAATTATCTCCTGACCCTGGATGGCTGATGTCATGGGTCCCCAGCACTGAAGGGCTTGTCCCTGTCTCCCTGATGCCCCTCGGTTTCGCTCTGGGCCACGCCCCCTGTGGTGGCATCAGAGCTGGTGCTGTCCTTGGCAGCTGGCTCGTTTGCCTGTAGCCATGGACACCCATCAGTCAGGAAGCCCCATCAGGCAGCCCACCTGGCCCCTGGCCTCTCTTGCCCATGCCCCCCAGGGGGACAGACAGTCTCGGGGCTGGGTGGGGGCCTGACCCTCCTAGGGCCAAGGCTACGGGGGCAGTTTGGATTGTTCCTTTACCTAAATCACCAAGACAGGCAATATATGTGAGCATCACAAAAAAGATTTATTGCAGCAAATGGATATTCTCAGCAAAAAGAAATCTGGAGTGAGCATTCAAGGGAACTCTTGTTCTAAACTGGGAAGGCTGAAGCCACATGAGCCAAAGGACCTCCCAAGAGGGGCTTCCAGAAGAATCCCAGCAGAACCACATTCCGCTTTCTAGGTATGACCCTCAGCCTGCTTCAAGTGGACTGGAGGCTTCATACTAACACAACTGGCTGATAAGCTTCCCAGAGAAACACTTAGCTGGGCTGACGTACACCCACACGCCAGGAGCCATCCATGGTGGGCTGCCCCCAGCAGGGCCCCGACAGCCTGCCTCCTGGTACTCACAGCCCGTGGTCCCCTCCCACACTGCCGGAGCAGGTGGGTATAACCAATAGGAGGGGGCAGAAACAATGGCATGGCACATCTGAGATGAGGTTAGAAGACACTGCGGCCCTCAGATCATGTCCCCAATGTGGCAAGGGGCAGAGGCCTCCTGCCTACGGCCACAAGAGTCTTCAGAGACCATGGGCCCAGCCCACAGCTTGACCTCAACCTCATGGGAGACCCTAAGCCAGAACCACCAGGTAAACTGCTTCTTGACCCTCAGATACTGTTGTTTGAAGCTGCTAAATTTGGGGGCAGTTTGTTACACAGCAGTAGAGAATGGTCATGCCCTGAAAGAAACGGATGTGGTCAGGCACCTACCATGAGCAGGTGATAAAAACAGGAGCAGAGGGACCCTGTGGCTTTGCTGACAAAGGGTAGAGCCCTGGGGAGGAGCCTCAGGGCTCCCTTTCCTGCCCTGGTCCAGGCTCCACAGGTCCCCGCTGAGCTATCCAGGCCTGCTGACCTTTGTCGCAAGTAGCACCCCTTCTGCCCAGAAAGTTCTTGGCCGTCCTGTGTACGGGAAGACACCTGTCCCCACCCACCTTCCAGGATCTGCCCACACAGGTATTCCCTCCCACGTGGCAGGGCCTCCCAGAGGCTGGGCATTACCAGGGTGCAGAGATCAGCTCACCACCGGAGGGGCCATTGGCAGACCCAGCACCCCACCTGGAGTCAGGGTGTTGCTTAGTGACTGCTGGCTCAGCATGAAGCCTCAACTTCCAGTCTCTGTTTTTACTCAGAAAGTGGAGGGTGGGTTGGGGGGGTGGGGATCGCAGCACTTACTCATTTACGTGGGTCACAGTCACCCATGAGGTAGGTCCTCCAGTCTTATGATCCCACGTACATATGAGGAGACTGAAGCCCCCAAAGAGGCTTAGTGACCTGACTAAGGTGGCACAGCTGTTAAGTGGCAGGGCTGGGACCCGGGCTGGGGGGACCCACCCCCTGTAGGCGGGCTCTGGAGACAGTCTCTGACCGCAGTGCTTGCTGCTCCCTTCCTGTTAGCGTAGCCTCCCATCCTCCCCGACTACAGTAGCGGCATGGGACCTTCCCTCCAGCTGATTGGTCAAGCGCTCCAGGCCTCAACCAACCAGAACATAGTTCCCTTTGACCCCAGGTGAGCCTGGAGCTGGCGACTTTGGGTCTAATCCCACCTGATCGTCTTGAGCCGTGTGGGGTAGAGATGCAGATGGAGATTCTGCGTTTACTTCGCCACCTTGATAAAAGCTAGCGTGGACTCAGAGTGGGCATCTGGGATGTGCAGAGCTGAGAAACAGGAGAAACCCTGCGGCGTCCTCCTCAAACTGTGCCTGAAGCCTCTGGTTACCCACGTGAAGCTGGCTGCAAGACAAGGGCCAACACCCCCATGCCTGCAGCCCAGCCCAGCGGGCAGGTCAGTTGTTCCCACTGGGATTTTGTGTCTGGAAGTAGTGACAGATGAACCGGATTTTTTGGATCACTAGCAGCTGCACTGAGAGTTTTGGGCCCATAGCGGAAGATGCAATGCCAGGAGACCCCACAGCCAGACCACTGTGGGTGCACCCGGGATGGGTGCCTGCTTCCCTGGGCTCCTGCCCACCTGCAGGGAGCGGCTGTCAGTCTCCCTGTGGACTTGGTGGGCTGCCTGATCTCATCAACTGTCTTTTCTTACCGAGAGTTGGGTGTCCTTTGCTTGTAACCAAGAATGTTGACTGAGGACGTAGCCTGAAATGACTGTTGTTGCACGTGAAAGTGAGCCTTTCTAAGCCATCAAGCATCATGCAAATATACACACTCATCTGCAGAGGCAAGCCCCAGGTGTGTCCAAGTAAGAATGGGGTATTAGGACTAAATTCAGATGCCAGTAACAGAATACTCCAAGTAACAGAGTACCCAATAAGAAATTAAAGCCATAGGAGTGTGTTTTCCTCATATAACCAGAACTCCATAGGTGGACACTGTCCCCATCCAGAACCCAGACTCTTTCAGTCTTTCTGCTCCAACATCCATAGCAGGTGAACATGGGCTTTTTGTACTCATGGTTTGCGAGGTGACTCCAAACATCACATACACCTCCACTGTCGAAGCATGAAGAAAGGATGAAAAGGCAGGGCCAGTCACATCTGCCTTCTGGGAGAGAGACTCCGCTCCCAGAAGCCCCTGCTGTGGATTCTCCCTTAGGCCATTTTGGCCAGAACGGCACATTGGCCTCCCACCCTGTGAGGGATTCTGAGACATCAGGGAAACAGGTTGTCATGGTTAGGAACCCTTTAACAAGATTGGGAGGCTTAAAGGTGCTCAGGGTGGGGGGATTGGGATCAAGGGTGTGGAGCTGGGTGGGAAGCTCCAGGTCCCACTGCCAAGCCGGACAAGTAGGCACAGCCTTGCTGCCGCATGGCTCTGGCCACCCCACTACAGCATGATACCACCAGTGCCACACACCAGACATTCTCTGGACGCACTCCCACCCCTGCTGTCAGCCCTGCCACCATCCGTTGACAGATGGGATTCTCTGCTGACTCAGGGCTGGAGGTGGGTGCACCAGGCTGATGGGGCCCGGGGCATTGACCTCAGGTGAGAAGGAGGCTCCTTAACCTGTTGTCTGTAAGTCAGCGCAAATCGTTGGAAAGCAATTTGGTGATATAAATGAGCAGCCTGTAAATGACTATATGCAATGGTCTAGTAATTTCACTTCTGGTAATACCTCTTAAGGATGGTGGTAGGTGCAGAGGGGAGCCTCTAATACTCACGTTGTCATGACGGGGCTGACTATAGCCACAGCCTGTGGCAGCTGTCCGACGAGGAGAGTGCATGAACCTTGATCCAGCCATCCTATGAAGAATATTTAATGATATGAGGAAATGCTTAGGTTATAGTGTCAAGTGAAGAAAGCTTGACGAACCTGTAGTTGTTTAGGAGACATCTGATGAGGTATTATTTATTGAAAGCAAGAAATCAGTTGATCAGGCCTCCCTCATTTGAACTTAGTTGGCAAAAAGCTTGGAAGAGTCCCTGTTCATTAAATAGGACTGTCTCCATAAAAATTAGGAAAAGTCTTAAAATGAAAATGTCCTTGGAGAAAACTCAGTGTTGATTGGCTGAGAGGCTTGAAAAAAATGGGCATTCCCAGACAAATGCACAAAGATGCATAAATTGGTATGCCCATTACTGTGTTATGTATAGTATAAGCAACTTAAAGCCACCTCAGTAGCCATCAGTAGAAAGGTGGGTAACTGATGGTAAGTTTCCACAGCAGAATACCACATAGCCATGCAGAAGGGCTATCTAAACGTACTGACATGGAAAAACGTCACTAACATGTCAATAAAAGAAAAATCAGGTCATGGAAGAATATATCCTTTGTGTGTAAAAGTGTGACAATATATATATTACAAAGTAAAGAAGGACTTTTGTACTGGCTTTTGGGATAACTGGTATGGGATTTGCCCTCCTGCTATAAACAACTAGAAAACTGGAAAGGAAAAACACAAAGCAACTGTTTTTACGCATTGGACAATAGGTAGCCCAAGACTGGTCCCTAAAAGAAGGGAAATAAAAGTTGTGAGCTCTACAATTATTTTGGCTTTCTGCCTGGAGGTATTTTTCTGGACTGAGGCACAGAATCCAGAGTTCTTGTGAGTTGAGACACAGAGATTGGAGTTTGGAGAGCCCTACATGGTTAATTTGCCAGCAGAGTGTCTAAGCGGAGGGAGCCGTGCAGAGAATGAGTTCCAGAAATGTAGATAGAGGCCCCCTTAGGCTTTCAGTATATTTTAAACTGTGCATATGTACAAGGAAACCCATGGGACTCAGCAAAGAGCAGCCCCCAGGGAACTGCACAGCTGAACAATTCCCAGAACTCACACAAGACTGAGAGACGTTTGGGTTCCCAACAGACTTCATTAAAGACCCAGGGCACTTCAAGGAGACTCCATAAAAGTCACGTCATAGTAGCAGGGCTAAACTATTCCAGAATAAAAGGCTGATCTAGACTCACTCTAACAAAGCTTAACAGAGCTTTAAAATAGTCTCAGAAAGATCAAAATCTGCAGTTGACTTCCTGTCAAAACAAGTTTCTAAAAGAAAAATAAAATCCAAGATTCAACAATGTAACATTTACAATGTCCAGCATTTTCTGAAAAATTACTAGACGTGTAGAAGCAGGAAAATGTGACCTACAACCAGAAGAAAAAACCAGTCAATAGAAACAGACCCAAGACATGAGAAAGATGATGGAATCAGCAAAGATCTTTAAATAGGTATTATTTATGTGTTCATGAATTTAAAACAAAGCATGAACACAATGAAGGGAGAGAGAGATGCTGTACAAGAAGGCGAAAGGAACTTCTAAAGCTGAAAAACACAGTTTTCTGGACCCACAGACAGAGATCGCTCCACCCCATGTGGTAGGATGTATACCCTTTTCTAGTGCACACAGAAAATTCACAAAGATTGCCCAAATTTTGGGCTATAAAAAAGTTTTAAAAAATTCAAAAGAATTGAAATAATATAGACTATGTTCTCTGACCACAACAGAATTAAAATGGAAATCAACAACAAAAGATTCTGGAAAAATTTTAAATATTTGAAGGAAACAACATATTTCTAAATAACCCATAGATCATAAAAGAAATCACAAGGGAAATTAGGATGTATTTTTAACTAAATTATATCAAAAACACAATATATAAAAAGCTAAAACAGTACCTAGAGTATATTTATGATTTTAAATGTTTATATTTAAAAAGAAGGTCCGAGATCAATTATTTGTGCTTCTATTTTAAGACCTAGAAAAGAGAAGAGCAAATTAAACCCAAAATAGAAGAAAGAACAGAGAAAATAGCAAAAGTCAATGATATAGAAAATGAATAATAGAGAAAAATCAGTGAAAGTAAAAACTAGTTTATTGAAATAAAAAAAAAACTTCAACAACTTTGATAAACCTCTAGCTGCATTGGTTTTATGCACTAAAGTGTGTCTCCCAAAATTCACGTGTGGAGTCCTAAACCCCAGGACCTCAAAACATGACTGTATTTGGAGAGAGGGTCTTTAAAAAGGTGATTAAGGTAACATGAGGTCATTAGGATGGGCCCTGATCCCATATGACCAGTGTCCTGATAAGAAGAGTTCAGGACACAGACACACACACAGGAAAAGCCATGTGAGGACATGGGGAGAAGAGGGCCACCTGAATGCCAAGGACAGAGGCGTCAGGAAAATCCAGCTCAACCCACACCTGGATCTTGGCCTTCCAGCCTCAGAACTGTGAGAAGACAAATGTCTATTATTTAAGTCTCCCAGTCGGTGGTACTTTATTATGGCAGCCCTAGCAAACTAATAAAACTAGACAAGAATGAAAAGAGGAAAGTCACAAATTACCAGTATCAAGAAAGACAGAGTGGGTGTCACTACAGACCCTACACATATTAAGGATAAGAGAACATTATGGCCAACTTTATGCCAATAAACTTGACAAATTATATGAAGCAGATAAATTCTGTGAAACACAGAAATTACCATAACTTATAGAAGAAAAGTTACATGCACACACACACACACACATACATACACATATACAGGTAGATAAATTAATGCACACATATTTACATCCATATATTCTCCAGCCCTAAATGACTCCACTGGTAAATTCTATCAAACTTTTAAGGATGAAGTAATGCCAGTATTATAAAAACTCTTTCAGAAAATACAAGAGGAAACACCCTTCAACTTTTTTTTTTAGGTAATTTGTTCCCTCAACTGTCTTTATTGGGCCAACATTACCCTGACACCGAAAGTGGGCAAAGATACTACAGGAAAGAAGAACTACATATGAATGAATACTACTCAAAACGCAGCTGCAGAAACACTTAACATACTAGCAAACCAAATCAGCAATATATAAAAGAAAAAGACAGCATGACCAAGTGGGGTTTATCCCAAGAGTACACAGTTAGTTTAACATTCAAAAATCAATCAGTGTAATTCACCATGATAACAGAATAAAGGGGAAAAAACATGATCTTCTCAGTGATGCAGAAAAATCATGTGACAAAAATCAACATCCACTTATGCATGGTTAAAAAAAAAGACCCTCATCAAAGTAGAAATAGGAGGGAACTTCCTGAGCCTGATGGAGTATCTGTTAAAAACCTGCAGCCCAGCACACTGAACAGGAGCTGAACGCCTTACCCCTTAAGGTCAGGAGCAGGACGTCTCTCATCATGCGTGCTCATGTTCCTCAGTCTCACACTGGCTATGCTCGCCAGGACAATAAGATAAAACTAGTAAGTTAAATTGAAGGCAAATGTATCTGCAAGAAAAGAGTGAAATATTCATTACTTACAGGGTATGATCATGTGTATAGAACATCTGCTTCTAGAATTAACAAATGAATTAGCAAAATCACAGGATGCCAGGTCATTATGCAAAATTCAGTTGTTACTAGTTCTATATACCAGCAAAGAGCAATTGGAAAGTGAAAAGAACAATACCATTTATATGTGTATCAAAAAACATCACATACCTAAGAATAAGTTGAACAAGAGATAAGCACCACACTCAACTGTGAACTGTAAATCTTACTGAGAGGTGGAGGGATATAAAATGTTCATTTTGGAGAAGACTCAGTATTCTTAAGATGTCGGTTCTTCTCAAATTGAACTGTAGATTTAATTCAGTCCTAATCAAAATTCCAAGAGACTTTCATTTGTGGAAAATGACAAACTGATTCTAATATATCTATGTTATGGAAAGGACTTAGAATAGCCAAAACAATTTTAAGAAAGAACAAAGTTGGAGAACTCACACTACTTGATTTCAGGTCTTAATATAAAGCTGAAGTACTTAGGCAGGATGGTATAGGCATAAGGAGACATGATAGATCAGAGAGGTGGGCCATAGATAACAGATGAGAGAGAGATGTGGGACACAGATACATCAGAGGGACAGATAGAAAGGTCAGAAATAGACCCACACATGCAGTCAGCTAATTTTGACATTTTAGGTGTCAAGATGATTCAGTGAAGAAAGGAAGCCTTTTCAACAAAGTACTGGAAAACTAGACATCTTTGTGGGAAAAAATGAACTCCTTCACCATTCATAAAAGTTAACTTTAAGTGAATTGTAGATCTAAAGGTAAAAGTAAGTAAAACAATTTTGGGGGAAAAAACAGAAAAAAATCTTGATGGCTTTACAGTAGGACACAAAAAGCACTAATGATAAAAGAAAAAATGGATAATTAAATTTCAAGAAAAGCTTAACCTTCTGTTCCTCAGTGAAAAAGCAAGTTGCAGAGTGAAAGTATTTGTAATATATTCATCTGATGAGTTATTACTGTCCAGAATATATAAAGAGCTCTTAGCCCTCAATAATAAAAAGACCAACAATGCAATAAAAATGGGCAAAGGATTAGAACAAGTCCTTCACACAAGAAGATATAGAACAGGCCAATAAACACATAAAAATATGCTGAACAACATATGTTCATAGGCACATGGAGCTAGTGGGGCTGCCGTGCATTGGCAGCCTGAGTGTAAAATAGTATAATCACTTTGGAAAACCACTTGACAGTTTCCCATAAACTGAAATGTACCATGTGAGCCATCAATTCCACTCCTAGGTGTTTACTTAAGAAAGAGAAGCATAGGTTCACATAAAGACCTGTACATAAATGTTCACAGAAGCTTTGTTTGTGAAGGCCAAAAACTAGACACAATCAAAAAGCCCATCAGTGAGTGAATAGATAAGTCACTTAGGGAAGACATGCAAATACGGTCAGCTGATTTTTCTTTGTTAAGGTGTCATTGATATACACTCTGAGGAAGGCTTCACAAGAGCAACACTGTGGTCACTACAGTCACCCATATGATCAAGACCCCCATATGCCCCCTTGCAGTCACTGTCCGTCAGTGTAGTAAGATGCCACAGAGCCCCTATTTGTCTTCTCTGAGGTACACTGCCTTTCCTGTAACCCCACACACACGTGTGCACCAATCATGTTACCCCACAATCCCCTTCTCCCTCCCTCCCCACCCTCCCTCCCCTTTGGTAACCACTAGTCTCTGAGTCTGCTGCTATTTTGTTCCTTCAGTTTTGCTTCGTTGTTATACTCCACAAATGAGGGAAATCATTTGGTATTTATCTCTCTCTGCCTGGCTTATCTCACTGAGCATAATGTCCTCCAGCTCCATCCATGTTGTTGCAAATGGTAGGATCTGTTTTTTTCTTATGGCTGAGTAATACTCCATTGTGTATATGTACCACATCTTCTTTACCCGTTCATCTACTGATGGACACTTAGGTTGCTTCCATATCTCGGCTATTGTAAATAGTGCTGCGATAAACATAGGGGTGCATCTGTCTTTTTGAATCTGAGCAGTTGTTTTCTTTGGGTAAATTCCTAGGAGTGGAATTCCCGGGTCAAATGGTGTTTCTATTTTTAGTTTTTTTGAGAAACCTCCATACTGCTTTCCACAATGGTTGAACCAGCTTGCGTTCCCGTGGTCAACTGATTTTTAACAGAGACTCAAAGGACAAAGGACAGCCTTTCAAGACACGGTGCTGGGACGATTGAATGTACATATGGAGAAAAAAAAAAAACAGCCTAGACCCAGACCTTATGTCTTATACAAAAAGTAACTCAAAATGGACCATTAATTTAAATATAAAAATTCAAAACTATAAAAATTCTAGAAGAAGAAACATAGGAGAAAATCTACATAGCTTTGGATTTGGTGATGGCTTTTCAGATACAACACCAAAATCATGATCAAGGAAAGAAAAAAATAAGTTGGACTTTATTAAAATTTAAAACATTTACTCTGTGAAGGACACTGTCCAGAAAATGAGAAGTCACAGACTTGGAGAAAATGTTTGTAAATCACATATCTGATAAAGGTCTCATATCCAAAATATATAATGAACTCTTAAAACTCAACAATAAGAATATAACAACCCCATTACAAAACGGGCAAAAGACCTGGACAGACAGCTCCCCAAAGGATGTATACAGATGACAAACACATGAAAATATGCTAAACATAATCTGTCATTAAAGAAATGCTACACTACTATTAGAATGGCTGAAATAAAAAAAACCTGGTATGTCATTTCACCCCAAAACTTAAAGAATTACCAAATTATGATCCAAAAATTCCACTTCTGGGTAAATCCCAAAAAAAACTGAGCATAGGGTCTCAAAAAGATATTTGCATAGCCCTGTTCATAGCAGTGTCGTTCACAACCAACAGCAGGGAAGCCTCCCAAATGTCCATTGGTAAGTGAGTGAATAAACTGGGTTCATCCACACTGCAGAATATTATTCACCCTCAAAAAGGAAGGAAATTCTGACCATGCTACAATATGGTGAAACTTGAAGACATTATACTAAGATAAATAAGCTGTCACAAGAAGACAAATACCTCTTCTTGAGGTCAAATCAACAGAGACAGAAGTAGAAGAGGGGGTGCCAGGGGCTGGAGAAGTGGGATGGGAAGTTAGTGTTCAATGGGGACAGAGCTTCAGTTTTACAAAAATGGAAAGAATTCTGGAGATCGGTTGCACAATAATGTGAATGTAGTTAATGCTACTGAACTGAACACTTACAAATAGCTAGAATGGTAAATGTTATGTTATATGCATTTTACCACAAGCTTTTAAGAACCTGACAACACCAAACTGCCAGTGAGGATGTGGAGCAACAGGAACTCTTGTTCATTTGCTGGTGGGAATGCAAATGGTTCAGCCACTCTGCAGGACAGTTTGGCAGCTTCTTACAAAGATAAACATAATCTTACCATACAAAGCAGCTATTATGATCCAGATATTTTACCCAACTGATTTGAAAACTTACGTCCACAGAAATTTTTATAGCAGCTTTTTTTGTAATTGCCAAAACCTGGAAGCAAATGAATGTCCTTCAGTAGGCAAATAAGTGAAGAAACTGAGAACTATCTGTACACTGGACACTGCTTATGATAAGGATGGAGATACTGTGCCAACACAAAACACAAGGAACCTTAAATGCATGTTGCCAAGTGAAAGAGGCCAGTATGAAAAGGCTACGCTCTGCTCCCTGCTGCATGGTTACATGATATGACCTTCTGGAAAAGACAAGACTATAGAGATAGTAAACAGATCAGTGACTGCCTGGGGTTGGGAAGGGGAGGATATTGAGAAGTTGTAGCACAGGGCATTTCAGGGTGGGGAAAATACTCTCCATGGAACTGTGCTGGTGGGTGCACGACACCATGTATTTGTTAAAACCCACAGACGTTCACAACAGAGAAGGGGACCGTAATGCCTGCACATCTTTGAAAAATCCCTGAGGAGGGCAGGGGGCTCCCAGGATGGAATGCAGACTGTGACAAAAGAAACCAACTGCAATACAAATGCTTGAACCCCCCCACCCTCAGTGATGGGGCGGGGACGCAGGGCTGGCCTGAGTGACTTCGGAAATGAGCAGGTTCTGTAAGACTGAAGGCTGGACTGCTGGTGACGCAGTGTCCCCCGAGTGCTGGGCAGCAGTGCTGCAACTGCCACACGCATGCCCTGGATGGGCCAGTCAAGTACATGGATGGTGGTGCTGCTGGTGGCCAGGGCCCTCCTGCTGGGGTGGGAGCTTACGGATGAGCGGCAGGGAGGCTGGGGTGTACATGAGGTAAGAAGGAGAAGGAAGTACCAGTAGGAGCTCATGTTTAGCTTAACACGGATAGAGATGGTTGCATATAGAAATACTTACATATACGCACACGGGGTCGTATGCACTCACGCATCTCCTCGCTCTGCCACCTGAGGGCCTAGAAGCAAGGACCCCAGGAGACACGAGCACACCCAGCACCCAGCTCCTAGTCTCCGACCCCATTCCCCATTAAAAGGAACCAGGGCTCCTCGGAGAAACGGCTGATTCCGGGACTGGGGCAGGCGGTGCACATGAGCCCGGGACGCTGGAGGGCCAGACCGTGAGGAGGCGCCCCAAACCCCGGCAACGTGGGGCACGTCGGAGCAGCACAGGAGCAGACCGAAAGCGCCCGGTGGCCAGAGGCGGAGCAGCGGGAAAACAAAGCACAGCGGACGGTGACCCCGGGTGGAAGGTAAATACCCACGAGTCCACAGCGATGCAAGTCGATGACGGAGAAGATCAGTAAATGGGAGACAGCAGAAGTCCCCCTCACAGGAGGATCCCACGCACTGGGTGCAGACGCTCTGCGTCAGGAGGGGCACAGCCCCCTGAGGGGGCGCCGAGGCCCCAGAGGCTCCGGATGCTGGGCAGGAGGGGGTAACCGTGGCGGAGGCTCTGCTGCTTTGGCCTCTTCCCTCCTTGGCAGGGGCCAGCGGCTCTGCGGGGACCAGGCCCCTTGTCCTCCCTGGCCGGCCGTGGCCCAGTGTGCAGCCATCGGGCAGACAGGCTGACCCGGAGCTGCATCTGGGCCCTGATCACCACGAGACACCCTGACCACAGAGGCAGGCAGGACCCCAGGGAAGGCGCGGGCTCTCCAGAGGCTGGGACACCCGGAGCCCCTTCCAGATGCACAGGTTGTTTGCAAAAGGACAGGGAGGGGCAACGGGTGGGTGTGAGGCTGGGTCCTGGGGCGCCTGCCACTGCTGCGGCCTCACCTTGGACGGGCCAGCCCAGGGTCCCAGAGCCCCTGCCCAGCGAACCAGCTGAGTGGCTCCTTCCCCTGCAAGCAGGGCGCCCTGAAGGAGGGTCTCGGGGACTCAGGGCTTGGTCCTGCGGCCCCTGCTAAGTCACAGCTTAACTCTGGGGAAAGCAAGTATGCCAGGCTCCGTACTTCTGGCCCAGATCTTGGGCCCCCTATGTGCCTCCTTATTTCTAGAGGCACCCTGGGGCCGCAACAAAAGGAAGGGGGTCACCGCCTTTTTACTGAAGTATAAATGACACCCAGAAAAGCACACAGCAAACCTTCTCTTTACCAAGGAAGTCCCGGGGCCCCTCCCAGGGAGCACTCCGGTTTCACTTGATCGGAGGTTGAGTCCCACCCCCTGGGTGCTGGGGCCGCACCCTCTGCGGCCATCCCACTGGCCCCAGCAGGACCCGTTCACAGGGGAGGAGAGGGCCAGGAGCCCCTGGCCCACACCCGCTGACAAGGGAGTCATCGTTTCGGAAAAGGGGCAGGTCAGCAGGCAGGCCCGGTGCGTCCTCAGGCGTCCTGACCTCACGGTGTCCTCCCAGCGCGCTGCCCCACCCGCCCCCAGGGAGGCTCCTGGTCACAGAAAGCCTCCCTGGGGACAAGGGGCGAGTGCTCCCTGGCCAAGGGACGGCCACCCCGGGGCGATGGGGCCAAGAGCTGGCCTGAGAGTGGGAGGGAGGACCCAGGCCCCTCGGGAGCGGGGTGGATGCCGGCGGCTCCCGCGGGGGCCCTGCTGGTCCTGCCTCAAGGTGGGCTTCGGCCCCGCTCCGCGCAGTGCTGGCCCGCCGGGAGCCGGACCGGGCCGCCTGCCAGGCTCCCGCGCGTGACCCACGCGCCCCGTGCCTGTGGCGCCCTGATCCACAGACACGCCCCCCACCTGCGCCCTGACCGACCCTGACGCGGCCCTGCAGGCTCGGCACACGGGCTGGTGTGCTGGCAGGCCTGGCCTTGGCCTGGTGGCGCCGCCGTGGCAGCCCGGGGCCCTGGGCTGAAGCCTCGAGCTGCATCCAAGGCAGCGTCCACTCGGGGTGCGAGGACACGGCCCAGAGGGCGCACGGGGCCAGGCAGGGGCCTCCCTGCCACAAGCGGCGAGGGGCCTGGGAAAGCAGGGGTGCAGGGCCCTGGGGTGCGGGGCCCTGGGGTGTGGGGGCCTGGGATGAGGGGCCCTGGGATGCGGGGCCGTGGGGAGCGGGGCCCTGGGATGCGGGGCCCTGGGATGAGGGACCCTGGGGTGTGGGGCCCTGGGATGAGGGGCTGTGGGGAGCGGGGCCCTGGGATGCGGGGCCCTGGGATGAGGGACCCTGGGGTGCGGGGGCCCTGGGATGCGGGGCCCTGGGATGAGGGGCCCTGGGATGCGGGGCCCTGGGGAGCGGGGACCTGGGGTGCGGGGCCCTGGGATGAGGGGCCCTGGGGAGCGGGGCCCTGGGGTGCGGGGCCCTCGGATGCGAGGCCCTGGGGTGCGGAGCCGTGGGATGAGGGACCCTGGGGTGCGGGGCCCTAGGGTGCGGGGCCCTGGGGAGAGGGGCCCTGGGGTGCGGGGCCGGGGGCGGGGGCGGCGGGGCTGCGCGGCACCAGGGCTTCCGCCCCCCAGTGCCCAGCCCTGCCTCCGCGGTGACGGGCGGCAGGTTCTGGAGGCCGCGTGCGCCCAGGCCGGGGTCCCCCGCAAGGGCCAAGCTCCGATGACGGCTGGTCCCTGACCCCCCACACCCCGAAGTGCTCGGGCTCCGCGCCACCTCCTGGGGCCCGAGGCCTCCCCCCGAGCTCTGAGCCTCGGGGTCCCCCGCGTGCTCCTGCGTCCCGGAAGGCAGGGAGCACGTCTGTGCACGCGGGTCTCGGGCCCGTCCTGGAACCTGCTCCGCTCCAGGGGTCTCAGGGGAGTGTGTGGGAGACCCTGGTGGGCAGCGCGGACCTTGCGCTCAAAGAGCTTGTGGGGCGCCCCCCAGGACAGCACTACAAGCAAAGCAGAAAACGAGGTGGAGAAAACGGGGCCCCACGCAGGGCTGGCGGGCAGGAGACGGCAGGGCGCCTCCGCAGAACGTGGAGCACAGAGCTCTGTGGGACCCAGGCTTGCTTCCACTTTTTTTTTTTTGTAGATAATTATTTTTTATTGAAGGGTAGTTGACGCACAGTATTACATTACATTAGTTTCAGGTGTACAACATAGTGATTCAACATTTATATACATGATAATTCTAGGTACCAGCTATCACCATACCAAGTTGTTACCATATTTTGACTATATTCCTTATGCTATACATTACATCCCGGTTACTTATTTATTTTACCATTGGATTTTTTAATTTTTTTTTGTGTGTGAGGGCATCTCTCATATTTATTGATCAAATGGTTGTTAACAACAATAAAATTCTGTATAGGGGAGTCAATGCTCAATGCACAATCATTAATCCACCCCAAGCCTAATTTTCGTCAGTCTCCAATCTTCTGAGGCATAACAAACAAGTTCTTACATGGAGAACAAATTCTTACATAGTGAATAAGTTACATAGTGAACAGTACAAGGGCAGTCATCACAGAAACTTTTGGTTTTGCTCATGCATTATGAACTATAAACAGTCAGTTCAAATATGAATACTCATTTGGTTTTTATACTTGATTTATATGTGGATACCACATTTCTCTCTTTATTATTATTATTTTTAGTAAAATGCTGAAGTGGAAGGTAGATACAAAATAAAGGTAGAAAACATAGTTTAGTGTTGTAAGAGGGCAAATGTAGATGATCAGGTGTGTGCCTGTAGACTATGTGTTAATCCAAGCTAGACCAGGGCAATAAAACATCCACGTATGCAGAAGATTTCTCTCACAACGGGGGGGTGAGGCTCTAAGCCTCACCTCTGTTGATCCCCAATTTCTCACCTGATGACCCCCCTGCGACTGTGCCTGTCTTAGGTTGTTCCTCCCTTGAGGAATCTTACCCGTCTCTGGCTAACCAGTCATCTTCCGGGGCCATACAGGGAAATGTGAAGTTGGTAAGTGAGAGAGAAGCCTTATTGTTTGAAAAGGTTAGCTTTTTATTTCTTTGCATATTTGTGCCCTGTAGCTTCTGTGCCCAGCATTTGTCTTGAGGTATCTTTACCACTTGGAAGAATTATGATACTCGGTAAATTTGATATGAGGCACGAATTCTATTTAAGGGTTGTAATTAGCAAGGAAGAAGAAAAGCTATAGAAGTAGCAGGCGGAAGAAAACATGGGAAGATTGATTATTTCTTTGACATATCTTCTTGTAGAGTAACTTCAGCATGGATAGGTTTTAAGCTACTACTTAAATTGCGCACACACATTAACATAATAGGAGTATAGTTACATAACCAAAGCATACCTGTAATTACCAGCCATCTCCAGTGAAACCAAGAAAACCATTAAGGCACCTTAGGCATTTGTGAAAACTTATCTATGATATGGTGGATATTGTCCAACTGAACTTGAACAGTCTGAGAGAAATCAGACAAATTAAAACAATCCATTCCTGGGGAATGTTCACATCCCTTATGTTCTTTTAACAGTAAATAGTCTGTAGTTGTAAGATTTTGGAGCGCTACAATTTGCACTTCTCCTAATTCTTGGTTGAGTTCGAACAGTATAGATCCAGTCAAATTTGTTGTTTTACCGTATGCACAGGCCAGCTTAGATGTCTCCTTCATTCCCATGGCAAGTCCAGGAACTGGTGGGATGAGTGCATCTACAGCTGTAGCAGTGCGTGGATCGTTGTTGGGGTTTTTTGATGATCATCTTCTGGCATGAGTCTTCCAGAGAGTGCTGATGTTGGAAGTTCTTTTTCATATCGTATCTTAGTTCATTTTCGGGGTAGCCCAATTAGGCTTTGATCTTCTGTATAAACACAAACAGACCCTTTGCCTACACTTTTATGTGCCCTTTATACCCTTGTGTAGAACTCATTGGAGGTTACCACACAGGAACTGCCCTTTTTTTTGTTTTTTTGTTTTGTTTTTGGTATCACTAATCTACACTTACATGACGAATATTATGTTTACTAGGCTCTCCCCTATACCAGGTCCCCCCTATAAACCCCTTTACAGTCACTGTCCATCAGCAGAGCAAAATGTTGTAGAATCACTACTTGCCTTCTCTGTGTTGTACAGCCCTCCCCTTTCTCCACCCCCCATGCATGCTAATCTTAATACCCCCCTACTCCTCCCCCCCCCATCCCTCCCTACCCACCCATCCTCCCCAGTCCCTTTCCCTTTGGTACCCGTTAGTCCATTCTTGAGTTCTGTGATTCTGCTGCTGTTTTGTTCCTTCAGTTTTTCCTTTGTTCTTATATTCCACAGATGAGTGAAATCATTTGGTATTTCTCTTTCTCCGCTTGGCTTGTTTCACTGAGCATAATACCCTCCAGCTCCATCCATGTTGCTGCAAATGGTTGGATTTGCCCTTTTCTTATGGCTGAGTAGTATTCCATTGTGTATATGTACCACATCTTCTTTATCCATTCATCTATCGATGGAAACTTAGGTTGCTCCCAATTCTTGGCTATTGTAAATAGTGCTGCGATAAACATAGGGGTGCACTGATCTTTCTCATACTTGATTGCTGAATTCTTAGGGTAAATTCCTAGGAGTGCAATTCCTGGGTCAAATGGTAAGTCTGTTTTGAGCATTTTGATGTACCTCCATACTGCTTTCCACAATGGTTGAACTAACTTACATTCCCACCAGCAGTGTAGGAGGGTTCCCCTTTCTCCACAGCCTCGCCAACATTTGTTGTTGTTTGTCTTTTGGATGGCAGCCATCCTTACTGGTGTGAGGTGATACCTCATTGTAGTTTTCATTTGCATTTCTCTGATCATTAGCGATGTGGAGCATCTTTTCATGTGTCTGTTGGCCATCTGTATTTCTTTTTTGGAGAACTGTCTGTTCAGTTCCTCTGCCCATTTTTTAATTGGGTTATTTGGTTTTTGTTTGTTGAGGCATGTGAGCTCTTTATATATTCTGGACGTCAAGCCTTTATCAGATGTGTCATTTTCAAATGTATTCTCCCATAGTGTAGGGTTCCTTTTTGTTCTATTGATGGTGTCCTTTGCTGTACAGAAGCTTTTCAGCTTAATATAGTCCCACTTGTTCATTTTTGCTGTTGTTTTCCTTGCCCGGGGAGATATGTTCAAGAAGAGGTCACTCATGTTTATGTCTAAGAGGTTTTCGCCTATGTTTTCTTCCAAGAGTTTAATGGTTTCATGACTTACATTCAGGTCTTTGATCCATTTTGAGTTTACTTTTGTATATGGGGTTAGACAATGGTCCAGTTTCATTCTCCTACATGTAGCTGTCCAGTTTTGCCAGCACCATCTGTTGAAGAGACTGTCATTTCCCCATTGTATGTCCATGGCTCCTTTATAAAATATTAATTGACCATATATGTCTGGGTTAATGTCTGGATTCTCTAGTCTGTTCCATTGGTCTGTGGCTCTGCTCTTGTGCTAGTACCAAATTGTCTTGATTACTGTGGCTTTATAGTAGAGCTTGAAGTTGGGGAGTGAGATCCCTCCTACTTTATTCTTCTTTCTCAGGATTGCTTTGGCTATTCAGGGTTTTGGTGTTTCCATATGAATGTTTGAATTATTTGTTCCAGTTCATTGAAGTATGTTGCTGGTAGTTTCATAGGGATTGCATCAAATCTGTATATTGCTTTGGGCAGGATGGCCATTTTGACGATATTAATTCTGCCTAGCCACGAGCATGGGATGAGTTTCCATCTGTCAGTGTCCCCTTTAATTTCTCTTAAGAGTGACTTGTAGTTTTCAGAGTATAAGTCTTTCACTTCTTTGGTTAGGTTTATTCCTAGGTATTTTATTTTTTTTTGATGCAATTGTGAATGGAGTTGTTTTCCTGATTTCTCTTTCTGTTGGTTCGTTGTTAGTATATAGGAAAGCCACAGATTTCTGTGTATTGATTTTGTATCCTGCAACTTTGCTGTATTCCGATATCAGTTCTAGTAGTTTTGGGGTGGAGTCTTTAGGGTTTTTTATGTACAGTATCATGTCATCTGCAAATAGTGACAGTTTAACTTCTTCTTTACCAATCTGGATTCCTTGTATTTTTTTGTTTTGTCTGATTGCCGTGGCTAGGACCTCCAGTACTATGTTGAATAACAGTGGGGAGAGTGGGCATCCCTGTCTAGTTCCCAATCTCAGAGGAAATGCTTTCAGCTTCTCGCTGTTCAATATAATGTTGGCTGTGGGTTTATCATAGATGGCCTTTATTATGTTGAGGTACTTGCCCTCTATTCCCATTTTGCTGAGAGTTTTTATCATGAATGGATGTTGAACTTTGTCAAATGCTTTTTCAGCATCTATGGAGATGATCATGTGGTTTTTGTCTTTCTTTTTGTTGATGTGGTGGATGATGTTGATGGACTTTCGAATGTTGTACCATCCTTGCATCCCTGGGATGAATCCCACTTGGTCATGGTGTATGATCCTTTCGATGTATTTTTGAATTCGGTTTGCTAATATTTTGTTGAGTATTTTTGCATCTACGTTCATCAGGGATATTGGTCTGTAGTTTTCTTTTTTGGTGGGGTCTTTGCCTGGTTTTGGTATTAGGGTGATGTTGGCTTCATAGAATGAGTTTGGGAGTATCCCCTCCTCCTCTATTTTTTGGAAAACTTTAAGGAGAATGGGCATTATGTCTTCCCTGTATGTCTGATAAAATTCCGAGGTAAATCCATCTGGCCCGGGGGTTTTGTTCTTTGGTAGTTTTTTTATTACCGTTTCAATTTCGTTGCTGGTAATTGGTCTGTTTAGATTTTCTGTTTCTTTCTGGGTCAGTCTTGGAAGGTTGTATTTTTCTAGGAAGTTGTCCATTTCTCCTAGGTTTCCCAGCTTGTTAGCATATAGGTTTTCATAGTAGTCTCTAATAATTCTTTCTATTTCTGTGGGGTCCGTCGTAATTTTTCCTTTCTCGTTTCTGATACTGTTGATTTGTGTTGACTCTCTTTTCCTCTTAATAAGTCTAGCTAGAGGCTTATCTATTTTGTTTATTTTCTTGAAGAACCAGCTCTTGGTTTCATTGATTTTTGCTATTGTTTTATTCTTCTCAATTTTATTTATTTCTTCTCTGATCTTTATTATGTCCCTCCTTCTGCTGACCTTAGGCCTCATCTGTTCTTCTTTTTCCAATTTCGATAATTGTGACATTAGACCATTCATTTGGGATTGTTGTTCCTTTTTTAAATATGCTTGGATTGCTATATACTTTCCTCTTAAGACTGCTTTTGCTGTGTCCCACAGAAGTTGGGGCTTAGTGTTGTTGTTGTCATTTGTTTCCATATATTGCTGGATCTCCATTTTGATTTGGTCATTGATCCATTGCTTATTTAGGAGCATGTTGTTAAGCCTCCATGTGTTTGTGAGCCTCTTTGCTTTGTTTGTACAGTTTATTTCTAGTTTTATGCCTTTGTGGTCTGAAAAGTTGGTTGGTAGGATTTCAGTCTTTTGGAATTTTCTGAGGCTCTTTTTGTGGCCTAGTATGTGGTCTATTCTGGAGAATGTTCCATGTGCACTTGAGAAGAATGTGTATCCTGTTGCTTTTGGATGTAGAGTTCTGTAGATGTTATTAGGTCCATCTGCTCTACTGTGTTGTCCAGTGCTTCCGTGTCCTTACTTATTTTCTGCCCGGTGGATCTATCCTTTGGGGTGAGTGGTGTGTTGAAGTCTCCTAGAATGAATGCATTGCAGTCTATTTCCTCCTTTAGTTCTGTTAGTATTTGTTTCACATATGCTGGTGCTCCTGTGTTGGGTGCATATATATTTAGAATGGTTATATCCTCTTGTTGGACTGAGCCCTTTATCATTATGTAGTGTCCTTCTTTATCTCTCGTTACTTTCTTTGTTTTGACGTCTATTTTGTCTGATATTAGTACTGCAACCCCTGCTTTCTTCTTGCTGTTGTTTGCTTGAAATGTTTTTCCATCCCTTGACTTTTAGTCTGTGCATGTCTTTGGGTTTGAGGTGAGTTTCTTGTAAGCAGCATATAGATGGGTCTTGCTTTTTTATCCATTCTTTTACTCTGTGTCTTTTGATTGGTGCATTCAGCCCATTAACATTTAGGGTGACTATTGAAAGGTAAGTACTTATTGCCATTGCAGGCTTTAAATTCGTGGTTACGAAAGGTTCAAGGTTAGCCTCTTTAGTATCTTACTGCCTAACTTAGCTCTCTTATTGAGCTGTTATATACACTGTCTGGAGAGTCTTTCCTTCTCTCCCTTCTTATTCCTCCTCCTCCATTCTTCATATGTTGGGTGTTTTGTGCTGTGCTCTTTCTAGGAGTGCTCCCATCTAGAGCAGTCCCTGTAAGATGTTCTGTAGAGGTGGTTTGTGGAAAGCAAATTCCCTCAGCTTTTGTCTGTCTGGGAATTGTTTAATCCCACTGTCATATTTGAATGATAGTCGTGCTGGATACAGTATCCTTGGTTCAAGGCCCTTCTGTTTCATTGCATTAAATATATCATGCCATTCTCTTCTGGCCTGTAGGGTGTCTGTTGAGAAATCTGACGTTAGCCTGATGGGTTTCCCTTTATAGGTGACCTTTTTCTCTCTAGCTGCCTTTAACACTCTTTCCTTGTCCTTGATCTTTGCCATTTTAATTATTATGTGTCTTGGTGTTGTCCTTCTTGGATCCTTTCTGTTGGGGGTTCTGTGTATTTCCGTGGTCTGTTCGATTACTTCCTCCCCCAGTTTGGGGAAATTTTCAGCAATTATTTCTTCTAAGATACTTTCCATCTCTTTTCCTCTCTCTTCTTCTTCTGGGACCCCTTTAATACAGATATTGTTCCTTTTGGATTGGTCACACAGTTCTCTTAATATTGTTTCATTCCTGGAGATCCTTTTGTCTCTCTCTATGTCAGCTTCTATGCGTTCCTGTTCTCTGATTTCAATTCCATCAATGGCCTCTTGCATTCTATCCATTCTGCTTATAAACCCTTCCAGAGTTTGTTTCATTTCTGCGATCTCCTTTCTGGCATCTGTGATCTCCTTCCGGACTTCATCCCATTTCTCTTGCGTATTTCTCTGCATCTCTGTCAGCATGTTTATGATTCTTATTTTGAATTCTTTGTCAGGAAGACTGGTGAGGTCTGTCTCCTTCTCTGGTGTTGTCTCTGTGATCTTTGTCTGCCTGTAGCTTTGCCTTTTCATGGTGATAGGAATAGTCTGCAGAGCTGGGACGAGTGACGGCTGGAAGGACTTCCCTTCTTGTTGGTTTGTGGCCCTCCTCTCCTGGGAGAACAGCGGCCTCTAGTGGCTTGTGCTGCGCAGCTGCGCGCAGACAGGGTTTCTGCTTCCTGCCCGGCTGCTATGGAGTTAATCTCCGCTGTTGCTGTGGGCGTGGCCTGGCTCGGGCAGCTGCTCCAAAATGGTGGAGTCGCGTTGGAGCAGGAGCGGCCGGGAGGCTATTTATCTCCGTAAGGGGCCTCCCTGCTCCCTGCAGCCCAGGGGTTAGGGTGCCCAGAGATCCCGGATTCCCTACCTCTGGATTAGGTGACCCGCCCTGCCCCTTTAAGACTTCCAAAAAGCACCTGCCAAAACGAAACGACCACAAAAAAAAAAAAAAATTAAAATTAAAAAAAAAAAAAATGTGGCCGCTCGTTTTTCTTTATTCTCCGGCGCCAGCCTCAGGCATCTGCTCACCGGTCTTTCTGCCCTGTTTCCCTAGTATTGGGGTCCCTGTCCCTTTAAGACTTCCAAAAAACGATCGCCAAAACAAAACAGCAAAAAAGCAAAAAAAAAAATGGTCGCTCCCTTTTCTTATGTCCTCTGGCACCCGGCCTCCGGTGCCCACTCACTGTTCTTGCTGCCCTGTTTCCCTAGCATCCAGGGCCCCCTGCGCACGCACTGTGTCTGCACTCTGGCCCGGATGGCGGGGGCTGGGTGTTCGGCAGCCCTGGGCTCCGTCTCCCTCCCGCTCTGCCTGCTCTTCTCCCGCCGGGAGCTGGGGGGAGGGGCGCTCGGCTCCCGCGGGGCCGGGGCTTGTATCTTACCCCCTTCGCGAGGCGCTGGGTTCTCTCAGGTGCGGATGTGGTCTGGATGTTGTCCTGTGTCCTCTGGTCTTTATTCTAGGAAGAGTTGTCTTTGTTTTATTTTCATAGATATATGTGGTTTTGGGAGGAGATTTCCGCTGCTCTACTCACGCCGCCATCTTCCGATCTCTCCCCACCCCCCACTTTTTGGTATAGACCCAAGTGAACTGAAAACGGACGTGAAGGGGTATTTGTATGTGTACATTCACGGCAGCAGGATTCCACCTGATTCGTGATAGCCGAGCGGTGGGAGCAGCCCAGGTGCCCATCGATGGATGAACAGATAAGCAGAATGTGCTCTCCCCCCACAATGGGGTATTATTCCATCTTAAAAAGGAGGAAAATTCTGACATGTGCTACAGTGCAGATGAATCTTGAAGACAGTACGCTCAGTGCAGCAAGACCGTCACAAAAGGACAAATACTGTACGATTCCACTTTGGTGAGGGTCCTAGTGGTAAATGCACAGAGACAGACAGTGTGTTTTTGGTGCATGGAATTTTTAAGTTCTCATGAGGTCCTATTGTGTTGTCACCTGTGACTTTGGTGCCATATCCAGGAAATCTTTGCTGAATCCAATGTCTTGAAGCTTTTGTCCAATGTTTTCTTCCAAGAGTTTTATAGTTTTGGGTCTTACATTTAGGTCCTTGATCCATTTTGAGTTGACTTTTATAAATGGTGTGAGGTAAGGGTCTAACTTCATTCTTTTGCATGTGGATGTCCAGTTTTCCTGGCACCACTAGTTGAAAAGACTGTCCTTGCCCCTTTGGGCATTCTTGGCACTTTTGTCAAACATCATTTGACCATATAAGCAGGGGGGCTTAGTCCTGGGCGCTCCTTTCTGTTCTGTGGTCTATGTGTCTGTCTTTACGCAAGCACCACACTGCTTCGATTACTGTAGCTTTTTTTTTTTGGTATCACTAATATACAATTACATGAGCAACATTGTGGTTACTAGATTCTCCCCATTATCAAGTTCCCACCACATACCCCATTACAGTCACTGTCCGTCAGCCTAGTAAGATGAGTAGAATCACTACTTGTCTTCTCTGTGTTGTACAGCCCTCCCCGTGTCCCCACACACATCATGTCTGCTAATAGTGATGTCCCTTTTCCCCCCTTGTCCCTCCCTTCCCACCCATCCTCCCCAGTCCCTTTCCCTTTGGTAACTGTTAGTCCTTTCTTGGGTTCTGTGATTCTGCTGCTGTTTTGTTCCTTCAGTTTTTGCTTTGTTCATATACTCCACAGATGAGTGAAATCATTTGGTACTTGTCTTTCTCCACCTGGCTTATTTCACTGAGCATAACACCCTCTAGCTCCATCCATGTTGTTGCAAATGGTAGGATTTGTTTTCTTCTTATGGCTGAATAATATTCCATTGTGTATATGTACCACATCTTCTTTACCCATTCATCTACTGATGGACACTTAGGTTGCTTCCATTTCTTGGCTATTGTAAACAGTGCTGCAATAAACACAGGGGTGCATGTGTCTTTTTCAAACTGGGATCCTGCATTCTTAGGGTAAATTCCTAGGAGTGGAATTCCTGAGTCAAATGGTATTTCTGTTTTGCACTTTTTGAGGAACCTCCATACTGCTTTCCACAATGGTTGAACTAATTTACATTCCCACCAGCAGTGTAGGAGGGTTCCCCTTTCTCCACAGCCTCGCCAACATTTGTTGTTAGTTGTCTTTTGGATGGTGGTGATCCTTACTGGTGTTGAGGTGATATCTCCTTGTGGTTTTAATTTGCATTTCCCTGATGATTAGCAATGTGGAGCATCTTTTCATATGCTGTTGGTCATCTGAATTTCTTCTTTGGAGAAGTGTCTGTTCAGCTCCTCTGCCCATTTTTTAATTGGATTATTTGCTTTTTGTCTGTTGAGGTGTGTGAGCTCTTTATATATTTTGGATGTCAAGCCTTTATCGGATCTGTCATTTACAAATATATTCTCCCATACTGTAGGGTACCTTTTTGTTCTGCTGATGGTATCCTTTGCTGTACAGAAGCTTTTCAGCTTAATATAGTCCCACTTGTTCATTTTTGCTTTTGTTTCTCTTGCCTGGGGAGATATGTTCATGAAGAAGTCGCTCATGTTTATGTCCAAGAGATTTTTGCCTATGTTTTTTTCTAAGAGTTTTATGGTTTCATGGCTTACATTCAGGTCTTTGATCTATTTCGAATTTACTTTTGTGTATGGGGTTAGACAGTGATCCAGTTTCATTCTCTTACATGTAGCTGTCCAGTTTTGCCAACACCAGCTGTTGAAGAGGCTGTCATTTCCCCATTGTATGTCCATGGCTCCTTTATCATATATTAATTGACCGTATATGTTTGGGTTAATATCTGGACTACCTATTCTGTTCCACTGGTCTGTGGCTCTGTTCTTGTGCCAGTACCAAATTGTCTTGATTACTGTGGCTTTGTAGTAGAGCTTGAAGTTGGGGAGCATAATCCCCCCAGCTTTATTCTTCCTTCTCAGGATTGCTTTGGCTATTCGGGGTCTTCTGTGGTTCCATATGAATTTTAGAACTATTTGTTCCTGTTCGTTGAAGAATGCTGTTGGTATTTTGATAGGGATTGCATCGAATCTGTAGATTGCTTTAGGCAGGATGGCCATTTTGACAATATTAATTATTCCTACCCAAGAGCATGGGATGAGTTTCCGTTCATGATTACTGTAGCTTTGTAGTCAGTTTTGAAACCAGGGGGGTGAGTCCTCCAGCTTTGTTCTGCTTTTTCAGAATTCTTTTGGCTGGCTGTTCGGGGTCCCTTGAGATTCCATATAAAGTTTAGGATGGACTTTTCTATTTCTGTAAAAAATGTCATTGGCATTTTGATATGATTTGCGTTGAATCTTTACACCACCTTGGGTAATGCTGACATTTTAGCAATATTGTCTTCCTATCCATGAACATGGGATGTTTCCATTTGTTTATATCTTTCTTAATTTCTTTCAGCAGTGTTTTGTAGTTTTCATTATATAAGACTTTCATTTCCTTGGTGATGTTAGTTCTTAAGTATTTCATTATTTTTTATGCTATTATGAAAATACCACAATTTAAAAAAAAAAGACCTTGCAGCCCAGGTTGTGAATGGAGGCAGGACTGGACTGTGCAGGGGTGCCCTGCACAACTCCGGAGGTGCCATCCACATGCACGGTGATGCCGTACCAGGCAGGAGAGGAGCAGTGGTGCTGCAGGACAAGTGGCCCCAGCATCTCACTGACCGACAGCAAGCAGGCTTTCCTTTCTCGGTCACACTGTATGTCCATCCAGGTTGGCTCTGAGGGCATCTCTCAGGCCTCCAGGCTGGCAGAGAGCTTTCCGGAACACTCTGGCTCCAGAGCAGAGGGGAAGGAGAGCAGGACCACCCCACACAGGCTCTTAAAGCCCCTTCACCCCTACTTCATTGTCTAGAACACATCCCACGGCCAAACCCGTCAGTGGGGTGAGAAGTGTAACTGCCCCCAGAGCAGGACAGCCCTACAAATGTGAAAGGACTCCTGAGAATCATGCCGCGTGGCAGGCCTCCCAGGAGGGCCCAGCGGGAAGCTGACAGTGGAGGGGAGGCCTCCCTTGGGACAGAATAGGTGGATGGCCAACCATGGGAGGGGTTGGGGTTGCAGGCTGGCACAGCCATGGGTGGCTCTGGGGCCCTGCACACCTGCACCAGGCAGCCCAGCAGCAGCTCCTGTGTTTGTCAGAGGGGAGCAACCCCTGGGGAGCTCTCAGTGTCTGATCTTCAGGGCCTGGAAGCCACAGCTTGAGTCACCAGAGGCCAGCCTCTCCAGTGTGAAGGTTTGAATGCCCTCCTTGAAATGGTCCCTGCCTTCTACTGAAACGCTGGCCATTTGGGATGAAAAGGCCTTGGATTTGAAATTGTATCTAGTGAGTAGGATGCCAGCCCTTGCCTAGGGGTGTTGACTTCTGGCTGAGCAGTCGCTGTCCATACGTGGATGTGTGGACAGGCTCTGGGCACTGCAGGAAGGCTAGGCACTCATCACCTCCTGCCCACTCAGGGCATCCTTCACCTCTATCAGGACACTGCGTGGCCCTGAGGAAGGGGAGCCTTGCAGGGGTACACTGAGTCCCCTAGGAAACGAGATGCTTCTCCCAGGACACATCCCTTCCAGAAGCTTCCTTCGGCTGAGTGGCATCTAAGGCAGTGTTGGTCTTCGAGGTTTCATGCCCTGCTTGCCTGGCCCTGTGCCTTCTCCCCGTGTCTGCAGGTGCTCCCGACTTGTTCTCGCCTTGTTCTGCGTGCGGCCGCTGCACAGTCTGCAGACTTACCCCATTCTCCACTTTGAAGCTGCTGCGTGTTGGCTCTGTGTCCGCTGACCGTTGATGATGCTCTCCGTGACGACAGCTCCTTTGTGTGTACACGTAGGCCAGAACCATCTGTGTCTTGCTTTGGTTTGAGCAGTTTCAAAAGTCATGGCAGCTGTACAGCCAACCTTTTTCTCGTGCCATCTCCTCCTGAAGCTCACCAATTTGGAGTGCTCAGTATGCAGAGCTCCCTGGGAAAATGACGCCAACGGGGGCGGCACTGCAGTATCCCGGACATATTCCACATGGGCCTGAGGCGCAGCCTCACCGCGGCTCGGAGGGAAGGCTTTCTCTTAGGCAGTGAATCCTCCTTCTGTGAAGGTGCCAGGGCAGGGGAGTGAGCTGTGCCCACACACTGGGCCTGGTGAGGTGCCCTGAGCGACTCCACACCATGATCCTTTGAGGATGCAGTGGTCAGGCCTGATGTCTGCTTACTGTCCCAAAAACACCACCAAAAAGGCCAGTGTCTCCTGTACTGCCTAAGTCTTGCCCCCCAACACAGGGTGAGGTGGCTGACACGTGACCCCCCATGTACAAGACTCTATAGTCCTCACACCTGGGTGGAGTGGGCACTGCTCTCCCATTGGCAGAGGGGAACAGGCACACCAAGTAGGACTTACCCACTGGCCCCAATGCCAGGAAGGGTGGAGCCAGGAGGGTCAGGCAGTGTGGCCACCCCACGCAGCCCCAGTCAACTGCAGAGCTGGCTACTGTTCCCTATATACTCTCAGTACCAGTGACATTAGCCCCAACTGGAAAAAGAGGCAAAAGTGACTGGCCACTGCGTTCCATGGGTGGTCATGGGAACAAAGCAGGATAGATGCCTGAGCTTGGCGGGGACCCCTTTGCTGTGACATGCCACCGCCCCCCCCTCCCGGCGTGATGCACTCTTGGAGCCCCCTCCCCAGCCCTTGGCATAGCTGGCACTACCATCCTACTCCCCCAGACTTGCTTCCCTTACCTGGCAAGTGCAGACAGGGTCCATTACTGTTTTTAACATCACCACCTTCTCTGCATCCAAGTTCTTCCAAATAATTTTTGAACTTTTTCAATTATACTGAAATCTTGCCTTCCTGACCCAATCCACTAATTTTTAAATTTTAAACAGATGCAGAACACAGCCTGCCAGCCATCAAGGCTTGAACCCTTCACTGAGTATGAGCATAAAGCTCCAGAGAATAAGGTCATCTTGGGAGGACAAGGGCAGTCAGCAGCCCAGGGCCCATTAGCCACACCCACGCCAGGTGATACTATTATGAACACATCTTGGGGTTGCAAGGTTCACTGGAAGCTCTACACCCTTTGGTTTGCTCACTTACCAGAGAAAACCTGTTTAACTTGAGTGTCACCCACTCTTCCACAGCAGCCAGAGACCTCCGCTTGTAGCCCTGCTGCTGCTCTGGTCGCGCTGTGAGGCCAGCTCTGCCCCAGGCCTTTCTTGGTAATGATATTTCCCATTTGGGAGAAACCATTTGCTCTACCTGAGCTGAGGCCGTCCTGCCCTCAAAACCCTTCTAGGCAGCTCCCCGCCCACTGTGCCACACCCCAAAACAGGAGCCACTGCCCGGTTTACTGCAGCACTTTATTTTTCCTCACACAATGACGTGTTGCTGGGGTCTAATGTTCTCACATAACAGTAGAAAACCAAAATTTGTTGCCATCTCTTAAAGAATTAAGAATCGCGTACAAAAACCTTACATAAATTAAAAGGATGAATAAATTTACAGATGTAAATGCAAACTTTTCCAACTCAAGGCAAGTAACCACCCACTGTGTTCTGATGGGAAAACACTGGGTAGGAAAAGAAAATGGGTCCTAAGGCTCGGACCTTCCCAACCCCACTGGACCGGCAAGACAGAAATGACAACTGGTTCGGGGCTCCTGCCAGCCTCTGGAGAAACCCTGAACAGGCAGCCCGTGTATTAACACCCTGCACAGATCAGCACACTCAGTCCCGCAGATTCTTACCACGCCAATGGACTTCCCTCCTGTGAACATGTTCTCACCTTGGCCATGAGGTGACCGAGCCACGTGTCAAGGGGTTAAATCAAAGATATGTACAGGGTATTAAAACATTAACCAGGGTAACAGTTAACTTGAATACAAGGTCAAAATCAGCAACAAGTTCTACAATCCAGTGCTGATACCAGATACAAGCTTCAAGGACAACTTTCCTCCCAAAGGCTTATTCCAGTTTCGTGAGGCTAGCATCAAGTGTGTACACTTGCCGGGGCAGCTCCTACTTCGGAGGAACGCGTGCAGCAGATGCGTCGCATCTGCTCCCAGTCCGCTTAGAAGCATTTGCGGTGGACGATGGAGGGGCCCGACTCGTCGTACTCCTGCTTGCTGATCCACATCTGCTGGAAGGTGGACAGCGAGGCCAGGATGGAGCCCCCGATCCACACGGAGTACTTGCGCTCTGGCGGGGCAATGATCTGCGGAAGACAAGACGGGGGCTGTAGCTGGAGGCGCCTCTGCCCAGCAGGGCCTAAGCCCACGCCCCCCGCCACACCTGACTCACCTTGATCTTCATCGTGCTGGGGGCCAGCGCGGTGATCTCCTTCTGCATCCTGTCGGCGATGCCAGGGTACATGGTGGTGCCCCCGGACAGCACTGTGTTGGCATAGAGGTCCTTGCGGATGTCGACGTCACACTTCATGATGGAGTTGAAGGTGGTCTCGTGGATGCCACAGGACTCCATGCCTGAGGGACAAGGGGGCCTCAGCGGTCACGCTTCCCTCCCCGAGGTGGCGGCCAGAGGAGCCCTCCGCCTCCCAACGTGCCCACACCCACCCAGGAAGGAGGGCTGGAAGAGCGCCTCGGGGCAGCGGAACCGCTCGTTGCCTATGGTGATGACCTGCCCGTCGGGCAGCTCGTAGCTCTTCTCCAGGGATGACGACGACGCGGCGGTGGCCATCTCCTGCTCGAAGTCCAGGGCGACGTAGCACAGCTTCTCCTTGATGTCCCGCACGATCTCCCGCTCCGCCGTGGTGGTGAAGCTGTAGCCGCGCTCCGTGAGGATCTTCATGAGGTAGTCGGTCAGGTCCCGGCCGGCCAGGTCCAGACGCAGGATGGCGTGGGGCAGGGCGTAGCCCTCGTAGATGGGCACGGTGTGGGTGACCCCGTCCCCGGAGTCCATGACAATGCCAGTGGTGCGGCCAGAGGCGTACAGAGACAGCACGGCCTGGATAGCCACGTACATGGCTGGGGTGTTGAAGGTCTCGAACATGATCTGGAGGAGAGGCGACGGGCTGCTCAGTCAGGGGCAGGGACCCGGGGCCACCCCATGCTCACACACTCCATGCAGGCATCACCACAAATGTGATGTGTGGGAAAAAGAAAAGGACGCAGGCAGAAACACAAATAAGAAACCTTGAGACTTCAGGGAGGAAATGCCAGGAGAAGAACAGAACCCTGAAAATATTGAAAGAAATACTTGAATTTCAGAAAACAAAGCTGAGCAGAAAATGACTCGTGAACAGCTGGGCCGGCGGAAGCGCCGGGGCGGCGCTTACCTGAGTCATCTTCTCACGGTTGGCCTTGGGGTTCAGAGGGGCCTCGGTCAGCAGCACGGGGTGCTCCTCGGGGGCCACGCGCAGCTCGTTGTAGAAGGTGTGGTGCCAGATCTTCTCCATGTCGTCCCAGTTGGTGACGATGCCGTGCTCGATGGGGTACTTGAGGGTCAGGATGCCGCGCTTGCTCTGGGCCTCGTCGCCCACGTAGGAGTCCTTCTGGCCCATGCCCACCATGACGCCCTGGTGTCGGGGGCGCCCAACGATGGACGGGAACACGGCCCGGGGAGCGTCATCCCCAGCAAAGCCAGCTTTGCACATGCCAGAGCCATTGTCGATAACGAGGGCGGCGATTTCTTCTTCCATTGCGATCTGTTCAAAGGGGCGACCCACTTTAGGCGGGGCAGGCCCCGGCGAGCTCGGGGTCGGGCTCTCCCCACACCCTCCGCGCTAAGATCTGCTCCCCGGCCCCGACCGCAGCGGCGGAAGCGGCCTACTGGAGCCACGCCGGGGCTCTCCGCACTGCGGCCCGCCCCGCCCTGGCGTCCTGCCCCGCGGGCGGCGGCCCCTGCGCCCGCCGACCAAGCCCAACCACACACCGCCCGGCGCGTCTTGGGTCCCCTTTGTTCCACGGGTCGGCGGGGCCGGGCCCCTCGAGAAGGAGCACGGAGCCGCGCTACGGACGCAAGGGCGCGAGGGCCCGACCGCTTACCGACGGAGGCAGCGATCAAGGAGCGCGGAGGACGGGCGGCAGCAAGACAACACAGGGCGCGGAGCGGCTGCAACGACTGAGACCGAGCGAGACCTCCCCCGCTCGTATTTAAGCGAAGCGGGGCGCGCGCGTGAACCGGCGGCGCGCGCGGCCCCAGAACATGTCCATATATGGCGATCTTTCCGAATGCTGGGCACCCATTGGCCCGCCCGGCCGGGGCACGTGGGGCCCCGTGCCCGGCACCGCCTCCAATGGCCCCTCCCGCACCGCCTCCTCCACCCCCGCGTGCCTGAGACTGGGCGCCTGGGACCCCCGCGCCGGCTGTCGTGTGGGTGGGGGTGCGGGTGTCTCCCGGAGATCGCGGGGTGGGCTGCAGGGAGGGCCAACCGGCCGGCCCCGCCCCGGGACTGCCGCGCGCCGTGGGGGAGGGCCCGACTGCACCCCGAAACTGCCTGGCCCGGGGCTGGGCCGCGCGCGCTGAGTCGGGGTGTGTCCCTGCGGCCCTGCCCCGCTTGGGGGCTGTTTGCCGCGCACCCCCCACGAGCTTCGCCCAGAATGTCCGCAGAGAGCCCAGGCCGCAAAGGCTGGTGCCGGGCTGGGGGAGGGGCGGTGTGGGGCCCCGCCGGCCGCCCTTGATGCGATCTGGGCTCGGCGACCCGGGGGAACCCCAGAGAGCCGTGATGTCGCCCCCGCGACGACGGGAAGGAGCCGCCCGTCCCCCAGCGCAGCCACGACTGCGCAGCCCTCTCCGCCGGGGGAGGGTGTGCCCTGCCTGCGGTTTCTGGCCGTGCAGAGACCGAGACCCCACTAGCCCCACATCCAACGCATCCTGCTTTCATATCCCAGGCCCGATTGTCCTTGGGCGAGAGTTCTGCTCCGAGTTCGGAGCCACCCACCATACGCTGGGGAGGGGCTTTCATTTTAATGTGAGATTTGTGGGAAAACTGAGGCAGGAAAAGGGGGGTTCTGACTGGCCGACCAGTCGCTGCCTCCGGTACTGCGAGCACTGTCCTGTTCGTGGGGGGGGAACGGCCGGAGCTGGAGTGGGTTTGCTGGTCTCTGGGAACATTGGTCATGGTGCTCCCCTGCCCTTTGGGCACGGAGAGCAGGGCCCCGGCTGCCCTAGGGCTGTGAGTTTTCCCGGGTCCAGAGCACACCCTTCACCTTCTCTGAACCTGAGCTGCAACATCTGTCAAGCCAGGGTCCCGGGTGCACCTGCTGGCGCCAATGCTTTATTTGCAACTACGGGGAACCAGGTACTGTGGTTCCCTTGGGCTGATTTGTAAGCTTTTGGGATAGCTCAGTATAGAATTAAACGGAAGGCATGGGGAAGAACACAGGCTCAGGAAGGATGGCGGTGGGGCGGGGCAGAGTGAGGCCAGGGACTCGTCCACGGTCCTGGGGTGCTCAGCTCAACCGGGCAGGTGTCTGACTGGGGGGCGGGGCGGGGCCGGGCGCTCCGAGAGCCCTAAAAGGTCATGTGGTGGTGACCTCTGTGGTTGAAGACGCTGGGCCCACATGGAAGCTGCTGGGCTCACCTGCGGGTGCGGCCCCCCAGACTACGAGGCCTCGCCCACGGCGACTCCGATCACCAGGCCTAGCTGGGTCACGACTCCCTAGACTTAACAGGGCGTGCAGGACAAGGCTGCTGTCCGTCAGGTGCGTGCCCCGTCCATGGAGAACTCGGGGCTGGACCCCTGAAAACCCACTCTTAACTCGCGCCGGTGGGCGCAGACAGGGCCTAATCAAGCCCCAGGTAGGGGGCGTTATGATGCAAGGACAGCTTCCCACTAGGGGCTCCCAAGATGCCACAGAGCACATGGGGGAGGTGGGAAGTATCTGCGGCCTCCCTGCACCCCACATTCCACTCAGGCCCCCGTGCCGGCTGAGAACCCAGTTCCGTCCCGCACTCCTTTGTCTGGCGTGGGCTGGGAGGGTGGCTGCCGCGGCTGCCCGCGCTGCTTCTGAGGGCAGGTGGGGGAGGGAACAGTGGCCCCCGGACTCTGCCCCGTCCCCCTCCTTCCGCACCTCGCGGGCTGCAGGACGTGGGGTACACGGCCCAAGGGAAGTGGGGCGGGACCTGGGGGCCCCGAGATTCCAGGGGCGGCCGGCCGGTGGGTCGCCAGCCCCCCGCCGCAGGGCCGGGGAGCTACTTCCTCCTCCACGATGTGTCACCGGCAGGGGCCGAGGTGCGGCCGCAGGTGTGCGGGCGGGAGGCGGCGGCGCGCGGCGCGGCCATATTTGGCGATTTCGGCGCCGCCGGGGCCCCGCCCGCAGCCCGGGAAGCCACGGCCCGGGCAGCCCCGTCCCGCCCGGCCGCCGGGCCTGAGTCACCGGCCGGGCGGTGGCGGGGGGGGGGAGTAACGGACGGGGGCCCCGGCGCACTCCTCGCCTTATTTAGTCAAAGAGGCCGCCGATTGGCCGGCGGAACAAAGGGGCGGGGGCGGGGCGGGGCCGGGCTGCACTCCCCGCCCCCCGAGGTCCCGCGACTCCGCGGCCGCAGTGGGCGTCCGGGTGCCTGTAAGCCCTGAGGTCTGGTGGCCGTAGAGAGCGGGGCCTGCGCAGCCGGGTGCCTGGTGGGGAGCCGAGGGGCGCCGCATCCCCTGCGGCAGGAGTGAGCGGCCGCACGGTCCGGCGCCGCGGGAGGGGCGAGCCGTACGCCGCACCGTGATTTTTCTGTTTTGCAGCTGGGCAGTGCGCGACCGCGCCCAGGGTCACCTCAGGGCTGCGCTCTTGGGAGCGCGGGTCCGCCCCCCGCCGCAGGCAGGGGACGGCACAAATGTAGCAGCCCTGGCTCTGGAGAGCGGGGAGACCCGGGGCCCAGAAAAAGAATGTGATGTGTTTTCTAGCCCGGTGCTGGCTTTGATGGATTTATCGTGACCTTCCTGTGTCTCATTCCATCTTCTGTACATTTAATAGCTCAGAAGACAGCCTCGAAGGGAGGTGGCGCCAACCTGAAGGAAGTGTGGCAGCGCTGAGACTTAGCCCCAGGCCACTTCCGGGGTTCTGGCGCTGCTCGACGCGTCTCAGAGTCCTTCGGTGTCTTCCTCCGACACCCACGTCAGCCTGTCGTCTTCCTGCTCCAGCCTCCATGGGTGCTCCCCAGAATCCGGGGCACCCTGCAGCTGGCAGCATGGCCCCCAGCGCCCCCTCCACACACACGTACTGCCTGCCTCCTGCCTCTAGCCGGCTTCCAACCAGGGTGTTACTTGTATGGCAGGCACGTTGGTCAGGGAACTTGGTGGTGAGTATGTGCTCCTGGCCCTTTCCTCTGCCGTTCCACCTGCTTGGAATGCCTTTCCTTCTCCCACCAAATGCAACATGGGATCCTGGGTTGGATCCTGGAGCAGAAAAAAGGATGGTAGGGAAAAACTGGTGAAGACAAGTCAGGCTGGAGTTTGATGAATGGTAATTTCCAAGGTCATCTATGTGACAATGTCACTAAGACATCAGCCTCGGGGAAGGGTAGCACCGCCACAGTAGTGCCCATACAGCACCTTTTCTGTAAATCTAAATTATCTCACAATAAAAACTTTATTTAAAAAAAATCTGAGGCAGACCAAATGTGCCCTACCCTTGGCCCGTGGACAGGTCACACGCAAGACGATTTTTCCGTCACCTAACACTCTCAGGGCTGGCTCGCGTGGGGATAGGGGCTCCGTCTGTTTGGCACAGTGGTCCTAAGGGATGCTCTTCAGGCAAGGCCAGGTTCCTGCCAACTTGGCCTGCTTGCCCATGAGTTTCAAGTCAAAGGACCAGGTCAAGGCTGCACACTTCTGTCTCTGGTCTGGTGCCCAGCGGGGACCTGCTGTCTTGGCAGCACTTCACAGACTGAGCAGGGAGGTACAGCTGGCCGCAGGCTGGGACTTCAGCCCCCTCCTGCACCCAGACCCACCCCTTGGAGCCTTCGTGGCAGCTAGCTGGCCGTTCAGTCACTTGGCGATGCTGAGTGCCCATCACTGCCATTTGTCCGGGGCAGGAGGCACCAGCCAGGCCTCTGCGCTGTTGTCCAGGTTGCCACCATGGTGCCATTTCACAGGCAGGGAAACAAGCTCGCAGGGTGCACCTGACATGAGGGTGGAGGGTCAGGTGCACAGATACTCGGGCGATGGTCCCTGGGCCCCTCCCTCCCTCATCCCCACTGTGGAGTGGATGGCTCCAGGCCTTTCGGAGACCAAGATTCTTTCGGACGTTCCCATCTCCCCACCGTGGTGCAGTAGGAGCCAAGGAACCCCTGGAACAGCACTAGTCTGGGAGGCACAGCCTGGGCTCTGGGCCAGGCTCGCACTGTGCCAGCTGCAGCCTCCCTGTCCATCAGTTTCTGTAAAGAAGATGGACCAGTAGCATGAGGGGTGTATGGCCCTCCTGCACTGGGAGACAGGTCCATACAGTGGCCCAGCACCCCTTACCAGGCCTCACTGCTGAGGTTTTCCAGGCCTGGGCCTTGACGCCCCCAAGTGTTCAGGTTTTGCTGCTGATTAAGTACTTGCTCAGCACCTCTGGGCATCAGATCTGAGATTCCTAGAGCAGTGGCCCTGGATGGGGCCGCCACTCCTCGGTTTCTGAAGGCAGACCCTATGCCTTAGAGTGACAGCAGCCCCCATGCTCTGGGGGTGGGCGGAGTGCTGGCCCTGGAGGGTGGTCCGGAAATGGTCAGAGTCCTTTGCTCACACACTGCCAGCAATCATGATGTCACAGACACCTGTGTGGGCCCTGGCCCACAGCTCCGCCCCTGCGTGCCCCAGTTCCCCTCTCTGCACACTTCTTGCTCTCTGTGAGCCAGTGAGCTGCCGCAGACTGCGGCAGGGAACCAAGCACTACACCCAGCGCTCCAGGCCCCTGGCTGCTTCAGCACAGCCCTACCTCGGCACCTGGCTGAAGCCCCAACCTGGTGCTCAGCAGGCCCAGCGCAGCCCTGTCCTGCCCAGTCACCCACCTCCTGCTTCCCCACAATTCATGTTGCAAAGCAGGCTGCCCTGCCCCCTGTACCACCCACTGCCTCGAGACGGAACCTTAGCCCTCATCCTGTGCTGGAGGTGGCCATGGTGGGCTCTGACCTTCCACCCCCTCCCATACTGCTCTCTAGTCCTGGACCGGGGCTTGGCTACACCTCTGCCGGTTAAATTCTTCCAGTTGGCTGCCTCCTCCCTGCAGCACTCCAGGCTATCCCCTGGCCTCAAGCCCAGCCCACATCTCCCGTCTGGACGCTGGTTATTCACTGTTGGCCTCTGCCCTCTGTCCCAGAATGCAAGTTCTCCAGTGCAATGGTGAAACTGGGGTCCCTTGTGCCTGGAACCTGCACATCATCAGAGAACATGAAAGGAATGGGAAGGACCTTCACTGAGAGGCAGAAGGTACACAGGGGAGAGTCTTGTCGCGCTGTGTCCCCAAGCGTGACTCCACAGCTGGTGCGCTTGCAGGGCTGGACGGGCACAGGTGGAGCAATGGGGAGACCCAGAAAGTTCAGGTCTAACCCTTCCTGCACCCACCCTCTGGCCCCGCCCTGGGATTGCTCCTGCCTGGCCGAGCTCCCCAAAACCAGACTAAGTCAGGGCCCTGCGCCAAAGGTGTCCCCACCGCCAGGGATGCCTGGCGCCACGCAGAGGACCTGGAGGTGGATCAGGCCGGGACGCAGGCCGGAGGCACTACCCTGGGCAGTGGCTCCAGCGCCCCACGCCACTGCCTATCAAGGGGTGAATCTGCGTCTCGGGTGGTCAGAGTGAGGGAGGTGGGCTTCCGACGGGTGTCCAGACTTTGGCGGCGCGCTCCTGCCGCAGCACCCACTTCGCTGGGGACGCTGACCCGCCGGGGTGCGGACGTCGCTGTGCTCGGCCCCGCCCACCCGCAGCTGGTGGGTGGGGTCGACCCGGGAAGCCGATTGGATCCGGCTGGGTGGACCCCCTGGGGGGCAGGATCACGTGTCCTAGTTTGGTCCAGGGACGGAGCCCGGACCGCGTGTCTTCGGGGAGGCTGGTTCCCAGCCAGATACCTGCGCCCTTCGGGTCAGTGCCGGCGACCCCGGGAGAGTCAGGGTGGGCCCGAGAGGGAGTATCAGCGGCGCCCCGGGGCTCGCGGAAGAGCCTGTGCTCGAAGCAGCGCCAACCGGGGCAGGAAGCCCGGGGCGCCTCTCCGGCCCGGGGCAGGCGGGAGGGGGTCACGCGGCGGCTCCTGCCGTTAGCTGCTTTCGGACCTGGCGCAGGAGCCCCTCCCCTCCGCGCAGCCCGCATCTCCCCTGCCCCGGGCCCCCGAGGCGGCGCGGTGCCGGCCCATGGTGCGCTAGTCTTCGGGTCGGGCACCGCAGGAAGCGGGGACACCCCCAGGAACAGCGCGCTAGGCGTCCTTGGCCGGGAAATGGAGCCCCGGCCCACCGCGGGGGCCCAGTGCCCAGCCCTAAGACGGCCCCGGTGTCGTTCCCAGATGGGCCGCCAGGTGGGTCCCGCATCGCGCCGGGGCGAGCGAGGAGACCCGGCCGCGGTCGCTGATCCGGCCCTCCAGCGCCCGGAGGGACCCGCAGCCACGGACCCGGGCTGGGAGGCGCCGGCGCCGCAGGGCCAGCCTGAGTCACCGCAGCCCGAGGGTCACCGGGAGCGGCTTGGGAGTGGCGGGTGACCTCAGCCAGTGCTGACGCAGGCAGGGAAGGTGGGATCGCGGTCAGCCCGCCCCCAGGGAACGGAAGAGGGGAGGGCCCCGCAAGCCCACCTCCTTTCCAGCACCTTCTGCAGGGGCAGACGGCATCCACGCAGTTACCGTGAGGCCAGGGCAGACCCCGGACCTGAGGTGGCTGTGGGGACACGCGGCGGGGCGGGGCGGGGTATGGATGCCGGCTGCCCGGCAGTCGTCTTACTGGATTATTTCAGTGGCTAGGCCCGGGCGGATAGCTGAGAACCAATTCAGAGAGGAGAGGGAGGCTCGGAGATCCTTCAGGCCACAGGGCAGCAAAGGCAGAGCCAGGATTGGAGGGGCGGGACTCTGTGCACCCCCCAGGACACACCCCGCTGACTATGGAGGCTGGGGTCGCGGGAAGCAGAGAGTTTATTCCACTCTTCCAAGGGCTGCCCAGGGCTGTGAGCTATGGGGCTCAGAAGGTGGCCAGGGCTACTGCAGTGGGAAGACCCCCAGGCAACATGGCAGTGGGGAGCCATGGACTACCCTGGGGTGGGGGTGTAGGAGCACAGGTGCAGAATCTGAAGGCGCAGGGGTGGGGCACGGAGAGAGCCCGGCTGGGGTCAGGTCAGTCCTGGGGAAGGACACGTGACACCCGCAGGCAGGTGGCCCAGGCAGCACTCGCACCTGTCTGGGTGGGTCGGTCCCTGGAGACTGTGGCTGTGACCTGCTGCGGGGAATGCCCCCAAGCCTGCTGAGCTCCTTGGCACACCCTCCTGCGGGCCGGCAGCGTGCTGCCCCGCTTTCCCCTGTACACAGCTCAGTGGGTCACCCAGCCGGCAAGGGGCAGGCATGGCCTATAAGCAGGATTTTGAGTTTCCGTATCTGCACGAGCCTGTATTTTACCCTCCCCGGGAATGGTAGTTTGGTGAAGGGGGAAATTTCAAGTTGAAGATGTTCCCTTGGATTTTGAAGGCTTGGCTCCCTCTCTTGCTTGTCCTGTGGCTTTGGGGAATGGGTCTCGTGAGTCCTGAGCCAGCACCCATGCCTGTTCTATGTTTCTATGAGCTTTTAGGCTTCTCCCATTATTTCTGCTGATCTAAAATTTCTAAGTGTGTAACTTTAGTGAATTAGTGAAAACTCCTTAGAAAAGTCTCCCATTTTGGTCTTGGCCACGTCTAGGCCCTGGCCACAGTATCCATCTGTTCTTGGGAGTTTTCTTGTATTCTTTCTTCCATGGTTTTTCTTTTTCTTATGTTTTGGGATTTCTACTAATTGGGTGTCATATCTCTTAAATGAATCTTTTAATATTATTTTCCTTCTATTTCATTTTCTTTTTTTTTTTTTGAACTTTCTGGGACATTTCTTTGACGTCTGACCCTGCAGTGCATTTTATTATTTTAGTTAGTATAGTCTTTAACCTTTTTGAGATACTTTTAAACTTACTAAATGTTCACCATTTGCCCCACTTGCCTTACTGTTATTTCTCTCTCTTCATCTCTGAGCCATTCGGGAACTGGTCTCAGACACTCTGCCCTTTACCTCTTGGTTCCTCAGTGTGTTTTTCTAAGAACAGGGACGTTGTCTTATGTGACCACAGTACAGTGGCCAAAATCAGGCGATTTATCATCACTATGACACTGCCCACTAACCTAGTCTTTTTCAATGGTGATATTGCCCAGTGACTTCCATAATAGCATTTTTTCATGACCTAATCTGAGATCACATATCACATTTAGTTGTCATAAACTACCATATATTTAATTCCCAAGGCCTCTCTCTTGTTCTCTGTCCTCTTCTACAGGTGAGAAGACTTTTATAAAAAGCAGACCAGCATTAATGTCTGGAGCTGAGCACTGTGGCACTGTCCCCACGGGAGCCACTAGACAAAGGAAGGTGGCCATGTGCACAGCCTGAATCACTAGCACAAATAAATGGTCCATTTCTGTTTCGTCCCAGAAGTAGATTGAGTTGGGTCCTTTTTGGATGCCATCAAGGTTTCTGGCACACAGCAGGTACCTAGTAAGTGCCTGTGATGGTTGGCAAGGAGTCTGGATCTTTCGTGATGAGCTGAGCCTCTGACGACAGATGTGCAGGGTGCCTGTGTGCGCACGCGTATGTGTGCATGCCTGGGGGTGTGTCTGCGTGCATGCTTCTCTGTGTGTGTGCACGTGTCTGTGTCTGACTGTGCCTAGGTGTGTGTGCACATGTTCATTCACGTGTTTACGTGTGAAAGCGCACATGGCTAGGAGCCAAGCAGAGGGTGCCATGACCACTTGGGGAGCTGTGGGCTCAGGGCTATCGTGCTCGGTGATGACACATCTTGGCTATGCACCTGTGTGCCTGGACAGTGAGCAGCCATCTGGTCTCTTGGAGCTGATCCGACCCCGACTCCTCCCCATGCAGCCAGGGACTGACTCTCAGAAACTCCTGTGACCCCTCCCCTCTGGTCCCAGGGATGTGCAAGGCCCTGCACTTTGGGTGTTCGGAGATTGCCCGATGGTCAGGGCACCTGGGCCTGCTGAGATGGCCTCGGTCCTGTCCTTGGGGTTCCTTCAGGACTTCAGGCCTTGCTGGAGCCCCAGGTTTTCTGGCAGGGCCCAGAGAGCTCTGGTTGCTATCCACCCATCCCCAGGACTTTATAATTTTATAAGAGACCAAAGCCAGGAGATCTCAGCAGCCTTCCACCCTGACAGCACCAAGGGGAGGCTTTACCAGCCTGGCCCGCAGTTCTGTGCCTTCAGTGGATGAAAGGAACCAGCACTTCAATGAGCTGCCCTGCTGGATAGGGAGGGAGAGGGGTGAGGACAGGAGGGTGGGGGGCAGGACAATGGGGTGGGAGTGGATTTTCAGGCTGGGCACCCCCAGGATTTGCCTGGCAGCCCAGTGTGAGATGCAGGAGCCGCCTCCCCACTCTTCATTCCCACACTGCCCCTGCCCTGCCGCCCTGCAGAGGGAGGCTGTCACCCTAAACTGCCTGCAGGCCTCGAGTAAACTAACCCGGCTGCCGCCCAGGCCCAGTAAGTGGAACTGCAGGCCACAGAGCCCTGCATAAAAAAGTCATGAGGCAACCAAGCCATGGGCCTGTTTTCAGGAACTGGGCAGCAGGCAAGGCTCTGGGTGTCTGCCAAGCTGGACCCCAGGAGCAGCTGCCAGGCCCAGGAACAGGAAAATCAGGGCCATGGTCTGTGCTCGGCAGCACCCAGGCCAGCAGGATAGCGCTCAGGTGTGGGGCCAAGGAGCCTGGGGACAGAGCGCAAAGGGAGACCCCAGAAGCCTGGAAGGGGCTGGCCAGCACGCCCTGGCCGTGGGAGAGGCAGACTGCCTGAGCAGGGTGGGACAGGAATGCCAGAGCGGCCACCGCCAGGGCCTGAGGCTGAGACCGGGGCGTGGGGACGCAGGGTGGGCCCCTAGGGATTTCCTCTGTACAGCGCAATCCCAGCGATGCCCGCTTCTGGGGAGGGCGCGTCTGGCATGACTAGCAGGGGGCCACGGCCTGGGTCTGGGGAGGGTGTGGCCTGTGGTGGTCCCTCAGGTGGAACCTGCCCCTCCTCAGCCTGTACACACCCGGCCTGTGCCAGTCATGCCCCCGCTATCAGCGTTGCCCGGGCTCCCAGCCCAGCACGCACGTCAGTCCCCATGGCAGCAGGCGGTGTGCTGGTGGGAGCCGGGTTAGGCTCTTGCATCTGGGGCCAGCAGTCTAGATGTGTGGGACCAGGGCTCCTTTCCCTGGTAGCCCCAGAGAGGCCCAAGTGGGGGCAGGGGAACCCTCCGAGTGGCTAGGCCTTACCAGGCCCCAGTGTCCCAGAAGCAGCTCCTGAGCGCACCACGATGGACAGCAGGGCCTGGGTGTCTTCAAGGCCCTCTCTGCTCCCGGCCACAGCGGGACCCTAAGAGGAGCAGGGGGCCAAGGATCGGCCCAGCCTTGTCTGCTGGGGGCTTTAACAGCTGAGGCAACGCCTGCCTTCTGGGCCAGGGGTGCTGCTCACCCAAGTGGCTCCTTGGTGTCCATTGGGACCAAGTGCCCCTCCTCCAGTCAAACATGTTGGAGTTGGTGCGTCAGGTGGCCCGACATCTGTGCCCAGACCTGGTCCAGGGGTCACAGATGGCACACACTGGGTACACACTCCCACCCCCCAGGAGGGGACTGCACCGGACTCAGAGGTGAGTGGGACTCCCAGAGTGCCGCCTGGACAGGCTGCAGTGGCAGGCTCACTGTGGGCCCCGAGGGCTTGGCTGTGATCCCCGTTCTGGCAGGGAGCATGGCCTCAGGGGTGCTGTGAGGGGTGCTCCCTGTTGCCTGAGGACAGTGGGGAATGCTTGGAACCCAGCCTACCACAGACACTAGGCAGTCATGTACACCAGGGCTGTGAGTGGCACCCCTGAAACAGGTTCCCTTGTGCAGTGCACACCCTGAACACCCTGCTGGGCAACCACAGTGGGCTCTGAAGCTGGGGCTAACTCAGCAGGTGCCATGGCTCTTTCTGCCCCACTCCTGTCCACGTGCACCTTCACACATAAATCACGCTCACACATGCACAACGCACCCACACACACACTGCATGTCTGTCTGCAGAAGCTCAGCCTATCATGCAAGAACCAGACCTCCCCCAAACATTCCCAGGCACGTACTCACCACCTACTGTGTCCAAAGACATGTGGAGGATCTGGAGAGGAGCCATGAGCTGGCAGCCGGGCAAGGGCCTTGGGTCCTGAGGGTAGGAATCCGTGCAAACTACCTCCCTCCCAGGAAGCTCGTGCTGGGGGACCCGCCTGTCCAGGCACCCCTGGGGCCTGAGAGGCCCCCCCCTTGGCTCATACTCAGGGTTACTGCCAGGTAGCCCATCCCACCCCCACCAGTGGCTGTAGGGCCCTGAGAGTGAGAGGCCACAGCCACTTCTGCCTCTGCCAGCAAGAGGCTGCCTGGAGCCAGGCCTACTTAGCACCTGGCGCCTGGGCCGCCTCCTTCTGGGCCCTGCCAGCACCCGTCAGCACTGATGAGGACGTCATGCGAATCGGGGCACTGCACAGCCTGGCTGGGAGTTGAGGGTGTGGGTGAGCAGGCGGTGCCCCTGCCTGGGGGGACCACGGGCACAGATGCTGAGCCACTGCGGGAGTGCCCTGGAGTGTTCCTGAAGCCTGGGACGTGCAGAGAGAGGGGCATCATGGTTCATACCCCCAGACCAAGGAGTTTCCCTGGCATCAGGACTAGGCCTGGGCTCCTGGGCACTTGGGGGAATTTATGGGGGCACCACCATCTCTGGGTAGGAGTGAAACTCCAGACTGCATTTCCTTGCCTCAGGATGCCTGGCATGAAGGCCTGTCAGCCAAACAGCTGGTGCCCCATAAATGTGTAGATCTGAGGTGGATGACGCCAGCCTGCAAGGAGCGCCAAGCCCGGCCCTCCCCTGGCTGACCCGTGGCGTAGGGGTTTGTGCGTGGGTCCACCTTCCTGTATCCCACTCCGGCCCAAGCAGGGGCATGGGCGTCCTGGTCTCGCCTGTGTCTGCATGTGCTGGGCGAGGTCACTGCCCACGGCTTGGAGAAGGGACTCCTGAGCCCAGCCACAGTCCCCAACTGGACCCCTGTGCCCACCTCCGGGGCCCAAGGCACTTCCACTCCATTGGACCCTCACGGCGTGGGGCCCCATCGTGGCCCCGGGGGGATGGAGGGGCACTGCCTGGAGCATGAAGGGCCCAGTCTGGAGGGTCCTTGTGGCCGGAGGTGCCCCAGAGCCCCTGGTCCCAGTCCCCAGGGAGGTCTGAGGGTCACACGCTGGGATGCAGAAGAAGACACCAAGGCTGGCTGGGGCCCAGGACGGGCAGCTCTGGTTTCATGTCCTGGCTCCTGGCCCCCGAGGCAGGTGCAGAAAACAGGCAGGCAAGGCGCAGCTGAGTGGGTCCGGGCAGTCCTGGAGACGGCCCCGTGGGCCCAGGGGCAAGGTGCAGCCAGCGGCCCTGCAGCCAGGGCTGGGAGGTCCTGGGGCCAGGGGCGGCCAGCTTCCAGCCTCTCCTCGTCTGCTGGCCTCATCCCTCTGCCGGGAGGGCCTCACACTGCACAGCCCCCTGGGCCTGGCCCCAGTGGCCCCATAGTTAGGCCGCCAACTCAGCGATGTGCGGCCCCAAGGCCACCCAGCGAGGCTGGCTTCACCAGAGCCCACCGGTACAAGAGGGGGCAGCCGTATGTTCCCCGTGGAGTGCCAAGGGCACAGGTGTCACTTGAAGCCCGGCCCTCTGACCCCAGGCCCGACGCCTCCCAGGCGGTCCCAGAGGGCTTCTCTCCCACACTCGGGCTCTTGTCGCCTCCCCCTGCTCCCAAGGGGGTGTGTCACTGTTCCCATCACACAGCTGTGCTCTTGGCCCAAACCAGGGGTCCTTTCCTGGGGGCCCACACGGCCAGGCCACTGACCCAGCAGGAATGTGGCAGAATGGCTGCCAGGTGCCACCGTGTTCCCAGGCTTGGGTCTGAGTGCCACGGGGGCCCTGGGTACACCCTGCCCACCGCTTCCCAGCCCAGGCCACCCTCATGTAAGTATCAGGCCCGGGGCTACAGGCTACGGCCATGGGGCAGCTGAAGGGGACGGCCATGACTTGGGCTGCCAGCCACTCAGGTTGGGGAGCCTTGCAGCAGGAATCAGAGAAGCAGTAACTGGATCTGGCGGCCACTGAGGGTGGAGGGCTGTGATCAGGTTGCGGCCTCAGAGTTTTCCACCAGGCAGCTTTTTCTGCCCCAGGAAAGGGCTGGGCTGGGCTGGTGAGCCAGGCTTCAGGTCCAGGGGCCCTGACATGGGGGGCAAAGACAGAGGCCAAGAGGTGGGGGGACTACAAGACAGGGCCAGAGCCGTGGGCCTGAGCAGCCAGCAGTGAGGACAAGGAGGTGGTCGGCCCTGAGGCAGGCAGCGCTCCCCAGCCCTGCAGGCCCCAGGCCCCGGCCCCTGAGCCGTCCAGGAGTGGCTGAAATCCAAGCTGCGGTATAAAAGGCAGCCGCTGCTCCTAAGCCGGCACGGCTCTGAGCCGCCCTCCCGCCCGCCCTCTGTGGCCCGCTGGCCAGGTAAGAGCTGCCCAGGCCTGCAGCCGCTGGTCAAAGGGCAGCGGGTCCATGACGCCGGCCAGGCCTGGAGGCCAAGGGCCAGCCCAGCCGAGCGGGGCCTCTGTGGGGCCTTGGAGACCACGAGAGCGCAGGGAGCTCCCCGGGCCCCTCTTGGGAGCCTGGGCGGGTCCTGGAGATGCCCGGCGATGGCCTGCACGCGGTGCTGAAGACCCGGTTTGGGCTCATCAACGGCGCTGACCGCTACCTGACAGCTGAGAGCTTCGGCTTCAAGGTCAATGCCTCGGCACCCAGCCTCAAGAGGAAGCAGATGTGGGTGCTGGAGCCGGCCCCGGGGCGGGGCGGGGCCGTGCTCCTCCGCAGCAGCCATCTGGGCCGCTACCTGTCAGCTGAGGAGGACGGGCGGGTGGTCTGTGAGGCGGAGCGGCCGGGCCGCGACTGCCACTTCCGGGTCCTGCCGCAGCCCGACGGGCGCTGGGTGCTGCAGTCGGAGCCGCACGGCCGCTTCTTCGGTGGCACTGAGGACCGGCTGTCCTGCTTTGCAACGGCCATCTCCCCGGCCGAGCTGTGGGCCGTGCACCTGGCCGCCCATCCCCAGGCCCACCTGCTGAGCGTGAGCCGGCAGCGCTACGCACACCTGTGCGCACAGGAGGAGGGGCTCGCAGCGGACAGCACCACGCCGTGGGGGGTGGGCGCGCTCATCACCCTCACCTTCCAGAAGCGGCAGCACCGCCTGAGATGCTGCGACGGCCGCTACCTGCGCAGCGACGGCCGCCTTGTCTGGGAGCCTGAGGCCCGCACCCGCTACACGCTCGAGTTCAAGGCGGGCAAGCTGGCCTTCAAGGACTGCGATGGCCGCTACTTGGCGCCCATGGGGCCCGCAGGCACGCTCAGGGCCGGCCCCAACACGCGGCCTGGCAAGGATGAGCTTTTCGACCTGGAGGAGAGTCACCCACAGGTGGTGATGGTGGCTGCCAACCACCGCTATGTGTCGGTGCGTCAAGGTAACCAGCGCGCGGTGGGCCAGCTGTGGTGGGAGGGGGCGGCACGGCAGCACGTGGGTGGGATGTGTGTGTGGTGCCGCCGGAGCAGGTGGGTGGACCTTGGTCGCTGACTTTAGGGCCGGGAGGAAGGGGTCTTTCAGGACAGCCTGGGGATGTCTTGGCTGGGCCCTGGGCTGCTAGGTGGCTACTGAATGCGGGATGGACAGTGCCAGCTGGAGGGGCAGGGGGGCAGGCCCTGCTCACATGGGACTGCCCCCCGCCCCGACTGGGGTCAAGGGCAAGGCAAAGAGCCAGAAGGAGCAGTTGGTCCCATGGCCCTGACCAGTGAGAGTCCTTGTCAGGCCCCAAGAGTGGGGGGAGGTGACACCTTCGGGTCCCTCTAGTCTGGGGGGATGCAGGGAGCCGGCAGCCCCTCCCAGGCTTGGGCTCCTTGGTGGGAAGGCACTGTGTCTGCAGGCGGGAGCAGCCTGGCTCCCCCTGCACCCAGGATTGTTGGCCACCTGCCTCATGTGACCGGTGGCCCAGCTCCATGTGATTGCACGCTTGTGGAGTGGACATGCGTGATTCCTACTTCCCTGAAAGGAAGCCGAGGTTCCAGAGTGACCCAGGGCGGCTAGGCGCCAGCCCCTGGCCAAGCACTAGTCACAGCCCACTGCTCTGACTTGGGCTCCTGGCTTTGTGTACCCAGTAGTGGCTGGGCATCCCTGGCCTGGCACACTGCCACCCTGTGCAGGTGGCAGAGGCCCAGCTGTGAGTACCCGGGGGATGCAGCCCCGCTGTGGCTCTGGGGGCCCTGCCTGCAGTCAGGTCCTCAGGGCCAGTGCTGTGCGGGGGACAGGCATCTGGAAGGATCTCCTGAGCACTTGTGTGGTGTGCGGCCAGGTCCTGGGGTGTGGTGGAGGGCAGACAGCCCTGGTCCTTTGCAACGCAGGCCCCATGGTATAGCCATACCACTTTCTGGCCTGGGCCAAGGTCCCTGTGCTGGAATTTTCAATAAAATTCAGCAATGGTGTGAAAAAGCTTTTCTGTGAGGTCAGTGGAAATGCTGAACAGAGGTATTTTTGTTCCATGTTCAGGCTGTGAGCGAGATGCGTGGTGGTTATGGAAAGAAGTGGTGATGGTGGTGGTAGTGACGGTGATGGTGGCAGCTGTGTAGGCCATTTCATTCTCTGGGTCTCTGAGCATCTGACGCTGTCCCTCTGATAAGGGAACCCCCCACTAAGGACAGCTCTGCCTCCCACTGTAGAAGCCAGAGAACCTCACGTTCGTGTCTCTGCTGCACTTGCAATAAGCCTGGACGCACTCAGCCTGCCCGATATCCAGATGTTGACTTGGCGACCAGCGGCTGGAGGCAGGATGTGGCATCTCAGTCTGGGTGGGGGCATAGGGTCCCTAGATCCCAAGGCCACTCAAGTGGCAGGTTCTGCAGAGTGGCTGTGCCTTGGTCCCAGCCATGCTGCTGGCCAGGCAGCACCGGAGCCCCCCATCTCTGGCCTGTGAGCACCTGCCTCACCATCTCCCCGTCTGTCTGTGCCTCTGTCAGCCAGTCTGTGGGCTCCCCTGCGCCTGCCACTGGATGTCACATGTGGTGGTGCTGACGGCGATGTGGCAGGTTGCTGCAGTAACAGGAATGGCCACAAACTGGTTCCAACCATGAGAACACTGATTATCTCATACAAATGGAAATCTGGGGCTGGGCACAGGGCAGAGGCAGGCGGGACACCATTGCCCGCTCAGTGGCATCACAAAGTCCCCTGCTCTTTCCTCTTGTTGGAACCACTCTCCTGGCACAGCTCCAACCTCAGGCTGATGCCCTTATGGCCACAAGAGGGCTGCTGCTGTTCCAGGCCTCACATCCAGACAGGAAAAGGTCCAGAGAAAAGAGGTGCAGTGGCTCTGTCTTTGTAGAAGCAAGAAAATACCTCCCAAAATGCCTGCAGACACACATCCACCACCAAACCAGTCCCTCCCAGGGAGTGGGACCCAGGCTTTTTACAGGTATTAACCAGGACTCCAGGCCTCTCTGGCCTCAAAGTCAGGGTCCTGGGAGCAGATGGCTGCAAACTGCAGTCTCTGGGCTGCATCCTCTGGAGGAGGTACGTGGGTGACACTGGGGACACTGACAGCCCTGGCCTCAGAGATGGCAGCAGCAGGTGCAGCCCCTGCCTCAGGACTGTTGGCCTCACTTCTCCTGGGGAACTGCAGGGAAGGCGCCCTCCCCTCTCAGTGCCGCCTCAGTGTCACCCTCCTGGTGAGGCTGTCCCCAGCATCCGTGGGTGTGGGATGGGCTGTTTTTGCCGTCCGCCACTCTTTGCAGACCGTCAGCACCCGGAGGGCAACCATCGTGTCTGTTTCTGCTGAGTGGGTGGGGCAGCAGGTGCCGTGCTGGTGGGATGATGGGGCTGGCAGTGAAAACACCAGGCTGCCTTTGCCGCTGAGCAGTGACTGTGTCAGAGGGACAGGCCTTGGCCCGGGGGGCTTTGGAGGAGCAGCCTATGGGAGCTGGTGAAGGGTGACCAGCCCACCCTCTTCAGTAGGGGCCTGCCTGCTGTTGCCCTTTTTTCCTGGGGGAAGGTAGACAGCACCTGCTCCCTGGCTGGACATGCAGGAGCCTGGCCTCCTGGGGAAGTCTGTGATCTGCCACATCACTGGGAGGGGCAGCTGACATGGAAACAGGGGCATGTTTTATGGGAAGACGCTAGGGAGGCTCTATGCCTGACCACGGCACTGGGCATGGAGGCCCTGGGCGCCTCCCTCAGGGCTCCTGGGACACCATGCACATGAGAGGGGGGTGGGGGCTCCAGCTCAGTGCGCAGAAGTGGACCCAGGCCCAGCCATGTCCACCCAGAGGCTTAGGGCCAGTTATAAACAGGATGGCATGAGTCTCGGTCAAGGGCGCAGGAACAGACGGATTACCTGATGATGAGCAGAGACAGGGGATGTGCTGCCACGGCCCAGCCAGAGCTGGGCCATGACCTCCAGGGAGCAGTGTGGGGAGGTCTGTTGTGTACCCACATGGCCCTGGGGGCAGAGCTCCCAGACCCTCTGAGAAGTGTCTTCCAAATCTCATTTCCAGAGGGCTCTAGATGGGACCCCCTCTGGCTTCAGGGTTGCTCCAAGAGCATGCCCCCACCCCTCTGCTCCCGACCCCCCACCCAGGGAGAGGCATGAGGGGCTCCCCACCTCTCCCTCCAGGGATCAATGTCTCGGCCAACCAAGATGAAGAACTGGCTCAAGAGACGTTTCTGATGCAGACCGACCAGGAAACAAAGAAGTGTACCTTCTACTCCAGCACCGGGGGCTACTGGACCCTGGTCACCCACGGGGGCATCCAGGCCACGGCTACCCAAGTGTGAGCACACCACCCCTACCCCCCTCACCACCACCACCGGCTCCACAGGGCCCGGCCCACTGTACCACCCAGGCAGGGAGGGAGGGAGCCCCCTGGGGTGGGGAGCAGCCCTTCATGGTGCTGGGTGCCTTGGTGGGAGGCAGGCGCCTCTCCCTTCCCCAGGGGTGGGGGAGCCCGGCCCTGAGCCCCCACGTCCTGCTGCTCTGAGGGGACCCTGCCCTGCCCTTCCAGGTCTGCCAACACCATGTTTGAGGTGGAGTGGCGTGGCCGGCGGGTGGCCCTCAAGGCCAGCAACGGGCGCTACGTGTGCATGAAGAAGAACGGGCAGCTGGCGGCCGTCAGCGGTTCGGTCGGTGAGCACCCCCCGCCCGTCCTCCACCGAGGGCCGCTGCCCAGCGCCCGTCAGACACTCGGGTCAGGACGCTCGCCCAGACGTGGCGCGGCGGTGGGACCTCCGAGCGCCCTCCCTCCGCGGCACCCTTGGGGCACCGGGGCTCGGTGGCAGGGCCAGACGCCCCTCCGGGGAGCCGTGCGGACAAGCCCCTCAGCCCCGTCTCCCCGCCAGGCGAGGCCGAGGAGTTCACCCTCAAGCTCGTCAACCGGCCCCTCCTGGTGCTGCGCGGCCCGGACGGCTTCGTGTGCCGGCGCCGCGGCTCCAACCAGCTGGACACCAACCGCTCGGTCTACGACGCCTTCCGCCTGAGCTTCCGCGACGGCGCCTACCAGATCCGGGGCGGGGGCCGCGGCGGCGGCTTCTGGAACACCGGCGGCCACGGCCGCGTGCGCAGCGACGGCGAGCGCGCCGAGGACTTCCTCCTGGAGCTGCGCGAGCGCGGCCGCCTGGCCATCCGCGCCCGGAGCGGCAAGTACCTGCGCGGCGGCGCCTCGGGGCTGCTGCGCGCGGACGCGGACGCGCCGGCGGGGCTCGCGCTCTGGGAGTACTGAGCGCGCGGCCCGCCCGGGCCCACTAAGCCGTGTCCGCGCGAGCGCCCCATCCCTCTTGCCCAGGAAGCCCTGGCTCCAGGTGACTGAGCGCCCCACGCCATACTGGACAGCCCGGGGCCTCCTCTCGTCCTGCCCCCTCCACGCGCTGCCGCACGGCCCCTCCCCAAAACCAAGGAGGACCCCCTCCACCGGAGGGAAGATGGACAGAGGTGGGCGCGGGCTGCTGGGAAGAGCCGGCGCCGTTAGAGGGTCTCTGGGTCTCCTCCATCCACTGCCCGCCTCCCGGGGGCCGTCTAAGGGCTCCTGGAAGCGCCTGATGGAGAAGCCACCCCCTCATCCCACACAGGGCTGTGTGGGGCCAGCCACCGGGGACGGTCCTTCTCGGCCCTGGTACCTAGCTGGCTGTCACCTCCCCCTGCAAGGGGGCTCCAGGCCTCCCACCCCCGTGCCAGGTGCGGCTCTCGGGCCAAGGCACTGTCTTCTCGTGGGCCTGGCGAGTCCTGCCGGCCTTGCCCCCAGCAGGCCAGCTGTCCTGTGGACGAGATGGATGCTGACAAACCAGCCAGCACCCAGAAACCCTGGCCCCCAAGGATCCCGACCCAGGCCAACACCTCTCGGATGGGCTGGGTGACCTGGGCCATGGAGGTGGGAGGGGGTGGGAGACGTGCCTCTGGGCTGGGATTGCCTGCTGGAAGGAGTGGGGACGGGCCCAGCAGAGGCCCAGCGCCCAGAGGGCGTCACCCCACACAGAGCTCCACACCCCTCCTGACGCCTGCAGCTCCTGCCCTGGCCAGAGGCCTGAAGCCTCTGGTGCGTCTGGCAGGTGTAGGCCAAGGAGGGCCAGCCGGGACTGGGGTGCTTCAGGAAAGGACAGCAGGGAGAGGGTGCAGGGCGGCTCCAGGGCAGTGGATGCACAGGTCTAGGGAGAGGAAGGGGCGTCCTGGGGGCAGGGAGGAGCAACCGGCACCACCCACAGCCACTCTTCACGGCTGCCTTCTGCCTGATCCCAGCCTCACTACCCTCCCTCGCCTTAGGGACAGAGGCAGGACCAGCGCGGGCCAAGCGTCAGAGGTGGCTGTCCCAAGTGGTGGCCTGGGCTGCCCCCTGGTGGTGACGGGCAGAGGGACACTCGCTGCCTGGAAGGTGGGCCAGGCCCGAGACTGCAGTGCTTGATGCCACTCAGCTCCCCTCACTCCACAGGGCATGGGGGAGGGTCACCCCTTCGCTGACCTTGGTCAGACAGTGCACATGGCCTTAGACACCCGCTGAGTGGAGCAGTCAGGAGCAGTGGCAAGGAGGGGCTACTGGGGGGCAGTAAGGGCCCCCCAGCAGCCCAGACTGGGAGACTGGACTTCAAGGCGAAGGGTGACACACTGGCCAAGGTGGGACAGGGAAAGGCACGGCCAAGGTCAAGGGGACGCTGTCCCACCACCTGGCTGCGCGGAGGACTGCATCCTGCAGCATTTCCCACCGGTGCCCTTGCTTGGTCCTCTTCCTCTCCAACCTCAGACCGCTCCACTGCATGCACCCCTTTTGGTTTTAGTCTTTCTCCTCTTTTTCTGAAGACTGACTGCACCCTTAGGCATGGCCGTGAGCCCTGCCTTTGTTACCTCTGCTCCCGCAGGGCTGCCCGCCTGTGCAGCAGCTCCCTCAGCCCCACTTCTGTGGACTCAAAGGCGGCCTGGCACTCACCCCCGGGGCCTTGGGAATGGCCCAGTAGAGGTGGTAGGCTTGCTGGCGGGCTGTCCTGCCTCTGGGCTCATCGCCGCCTGTCAGGAGTTGCACAGTGGGGACTGGGGGAGGCCGAGCAGACACCTAGGGTCCCGTGGAATGTCTTTGTGTTGCTTCCACACACCATACTGCCCCCTGCACAGCTGGGGTCCCCATGGGAGGGCCCACAGGCACCCAAAGACCCAGGCTGGCAGCTCTGGGCTCCACGCAGCCGATGCAGCAGGGGCTAATTGGTGGGCAGGGCCTGGGACATGTCACCCTTCTCCCTGCAAGTACAGGCTGGTTCTGGGGGCCCAGTGGGCTGCCCCAGCCACACCATCATCCCTGTGGCACTTAGGGAGGTGACAGGAGGGTGACCCTCAGAACAGCTGGTGCCACACCGCCCCCACATCGCCTTATAGAGACCACCCTGCAAAAGCTGAGGCCCAAGGTGGACCCCCTGTCTGCTCAGAGAAGGCAGCTGTCACGGCTGCTTGCAGCACCTGGGAACTTGGGTGACACTGGGGGGCCGCCTGTCCTCTCCCACCCTGGAGAATTCTCTAGTGTGGGGTCCATGTGGTGATCACCAACTCCCAGACCCCAACTTGGCACCCTTGGGGCCTCTCTGTGGAAGGGGCCTCTATTCTCCCTGGGAGGGACCCTGGAGCCCTCAACAGCCAGATGGGCACAGCTGGCACCGGATCAACACAGCGCTAAGTGCCCTGCTGCCCCCGGGCCACGAGGGGTCAGTGTGGGGCTCACCCAAGCAGCGCACAGCCCAGAGAGAGCCCAGGGATCCAGGCAAAGCTGCCACTGACTGTGGCAGGACGGGAGAAAAAGTGAGCTGAGACCAAGGCGGCTTCAGGCAAAGGGCGGCTTCTTGTGGCGGGGGCCTCGCAGCTCCCACACACATGACAAAAGAGCACCATGTGGAAGTCTGGGACAGTGTCACCCTCCCCAAATACTGGGCACCAGTATCACAGCTGGGCCCGGCCACTGCCCAGACTGAGGGAGGGGCTGGGGGGTAGCAGTCCACCCTGGGGGCCTGGAAATGATGCACAGCGCAGCCCTGGCCAGAGGCACCTTGAATGTTCTGGCCACAACCCACCCTGCGGCCACTGGATACTGGCAGGAGCCCCAGAATCTTAGTGCTTCCGTCACAGGAACCCTCCCACCTAGTGACCCCAGCAGCTGCAGGGAGAGGCAGGGCCATGGCACCCAGAGCTGGACGAGAGGAGAGGCTCTGTGGGAGGCAGCTGGTGCCATTGGCAAGGGCAGCCCTGCCCAGTGGAGACAGTAACCACAGCAATACACCCGCCCGAGTCCCAAACCCAGAGCCCTTGTCTCCGTGCCCTCTGCAGCCACTTGGGCAACAATGCTCCTGCTCTGGGGTCCAGACCCTGCCTCTGAGTGGAGGGGATGCAGCTTCTCTGGTCCCCAGGTGACTGGGGAAAGTGTGGAGGTCGAGGGCAGCTGCTGGATGGAGAGGGTGGCATGGGCAGAGGACAGGAACCTGGGGCCAGGGCAGCGTCCGGCACTGGCAGCAGGTACTAGCTTGACCACCCTGCAACAACTCCCCTCTGCCCCACCTCGGAGCACACCCACCCGTCGGGGTGGCCGGGTGGCTGCTCGGGAGCCAGGGCTGTGTCCTGCTGTGAGGCCTGACCTGAAGCTACAACCAGGCCAACACAGCACCCCAAGCGGAGGAGCTGCTGAGCAGCCTCTCGTGTTTGGGTCTATGAAGCCACGAGGGCATCGCAAGTCCTAAGGGTGCTGGCAGCATGGCCAGGCCCCAGAGGGCAGGGCCCACCGGCCGTCACAGCAGGGTGAGGCTAGGACTGCGAAGCTGTGCGTACACCTGCAGGAGCCGCGTGGCGGCAGCACCGGAACGGGCCTCGTCCTCTGCACACAGCTGGTCACGCAGGGTCCGCACCTCCCGAAGCAGCTTCTGGGGGCAGGTGGCAACAGCTTAGGCCCTCCTTCCTGCTGGGCACACCACCAGACCCTTGGGGGACTGCCATCACACACATGCCACTTGGGCGTGGCCTTACACGGCCTGGCCCTGAAGGCCCTGGGGATGTGGCTGGGCTGAGGGGAGACCGTGCTCTGCCGGCAACAGGCGGTCCTAGCCAGCGGGACAGGCAGGGGAAGGGGGCCAGAGGCACAGCGGCAGCGCCCCTTCTGCCCACCCCCGCCTGCAGTGGGGCCGAGCCCGCAGCCCGACTCCTGGCCATGGGGATGGCACAGCACCACGGGGTTGGCGGACACCTCAGTGTGTGTGTGTGTCCCCCCAGAGACGCCCAGCTAGAGACAGCCCTCTCTCCCCAAGGGGCCTCACCTCGTGACCGGCCTGGATCTGGTGGAGATACTGCAGGCGGAGGTCAGGCGGGCTGCGGCTCCGGGCGGCCTGCTCCACAACCATTCTCTGGAGGGACGCGAGGGGCAGGTGCTGCAGGGGACACTTCCCACCACCTCGCCCGCCCATGCCCTCTGCAGCCCCCCGCCGCATCTCGGCCACCCCCCGTCCGTGTTGCAGCGCCCTCTGGGGCTGCTGTGTCCGGCCTTCGGGAGGAAGCCCTGCGTGTTCCCGGGGCTCGGATCCAGGCTCCAAGGGGCCCAGGCAGTGAGGCCCCTGCTAGCCTCTGGAGCACAGCGCTGAGAAGCAGTACCAACACCTAAAGGCAGCAGCAAGCGCCAGCCTGGGGCAGATGCCACTCACCTGTCAGGGTCCTGAGAACCAAGCCACTGGAAGGAACAAACACGGCTCTCCAGGGACCCCCCACTCTACAGAGCACAGAGCCAGCTGCCAGTGCAGACCGGGGCCGGCAGCCCACACGAGGATTCCATCGGTGCTCCGTCAGGGCCCGAGCTGGCCCCAAATGCACGTGCTCAGGCCCTAGCGCCCAGCACCCAGGCATGTGACTGCATCTAGACACAGGGTCTTTGCAGATGATCAGATGAGGCTGTTTGTGGGAGGGTCCTGGGCCGCTATGACTGTTGTCCTTAGGAGAAGTGGTCAGCACACCCACACACACAGGGACCCAGGGGGGATATGGGAAGACGGCGCCTCTGCACACCAAGGAGGGAGGCCTCAGGGGAACCAGCTCTCTGGCACCTCGTCCTGGGCTTCCAGCGGCACCCTGTGGTCCTGTCACATGGCACCCTCTTCCTGCAGGAGGTGTGGTCAGCACGCCCTCCCAAAGCTTCACTGTCCACCTCCTGGCTGCTGTGCTCAAAGGGGCTGGGGAAGGCCACACAGCTGAGGCCAGCAGAAGGGTGATGACAGCCCGCCCGGCCTCTCTGGGTGTCCTCTGAGGCAGAGCCCTCCAACAACCCGGATGGCTGGGAAGGCTCAGGACTAGATTCCTGGCGGACATGAGGCCGTGGTCACAGTGGGCTGGTCACAGCACTGTTGAGACGTGACTGCAAGGGTCACAGCACCCCGTGAGGCGGTCACGAGGTGGCCCTCCAGCTTTCGGGTGGCTCTGCCCGCTGCTCTGGCCAATGCAGGGCCCTGGCCCCTCCGTGCACAGGTGACAGGTCTTTGTCAAAGTTGGGACTGCAGGGCCCCTGCTCCTCGAGGTCTAGGCTGGGGCCTGGGCACATGTGCTGATAGCAAGTTCCAGGGGGGAGGCTGATACAAGAACCACACTTAAGTCGTCAAAACTGGTTGGCAGCTGCCACCGTGGACCTGTGAGGGCCGAGCTGCAGTCAGAGCAGGTGGGAGGAAGCCGGCTGCCTGACCCCAGGTCAGGGCTCGGACTTCCATTAGGAACACGAGGGCGTATGCTCTCAGACCCTGGACTTGTGGCCACACGCCCTGGAGCAGCCCACCCTGAGCCCACCCTGAGCCAGGGTGAAGCCCCAGCGGCTGGCCACCAACTCCCACTTGTGGGCGAAGACGTGGAAGCTCGGACAGGTAGTCACCTTGCCCCAGGATCCATGCCCAGGGCATCCGACCCTGCGGCGCCACCTCCACACACAGCCTCTGCCTGGCCAGGTGAGCACGAAGCCTCAGGATGCCCACGCAGGGAACAGTGGGAACCACCGAGCGGCCACGTGGGCTCAGTGTGCTGGGGGCTGATGGCACAAGCAGGGCCTCTAGCCAGGGACTAAGTAGCAAAGCTGCCCTGCACCTCCCACTGTCCACAGCTCACCCGCACAGCGTGCACACGGGAGTAGAGAGGAGGCACGGGGCTGTCTGGCAACCCTGCGCAGGCAGCCGCAGACCACCACAGTCCCGGGTCCCCAGCCCGCAGGCTTCTAAAGTCGACCCAGAATGGACTGACATACCTGCATTCGCCCAATGATGGCATGGTGGGCCTGGCACATGTTAGCCAGAGAGGGACTCTCCACCTGGATCTCCACAGCCTGGATGGGTCCTTCTGGGCACAGGCTGGTCACCGCCACCTGTAACACAGAAGGCTGGCTGCCCACAGCCCCACTGGCCCTATGGTCCACATGACCTGCATGAGCCTGTGAGTCCCTGGACACCCCGACTCCCTGGCCTGGGCTGCCTCCCACCCTGTACATGGGCAAGGCTGGGTGCAGGACGGCGCCTGGGCCTCGGCAACCCCTGGTAGCAACCCCATCTGCAGCAGCGGCCAGGCCACAGTCCATCTGCTCACTTGCAAACATGTGTCCAGGAAAGAACCTCAGGAGCCAGACTGTACAGCACACACTCTATGACGAGGGACCACCGCGCCCCTGCTGCCACGGAAACCCCACACCTTGTCCACAGCCACAGCCCCACTGGGCATCCTAGGGCCTGACAGGGTCAGGGCTTCAAGCAGGGCAACAGGGAGCGGTCTGGGATATCAGGGTGGGCCAAGGGCCCTCCAGGTTTCCCGGGGTCCTGTGCACACCCAGCTGAGGGTGAAAAGCGATGCAGGCTGGCTGACAACACATGTGGGTAGAGCTCCGTGCACAGGACACACAGCAAGACCCTTGCGAGCCTGGGGAGTTTCAGGAAGGATGCTGTCACTGCAGCTCTTCCTTCTGGGACCTGTGGGGTGGGCAGGGGCACCCACAGGGCTGTGAGGACCCTGACTTCCAGGGCCACCACCAGACGCCAGGATGCCCCAGCCTGGACACAACGGCCTGGCCTGAAAGGGCTGTGTGGTAGGCGATGGCCAGCTCACCACCCTTGGGGATGCGCATCCCGGAGGCCCGGCTACTCTGCAAGCCTGAGGTGACCCTGGGCCTGCTGCCAGGAGGGTCTCAGGAAGGAAGGTGTGTGAGGAGGGGCTGGGAACCGGCAGCCCCGGTTTAGGGGTTTCCTCAGTGGGGTATGGCACCATACCATAGCACAGCTTGAGGCTGATGTTGGCGACAGCTGCGTCTGACACACCATTACCAAGCAGCGCCAGGCCAGGGCGGGGTGGCTACAGGTCCCGACGGTGTGCAGGGTCGGGGACCCACACGCGACATTGTTGGAGGGGCTGGTCTTCATGGGGCCCTGAGATGCCAGGCCCACACAGGCTCAGCCCTGCAAAGCCACCCAGCACAACGGTGCCATGACCCCAGGATCAAGCTGGCATCTTCTGGAGGCGGGGACCAGGGACCTGACTCCTCCTGGATGGTCCAGAGACGCCAACCCGTGGGCCCCACTCTGAGAACCGCTAAGGTCTACTTCCCCAAACGGGAGATCCGATCCCCCACTTGCCTGGCGGACAGTGAGGTGGACAGCAGTGCCATCTGGGGCCACTCCCTGGACAGAGGACAGTGCTCGGGCCCTCACGGCATCTGCAGCAGCATTCTTAGCGAGAAGCCACTGCAAAGTGGCACAACACAGGGACAGGGACGAGCCTGGAGGGAAGAGGTGCTGGCTGTGCATGTGGGGATCCTGGATGAGGGGCGCTGCATCTGCCACTCTCAGGCCCTGAGGCCAGCACGAAGCCAGCAGGGCCACCAACCTGAGTGATCACGTCCCAAGGCGGCCCTCAGCAGCTCCGCCGACACCTTGATGGCAGCCACTGATGGGGGTAGGTACTTGGCCTGCTGCCATGAGGGTCCTGCTGGCTCGGTGCCTGGCCCAAGGCAACAAGCTCCCAGGAACGTGTCCACAGGGTCGCTGGCTGGGTCAAGCAGGCTAGGGGCCTGCATGCACGGCATAGCCAGGCTGGGGAAACGGAGACACTGCAGCATGTCCACCGTGTGCTCGCTCAGGGGCAGGCACATGCCCTCCTTCTCAGGCAGGATGTCACAGGGGCACTTGTCCCACGAGGGGTCCTTGGAGGAGGCCGACAGGGCGAGGGCCCCGCCCACGACCTCCCTGAGGCTGTAGTAGAGGGCACAGGACACGGTCACAGGCAGGTGGAGCATGCCGTCCTCACCAGGGCCCAAGGGCAGGGTCACCTCCCTCCGACCACCGGGGCCGAGCTGGCCCACAGGAACGGTGTAGGTGACAGCTGAGCCGGCCGAGTCCAGGTCTACGGCACAGGAGCTGGTGAGCACCTGGATGCAAAGGGCCCAGCCATGGCCCAGGCTGTAGCCGCTGTGGTTGTCCAGCTGGCACGTGGCCATCAGCACATCCCGCAGCTGCAGGCGGCTCCAGGTGGTGGTTGTGGTGCATGAGATGGGCCGGGCACCCTCCTGGCCCGACAGCAGGGCACAGCTCACATTCATGGCTTCATTGAGGCACGTCAGGGCCTTGTTCCTCTGGTCCACCGCCCTCTTCAGTGAGGACACTCTGGAAAGAGCAGACGTGACACCCAGGGGCGGGGTGAGGAGCATGGTGGTGGTTGCTGCGTCCTCCCAGGTGGGAGGGGGCCGGAACCTCATTCTCCGACAAGCCCCGCTCGGGAGGGGCCTCCTGGTCCCGCTGGTGCTGAACCTCCAAAGCTGTGCCCAGCCATCAGAGCCAACGTCTCCCCATGCGGCAGGGCCCCGCTCACAGGGCCAACCCAGCCCCCGACCACGCTCCCTGACAAGTTTCAAGTTGGCCCTGTTGCTCCTCTGAAGTGCCACTGTGACAGCCCACAGGGCAGCAGGCACTTGGGAACGGCCCTAAGGCATAGGGACCTGGAGCCCACGGACGCTTGGGGCCACGGGTAGGCCAGGTGAAGGCTGAGAAGAGCCTGCTTTCTCTCTGAATGGGCCACAAAAGGCGGCCAGCACCTTCCCTGAGGCCTCCAAGGAGAGAGGGACCCCTGAGTCTCCATGCCCCCTACAGGGTAGACGTGGGGTCTGAGATGACAGCAAAGTCCCGTTTCATCTCTGAGGCAGCCTGGCCTTTACGCTCAGGGCCTGAGGCAGCATAACAGGCCAGGTCCGGACCAATGCCATCACCCAGGGTGGCACCTCCCAAGGACACGGCCCCAGGCCACCTGAGCCACAGTCCAGCTGCTCACCTCTCAGAGACGGTGCCAATTCCAGAGAGCAAGTCCTTAATTTTTTGGCCAGCATTTGCCAAGGTGGGGCAAGGTACCTCTGAGTTCAGGTCCAGGCCGCAGGTCATCAGGCGGCCTTTGGCGGATAGGGCCAGGAGCTTGGCACCACCTGCAGATGAACCCATGTGGGGTCCGGTCAAAAGGCAAGGAGGGCAAGCTGCAGGGCCCTCTGAGCAAGTGTTGGCAGAAGGCCAGCACCCAGGTGAGCAGGAGACCTGATCATCGCTGAGGAGGGACAGCAGGACCCAAAGGGCCCCGGAGCCAGCGCTGCCCATGCCCACCGCACACACGTCTTGAAGGGCCCTCCCTGGAAGGGGACATTGGCACGGGCAGAGGCAGCGGTGCGGTGGTGTCTGGGCACATCACATGTAGACAGGACTACGGAGGGCCAAGGGAGGACCCGCACGGGGCACTATATCAGCCGAGCAAAGCTGCTCCAAGCTTGTCTAGAACAGGAAGGCCCACAGCTCCCTGCCCTCGCCCTGCTGGCACTGGCCTCCTGAAGGCCCACCAGCTCTCTTGCGTCTGCCCCTTTTCCCATCCTGGGCTCAGGGAGCCTCCAAAATGGGCATGAGCAGCAGCCACCTGCTTGTCCCTTGAACCCAATATCACTGCAGCCGAGCTCACCCGAGGTGGGGCGGCCAGGACACGGGTCCAGAGCATAGCAGCTCCCTCAGAGACACGCACGTGCCCCGCTGCCGTGACCATGCCCAGGCACGGCCCTCCTCCTCTGTGGTGGACACAATGGCCTTCTCCCTTCAAAGCATTTCCTTCATGCTGAGCACTGCCCACAGCAGGCCTCGTGACACCCTGGGGGAAACATCTCCAGGGAATATGCACTGGGAGGAGGGTGGCTTGATCCTCTCTCCCAACCCTGGATGAACATGACTACAACCCTCCACGCACCGTCTGGGGAAAACACTACCACCAGAGCCTAGGCGCCACCCACCCATGGCACAGGGCGGGACGCGAGCAGCCACTCAGGAAGCGGTATAGGCATTTTCTGCCTTCAGGAAAAACGCAAAGGCCGGGCCTGAGCTGATTTGCATGTCCCTAGACTACCCGCCACGGAAGAGAGACGCTCCTGGCCTGGGTCACCAAAAGTGGACCTTGCCCAGGAGCACACCTCCAGCCCCTAAACCCACACAGGATACGCCCAGCCGCGCACTCCCTGGACGTAAGATGAGCGGCAGCCACGAGGCTACGCCAGGTGTACAGAAAGTGGGAGCAAGGCAGGGAGCGGACAGGCCAGTTCACAGGGGAGGAGATGCCAGAGAGGAGGTTCCACCCGCCCGAGGCTTTGGTTGCCAGGTTTGCACAGTGGCTCGTACCTTCAGTCGCTCTACTCGACACAGAGAGGGTGATGATGCTGCAGATGTTCAAACTGGCCGGACACAGCAGAGCTGGCAGGCGTCCTGGGCCCCCACCAGGCTGTGTGGGGTCCCAGGGGGTGCCTCCCCGAGCCAAGTCCACCATGCAGAGGTCTGAAGGGGTGCTGTGGTACATGCGGCTGGGCCCCCCACAGGCAGCACAGAGCACAGGCCCCGGGAGGCGGTACTCCTGCAGCTCAGGCACCAGACTCCCCGCCTCGTCCCAGCTGGCCTTAACAGCCAGCATCCGGCCTTGGTGGCCAAGCACCACCAGGCAGTCAGCGCGCACGTTGTGCACATCCTCCACACCCTCAGCCAGCGACTCTGTCCTCAAAGCCCCGATGAAGACGACGGGCTCCTCCAGGTGATGGAGGATCTTGGCAAGGGCCTTCGGGTCACCAGGGGCCAACCTGGAGGTGACCAGGGTCTTCAGGACCACACAGCAGAGCTGGCCATCCGGGAGACCACAGAGGACCACAGGTGACTCCAGGAGGGAGGCGTCCGCCCCAAAGAGCAGCCCAAAGAGGGTGTCCTCCAGCATGAAGCTCCCAGGGCCCTGTGGGCAGCCTCGCGGTGACACGCAGCAGAGCACTGGAAGGAAGCAGGGTGCCACAGGCTCCGTGGGGCTCCCAACCAGGGGGGTGCCGGTGGGCAATTCCACCTCGCCTATCTGGCATCCGGGCCTGGGCTCCTCCCCAGGACGAGGACACTCGAACAGCTGCACCTTCCACCGGGCTGGGCCCTGCGCCACGGTGACAAGCATGCCATCAAGTAGAGTGAAAGTACACAGCGTGGCCCCAGGCAGGGCACAGGTGTCTGGGTCCACGGTGACCACAGGACATGGGGGTTCACCGTCCTCACCATCCTCACTGTCTTCATCTTCATCGTCCTCATTGTCCCCACTGTCCCCGTCATCCCCATCGTCCTGGCTCATGGACCTTCAGGAACACAGGGAACCGTCAGGGCGTTCACACACTCTTCACAGCCTGCACACAGCATGCTGGGTCTGGGGTCTTCACAGGGAGGCGTCCCAGACCCTCAGCAGGATGGGGAAGACTTGGCAGGGAGCGGCTGGCCTGCCACATTGCCTCCCCCCTGCCCCAAGGACTGCTCTGCTTGGCACCAGTCATCCTGAGACACACACACAACAGCGTCCACCCAGGCTTCAACAGGGTTCAGACAGAAAGTTACTATCAGCGCAGAACTGTCGGACCCAAGGCCTAGTCTGTGACCCGACCTGCTACCTTTTTATGCCTTAAGCAGTACTGAGCAGATACTGTCAACTAGGCTCCACATGACTGGGAAGGGCCCAGCTCCCCAGTGTAGATTCCTCTGACCACTGACTCGCCAAGACCCACCTCGAAGGGGCGTCACCCCAGAGGAGAAAGGACCCAGCAAGGCCAGAGGGGCAGGATTCTACCCTAGGCTGCAGACTCAGCCGCCTGAACCCTGCTTCCTAAGGACTCTCCATCAAGAAGCACCTGTTAGAAGACGCAGGTGCTGGGGGCTGGCCGAGCTGCCATTCCCACACGTGCGAGCTGGGGAGCGCTTGTTCTGAACCCGATCCAGGGTCAAGCGGAGCAGGACACAGAGGTCACGGGGCGGGAGCTTGAGGAGGGCAGAGCAAGGTGGCCTCGGGCCAGAGCCAGCGAGGCGCCTGAGGCCGGGTCCGCCTCCTCCACGGGGAGGGTGATGGGTTCTGCCCAAAGCCCGGCGCCCGCTTCTCACCGGCTGGCCTGGTCCAGCGACAAACAGTAGATGCCCCTCCCGGCGCACAGAATGTACAGAGTCCTGCGAAGGGCCAGGAGCTCCAGGTGCCACACGGGACTCGGAAACTTGTACACCATCTGCACGGGCAGAAGCAGGCGTCGGGGTGGCGCGAGAAGAGTAAAGTTTTAACACGAAAGCGCCGGCCCGGGAAAGCAACCTTCCCTCCCCGCACCCGGGCCCCCGCCCGGCGCTCACGGTCAGCCGCCTGGCCTCCTGGTCGTAGACGTGGACGAGCTCGCTCCCGGTGGACAGGAAGATCTCCGCCCCGTGGCACAGCACGCGGGGCTTGCCCGCCGCCAGGCCCCTGAGCTGGCAGCGGAAGCGCGCCAAGTAGTCTACCCGCGGCGCGAGGCCGGCCATCCTGCAGCCCGGGGCTCGGGGGCGGGGCGGGGGTGCTTTCCGGCTGCCCACGTCGCGGCGCGGCCCCCGCCGTAAAGCGGCGCGGAGCCGTCGGGACCGGAAGGGGCCGGGGCAAGGAAAGGGCGGGGCCGGGCTGGGCTCAGGGTCCTGGGCTCCTGCGCGCGGGCTGCGACCAAGCTGGTGGACACAGCGTGGCTTAGCAACGCGTCCACGCGTTTAAAGGCAGACGCGGGAACCTCAGGGCTGCCACCTTCGGGGGCCCCGCTGGCTGCACCTGAAAAGTCTTCAGGGTTTGGGGAACGGCTGCACTCCGCTCAGGGCCCGGGAGAGCAGATATTCTCCCTCCGCGCTGCGGGGCCGCTCTGTGCCCAGGGGTTTGGGCGAAACTTGAGCAGAAGTACCCCTTCCCCCCCGTGCCTGAACACGAGCTCCCTTGGGAGTGTTGGCTTGACTGGACAATGGGGCTGGGCGCAGACAAATGGGGGTGGAGTGTGAAGACCGGCTGGTCCTGCAGGAGAGGGGCTCACCAGCAATCAGCCTGGGGGTGAGGGAGAAGCCAGGACAAGACACCTCTCCCCTCCCCCTCTGCATATCCTCCAGGGCTGTGGAGCGAGGTTCTGACCAGAGGGGCCAAGAGCTCTTTTCAGGATTAGAGACTTTATGACCCAGATGGTCCCTAAAAGCCAGTGGGAAAATCTCCAAGGCAAGACACCCCTAAGCAGGAGAGGCATCTGGGGGGCGTGGCCAGGCAGGGCATGTTGAAGAGGCCCAGCTGCCAAACGTTTGCTGGGCGTGGAAGCTAAGCTGACACCATAGAAGCTGGTGTGCCTGCCAAAACACACAGAACCACTAGCAAAAGTTCTAGTCGTCTTGTTGGGGCTGAGGTGGGCCCTACGCCAGGCCAGCGGCTATTCTAGCTTCTGGTGCTAGGATGGACACATGACTGGCATTTGCAGTCTGCTCTGTGCCTCTTCTGCTCCCAGGCAGTCTGGGCTGGAAATGCTCTCCTGGGTGCGGGGACATGAGGAAGACCAACACCCACTTGGGGCTTCAGAATTAGAAAGTGAGGACATGCTCCCTCCAAGTGACAGAGCACTGGATGTCTCTCCCAGTACACGTCCTCGTGAGCCACAGGCTCACACAAGTCCCCATCCCAGTCTGTTTCCCAACTCTGAAGGGGCTACGCCAGGAATGTTCTGTGGGGAAGTGGATTTGAGAGGTGGTGGGCTGAGCTGCACAGGGCTCAGCTCTGTTAGTTAGCCCTGACTGGACAGGCCGACTGCAGGCGCTGTCAAAGGGTCACTCCTCTGTCCTCCTCCCTTTGCTCAGGCGTGACGTGGGTTGCAATCCTGACCCCAAGCCTAGGAAAGCCCCACACTGTGATGACTGATGATCACATGGACTTGCCAAGCACAGAGGGGAGCTTTTGAGTGCTGGTCCCTGGAGGTTTTCAGACACGAGCAAAGGGCTGAAGGCCAGCCCACAGGGCTAAGAGGTGACATGGAGCAAGGGGGTCTCTTGTATGTTTGTGCAAGGTGCACACTCCTGGCAGGAAGCCTGCAAGAGAGCAGAGCATGTGGCCGAGTCAGCAGCAGCAGCATCTTTCTAAGGTAAACTCACCTCCAGAGGGGAGGGAAATCTTGGCGTGCAGGGTGCCGTTCACAGGCAGCGGGAGTTGCTGCATGGCAGGCAGGAGCCCAGGGCTGTTTCCCAGCCATGCGCTCCATTTGCTTCATTCCCTGGGTAGGGGGGAGCAACACAACCTCTCCGCTTCTGAGAACCGAGTCAGCAGCTGAGGTCTGGTGCATCAGGACAACCCAGAACTGGGAGCTGTGGCTGTTGAGAACAGTCATCTCAGGGACAGGACTGCAGGCCCGGCTAAGGGCCCCGCCCAGAGCCCAGAGCCAGGCCAGGCTGTGGACACTCAGACATCCACAGGGGGTCTGTTTTAGATCCTTGTTCAGGGAGCAACGAGTCCCCAGAGGATGATGCAGTCCTGAAAGGTGCAGACTGGCCAGCAGCCATATCAGAAGGTGGCTCCTGGCTGTCACCTGATGGGGCAATTCAGGCAGATAGCCTGTTACCTCCAGACCTCGTTCCCCTGAACCTGTGCTGTCTGGGGAACTCCAGACTTCCTCCCTCAACTACTGCCTGGCTGCATGCACCTGTCCCCCACACAGAGGCCCAGGAGCAGCCGCCTGGCTGGCAGGTAGAAAGACACAGGAAAGGAACCTGAGGGAGGCCGGGCACACCTTGCTCCTCCTCTATCCAGATGCTACACTGGAAGCCCAGTGCAGAGGGGCCGGACAGGGGGTGGGGTCTCTACCCTTCAATGGCCCAAACCCATCAGTGGAGGGCAGTGATGTGCGGAGGAAGTTGTCAAGTTACTGGACTGAGGCTTGGCACCGGGAGAGGCCTCAGCCAGGAAATGACAAGACAGGTGCTCAGCAGGACCTTCGTATGTAGGACAGGAGTCCGGATGATGCTAATGCAAACCCAGCTCATGCACACCTGCCAGCCCCAGTGGGCAGCCGACCGTGCTCACCGGACAGAAACGTACTCAGTCACCCCTCCAGGGGTCACAGTGCCTTGGTGGCAGGAGGCTGTGTCCACGTTAGGGCAGGTGGGGCTGGGGCCCCCTGCCCTGTGCAAGGTGAGGTGGCTGAGCTGCCTGAGCCCTCTGGCAAGACAGCCGCCATGCCCTTATGTTGAGCTCTGCGTCTCTTTGGCCAATATTATGAAGCACATTACTGAACAAAGGGTGACTCAAAACCGGAAACAGAGAAATCACAATGCTTTTTCTTTAGCTAAAAAACAACAGAAAAAGAATCACGCAGTTGCCACAACTTCAGAGTGAAGAAAACAGTGGAAGAGAAAAGGAAGCCGGCGTGGTGGACAAAGGCAAGAGCAAGTAGGAGAGACCTTTCGTGGGGGCGAGCAGCGAGGTCTCAGAGGTTGGATGGCCCTCCCCTGGAGCTGGGAGACAACAGGGGTGCAGCACGGGGCTGGGGGACACCATGCCCATGCACACCCTCACATCTGATCGTGGAACAGACAGGAAGGGGCTGGAGCTCTGCTGGTGCAGCTGCCCAGAGCAAGGCCAGACAGTCCCAGCAGCTGGGCTGGGAGACGCGCGAGTGGGCGCAGAGCTTCAGACGGCTACTCTGCCTCTCCTGGCCCTCCAGAACTAACAGCTCTGCCCTGGCCAGGCCCAACCCAGCCAGCCTCCGGCCCCAAGAACAGACAAGGCTGTGCCTTTCACTTTATGTCCCATGGCAGGTGGGCCTGGAGGTGCCAGGCATGGCCCTCACCATGAGAGGCCCACACTGTGTTCTCTTATCTACAGCCTGCCCTTCTGCTTACAGGGCCGACATATGATGAAGTCCCCAGCATGGTCATGTTAGCGCTAGCCTCTCCTGTGGGTGCAGTGCAGCTCAGAGTCAGCTCTGGTTAAGGCAAAGGGGCATCAAGATGCCCACAACTCCCGGAGCAAGGGCCAGACCACAGCCTAGTCACAGAAGAAATCAGGGACCCCAGGGCACATGTGCAAAGTCAAACCATGACCTCTGTCCTAGGACGGCCCATACCTCACACCATCAGCAGTGTCAACTTTCTGATGCCCCCATGAGCTGTTCCATGTGGTCCTCACAGCAGGCATTGCCCCTACCCTTCATCTGGAACTGTCTCAGGGGCCAGGCAGGACAACGGGAAGGAACAGTGTGCAGGGCGAAGGGGACCAGAGCCGCTGCCCTGCTCAGCGGCAGCCCCCCTGCACTCCTGCTGGGACTGCCGTGTCTGCAGCGTTGTGGCTGGGCGGCCGCGCAGAAGTCTCAGGCACTGAGGTTTACTTCTGAGGAAACTGACTGTCGGCCTCATCCACACTCAGCCACCCTGCACACATCTGCAGGGACTCACTGAAGGTGGGGGAAGGAAGTGGACACTAGTCTCTCTCTCTCTCTCCCCTTTTATGCAGTTTTTATCTTAAAAAAAATAATAAATAGTCTCCTGGGCAGGAATTACTGGTAACTGTTATTACAACCAATGCAGATTTTCCAAGTCCCACCTGGATGTGGGGTGAGAGCAGGAAAAAGGGTGGGAAGATTAATCTGCAGATCGAGGAGACCGGGGCTGGGGAGCCCACAGCCACTCGCCATAGCAGCAGGGGAGGGAGGGGCCCTCACAGGCAGGCTCGGCCCGAGGCCCACCCAACACCAGGGAGGGTCAAGAACAAAAAGCATCCAAAAGGAAGGAAAAAGAACGCTGGGAGGCAGCAGCAAGCCCTCCCCGCGCCCGCCAGCTCCAGGCGACGGCTGAGGCACCGGGTCCTTCTATCACCAAGGGGCTTGTGCATCCAGGAGAGGCTGCCCTGCGCCTCCACCAGGAGCCGGGCTTCATCCCGCACGGCTGCAGCCTGCCTCCCTACCTCCAGCGAGGCAGCTGGTGCCAAAAGCTCCGTGGGTCAGAGACCCTGGGCCACCAGCCCACCCTGCCCTTCAGGGCTGCCCACGGTGGGCACAGTCACATCGATCCTGGCTTCAGGGAGAGCAGGGCGACCCAGTCCCGCTGGCGGGGCCTGGAGCCCTAGGTCCTAGGAAGGCTGCACATCTCGCAGTGGCCGGTGCCCGGCTGGTTCATGAAGGTGCAGTGCTGGCAGGCCCACATGGAGGCTGTGGTGGTGTGCGTGGAGCCCCCAACGGCTCCGAACTCATGGAGGCCTGGAAGGGGCACGCCGACTGTGCCTGCAGAGCGGGAAGAGAAGCAAGCATTCAGCATTTCTGCATGGCCAAGATGTCGTCTGTCCATGTGTCTGTTACAGCTTGTGGAGAGAAATGGGGGCTAAAAGCAACACCTACAGGAATGGACGGACGGGGCTCTGGGATCCCCAGCGGTGGGTACCCTGCTCACACACAGAGTCCTGCCAATAAAGCTGTCAGCTGCGACCCGCCTGCCCCCTTGCTGTACCTCCCCTCTTACTGCCGAGGGGGGTTACTCTGGGTGGACAGCCACAGCCTATCCATCCCCTCAACGAGCATTCGATCATTTCTAGTTTTGAGCTGTTATGAACAAGCTACCACGAATATTCCCGCACAAATATTTGTGTGCGCCTGTTTTCCCGTCTCTTGAGTAAAAGCCTAGGAAGGGCTTCCTGGGTGACGACTGCCCTGTGATGTTTCGAAGACACCGCCAGGCTGTGTGCACTCTCACCAGGGCACTCCAGGGGCCCAGCTGCTCTGTGAGCTTCCCAGCACATGACACTGTTGTTGTCCCATCATTACTGTGCTATGAGCATGTCACGTGCCTCATCTGCTTTAGTCTGCGTTTCTCTGATTATATAGAACCATTCCTCTCTCTCTGTCACCCAGCCTTTACTCCTGCTCTTTGTTTTGATTATTAAGGGATTCTCTATATATTTAGATATGAGTCCTAGATCATACGTACATGTCAAGCATTCTCTTCCAGTCTGTGCCTTTCCATGTTAAGTGTTCCACTTGTTCAAGGCCAACTGACCTCTGTCCTATCACAAGACCCTGCATCCCGCCTAAAACAACCTCTGTCCACCCCAAAGTGCTGAAGATAAGTCACCTTGTCGTTTTAAATAAATGCTTTTTAGTTTCAGCTTTTACCATGATGTCTGTGACCCACTTGAGCAGATCCTTGTATCTGGTGTGCCCTGCAGCAGCCAGCTTTCCCTCTGAACAGACAGATAACCACTGTTTCATTCCACTTTCTTGACGAGGCCGTCTTCCCCCCATCTGAGTGCTCAGCTGCCGTGTCATCACCAGTTCCCAGTCCTCCATCTGGTCCACCAGGCTATTTATTCTTACACCAATACCATCCTGTCTTAAATCACTGTAGCTTTACAGTTTTGAAATCAGGTGGTGCATGTTCTCCAACTTTTTTGGTCCTTTTCAAGACTGTCTTCTAGGGCCTCTGCATTTCCAGATAAATTTTGTATCTTATTTTTCACCTGCCCCCTCATCCCCAAATCTATGAGGATTTTGATTGGACTATACTGATCAATTTGGAGGAAAATCGACATCTTAAAAATGTACTGAGCCTTCCAACCCAGAAAGATGGTATTTCTTTCCATTTACTTAGTACTTCTTTTGGCAAAATGCTAGCTTTCCTCAAACAGCTAAGTCTTACGTGGCTTCCATTGGATGTCTCCTTAGGTGCCTTGTGTCTTATGATGCAAAGTGAGCGCTGCTCACCACCGAGGAGCTCCCTTGGCAGAAGCTGCAGGCGGTGGTACCGACTCTGGCTGCTGCTGTGGGGCTCATGCCTGGCACAGCTGGGGCTCCCCACCCTTGCGGCCCCAGCTCCTACAAGCTCTCTAGCTTTAGGTTCCCATTTAGTGGAGATGGTGAAAACATGCTAAATGCTCAGAATGAAGCCTTTCAGATGTAGTTTTCCTTTCCCCCAACCAGGATAATGCATTTCCAGGACAACCTCCTGGCCTGCAGGCCCCGTGAAGCTTCTCTGTACCCTCAGTCTCTTCTGGTAGTCTTTCTGGGACAAGAGAGAAGACTCCAAAACATTAATGCCTGCTGCAACCAATGTTCCTGTGGGAAGGTTCAGAAAATAACCCTGGCGTAGGAGCGGGGAGAGCCCGCTGCCTGGGAGAGTTATCCCACGTGCTAAGCGCCGCTGGCCACCACCACACCACAGCCCCCCGAGGACCTGAGGTCACAGGGTCTCACTTCAGGGAATCTGGTGGGAACAACTCACGCTGTCCCAGAGCGTCTGAGCAGGATTTCAGAACATGGGGCAAGCAGCACAGTCTGCACGTCTGGCCGGCCATGGTCTCAGCCAGGTGTGGTTTTTGGAACTGTACACAATGGAAGCTGAACAAAAAGCACCACACCACCACCACTAAGGCCCTCAGGCCACTGAGCTTCTAGGTATTTCAGCATAGAAAGAGAACAGGAACTCTCCACGAGGCTCCCTTGTGGCTTAGATTCCACTGAAGGCTTTCTTTGCTATTGGCTCTAACATCTACCCACTATTTTGAGAAAATGGTATAAACATTTTTTGATATTATTTTCAAGGATTTCTTATGAGGGCATCCAGTGTTTCTCAAAGAAACAAGGAGAAGAGTCATGAACCCTGCCTGCTGTTTTGCATTCTGGGCCTGACGGACCCTTGCAGGGCATGAGCCCGGTGCAGCTGCGTGAGCCTGCCAGCCCCAGACCGACAGGCTGCAGGCCCTCACTAGGTGGCACTGTGAGTGAACCAAGCTCCTGGAGACAAGGTCCCCACATTCTGCTCTGTACCTTGTTTCCTCCCTATCAATCGAGAAAGCTCTGAGGACTGGCAGGAAAAGGGGAGAAAGAAAAAGCCTGAGGAGACCAAAAGGGCTCCATCCTCTCAACACATATGTGAATATAGTTTCTGTTTATCTAATACAACTTTCAGATTGTTCCCAAGATGCTTGAGACGAGTGGATCTGGTGTGCACACAGGTAAGAATTCAGAGCTCCACACCGGCGATCTGTGGACTTTACAGCACATAAGACAAGCAATGAGCAGCCCCCTGGGGCCTGGCAGAGGTCAGCTGTGCCTAATTGCTCACAATGCCCAGCAGAATGCGTCTGGGTCGGGTTTCTAGGCTGCAGGAAGTACTGGAGACTTGCAGAAGAACACATGTCCAGCCCTCTGGGCTCTGGCAACGGAGCACGAGGCCGTGACCCTTGGGACCAAGAACAGCGAGGACACTCACTGCACAGCTGCTCAACAGTGGCCCACTGCTCAGACTTCTTCCACGTCTGGGCAAGCTCTTCATTTCTGGTCCTCACGGCCTCCAGCAGCAAGCTGATGCTGTCCTGCAAGAAGCCAAAACAGAAGGTTCCAACTTGCTCTGCGTCTGGTGGTCAGACTTTTCTTAATAGGTTTCCTCCTCCCCAACATTAAGACATACTTTAAGGGGATTTTTACTAACCTCATAGGCTGACACTATGAAATGCAAAATATACACTTGGGTCTATAAATACAAGTGCTAAAGTGAGATAAAATTTAAATTCCTACCAAATAGCCCCAAGCTGGCTGCTGTGCCACTGTTACGGGGGATGTGTGCTCAGGTGCTGGGTCATCACAGCTAGTGTCCCTCCTGCCAGAGGCTCAGATTAGTGGGCAGGAGCCCCGTGGCTCAGAAGTCTGTCCTTTCCCCTCATATTCTCCCTCTGTCTTCTCAGCCATGTCTTTAAAATGCACTCTATACCCTAGGCCTTTAGAGTGGACATGCAGAGAACTGAAATAGTTCATATAACTAGAGATTTATAAAGCCTTCAGGGAGTTAGTTCTCAGGACCTACAGAATAAGTTTTCTAATGGGTGACTGTAATTACTGGGCATTTACCAGCAAGGAGGCCCCACTGAGAAGCCAGCTTTCCACACCTGTCCAGCTGGACAGGCAGCGGCTGACCCTTTGGTCAGAGGTGCAGCAATCTAGGCTTCACAGGGAAAGCAAAAGCCAGTGGGAACTCTCAGGGGGCCTAGTGTCAAGTATCAGCAGTGAGTAGTTTGTGAATGAAATATAGACACATGATAAACCCAGCAGGATAGAAAACAAATGCCGACAGGCCACCTGACCTGGAAGAGCAGAGGGGAGGGGGGCCTCCATTCTATTCTGTCACCTCTGGGGAGACACACTGAGTCAGGGACGCAGGGGCTCAGAAAAGAACTCCCTTCTCTCTCTCTGGCATTTCCTTGGGTGTCAGGCAGAGAAAAGGCCAAAGGCCAGGGTACCCACAACATGGCACATGCCAAGGGCCTGGCTAGAGCCACTGCCTGCTGTCCCCACACAGAGACAGCAACTGCTGACTGGGACACCTGCCCTCTTATTCCCTGGCAGTGTGTCTTAATGCCACCTGTGCAGCTGTGTACTTGGGACCTGGGTGCTGCCCAACCTGCTGGGCCAACGTGGTAAAACCAGTCAGTTTGGGAGGAGGTGAGACACATTAAGCGGCAGAGGCTGTGATTCTGAAACAGGATGGAAGGACTTAAAATTGTTGGACCCCTCATGTTCCATGACAGAAGACACAGAGCTAGACTACCTCTGCATTTGTTTTTTGATTCTAATGAAAAAACCTCTACACATCATGGGGGAGAGGGGGCTGCAGACACCTAGGAAGCTGTTTCAGTGCAAATGATAAAGGTGAAAAATTCATCTTTCTACCAATTAACTCCCTTGTGAAGAGACTGCCCACAAGATGCAGTAGGACTTCGGCCCAGCCCTCAGCTGCACTTGGCTTTGTGATGGAAAGGAAGCACCTCTTCATAGTCAAAGCCCACCTGGGCCAGAGCCAGGCGCTCTACCCACAGCCATGCACACTCAGGCCTGTACCTGCAGAGGCATTACTTCGTTGGTGACCAGAAACAGTAGGAGGTGGAAATCCGAGACAGTATCCAGGAACACGGATGAGGTATTCTGGGACAAATAGGTGGCCAAGCTATGGAAGTCCTAGAACGATGGGGCAGAAGAGAAGAACAGACATGAACATCCCACTACAATTCCGCAGTGCCAGGCCTGGAAGACAGCTGCTTTCCTCCTGTGACAGTGGGACACAGCACTGATGGCCGCTTCTCTGACTGCTAAGGGGACCCAGGGACAGAGGGACACACAGCTGCAGAATAAGCTGTGGCCCTCTTCTCCCAGGAAAATGCTCTCAGGACATCTGACTAAGAAGTGTAAGAAAGCAGGTTTACAAAGCTGCTCCAGCTGTGAGACACGTTCAAACAGATGAGGGACACCCCTTCTCTCCAGGGGGCTTCACTGGGGCCAGGAGTCCTGCCTGCCTTCCCTGCCTGGTTGCACGCTGACCAGGGCAGCATGACTGTCAGGAGGAAATGCATATGTGTGCGCACAGGGGATCACGCAACCTTAATGCCTTCAGCAGGACTAAAGAAGAAATTCTAGAGAGCCTCCTGAAAAGTGGCTCTGCACCTCCATAAGTGGCCCAAGTCCCTGTGCAGATGGGCAGAGAGGAGACCAAAGCATCACAGAGGTTTGGTAAATGAACACTGCTTCAGAAGAAAATCCTATTTTCTGCAATACCTGGTAACAAGTTAGGATCTAAGAACCAATGTGCGTTCACAGACGACCTATGTGGCACGTACAGGCAGCCACAGCAATTCTGGCCTGGCCTGGTCCGCCAGTGAGTAAAGGCCATAATTGAGGAGGTGACGAGTGAGATTAGCACCAGGTGCCAGAAAACCCAGGTGGCCAGGCTGCGAAAGGCCCACACAGCTCCGGCAGCGCCTGAGAAATGCAGCAGGTTGGCAAGACGGGGCCAGCACAGAGCAAACAGTGGTGCCAAGACAGCTCCACAAAGAGCGCTCCTAACAATCAGACACTAAAACAGCTGTTGGAAGAGGACATAAGGCGACAAATAAATTTTGGGGAGAAGAAAGAAGAAGTCGGCTGAGAACGGTCCTTCTAGCAAATCTGGATGCTCACAGGGATTTGCCTTTGTGGTGCCTGTCATCCTTGGCCCTGGACAGGGTCCCGCAGCCCCCAGGGTCTCAGGAACGGCCTAGCTGGGCTCTGTCTTAAGAATGAATCAGGAGAGTTTGAAAGTTTGGGCTTTCTGAAAGGACAATACAGATGCTAGAAAAATAAGTCGTAGTTACTTTAAATTATGTTTTTAAAAACAAAAAGCTTACCTGTGTCTCACCCAACACATCCCGGTTTTCAATAGGAAATGGATTTTGTGAAATAGAAAAAGTATAAACTGGATCCTTGGGGAAAGTTGTTGTGATCTAATAAACAAAAACACAAACCGAAGATCAATTGTGCTAAACGGACCGTGGGCAGCCCTCCAGTGCCCGAAGCAGCCCTGAGCATCCCCCCTCCCCGCACCCTGAGCTACTCATAGCAGCAGCAGCCTAGCAGCTCTGCACTGGAGGGAACAGTCAACTATTAGTGCGACCCTTAGCTGAACATTCTCAAACTTCAACTCTGGAAAGCGAACTAAAAAATCATTTTTATCCTCATTTTTAAGGTCGTAGGCCACATGGGTAGTTCCTGTACGCCAGCCCCTTTGACACCTAACCCAAGCCCCGCAGCACCAGGCAGGGCGCAGCTTCCACGCGACGAGCCGTGGATGATGACAGAGACGACATGGAGAAGGCGAGGAGCCATCTCAGCAACTGCCACTGTCATTGTCACTCGGCCTGCAGGACACAGCACAATCAGCCTGGGTGGTCTCGAGAGGCGCAGCAGCCTCCAGTGAGCTCACTAGGGCCCTTTGAATTCTCCACCACTGCCCCGCGCAGTGGGGTGTCCAGGCAGGAAGACCAAGGCCCTTGAGGTGCAGGGCGCCACTCTCCTGCTGCCCCCTGGAGATAGACTGGAGTCAGGAACCTGTGTCCCAAGGGGAGCCTAAGCCCTTCATTTGGCACAGACATGCTTTAGTGACCACAGAGTGCATTCAAACCTAACACATAATCAATAGAAGCTACAGGGACAGTGGTAAGTGTGCAAGAATCAATACAGACACAGCTTTTCATTTCTCCTGGCAGACCCCCCTCCCCAAGCAAGTCCCCAAGTGTGAGCCATCAAACACCTTTCGGTTGACACAGCTCTTCCTCTAAATATGACACCAGTGGCAGCAGATGACAGTCGCCCAGATTTAGGGTAGCTATTCTGGTTCCTCTGGGACTATTTCTAAAGAATGAAAATGTTGTTCTGGTCTGTTCTCTACATCAGCAAAGGCAGCACACTGTTTCAGGCCGGCTGGCCCAGGGTGAACTGCGACTGCACCAGCATCCCGAAGGATGCACTGAGCCGCCAGCTGCATCCCAGGTCTCAGCCCCACGGGCAGCCGTGTGGACTGGAGCTACCGTGCCACATACCATCTGCGTGGCCTGTCAGCTATGATCCTAGGCCTTTCTTCACCTGAAAGATAAAGATGCCCTGAGTACCTAGGCCCCAACACTGCTGTGAGGATTAAAATGCCCAGACACGCAAAGCCCCAGAACGGCCGGCACACGCGGGGCCGAGTCTTAGAGGCTGTCATGGTTCTAAAGACTGGAGGGGCTGTCCATGCTGCACAAAGGCCTGTGGACCACTCAGGTCCTTCCCTCTAGGGAGCCGGAAGGAGTAGAGCTCGGCAGGAACAGGATGTGCACCAGTAAGTAAGGAAGCGCTTGCACCTGTGACCGCCCCATGGCGAGGGAGAGCCAAGACTCACGAGCAGTCTCCGAATACAGACACCTGGGGAGAGGATGCAGGGCTTCCAACACCTCATTTTGTGCTTAAACCCTCTCCCTAACTAGCCTGTCTCGGGTCATCTATCTGGCACCCAGACACCTCCAGAGCACCTCCACAGAAGCCCAGGGAACATGGCCCACCCCCTCCCAACTAAATAGCTGCCTGGTCACAAGGTCTGAGGACATCAGACGGCCTGGGTCAGGGACCAGGTGAGGGGCTGAGTACACCTGTCTGGGAACCTGCTCTCAAAGGACTATTCAGCCTCTGTCGCCAGGAACAGGAACAGAGAGAGCAGCTACCACAGAGCAGCAGGTTCTGGCAGCAACCACGTGCTACCATGGAAGGACTTCATGAAGGAGGGCTGAGCTCCTTTACACAGGGAGGGTGGGGCTGCTGGAGAGGAGGCCTGAGAAAGCTGGCTTTGCCTCACGCAGATGCCTCCTACGTGTGTGCCATCAATCTGTTCTCATCTTAATTACACCCTAGGTAGTCTAAAACACAGATGCCTTTGAGGCCTAGGTAATAAATATGTTCTTGGAAGGGAGCATCGACAGGCACAGCTCAGGGACCTGCTGCTCCAAATGCAATGGTACTTTACAACCTGAACCACATGACCTCCCCAAGTCCAAGTGCAGCCTGAACGAATGCTGGCAGGCAGCAGTTAGGAAATGTGCCGCCTCCCGCCCCTTTGGACAGAGCTCCGACTGCTGCAAACGTTTTGGGCTCCCGTCCTGCAGCACTCCGCTGCCCTATGGCCTGGGGCCACATCTCCACAACCAGAGCAAGCCTCCAGAAAGGAGCTGAGATTTCAGGGAAGATGCGTTGGCACCAGACCCCCTTCTTGGCTCCTAAAATTCCACCCAGGAAACTGCACTATGCCCTCACGCAAGGACTGTCCTGGCTGTGCCTCCCAGGAACGAGCCCGGCCAAGCAGCGGAGCCGTGACCAGGGTAGCATCTGTGCCCACTGCACAGAGACCCATGCTGGGGCTCACTGACCTCCAGAGGCTGGTTGGCCAGGTTTAGTTTACAAGACGTTAACACTTAAAGTTCTTAAGGAAATAACAAGATTGAAACTAAAAAAATAGCCCTTAAAATTGCAAGCTTTTCAGGGTTGCCAGCTCAGCAAATTCAAGCCCCTCCTGCATGCCTGTCCTGCACCAGGCGGAGGCCGCTGTCAAGCTGCAAGGCACCCTCACAAGGACACCGCGAGCAGCCCTGACCCCCACTGTGAGCCGAGGCAGGGTGGGGAGGTGACACACACTCACGTCTATGATCAGGTACTCCACAGGCAGGGGGCGGGCCAGCTGGGTGATCTCGTTGCCAAACTTGTCTATGTCCTGAAACAGAAAACGAAGGTGAATGGCATGAGTGAAGGTGTGTTGGCCAGTGACATGCTTGTCTCACCTTGTAAATTATGATTTTTGTTGAAGTGTATGAAAGCAGAAAGGAAAATGTGCACATTTTTGCAAAGAACCCACCTTTCATCATTTCTTGGAGCTCTTTACGATGGCCATAACCTTGGAAAGCAGCTGGGCTCCTGGCTGAGAAGGCGTCTCCACTGGGAGCCACTCCAGCCCTGCCCGTGGCCTGGCATGAACACTGCCTACAGCCCAGCCCAGGGCCCCACAGGCCACATCTGTGCCCTTCTCCACACTCCATGGCCTCCAAAGCCAAGTCTGAGTGCTAACTCTTAACAATTTTACTCATACCTCTGAAAACCCAACTTTATGGGAACTTAATACTTGTGTGTCAATAAAATAAACACACACAAATGAGTACACATACAAATATGCAGACACAGAGAAAACTCTCACTGCCGATCTGTCGAAGTCTAAATTTGTTTTGCTTTGTCTAACGCACAGAACATAAAGTTTAATTATGGGGGAAAAGTGGCCAGCATATGTTCATTAATCATAAAATGACAATTAGATCTGATTTATGTCAGACACACTGAGTTCAAACAGCTCTAGAAATAAATTCATATGAACCAATGCTTTTCATTAAAGATTCTGCAAGAGAGGCTAATGTTTTCTACCTAAATCATCACTTAACATTATATAAATCATTCACTGAGTCACATGTAAATCATACATCCGTTAATTCCCAATTATGGGGCCTTATATAAACATTTATGTTTATTAAAGCATACAGATCCACAGGGACACCAGGTGGATCTCTCTGAGGGGTACAGGGTGTTGCAAGGCCACCCCTGCACTCCCCAGGACGTCAGAGGACCATGCCATCCTGGGACACAGCCTTCACAGTCTGCTCCATACTCACACCAAGTCCAGTATTCTAACAGGGAGCCCAGAGCCCCATTTGGCCCTGGTCCTTTTGTTTAGAAATTCAAATTTCTAGCCTGCAACGCATCTCGGTCTATCCATACCTTCCTTACCTGTCTCTGTAACCTAGAGTAGCCAAGAAGAACCTGCCCCTTTGCCCTCCAAGAAAATGGTCCAAATACATGCAACCAGCTAGCTACACCAGGGGCATTAGCACCCACCAAAGGACAGAGTCCTGGAAGCGCCACACAGCTCCGTCTCATGCCTTCCTCTGAAGCTAGAATTACTTTCCACTCCGCTTGGGTCAGTCACTTGTCCTTCCCTGTGACAGGTGGCTGCCCTGTGCTCGTCTCTACAGCAGCCAGGTGGAACATAGCTTTCCATGACTCCACCGGCTTTGACAGGGGCAACCCGAGATATCAACCTGATAAGTGGGTCCTGGGGACCGAGGAAGCAGCAGTTTCTTGAAGGAGGAGATATGGTAGGAGGCAGGAATCAAATCTAATCAAACTAAATCACCATTTCCAAAAATACAGACTTGCCCCTACAAGAAATAATGTGCAACAAATCATACATAATTAGCCCACCTGGAATTCATCTCCAAATCTAATGAAGCTCTGATATGCAGAAACATTTTTCTAGCACCTGTTCGCTTTAATCTTCCTGTCTAGGGATTTTTCTTGTTAAATGCCCCTCTATCTTTTTTTGTGTGTCCTGCTATTCTCTTTCAGATTTAACTATCCAACTGCACCTTTCAGTTCGCCAAGAAAATAAAGGTGTTGCATCCCTCTCTCTTCCCTAGGGGAAAAAACAGGTAACTTCTCTCTCTCCCCCATGCCTTCACTCAAATGTGTTCGGCAACCAATCCCTGGCCCTATACACCATTTTAAAAGGCAATTACTTTTTATGTGCGTTAGTGGATGTCAGGTTGAACACTCAGAGGAAGACGTCTTAATTCTAAGTCGGGCAGCTGTCAAGGTGTCAGCTGTTTTATCTCCACCTGCAGCAAAACACTGGGCAAGTCCAAAATCAAGGTCCCCAAAGCCTCAGCACCTGCTATTGGCCACGTCTGGAAACAGCGGCACCACGGTTGTGACATCAAATGGCAATGCACAGATCTCTGTCTGTTAGCTCCAAGGCACAGGGGCTTTGTGCCAGGATAAGGGCAAACTCCACTGATTGGGCGGCACCATCTTGCTTTGGAAAAGGCAAACGAGATCCTTAACATACTGCTTCTCTTTTTACAGAGCTGGCACAAAGAATAGCCAGCGACAGTCAGCAACGGGGCGGCTCCACGGCAGACATCACAGGATAAGGCAGGAAAAGACAAGGTTCTCAGAACCAAGTTCCTGAAAGAATCATCATTTAGGAGAGGCCAGTGGACAAGCACCCATAGAGCGCCTGCACGTGCAGAGAGCCAGCAGTTGATACTTCTTCAGCAGAGAGGCCAGACACTGCATGCATGTGGGCACAGGGTCCCCAATGCCTGGGGAGGGAATGAAGTGCTACCAACATGAGCTCGTCTCCCTGAGATCTGAGAGCTGGTGAGGGGTGCAGTGTCAGAGACAGGGCCGTCCACAGAACTTGGGACCTTAGCATCAGAATGTGTACTAAGGTCCTTGGGGAGCCCTTGCGGCCACAGGCCCCTGCCCCGACAGCAGACTCATGCTGAGTGAGATGCCATCTCCAACTCAAGGGAAAGAATGAAAACTAAGCTTGAAGGTTTCAAGGACCACAAAGTTCTATTTCCTAAACCGGGATATGATGCTGATACGTTGTTCAGAATCTCTTTTCTTTTTGGCAATTTCTTGATCAACTGATAAATTTTCCTAATGCTAGAAGCAAATATAATCTCCTATGATTAAACATTTGTTTTCAAATGGTTGAAGAGTGCACGGTCTTGCCCTAACAGATACAAAAATGTATTATGAGGCTATAACAAATAGATAAACAGTGGATGGATTATGGATCTCGATGTCAAATTAAATCATAAAAACACTACAAGAAAATGTAGGTAAATACATTGTTTAGGGGAAAAGAATTACTTTCCAAGTGTGATGACAAAGGCAGAAATTACAATGAAGATGGATGTTTGGAATCAGAAAATAAAACATCTTCTTAGTATGAAAAGTATAAAGAAAATGATAGCCTACGTGTTTGCAAGATATGACCAGAGGTTAAGACCTCACAAATTAATGCAAATGTGAGCGATCATTTCACAGACTCCTAAGTGCACAGATGCAACACACAAAGACAACAGCCACTGGGAGGCGGGGATGAGGAGGCGGACACCCCGAACTGGTCTGCAGCAGAGCCTGCAAGGGGCCGTGGAGGAGCTTTGGGAGAATGCATACAGCCCTTGAAATACGTTATCCCTGAACAAAATAATGCTGGCTCTGGGAATTTGTCACCAGTAATTTAGAGCACATGTGAGCTCATGCGGAGAGGAAGCTCCTGAACGGCCCACAAAGCTCGGCTGGCAAGCTCCAGACTCTGGGACGAGCCTGTGACCAGATGAGGGCCAGGTCAGCAAACAAGGGCTATGGCAGGTGCTCCACAGACACTCAGAGAGCCCCTATCCCCTCCACAGCCAGCTCCTTGAAGGATGATGCCCTCTCTCCACTGCAGCCACTTGTCAGTTGTCCCTGCCCTCTCCACTGACCCCACACATACCCTTCATGCCAGGAAGCTACCTGACTGTCCCCTGCACCTGGGCCAGCTCCCTAAAAGCAATGTCTGTCCAGCAAGCTCTTCATCCTCTGAATAACCTCAGTTCTCTCCTTAATTTCAGGGCTTTCTATGCAGATAACCTTGAGAATGGCATTCTCAGTCCACACTGCTCGACTGCCTTCCTGTGCCATACCTCAAACTTCACACAGGCACCTGAACGCACCCCTGTGCTGCCCTCTCTGCTGCTGACCACAGCCTATGGCTCCAACACCCGCCACTTGCCCAGACTGCAGACTTGATTCCATCCCGGGCTCCTGCACAACCTCTCCATCCCCACAGGCCACAGGAAGCAGACATGCCACCTGGCTCAAGCACCAGCCTTCTCACGGGCTTCCCAACTCCGTGCCCAGAAGGCCTCTTTTCCCACGGTGACCTCTCCTCCTGCACTCATGCTGGCCCGGGCCATCTCCCATCTTGCCTGCACCCTCTCCCGGCCTAGCCACTGGCACTTGGTGCTGCTATTGCTAAAAAAGCCTCCTGCCAGGAAAATGCTTTTATTTTTTAAGCACTGCGGCCGTGAGGCTGTCGGATGACTTCACCTTCGTGGTCTATGAGTTCTGGGACACGGAGGAGGCGTGGAAGAGGCACCTGCACAGCCCACTATGCCGGGCGTTCTGGCATGTCAAGGTGGACACGCTGAGCCAGCCCGAGGCCCTCTCCAGGATCTCGGTGTCAGCTGCTTGGTGCATGGTGGGCCACGACTGACCAGCCCCCAGGCCCTGAGGATGAACCTGCCACCCGACCCTCTTCTTATAAAGGATGTCCCCTCTTTTCTAGAAACTTTGGTATACAGGCTGTCTTTTCAATATATTTCCAAATAGCAGTGTGTTTCCCTGCTGTTGGAGGTGAAGGAGAACCCCTCCCCGGCACCCCCCACCTCTGTTGTCTGAGCTGCTGGGCCCTGCTGAAGCCAGGGGTCAGTGGGGATGGGAGGCTTCCTTTAGCCCGCCCTCCACCTCTTCCTTGCCACCCCCACCCCGGCTGAATGTCCACACATGACGAACCCCCCCATCACCCGCCTGCCCTGGCCTCAGCAGGACGCTCCTCGCCACTGCCTCTCACTGTCCCGGTTGACATTCCTCTCCCTGGTAGGAGCCGAGACCCTGTAAGGCCCAGCCTCGGCCTGTGCCACGGGCAAACAGCTGCTGCCAGGCTAGGCACCAAATAAACTTCACTGGGAACAGCAAAAAAAAAAAAAAAAAAAAAAGCCTCCTGCCTCCGAGCCATTCCTCACACCACATTCAAAAGGAACATTCCAGAACCACCTTCCACCACTGCCTCTGTGGCCTCTCACAGCCCACCATTCCCATCTTAAGCACACTCCAGCCCAAATGATCCTCAGCCCCCTGGCGTATGGCCCCTGGATGGGCTCCCTCCCCACCTGGCTAACTCTCATATGCTTCAGGCCCTGCAGCGCCACATCAGGATCTCCAATAGTCACCACCTGACAGCCTGGGTGGAGGGCATCATGGGACCTGTTTACCACGGTCATCCCAGGACCCGGGCATGACACCAAGCAGGTATCCTGGCCTGGACCAAGAGGCTGCAGACTTCATGGCAGGACCACGACAAGCCTCCCTATGCACATGTGCATGGGGGCAGCAGGAAACAGGTGAAGACTGCTGCTGGGGGTCTACTTTCTTATTAACCTATAATTTCTGGTTTTCTATCATAAATGGACATCTGACTTCATAGTAATGAAATGTCTTCTGTGTTCATTTTGAGAATACTGGCACTCCTGTGATCACTAAAGATGTGTGTCTGAAACACGTGACACTGTGCCATGACCACCCGGCTCCAGGACCTGCAGCTGGGCGCTCACTCCACAAACCTCCAGCGCCACTCTCGCCTCAGGCTCAGCCGAGACCCTGGCTTCCTGTGAGCAAACTGGGCTTCAGTTCAAGCCTCTTCCATCCCCGCCGTCCATCCCCTACCCACTGCCAGCTCTCTGAAGGCCCTAGAGCCCCCACGGCAGCCCCTGCCTTCTTACCACCAGTCACCCCTCTTTCCTGGGCATTGCCAGCAGTACACCCTGCAGGTTATTTCTCTTGCGTTAAAAAAACCTCAACAAGATGTCTTGATCCCGCTGGTCTCTTCCTTAAACCCAGGCTAACCAACCTCTTTGCCGTCAATGCAAGCTGCTTGTTAAGGTCCCGCTGGCTATGTGGTGCCAAGAGCGCCCCAATCTGGACTCACCAGCACCTTCGGCAAGGAAACCCTTCCTCTGCATGGCACCCAGCTCCCTCTAAGCTACCTGGGGGGGGCACACTCTGTCTCTGCTCCAGGCCTCCCTTACAGCCACCCGCCCATGTAGGAGGCCTTGGGCTGGGCTGGCTCTTACCTCTCATGTCCACTGTCACATCACGCCCCAATCTCTTCCAGACTGGTGGCCCCAGACACCGTCAAAACACCATGACTGCAGGTCCACATAAGGGGCCACGTCACTCCCCTAAGCCAAACCCTCCTACCCTGGCTGATGACAGGGGCATCTGCATTGTGCCCAACGCTGCAGTGGCTGCCGAGCTGCCGCAAAAGCAACCAGAAACAACTGAAGCGGCCACCGGCTGTTACAAACATACAGGCTGATTCAAATGACCTGGCCACATGCTCAGCAAAGGTACTCATTTATTCACAGTAATTACACTTTTTAAGAATGCATTTAAAAGAACAGAAACACAAATGAGAAGGAACCATGCTAGATGCAAATGGCGGTTGTCACTGCTCATGTCTTCTGTCTCTGCAGAGCTCAAGTGTGTTTGCATGGGCACAGGTAACTCCTGCTGTTAAACTATAATGGATCGCAGGGAAAGCAGGGAAGGGAACCTGCACACGCCCATCCAGGAGTGCCCCAGAGTCAACCCACGCCAAGCACGAATTTCCTCAGGAAAAGCACCTGGCCTATAAATATGCCTCATGTGGGGCTCATGTGGAGCACACGTGGTACTCACACTACTTCTTCACATCACGGGTCTCACGCGCCCTTCCCATCTGCACAGGGGATACTCCTGCCAGCCTCACAGGCTGTACCATCCTGCCCAGGACAGAGAGCGGGGACACGTGGCCCTCCTGATGGACCTCCCGGCTCTCTGCTCCTGTCCTCCATGTGAATGCACACACATGCATGACCATCTACATCTCTTTAAAAAACAAAAAGTTAGTTGGGATAAATTACATATACAAATACATTTTTAATTTTACACAGTAATTTTTATCCCATCTCTTTTAATAATTTTCAGACAACACCTTTAGTGACCACAATATTCCACCATATAAATGTGTTATAATTTAATGCCCTTGTCACTGGGCTTTTAAATAGCTTCCAATTTCTGTTACCCCAGATAAGATCATGATGAACAACCTTAGACAAACACTGGTGTGAGTGCTTTTTACAATGTATATTTTAAATCCAACACCAAAGCCCACAGGAAGACTAAAAGGATTACTTCAATGCTTGCTTTCATAGGTCTCTTTGCTCAAACTATATTTTCCTGAAACATATGTGAAATGAGGGTCTCAAACCCTACAGGGCTGTAAACAATCCCAGGAAGCACTTCTAGCCTGCTCTCACACAGCCAGTAAGCAACCTAAGAAAGTGGTGGTATGATTAAGGAAACAATACGTCCATGACAAAAGGGAACTCACCTCTTAAGTTTAAGAAACTTATGAGCCATGGAAATAAAAAGCATGTTCCAACTGATAAAAGGATATTTATCAAAACAAAAAAACTATAAAAAACCCACAACAAAGTCATGGTTAATGATGAAATCCTGAGGGCATTTATTTCATGATTACAAACAAGACTATACCCTCTGAAGCTCCAGCCAGCACGAGGAGCAAATGATTGGGAACGGGAAACCAGCACTGTCATTACGGGATAACATGCTTGTCTGTGTAGAAAACCTGAAAAGAATATATAATAAACTAGAGGAATGAATACAGCAAAGTTGAATTTCAAAAAATGTACCAGTTTCAATCACTTGACAAAGCAATTTTTAAAAGATGCTATTTGCAACACGCACAAACTATGAAGTACCTAGGGACAATCTGACAAGTGACGGGCAAGACTTCCTGAGAGACACGAGGAAAGTAACATGCGCACGGCACCTCCCATGCTCAGGGGCAATTCTGCAGCGAACGGGGCTCACAGAATCCTCACGAGACCTGTTTGTTTTGAGGCAGCTTGCAAGCCAGTCCTAAAATTAATATGGAAGCGTGAAATGTCAGGAGCAGCCTGGGCTCCTGGAAAGCAAGATGGGCTGGGAGTAACAGGTGTAAAGAATAACAATAAAGTGATGAAGAGCATGTGGTGCTAATGCTGGGTGAAGAAAAACAGCCCGCAGAGTGGAATGGAGAAACACGCCATGTTTGTGGAGACACCAATGACAGAGAAGCACCACAGATTCACAGGGGAAGAAGGGGCTTTTTCAATAAATGGGATTCAGACAGTTGATTATCCACATGGTTAAAAAATATTAAGAAAGAAACCAGGTCCCTACCTCACACCAAACATCTAAAACAATTCAGGAGAACTAAGAACCTAAACATTTAAGACAAAATCATAAACCTCACAGAAGACAACAAACTATGTTTACTGTTCAAAATGCCAAACCACAAAGACAAGAGTCATAAAGCTAGCCTGAAACGCAAATCTCTGGCACCACATGACACTAGATCCTGGAAGGACAGCACACTACGTCACACACCCAGCTGATGAAGGGTCAGGGTGCAGAGTACAGGGACTAAGATGAAGACAAAGCAACTGGGGGAGAAAAACAGGGATTGGACTGAACATGCACTTCACAGCCCATAAACAAATAAACAGGAGCCTGACCTCAAGGGTCAGCGTGTTACAGCTCGATGAAACGCCATGTTGGAGCCTGAATGGGGGGTGTGACAGGGACACTTGTGGACTAGTGGAGGTCAGTTCGGTACAACCAGGGTGCTGGGCCGAGGCTGACACGGGCAACCACACAGTGGGTCTCAGGCAGCTTCATGGGAGAGTGAGCACAGCAAGTCTCTGGGGGACAGGAAGGGCACCACTTCCCACCTACCGAGCGCAGCAACAGGCAACACTACCTGGTTAGGAAAGCAACACACAGGGCACGCGGAGGGAAGGCAAGAGTCTCAGCATAACATTGAAAATGACAGTCCCCTCCCAAGGGGGGAAGAAGGAGGGAGAAGCAGAGGGGAGGGTCCCAGGGGCTTCCAAGGCCACAAGGAACGTCCTGGTCTTTAAACTCAGAGTAGAGACTCAGGGTTTGGTGTTCTTTGTTCCTTAAACATATTTTATAAATAAAATCTCTCATATGTACTCGCTATTTAATTTTTAAAACTTTGAAAAGAGAACAGATGGTGGTTTGATTAATCAAGTGACGTATTCATTCTTACTACGCATGGAAGTCTCTGGAGCATGTGCCAGGGTTGAACCAGAGGCCCACAGCACTGCTCAAGTCCTCTAACGATGCCAGGCAGCCCGGGTGAAGAGCCTCAGCTATAAAACACATGCTGAGCTTCTCCGTGAGGACCCCAGCTGTCACCGCCCACAGACCAGCAAGCTGGTCCAAAAACGGTTAAATGAAACGGTCTAAATCTCAGGACAGCACCACCAAGGTCTTAGGTTCTAAAAATGAGTCAGAACATTGATTTTGCATTACAAAACACTGTGTTACAAATGTACCTTGTTAGGTAGGAACTTGTGGGGGAGAACAGCTAACCCTCATGCTAATTTCTAGGTGTGATTTGATGTATGGACATTTAATAATAGTTTACAGCTTGTGATGCTTCAAAGCATCTGATGCACAAACATGACCTGCCCAAGGGCGAGGTCCGTGCTGGGAGCCAGATCACTTTCACTAAACACTACTGGAGACAGGAGGGAAGACCTCCTCACTGAGGGCTTGAGAGCTGCCTCCTCACAGACCACCACGGAGCACCCCCCCATTCTCTCCTTCACTGTCCCCCAGTCTGAGAGGTGCCCAAGTGAGCCGCACCCAGACGCAACAATCTAAAGGAGCAGAAACAGCAGAGCCACTGTCCTTTGCCCCACAGGCACCTCTTGATGCAGTGACAGGAATGGCACGGCTGCAGCTGAGGACAGGCCTCTACTAATGGGCCCGGCTTTTCCAGCACAGCTCCAAGGCCCCCTCCAGCATCCCTTGGCCACAGCAGCAGCAGCGTATGGCCTCCATCCCAGAGAGCCGAGGAGGAGACAGAACAAGGCGAAAGCCATGGCTGCCCTACACACTCCTGTCCCCTCCCCCGCCCCCCTGTAACATGGACACCTGACTGCAGGGTGGACCATGCCGGACAGCCACCAGCTCTACTTCTGACCCGTGAGGACGCAGGCCTGTCTCTGCTCCCGGGCGCTCTCCCAGTGGTCTGACACCCCTGGGTGGCGTGGTGCGCACATACAGCTTTATTCCTCAATAAGGATGAAGTACTACAGGCTGTGACCACAGACGGGCCCTGACGACATGCGTCAGGTGTAAGAGAAGCCAGTCACGAAGACCACACACTGTATGATTTCCTCAGGCGAACCCATGGGCCGAAAGCACGTCAGTGCCAGCCCAGGGTTGGGAAGCTAGGAGGGAAGGGGCGTGACAGCTGGACAACGGGGTTTCCTTTCAGGGAGGCAGAATGTTCTAGAATTCAACTCTGGTAATGGCTGCACGGCGCTGTGGCCACACTCCAAACCACTGAACCACACACTATGTTTAAAGAAGCAAGCCCCGTGAATTATATCTCAATCAAGCTGTTTCAAAATTTAGACTTGCTAGAAATAATAAAAAGAGCAAAAAAACAAATGGCCAGAAGTGTACACATTTATTTAAAATTTTTTAAATTTTAAATTTAAAATCATTTTAAGGAAATTATCAAATACTGGCCTAGATATCTTGGACACGGTATAATGGCCATGAAAGAGAATTCATCAATAGACACTATAACCAATAAAATGTGATGTAATTAAACATGTTCAGGCTCTTTAGTAACTGAAGAAATCCACGTTTAAACTTCAGATACTACATGACACCAAGTGGTGGTGAGTCTGTGGAGAAACGGAACTCTGACTGTTGGTACATGGTCAAAAAGAACAGCGCAAACCCCACCTCCTAGCCATCCCGCACCTGGGCCCACCCGGCCCCCAGGACTCTAAGTTCATGCAACACGCACCAGGATTCAGAGACTAGAGCTGGACAGCAGGGCTACTCACAGAAGGGAAGGCCCACAGGCTTCCCGCATGCCCACTGGGAGCAGGGGCAGGGCTGCTGCATACCAGCCACAGCGGTGGGAACGAAGCCTCTGAGCCCCACACACCCGTGAGGTGCAGTTCAGGCCAGCTGATCAAAGAGGAAGGAGTGGGAGGCACCAAGAAATAATCTCACACAGGCTTAAATTTACATACAGTTGAAGAGGCAGACAAGGATACCCTATAGGTGGTGCAAACAGTGGAGAAGCCACACAATGAAGATGCTGCGGGCAAGGGCCCCAAAGGCTCCTCGATACTGACATCATTCTATTGCTGAAGGATAAAACCCGTGTGTTTTATTATTCTTAACACATTTTACTGACTCTTTCATATGCAGGCTATTTCACAACAGAAATGATTCAAAAATGTATTATGATGAATCAAATCTTTACAGTATGCCTGCAATGAAACTCATTCTAATGAAAACAAACCAGGATAACAAAATAGGGAAAGGGAAAACATTACACCATAGTGAAAAACCATTAAGGAATTAAACTGACTTAAATGGCACTCTAGAATACATGTTCTTGACAAAAGTCATCAGTATTAGTACCTACTGTTCAAAATCATTTTCTTTATAAACACAGTGTCTAAATACACTTAGACTAGGAGAAAATTTTGTTCAGTGCGGGTACTGACCTAAGAAAGGGTGTGCGGGACATCACAGTACCAGATGCGCTGATCCTGCAAGCACTGCCGTCAGGCCTCCGCCCACGGATCCAGAGCACGCGCTCCTGGGGGGGCATCCACAGAGGGGACCGACTGCAAGGCTTCGGGCTCACCTTGGAAGAGGCGGCAGAGACAGCAAAAGAGGGGGACCTCTGGGCCGGGTCACACGTTTTAAAGTGCTCACTGGGAAGTGAGGCTCCTCTCAGCAGCACGCTGGTGACCCAGAATCTGCTACCACAGCCCTCCGTGCATGCCTCTCCTGTTTACCAGCCACGTGAACCTCGGAGCCTCCCTTTCCTCAACTGGAAATCAGGGAGGACGATGAAGATGACGACAACAACAATCATACCAAAACCAACCCTATGGCTGCTGTGAGGATCAGAAGAAATACCCACAAAGCTCCCAGGAAGCACAAGGCGCACTGGAAGCCAGCGTCACAATCCCTGTGGGTGCTGCTGTGCACCTACAGGCAAACCAGGGCCATCCTACTGGAATGGGAGCAACAATTTCCTCATCATGAAAGGGCTGTAAGGAAAATTCTAGAACAGAAGCATGATCAGGATGATGAAATATTCAAAGTGGGCGAGAACGGTAGAAGAAAAAGGAAAGGACCTCCCCTTCCTCATCAAGGCAGGTCAGCACTCCCACAACAAGGAACAAATAAACGGTAAGAGCTGCACTTTGAGGCTGTCAGAGATCTATGGGAGCAGCAAAGATAAACAAGGACCAAACAGACTGAACCCCAAAGGGTTCCGACAGTGGCCTGGGGCAGCTGATGCCAGCCTGAAGACAGGAGTGTGGCTGGTCACACAGCCCCTGCGGGAGACAGAGAGAGCAGCCAAGCTTTCAGCAGATGTGCAGGGCAGGCAGGCTACAAAACTGGAGACCAGGGCCTGGGTGTAAGCCTGGTCCCCACACGGGATGCTGTTTAACTCTGAGAGGTGGGGGAGGCCAAGCTCCTGACAGGCACTCTCCCGGTATTTCGGCCACAGGACCAGCTGACAGAAGGGACCTGGGGATGCAAAAAGCAGTCGATGACAAAGAATTATTAGAGACTACTATGAAAACCTATATGCTAACAAGCTGGAAAATCTACAAGAAATGGACAACTTCCTAGAAAAATACAACCTTCCAAGACTGAGCAAGGAAGAAACACAAAATTTAAGCAAACCAATTACAAGCAAAGAAATTGAAGCTGTAATCAAAAAACTACACAAGAACAAAACCCCCGGGCCAGATGGATTTACCTCGGAATTTTATCAGACATACAGAGAAGACATAATACCCATTCTCGTTAAAGTTTTCCAAAAAATAGAAGAGGAGGGAATACTCCCAAACTCATTCTATGAAGCCAACATCACCCTAATACCAAAACCAGGCAAAGACCCCACCAAAAAAGAAAACTACAGACCAATATCCCTGATGAACATAGATGCAAAAATACTCAACAAAATATTAGCAAACTGAATTCAAAAATACATCAAAAGGATCATACACCACAACCAAGTGGGATTCATCCCAGGGATGCAAGGATGGTACAACATTCGAAAATCCATCAACATCATCACCACATCAACAAAAAGGACAAAAACCACATGATCATCTCCATAGATGCTGAAAAAGCATTTGACAAAATTCAACATCCATTCATGATAAAAACTCTCAGAAAAATGGGTATAGAGGGCAAGTACTTCAACATAATAAAGGCCATATATGATAAACCCACAGCTAACATCATACTGAACAGCGAGAAGCTGAAAGTTTTTCCTCTGAGATCGGGAACAAGACAGGGATGCCCACTCTCCCCACTGTTATTTAACATAGCACTGGAGGTCCTAGCCACGGCAATCAGACAAAACAAAGAAATACAAGGAATCCAGATTGGTAATGAAGAAGTTAAACTGTCACTATTTGCAGATGGCATGATATTGTACATAAAAAACCCTAAAGACTCCACTCCAAAACTACTAGAACTGTTATCAGAATACAGCAAAGTTGCAGGATACAAAATTAACACACAGAAATCTGTGGCTTTCCTATACACTAACAATGAACCAATAGAAAGAGAAATCAGGAAAACAATTCCATTCACAATTGCATCAAAAAGAATAAAATACCTAGGAATAAACCTAACCAAAGAGGTGAAAGACCTATACCCTGAAAACTGTAAGACACTCTTAAGAGAAATTAAAGGGGACACTAACAAACGGAAACTCATCCCATGCTCCTGGCTAGGAAGAATTAATATCGTCAAAATGGCCATCCTGCCCAAAGCAATATACAGATTTGATGCAATCCCTATCAAATTACCAACAACATTCTTCAACCAACTGGAACAAATAGTTCAAAAATTCATATGGAAACACCAAAGACCCCGAATAGCCAAAGCAATCCTGAGAAGGAAGAATAAAGTAGGGGGGATCTCACTCCCCAACTTCAAGCTGTACTACAAAGCCATAGTAATCAAGACAGTTTGGTACTGGCACAAGAGCAGAGCCGCAGACCAATGGAACAGACTAGAGAATCCAGACATAAACCCAAACATATATGGTCAATTAATATATGATAAAGGAGCCATGGACATACAATGGGAAATGACAGCCTCTTCAACAGATGGTGCTGGCAAAACTGGACAGCTACATGTAGGAGAATGAAACTGGATCACTGTCTAACCCCATATACAAAAGTAAATTCGAAACGGATCAAAGACCTGAATGTAAGTCATGAAACCATAAAACTCTTAGAAAAAAACATAGGCAAAAATCTCTTGGACAAAAACTTGAGTAACTTCTTCATGAACATATCTCCCCGGGCAAGGAAAACAAAAGCAAAAATGAACAAGTGGGACTATATTAAGCTGAAAAGCTTCTGTACAGCAAAGGATACCATCAATAGAACAAAAAGGAACCCTACAGTATGGGAGAATATATTTGTAAATGACAGATCCAATAAAGGCTTGACATCCAAAATATATAAAGAGCTCACACACCTCAACAGACAAAAAGCAAATAATCCAATTAAAAAATGGGCAGAGGAGCTGAACAGACACTTCTCCAAAGAAGAAATTCAGATGGCCAACAGACACATGAAAAGATGCTCCACATTGCTAATCATCAGAGAAATGCAAATTAAAACCACAAGGAGATACCACCTCACACCAGTAAGGATCGCCACCATCCAAAAGACAAACAACAACAAATGTTGGCGAGGTTGTGGAGAAAGGGGAACTCTCCTACACTGTTGGTGGGAATGTAAATTAGTTCAACCATTGTGGAAAGCAGTATGGAGGTTCCTCAAAATGCTCAAAATAGACATACCATTTGACCCAGGAATTCCACTTCTAGGAATTTACCATAAGAATGCAGCAGTCCAGTTTGAAAAAGACAGATGCACCCCTATGTTTATCGCAGCACTATTTACAATAGCCAAGAAATGGAAGCAACCTAAGTGTCCATCAGTAGATGAATGGGTAAAGAAGATGTGGTGCATATACACAATGGAATATTATTCACCCATAAGAAGAAAACAAATCCTACCATTTGCAACAACATGGATGGAGCTAGAGGGTGTTATGCTCAGTGAAATAAGCCAGGTGGAGAAAGACAAGTATCCAAGGATTTCACTCCGCTGTGAGGTATGAGAACAAAGCAAAAACGGGAAGGAACAAAACAGCAGCAGACTCACAGAACCCAAGAATGGACTAACAGTTACCAAAGGGAAAGGGACTGGGGAGAATGGGAGGGAAGGGAGGGATAAGGGTGGGGAAGAAGAAAGGAGGCATTAGGATTAGCATGTATAGTGTGTGGGGGGGTACGGGGAGGGCTGTGCAACACAGAGAAGACAAGTAGTGATTCTATAACATCTTACTACGCTGATGGATAGTGACTGTAGTAGGGGTTGTGGGGGGGACTTGGTGAAGGGGGGAGCCTAGTAAACATAATGTTTTTCATGTAATTATAGATTAATGATAACAAAAATTAAAAAAAAATAAGAAGAAAGAAAATTAACCCCACATTAAGACTAGTGTTTATAACTCCAGGTCTTTTCTGCAGGAACAATAAATAGATGTCTTCTTATAAAAATTTTTAAAAATAAATAAATAAAAGCAATCGATGAAAAGCCAGGGAAAGGGATCAATGGCACTGAGACGAAGCCCTCTCCTGCCTGAGCGTTTGTCAGTCTTGGATCATGAGAGGCTGAGAGTTCAGACTCTGCCCAGGCAGGAGCCACTGCTCAGAACATCTGGAGGTGACACTGAAAAGGCTTCAGCAGTAGACCATCCTACCCAAGTGGAAGTCAGATCTGGCCCAGCCGAGCACTGCTTCGATGAGGCAGACAGCCCACCACCCTGTGTCCCCACTGGAGGAAGGCAAAGTACTCTCTGGTGGAAAGGTCCTCTGAGGTCTAGGGCTTTTTAACACACCAAGACCAGCACATGGCAAAAACTCACCAAGTGTGTGAAGAGGAAAGACAAATGATCCAAGCAGACAACAGCTGCAAACCCACAGACAACCCAAACGCTGGACACGGGGCCTTAAAATAACATGACTGCAGCCCATAATCAGCAAGAAAAATTCATTGAAATGGATCCAGTGGCAGAATTAGTAGATAAGGACATCAAAACAGACATGGTAACTGTATCCCACATGTTCAAAAAGCTAAGCTGAAACATGGGAAACAAAAATGACAAACTGAACTTGGAGCAATGAAATATCCTAGCTGGGACGGACTGGGGATCAGGCACTGCACGAGCCGGAAGATAGCAACAGAAACCGCCACAGTGGAACACAGGAAGCAGGCAGACGAAATAACATCAACAGAGCATCAGTAGCTGGGGGACAACCTGAAGCAGCCAGATGCCTGTGTGGCTGGAGCCCCAGGGGAGAGGGAGCAATCAAAGAATGGATGCCATGCAGAGAACTCTGAAACCTACTGGAAGTGCTTCCCACCCTTTTCCCCAGGACTGTGAATATGTTCCCTCATGTGGCAAAGGAGGTTTGGTGAGTAATTAGGGTCACTCATCAACTGAACTTAAAATCAGATGACCTTATCATCTGGGTGGGTGGCCAAATCAGGAGCTGGAGCCCTCCCCAGGCCCAAGCTGGTGGCAGTCCCAGCTGCTCCCACAAGCCCGAAGGAGAAGCACCAAACAGCCACGCCGTGCACCACCATGCCCTGGTGCCCAGGACTGAGCGCTGCCAACGCCTCATGCCACAGATGACACCAAAGCCTTGACGGAGACCAGGGCCATCCCCAACATACTCTGAGCAGAGAGCACAGCCACGCTTGCCCAGATCCAGACCACAGGGCTGAGGCGCAGCACGCAGTGCAGTTCCACGGCCGCCCTTTGCAGCAGTTTTTCAAGGCACAAACAGAAAACAACACAACGGCTAAAAGACCCACAGAGCCAAGAAGCTCTACAAACCCCAAGCACAGGCTACCTGAGGAAAAGTGCCCAGGCACATCACAATGAAACTGCAAAAAGGCAGTGATAAAGAGGGGATGTGATGAGCAGCCAGCAGGAAGCTGCATCATAGACAGGAACACAAGGTGACAACTGGCTCCCCATCGGCAACACCACAGCGGGGCCGATCTGCCAGCCCAGAATGCTTTACAGTGAAAGTACCCTTCAACAGTGATGACAAAATACGCTTCAGACAGACAAAAACTGCCCTGCACTGTAAGAAATGTGAAAGGGGTCCTCCAGGCAGGAGAATGGTGCCAGACGAAACCTGCATCTGCCCTGAATGGGGACCAAGTAGGCACCTTGGTTAAGACTAGGAACAGCTCAGGCCTGAAGATGAGATCCGTGTCTCTAGTCCTCCAGGGACGCCCTGACTCTACATGTTCGAACCAGACATTTCTCAATAAAAACAGTTTTTATAGCTTTCACAAGAAACAAAGATTTAGAAATGGGCAATTATTTGTCTAAACTGTTAGCTTAAGCTGTGGTCCCGTCAGGAGAGCCTGATTACCAACCACACAGCTTTACTCCTGGCGATGCCCTGGCCATACCGTCTTCTCATTTTCTAGAAGCTTGAAGCTCTGCTGCTCACTTAGTGTCACACAACCCCAGACCCGGGGCATGTTATTGTCACCTCTGGATAGAAGCCCTAACATCATGGATGCCTGAGTAGCTAATGAGAAGCCCCAGAAAGCTATAGGATGCCTCTACCCACAAGCTGGGCTCAAACAACCACAGCTGACTAATGGCTATAGGGCCAGAAAGCACCGAATTAGTAAAGGCCAAGACAGTGTTCACACTGTTTTCCATCTACTTAACTGTTTGCATCACCATACTTTTTTACCTTGTAAAACACATCAGGCACATACTGCTCGCTGCTAGACTCCTTGGCATAGCCGAGCTCAGGGGCATCCTTGCATGGCAGCAGGCACTCGTCACGGACCAGGGCCATGCACTGATTGGACACCTGGTACCCTTCAAAGTGGACCTGGTTGTCGGGACCACCTGCAAGACAAAGACCTTCAATGAGAATCCACCCAAAGATACTCAGCACGGGTCCCATCTGATGTTCTTCACTTCAGACCAATAGAACAAACTCAAGAGTTGATCTTGGGTAAGAATTCTAAAATGGTCAATAAAAATTTTGCGAGTGGCTTGAGCACAAGACCTCGAATACAGGGCATGGAGATGCCACCACCGCTCCTCAGAGGTCTCGGAATTGGGAAAGATTGCTGAACGCTCTCCAATATCTGCCCAAAACTACACAGAGCATCACCAGGTACTTGGGCTCTTGGTTTCTGCAGGTGTGTGAGTGACAGGCAGAGCCCTGCATCTAGCAAACCTCCTTTCCTGAGTGCATGGGAGACAGGGGTGAGCTCCTCTGCAGGCAAGGAGAGGTGCAGGCATGAGGGACAAGAGCAGCAGAGACCACGCTCACTAAAAACAGTGCCGGTGTTTGTAGCACGCATGGCGGCCTCCACCTTGGAACCCTGCACAGCCACATCAGGTGTGGACACAACCAAAGGGCACAGTGCCCTCCGTGCCTTTCGCCCTTTACCATGCTCAGCCACTCCATAAAAACCTCTAGTGGGATGTAGGGAAAGGTCAGTGGTACAAAAAGCTGCTGAGGGGGCGTGATGTGGTCAGGTGAAACCAAGCAGGTGCCTGGCTGTGAGGACGCAGCCCGAGCCTCTGCAAGAGGTAAGCCAAGACCACTTACATGCCGACTTCCCCACCACAGATACAGCCACTTCCAGAATGAGAGTCATCTGGCAACTCTAACGTTCATTATTCTCTACGGCTTTGGAGAATTTAAAGAAAACCTCAATATCTCTATTTTAGTTTCTGACAAAACAGAGTAAGTTACTGATCAGGGAACAGAAATGTTGTCTGTCTAGCTTTCAAACATTTACCAGAAACCAGGCTGGATGGGCCAACAATCAGCATAGGTGGAGGACGGCGGCAAAGCCAGTTTCCAAAGGGACAAGCCAGGGGCCTGATGCCTGCTCCGCTTTGCACACCAGAGCTGGAAGCAGCTGGCTTCCAAATGCCGAGTCACACTGGGCTCCAAAGGCACACCTGAGAACCCGTCTAGCATCCCCCTGCATGCGCCCACACACCTGGGAGAGGCAGCCAGGTCTAGCCATGACCACCATATTAACATCGGGCAGCAGACACAGGGCCCTACACCCTCTAGTGTGTTCAGGGCTGTGACGGCCCCAGAAATGAGGGCTCTGGTCTGTGAAGAGACAAGGTGGAGGCCGGGCAAGAGTGTGGCGGGGCCGCCCATGGTGCGCACTTGCCTATCACTTTACTGTGGGCATAGTACTGTGGGCACTGTTCTTACACTCATCATTAAAATGGGGTAAGTCATTAGGAAAAGAAAAATCTGGCATTTGAAAACCAGAGAAACATGGAGAACAGTATTTGTAAAACTGAAGGCTGCTAAAAAAGCAAAATTAGTCCATATGGATAGTCCCCAAAGATACGTTCACTAAGCCCCCCTTTTCCACATCGAGCAAGAGACCAAATCTTGAGAGGTTTATTTCACCTTGCCAGAAACCCAGTACTGGTTGGATGCAGAGGTGGCCAGACAAGTTAACTACCATTCCCTTCCCAGATCAGCCTGTCAGGACACCCACATGTGGATGGGAAGGGGCTTTGACAGAAGGAACACAGACATAGCTGCTCCTGAGATTCCTCAGAAAGTAGTTTCCACAGCTCAGATAAACGGGTATGCCCAATGACCAAGACACAGAGGCGCCGGCATCCCAACAGGAGTCTGAGCTTGAGCTCTGATACATGTCTTCCTCCCACTATGCCCCATAGGCTCATGACACACAATCTTGGCTCTCTCCCTCTAAAGGCCTCAAGCTGGGGACATTCTTGAGGGTGGGGAGCCACAGACATGAAGCAAGGGGCCAGGCCTGCTGCGCCTGCTGCCTAGCACCTGGGCTAATGGCTTGGCCAGCAGCTTGGGGAGAGGCGAGCACTGTGCTGCGGAGGCACCATGCACCCCAGGATGCAGTGGCCTGGTCTCCAGGGAATGACCGCCACTAGGCTGGCTCCCTCTTGGCCTATCAGGAACTCTGGGCAATGGACGGGTTTCAAACAGCTCCACCGGGTACCACATGTCCCTGGTCAAGAACCACAGATGTAGGGGAAGAACTTCATTTGGAGTTAGAAGATCTATGACATTTGGATAACCCCCTGTTCCTCGGCTGCCCCCTGGGAAAGGGACAGAATTGTGAGCCTGAGTATCTCACGACATCACTGGGGAGACAATTCAGCACAGAAACAGAAGGGCTCTGCTGCAGACCTTACTGTAAACTGTCTACTGCCTCATAGTTAAAGCCTTTCGGTGAAGTGCCTATTTCAGATGCAGAAATTCCACAGAAAATCTATAATTCACAAAGTCCCAACAAGGGGATGAATCAGTAACTGAAGGTACAGGCAGCCCCCAAGTCAGAAACTAATTCTAATTCTAAAGGTGCACCAGTTCTTCTGGTCCATCATGGAATTCCCCACAGAAACCGTCACCAAGAGGCTCGGCCACCACGGGAGCCCGAAACCACGGTGCTCCCGGGAGCAGCTCTGGGCACCGGCGAGGTAATGCTGCCGGCCCCAGTGACGGGGCGGGGGCTGCCCGCTTCAGCAGGCCGGGGTCAGAGACATCAGACGCTCTGCCATGTGTGGGAGGATCCCGCAAATAAAAGAACTGGTCCATGCACCCCGTGACCTGGAACATCCCCTGCACACCCACAGGGGCAAAAACCCCTATTATGATAACCGGAGATTAGAACCAATCACACAGAACAGCAAAAGCAAATGCACACAGCTCTAACACACAGGACGTTCCCCAGGAGTGCAGTACCGTGCAAGCAGGGGACACTGCCCAGCTCAGGGCCGGGCAGCACTGCCAGGCATCCAGGAGGGCAGGTCACTGCAGCAGAGCCACTGGCACTGTCTGCAGCCCAGCCCGCGCAGGACCACCCCCACCCCAGCTCCAGCCGTCACGGCACCGCCAGCCTGACATGCCAACCCCAGCCTGCCGCGTGCGCCCTCACCACCACTTCTCCTTCGCGCTGAGCTCAGGCCACTGCTCAGCTTTCCCAGGATGTACTGGCAGAGTATTCCCTATGATTCTTCATTTCTGGATAGTAAAGGAGTATCACAAGATGTTCTAAAAATGTGGCGTCCAGTCTGACAGGCTTGAGAACTACCAGTCCAGCCTACTGCCCCCAGAATGTCAGCCCAGTGGAGGGGCAACGGAACGGGATGCAGGCGGTGGAAAGCTACTCTCCTTCCGCTCTCTCAGCACAGAGCTTGCTGGCTTGGCCAAATCCCGCATGACGCCCAAGTGCGTGTTCTCTGCTCCCCACCCTGGCGCTGGGTCTCAGTTGCCCTCCTGCTGCCTGGACGGGCTCGTGCAGCAGGGGACCACTTCCTCCGCTCCTGGCCAGCACCCCATCCACTCCCTTAGGCACCTGACACCTGGTGTAGCAACAACTTAAGGAAGTAAACTTGTCCCTGACACAAACTAGCACTGCCTTTCACTCCTCAAACCACATTCGTTTCAAAAAGAAGGTGCCTGTCAATCCAGTGGATCTTCAATCAGTGGATCTTAAAAACTCTGATGGTGTGACAGATGCTTTTCTTCATGGTTCCCACAGGCTCAACTGGGATTAATGAAATATCTGGTTACTTGTACATTCCGGCTGTCTGTAAACCAGTGTTTATTAATTGGGGGCATGCTTCTTTCTCCAGAACTGGGAAGGATGGTCACCATCAATGAACTGGATTATCGACTCTTAGGGTAGAAACCAGGTCCTCACAGGATGGGGCTAAGTGTTTACTTTAAAAAAACAGACCAGATTATGTTTTTATGAGTTGGGTCTCCAAGTTTCAAACTCTTATTCCTTGTAAACAGTATGGTCCTGTCTTTCTAGAACAACCTATCTCAACCATGTTATAAAAGATGTTGTGCCACTTTTTTAGAGGCCATAATCTTTTATCATGTATGTAATGTACATCGCATGAACAGAAATAACACCACACACCCACACATCATCCCAAAAAAAGCTGTAGAAACAGTTTCTTAAAGGACACCCCCATTCATGATGTCAAAAACCGACAACAGAAACAGCACATCCCTTTTCTCCCGCACAGCAAGTCACATTTGGCTACTGCGAAGGAGAGCAAAGGCTGACGGGGCTCGGATCTGGAATCAAGCTCCCCTGGGCCCAGGACTAGATGAGAAGAGCCACCTTGAGGCAGTGAGAAGCAGTTCTGCAGGTGACACTGTAAGTTCAGGATTTTTACCATAAACCAGAAAGGGGAATCTATGTTTCATTGGCCCATTGAGAAAATGCACTGTAAGTCAAGAATACAAAGCTCCTGAAACAAAACATACTAACAAGGAAGTGATATCTGTGCTGTGACTCCGTCCCCACTTATACCTGTAGCTACTGCAGTGACGAACTTGGATCCGAAGTGTCCATCTGGAGACAGCCGACACATGTTGGGGTGTTTATTTTGGAAGTCTCCTGCAGTGATGCATTCTTCTGAACTCAGAAAATATGTGTCCTAAGGAAAGAGAACCAGCGTATCAAGTTTTACAGATCATGTCAAAAACTGCTTCTATTTCTTTAGAAAATACTAAGAACTAAATCATAACACGTGAAAACCTGCAGTGAAACAAACCCTTCCAATGCTAGCCCTATGGACTCCTCATATAAACCACAAGTGACTCTGAAGGCCAGAAGCACGAGGCAGGCCACACCTCTAAAAAGCACTGGTTTGTAAAAGCCAGGTGGGTTTTGCTCCAAGCAACAGAATTTACAAACCCAGCCTTAATTTGTCAGGAACACTGTGTTGAAAATATTTTGGACTAAAAGCCAAGATGAGCTGTGGAGAGACCCTCGGGTGCACGCAAGCCAGTGCTGGAGGCTCAGCAGGCACCCCACCCACCTCACCTTATTTCGACTGTACCGGACTGTACCCTTTCGGGTGTCTTCTGAGACGAGGTCTGTAAATATCCAGCCAACCTGCATGAAAAAGGAAAGTATCTTCCGAGTCTTTCCCCAAATAGATGACAAATGTTCCCTGGCTTCTGCCCGAGGAGCTTAAGATCGGTGCTCCTCCACAAGGCTGTCAGGCCACACCTGGGCTCTCGGGCTCTGCTCAGCAGACACCGGCCAACCTCCTCTGCTGCTGCCGGGCTGGAGATGAGAGTAAATGAGCAGAGTTCATCCACCCATCAGAAGTCCCTACAGTACCAACTGCTGGTGGACAAGGTCAGCAGGATGTCAGCAAACAGGGAGCCGTCACCAAGGAAGAAGACAGACAGCAAACACATCATAAAGACAAAGTTGTTCAGACGCTAGGGCTTTCTCTATGAGATAGAAAACAGATCCTAGGGAAGGCCCTTACAGTAAGAAGGAATAGTACAAAGGAGACCCTGCCCAGCTGCCCTTTGAATTCCACTGGGAGCCAAAGGAAGCTTCGGGGCACAAGGGTCTGAGGGGTCACCAGTGCACCCTACCACCACCCAGAGCATGAGGCAGGGTTGGCCTCCCTGCGCATTCTGCCATCACGGTGCCGTCTGTGTGATCTGTGGCCCCCAGCGCTCCTGTGCCCATGAAGCCTTCCTAAACCAGCCCTGGCCAGGAGGTTGACGAGGAGGCCTGGAATCTGGACACACACCCCACTTCTGTCCTTTGGAGAAGTGATCTGGTGCCTAACATCTAATACAGAACTCTTCACATCCGTTTCCTACAGATGACACAGAGATCTTGGAGACTTATTTTCTTTAAAACTGCCCACATGAAGCAAAGAACCCAAGGAAGATGGCAATGGAGAAAGTGAGACTTAGAGGGTAAGTGACCTCAAGCAGTAAATAAAGCAGAATCAGAATCAAGCTGAGCAAAGTAAGGGCCAAGGAACGAGGGTTTTGGAGAAATACACTGAAGTAAGTTCCAGATCTACTATAATTATGATCACCATGAGCTACACGCTTGTAACAATCAAGACCTGCACCGATTTCTCTTTTGAACAAGAGAAACTTTCAGAGTTTAAATCAAAATATGACCCTAAATCAAGATGCTGACTCCTTATCAGAAATAGGACATTTTTTCTTAAAATCATATAGTGACTTTGCTCTAGAACATTCTTAAGTTATGAAGCACATTTCCAATTTTCCCCCTTTAACTGTACGTAATTTTTCATTTTCTAAATCGATTAGGAAATAAAGGATAAAGTATATATAACTATGAACAGAGAACTTCTAAGATGTATTAAAATGCCTGTTCAACATGGACCTGTAAATACCCATCTTTATAGTTCCTGGGAGTTTTAGCAAGGATAAATTTTACCTAGGATAGACTAGATCAACAGACTCAAAAAGAAACTCAAAAAGGAAACTCCCATCTAACTATCCAGTAAAACCAGGAAGGCTTACACACTTGGGACGTCTAAACTTAACAGGAAATCCCATAGTGACTGAAGCAGAGAGAGAGAGAGAGAGAGAGAGAGAGAGAGAGAGAGAGAGTGTATGTGTGTGGCAAAGGTGTGCCACAGGTGTATGTGTGAAGCAAAGGTGCACCACAGGGGTGTGTGTGTGTGTGTGTGCCACAGTAGGCGGAAGGACACACAACTGGCCTAGAGGTCCCCTCCAGGGCAAGAGGGAGTCTGGCTCCTGGCTGCTTCCCTCCTCCCCTCTTTGAGGCAGTTCTCAGGAAGTGTGGTCAGCAGATTTAAATGTACCAGCCCCTGCATGGGGACCATTTTTTGGTTTTTTATGCTCAGGGCAATGTTCTTGTTTTACTTTAAGTCAGAGGAAACATAAAAGCTACCAGCACCCAGTTAAAAACAGGAGGCTTCAAAACGTGCTGGGCCTGCACCTGACCTTTAGCAGCTGGAGTTCAGTCCCAGATGAAGCCTGGCCATGCCACCCACCTGGATGTCCCCAGCCAGAGCCTAGGGCCCCCTCAAGGGCCAACAGAAAGCCTCAGTACCTTCCTCAGGCCGAGTTTGGCAGCAATCTCATCGACTACCTCGGCTTTGGGGTCTTCAAGGAGCTCCAAGCTGTTCTGTGTACCAATCTGTGGAGGCATTACGGGGAGAAGGTGAGAAGTGGTCTCAGAGCAGCAGCACAGCTACTCAGCTCTGGGTGGCCTCAGGGGCACCAAGGAGGACTGGGCCCCCTTGTCAAACACTTAAGGCCCCACAACACACAGCCCCAGCCCCCCAGGCTTTTCCCTCCTCAGACAACAGTGCGCTTCCAATCAAGACTTGGAAAATGAGGTGTGATATTCGGCTAGTTTCCGTCAGCTCTGTAACACGTGTGTGGTGGTTCAGAGCTAAGGAAGGCTCTCCACACGTTTTCCTAAGGTTCCTTCGCTGGGGAAAGGAGCTAGTTTCAAAACTCCCTTGAATGTAGTTCCACTCCAAACAGGCATGGCTAGATTATAGGCAGTACTAGGGCTGTAAATTGGGAAATGTGTGCAGGAACAGTGCCAAGCTCTACAGGAGAGGTATGGGGTAAGGGGGACAGACACAACCCTGAGCAAACGGAAAGACACCTGAGATGGGCAGCCAGCCGGCTGGCAGCTGCAACACTCGGCTCAGGGCAGTAGATGGGCTCAGGCTCTGGCTGGCTCCCAGGCAACCTCACCTGGCCACAGGACCCCAACTTCCTGCAGTGGACAAAGCTTGCCGATCTGTAATCTGTGCTGAAATGCAGCCTGTGGGTCATTAGCAGCAAGTATTGTACTGAGCAGAAACCTCAGTGCAGGAACAGGAAAGTGAAGGTAATCCCAAATTGAGCAACACTGACTGGGTATATCCTAGTAATTAGCCAAATTCTGGCAAAGCAACAGAAGAACTTTGCATTGCTGGGTACCAGCCACAGGGAAATCATTAACACCCCTGAGCAAGTCAAATCACAAACTCAGAACAAACCCAAGGATTTTGTCTCAGGACATGTGGCAGCACTAGCTCCAGCGTCTCACGGGCTGGAGGCCCCGAGAGGCCCCCGCCCCTGCCTCCAGGAGCCCAGACCAGAGCTCCACTGGTGCACAGAGCCCGGCCTCAGCTGAGGTCCGCGGTCCGGACGCCGGAGGTCTCTGTTCCGATTCCTCCTTGGATCACACTTTCCACAGAACTGCTGAAACTCTTCAGGACGAGACCCTCCTCAGAGCTGAACATGAGCACCTCGGGCTCCCAGACACAGCCTGTGTGCAGAGCGCCTGCGCGTCCCTGAGGGAGATCCCTGTCTCTCTCCTCTGACCAGGCCTCTGTTGCCATCTGGTGTCTCCTTTCAAAGGAGCCAAAAAGGCCACAGCAAGCACATCATCTGCAGCTTTCAGTGAACACAAACATGTCAACAGGGGCAGGCCACAGCCAGGAGCGTGTGACACAGCCAGGGAGCGGAGTGTCGGCTGTACGCAGGCCTACAGTTTCAGACCCGAGTGTACTCAAAAAGTCAGTCAGCCAGGGAGTGGTGCCCAGACACAGCACAGGGGTCAGTGCACATGGTGTGGCACACACACAAACAACAGAGGGAGACAGGATGGGCAGTTGTGTGGGTAGTGCTTATATTAAAACATTCAAACCTCAGAACTATGAACCAAAAGTGGGGCTACCTGCAGAGGAGGGAGGAATGGAATGAAGGGGGTCCCTAGTTTGTAGATTTGACTTTGGAAATGCCAAGTTCTGTCAACTTTTTTATAAGAAATTACAAATGTATAGCAAAGTTTAAAGAATTTACCATGAACACCTACATACCTACCACCCAGATTCAGCCGCCAATGCGTAATGTGTCCTACCCGCACCTCTCCTCATTCCCCACCCACCTGCTTCCTCGGTGTCACAGAGCACTGCAGGCACGAGCACGCCCATTTCAGCACACACAGTACCCGCTGCTGGTCCCAGTGGTCGGTTGTACCCTAAGGACTATCTCCCGCCCACCAGGAAATCCTGACCTGATTCCAGTCCTAAACTGGAGTGAGGCCGGTGCTGTCATTCTGAGACAGCTGTGTGGGGCATGAAATACATAACATGCCTAACTGTGGTCCTCTAATTCCTTTGTTCCTGGGACAGCTGACTGAAGGCGGGGCAGAGGAGATACAGAGTAAGAGAAGAGAGGGGGCAACTGTGTGACTTTCGGGGCAACTGACAGAAGTAGAACACAGATGGCAGATGAGATGGAAACATTGTATCAATGTTCAATTTACTTAAGTTGATAAATGTACTAGTCAGAATATCCTTCTTCTTTGGAAAAACACACTGACGTATTTAGGGGCCATGATCTTACTCTCCAGTAATTCAGAAAATAAATACTGTGTGTGTGTGCATGAGCATGCATGTGTCCGCATGTGCGTGTGCACATGTGTGCACAGAGAGATGTTCAGATAGACAAATGATAAAGCAGGAGGAGCAACGTGCCATGTGGAAAGGGCACCACACAGCCTCCAAAGCAAAGAACCAGGCCGAGGGCTGTTTAAGCTGGGCACGCCTACCTGGGGAGGCTCGTAAATGGCAGCTACTTCAGCCCTGATGCCAAGCGGAATGTCTTTGTGCTCTGTATACCGGCCATACAAATACCCAAAATGCTGGTTCCCCGTCTTCCTCCAGAAGTCAAGGAAGCGATCAGCAACTGTGTGATTCTCAAACATGATATTGTCCACGTGTCTGTATTTCTGTAGAATTAACAACAATGGGCTAAATGAGAACCATCAAAAAATAAATGATTTTTGTATTTAACCATTCAAAAATATCTTAACCTAGCTCTTTAAATGCACACACACAATGCTTTAAGAAACTGTTCTGCCCCAAAGACCACTTCAGATTCTGGTGAGTGCGTGGGGTAGGGATAGGTGTCCTCCACAAATTAATTCAAATTCATCTTACTGGGACTTCACCTGAACTGAACTGCAGGTTTTCCCAATCCAATCTCTAAGGCAAAAAATCGTTTCCGAAAAGAGAGACAGAGAGGAATGCATGAGCAAAACCAAAAGTTTCTGTGATGACTGCCCTTGTACTGTTCACTATGTAACTTATTCACTATGTAAGAATTTGTTCTCCATGTAAGAACTTGTTTGTTATGCCTCAGAAGATTGGAGACTGACGAAAATTAGGCTTGGGGTGGATTAATGATTGTGCATTGAGCATTGACTCCCCTATACGGAATTTTATTGTCGTTAACAACCATTTGATCAATAAATATGAGAGATACCCTCACCAACAAAAACAAAAACAAAAACAACAACAACAAAAGTACACACTTCCAATGGTAAAATAAATAAGTAACCGGGATATAATGTATAGCATAAGGAATATAGTCAAGATATTGTAACAGCTTGGTATGGTGATAGCTGGTACCTAGAATTGTCATGTATATAAATGTTGAATCACTACGTTGTACACCTGAAACTAATGTAATGTAATACTGTGTGTCAACTACCCTTCAATAAAAAATAATTTTAAAAAAAAAGAGAGACAGAGAGGGAGGAAGGAAGGGAAAGAAAAGGGAAGGAAGAAAGAGGTTGCCAAACAGGCAGGAGGCGCAACCTTCTCCCAGGTAGCCAGGCCTCAACGGACGGACAGAAGGATTGGAAACGGCCGGAACCAGTGTGGTGTTCCCTTGTGCTCTTCCTCCTCCTTAACCCGGCCTAGACAGGTGCTGAGCTGGGCCCAGGATGGTTCTGGTAACAGCTGCCACAGCCACAACTTCTTAAAAGGCAAAGCTACAACCCTGAGCATTTTAAAGTCACCAAGAAAATTCTGCCTTCATACAAGCCACAGAAGAGAACACTGAAAGCCTCCCTCTATGCTATGAGAGCAGAGAGATCTTGCAAATAACGTCTTCAGTGTATGATCTCCAAGAAAGGGTCAATTGGTCAGTCAAAAATCCCTGAGAATTGGCCATATTAACACTCTGCTGGTGGCCGCCTCTCTCCTAGGAGGGGTCTCTTCTGGGAATTCTCACTCCTCAGCTCTGAAAGCCAATCTGCTTCCCGCTGCAAGCCAGATGCAGTGGCTGTCTCACCTGTCTGTTCAGTGTGATGGCACTTGGCTGGCACTTGGTGCAGATGCCACTGGGCCAAGGAAGGTGCCCCTCACACCCGGATTTGATCTTGCAGCTAATGTTCTCCAGGGCGATGAATTTCCCCCTGATAAAGAAGACACAACTGTGTAAGGTAAGCATTACAGTGGCATAAAGTTTAGCAGCACACTGGAAACAACTCGCCCAGTACCTTATGTCTCCTGGACAGAGCTCCAAGGAGCTACATGCGCGGTAGGCCACAGAAGGGAAAAACGTGCCCAAACTCCCTCTGCTGGGGTTCTAGCTTCTGTCCCAGACACTCAGACAGTAGGAGACTGCATCATTATCTTCCTATCTAGTTTCAGTTTTTACTGCCTGTCAAAAAAACCCATGAAGATCTTGAAGAATTCTATTGGGTGCCTATTGATCTAATCCATGCCACTGAGAGGAAATGGAGCTCTTTTTAAGTTTTATTAATTTATGAGCAACATTTACATTATGGGTCTAGTACTTGGGCATTTGTAAAAAATTCTTAGTCACAGGAAAAACCTGATTAGGATACGTATCAGAGACATCAGCACTCTGCTTGTGACTCAGATAAAAACTATTCCTAGGAGATTGCCAAGTCCTGTGACCCACCCTGAACTTGGCAGGGAAAAGCTACACAACTGACTTCACCCGTGGCCAGTTTCCCATTCACAAAATGGCCCCAAAATTCAATCTCTCCTCGACAGCCAATGGCAGGCTGCTATGGCACGTGCCATAGCAGATGAGGCAACGACTGCCATATCTACACGTTAACAAGAGTACAAATGTGCCCCACAGGAGGCCATGGTCCTTGACCTAGACTGACAGCAGACTGACAGATTTCAGCACAATGAATCTCTACTCATTTCCTAGTCCAGAAAGGTCCATAGCTTACCCCACTGACAGTCAAGAATGGACTTCAAGTGAGATTTTTTTCTCCTTGTCTAACTTTTTTAGAAAATCGTTTTAGGATGTCACTGGGTTGTCAGAGAAAAACTATAATCAGGCCAACACGATATTTTTCACACAATGCTGCTGACTTGGGTTCAGCCACTGGCCCTGCTTGTTGCATTGACGGAGACTCACGAAATCATGGTACGATGGCCCAGTCAACAGAAGGGGGGTCACAGAGGCATGTGCTGACATGGTTTAAGAAACCAAAATGCTCCCAGCTCTCCCACTGTCTTAGCTGCACTGCACGCGGCCCAAGAGGCCTCTGCCCACAGTGCATGCTTGGGGACAGCCGCTGCTGAGGCACCATTGGCCCACTCACTGCAGCTCCCACGGCTGTGAAGTTAGGCTGACAAAGAGGCGGCTCCAGGGCAAAGAGCTGGCAGGGGCTGTGAACCAGGTGAGCCAAGATGACCTCCAGAGAGCAGAGCATGGGCTCAGACCCCACTGACACACAAACGGCCTTATCCCACCCACCTTCGGGTACAACTAAGTTGAGGGAATCACATACCAAGGGGGGGGTTGTGAGGTCCCCATGGGCCTTCAAAGAGCCTATCACCAGCCTGGCATTTGCCAGCACACTGGGCACCATGGACGACAGCAGGGCATCCGAGTCTCTAGCCACCTGTTTCTTTTCTACCATCAGGGCAAATTCATGAATTCAGCTGCTCTGTGCCTAGACCCTGACCTTTACTTTTCTCATTTACAGGCCCAGAGGTTTCAAGCAACACCTGCCAGATGCACAAGACGAGCTCTGCACACAGAAGCCTCTGGCGCCACTTGACTGCACTCAGGTTGCTTACTTGTCAGCCCCTCCAGTCAGCTTCCGGATGTAGGCGTGGAAGGACATGTGCTTCACGGGAGGCTCAAGATGGTTCAGGTAGTCCTCATCAAATGGCTGCCAGAACACACAGTCAGTACTGTCACAGGGGCAGGGCGACCGAGCTCCCGCCAGGCCCCGGGGAGAGCTACGGAGAATGGGTGCCTGGCCCTCATGGATCATTCCAGGTTAGAACCAAGTCTGTGTGCACCAGTGACCTCTCAAGAGTATAATGAATCTCTATTAAATACAAAATGCTCCAAGTCAAGTAACTACCAGGAAATTTTCAGGGGAAAAAAGCGCAGGACAAAGCAAGAACCTCATAAAAACCGGGCTGGCCTCGTTACCGCAGATTCAGCATTAATAAGTCACCAGTCAGCATTATTATGGTAACTCTCAATCTCACCAGGCCACATCAGCAGGGGAAGCAGGAGATTCAGGACTAAGTAAATCAAAATGATGACAAGCAAAAACCCCCAGGTCCAGCTTTGTGCCAGGGTTTAAAAGGACCATCCAGGGAGCCCACTGTTAATGCTGCCCCTTTATCACTGCCATACAGGTGCTTCAGCCTTTCATAATCCACCCAGAAGGTCACTCCCGTAAATAAAGGCTCGTCCTTTGTGCAGCCTGCACTAGAGGGACTATGAGGCCAGGGCAATAAATAGACGGCTCTTTTAACCACTATGACCAAGTGCAGGGACCTGGAGGGACCTCTAGCTGGCTCTGGGAAGCAGCCCGCCGCGCCAGCCCAGGACTTCCTCCGCAGAGACTCTCACCTCTAGAGGAACGCAGTGCACACACTTCCCCAAAGGGCCGTGTCGGCATCTGGGAGCACACAACAAAGAAATAAACAGCAATTAATAGGCCTGTTTTTCTGTTGCTGCTACCCAACATCTTTTATATTAAAGCGTACACCATGATAAATAACTGAACTCCACAAGTACAAAATACACCATACTTAATAAAACATATACCATACATTACAAATAAATACATGTTATTTCCCTACTCATGTTTTCCCAATCACAAAACGACTCCAAAACTCAATCCCTCCTCCATGGCCAATGGCAGGCTTCTATGGCACCTGGGAGTCAACGACTGCCACATCTACACGTTAACAAGAGTACAAATGTGCCCCACAGGAGGCCATGGTCCTTGACCTAGACTGATAGCAGGCTGATGGATTTCAGCACAATGAATTTCTACTCATTTCCTAGTTCAGATAGGTCCATTGCTTACCCCACTGACAGTCAAGAATGGACTTCTAGTGGGATTTTTTTTCTGTAATTACTTTAGATAGTACAAACATTTTTTAATAATTTAATGGTTTGGATGTACATTAGAAAAACCTGACCAACACATCAAACCTGTGAGGTTCATGGATATCAACTGCTGAAATGACACTAACTAAATATAAAAGTGAACAGATTAAAGTCATTTGAAATAAAAATGTCAAATACCAAGGAAGTTGGTACATGGATATGGCAAAAACCTTAAGAGTGATACATACATAGCTCAAGTCTGGAAAACACCCACTTCGTGCATTTTGCAAGAAGGCATAAAAAATGCTTGGCTCTGTGGGTTTCCATCATTTTAGTGAGAAAACGTGGAATGTGCACATGTACACTATGACAGTGAACTGTGCACAAGTGTTGAGGGCAGTGGTGGGTTGGTGGGAAAGCCAAGTGTTGGTTTCCTCCAGGGTTAATCAGATCACTTTCTAAGTGGGGTCAGAACTCTGAGATGCATGTGAGCTCTACGTGTCAGAGCAGAGACGGCCTATGTCTTCTACTAGGCAGGCTCTTAGAGGTAACAGGTCATGATGTGCACACATGCACACAGGCATGCACTACAAGATTCCTGAGGAAGCCTTGAGGAAACAGTTCATGGGGGAGCTGGCGTTGGTGCCCTGGCAGGATGCCAATGTAAGAGGCATGCAGGCTAATGGCTCTGGCAACGAAGTGGCCCCATGCCACCTGCAGCTGTGCACCACCTGGGGCCCTTTGACCTAAGACACCAATTGCTAATGCAGTCTTTGGAATCCCCATCATGTTCACCAAGTGATGCAGTTAGAAGAGAGTCCTCTGCAGAGATAACCAACCTTCACTCAGGTCATTTCACATCACTGAGGATAAACTTGGGTGTTTCTAACTGGCTTCTTCAAATAGAATTGCAAAAAATCTAAAACAAGTGTATACAGTGTAAGCATGTATATAATCCCATGCGAGAAGTGAGGGCTCAAAACAGCATGAGCAAAGGGCGTTCAGGTCAGAAAACAGGAAGCGTGTGCTGCAGGCATAGTGCTGAGGTCAAGCACGCATTAGGCACCCTCCACCCTTCTGCCCCACACAGCTGCTGGCTCCTGGTCAGCCCTGCGGCAATCAAGTACTGCTCGGGACAGAGTGCTGAAGACTTGGTCAAGGCCTCTCCCTTCTTCCAATTCTCTTATTTCCAAATACTTGAAAACTTTCAACGTACATGTGGAACCTACTCTGAGACTCCGACAGTAAGAAAAAGCTTACAAAATAACGAAGTGAAATTAAATTGAAATAGGTCAAAATCAACACTTAAATTTCAAGATACCCACTGAAAGGGACATGTTACAAATACTACGTCTTAAGACCCACTGAGGCCCCCAGTGGGACACAAGCCCATGAAACACTTACAGCTGCGGATCACGGCTGCGGTAGATCTTTCCATCCTGCCTGCTAAGGTACTGGTCGATCTCATCTTCCACCACGTTGGGAGCACCACAAGCCTTCAATCCCGGGGGAGCAGACGTCTCCATTTCAGACGAGGGTCCAGCAAGGCTCGAGGGAAACAGGAACAACAAATCGCCATGCCTGCTCAAATAACAAACATACGTGGAGGCCTGCGGTCCTTTCTTCCAGCACCGGAGCTGTGCTCACCCTGGAGGTGAGAATGTCTGACAGCTGCAAAAAGGAAACCCAACCAGCCTGGAAGCCTAGGTCACAAGGTCGCCAAGAATTCCAGAGACCAGAATTCTCCAGTAAGAGACCAGAATTCCCTCTCCACCGCCCCCACACTCCTGAGCAGTCTCAAGGTCAACTGCGGGTTCTCTGTAACTGTAGTCTCTCTTACTACTGCATTGGAGAAAGCGTGATATACCGTTTGCCCGTCCGACTTCACAGATGAACATGCAAACCACACGTGCCTGGGCTGTCTGCAAGCAGTGTGCTCCCTCCTTCTGACTCTGCTTGGCTCCCACGTTCCCATTTGTTCCTTAGCCATCTATCCTTCCCCATTTTATCTACCTATTACCTTCCTCACAATTCTCTTCAAGTTTACCCACACACACACGTACATAGACATATGTCACTGCTTAACAAAAATGAGAAATCAAAGACATGCTTCTGCACTGCTTCCCCATCCAACAGCACCAATGGAACCCCTGCACAGTTACTTCCAATGGCTACGCAGATTCCCTCCTGACCTTCCTGCAGCTCCCACACTGGCAGACAGGTGTGCTACCTGCCCGTTTCAATGGCAGGCAGCATAGAGTTTCACTTCCAGAGGGCAGAGTTCTGGGAGTGGCCATGTTAGACTGAAGCGCTTTTGTTTTTAACGCCACTGACATACCACTTTCCAAAAAGCCTGTGACAGGTGACGTTTCAAACAGCAACATCTGGTTTTCCATCATTTTCCATGTAAATTATACTCTTTCCCTGCTCACACTCACTGCTGACTAACACAGCCAAACTGCTGCACCCTGATGCTGGACACACACTTCCACTCAGGAGCCGTTCCCAGAGGCACTGCAGCTCCTGCACCACCGGAGAATGTTGGCAACACTACAGATCAACACCGGCCTCTGGAGGACACTGCAGCACTGCCACTTGGTAAATACTTACCAGCAATACAGACACACAAAAAAGAGTGAAGGAACAGCCTGTGGCAGCAGAAGACCAACAAAAGGAAAGAAGAGGAGCCAAAGGTTACAGTGCCAAACTGTAAGGACAAAGGACATTGGCTGTCGCTTGTTGGCAGACGTGCTCACAGTGCTTTTTCCTTCTGAAATTTAGGGGTGACAAAATTGCTAGACTTTAACAAAAGACTTTTGTTTCTGGCAGTGGGCCAGCTGTTCCTAAACACCCTACAGCTACAGGATACTGGGTTCAGCTGCTACCTCAGTTCAACAGACACTCTAAATGCCCTGGGGAGCACTGAAGAAGGCAAGCAACTCCCCCAGGGTCCCTAACAGCAACAGCAGCTCAGACAAGACACAGACCACACAGAGCTCAGAGCTGCCCTCTGGCCAGCCCACTACAGGAACTGAGGTGGGCTCACACAGCTGTTTCTTGGACAAGAAGAGAGGAGACCTTGAGCCTCTTGCCCAAAGTGGGCTGCTGAGCCTGAAACACCACATATATTTCACACATCTGAAGGATGTCAACAGCTGGGACAGGAACTAAGGAGGAATGCCATCAGCCTCCACCCACTGCACAGTGGGAAAGAGTCACCTCTGCTCATCTGCGACCAAAGGCCTGCTCTGCATGCGTCCAGAATTAGGGATGCTACTTGGTTCAGGAAGCCCAAAGACAGAAATTAACTCAAAGGCATGCTGGGTCCATGGCACCCTCTGGTGCTAGCAGAAGCAAATGCAACCCTCCCCCATAGAAAAGTCCTGCAGGACTCCCCAAGACCAAGTTTGGCCAACCTGGCCAAGTTTGCCCTCAAAGAACAGTCACTAAATGTATAAGAGAAATAAACCACCATGTGCAAGAGTGGGCAGCTACACCAATAGTCACATTTAGACAGCCACGGACTTCAGATCTGGAAGGACAAGATATGGAATATGAACGTACGGGGAATGTTAAATGAAATGGAATGGCAAAAGCACAAGCAAAAAGAAAATTCCCAAAATGACAGGCTCACTGAGAAGCAGGCTGGCAGGGCCCACAGCTTCAGTGGCTCTTCTCAGATGCCCCTCAAACAGGCGGGCCAGACAACACATCAGGCCTCCAGACAGCACGGACGACACTGCAGTGTCCTTGTGAGCCCCGCATACACCAGGAGACCCGAGAGGGAAGCAGCATGCGTGTGGCAGGGACCCAGGGCCTTCCCTGCACGCCTGGCAGGCCAGTGTGAGAGAAGAGCAGACACCAGGAAGGGGCCTGAACCCACGTGGCCCCTATGAGTCTGTGAAGCTAGCGGCTGGGTCTGAGGTGGAGTCAAACAGAGTATTTGAGAGTGAAAATGTAATCACTGAAATAACAAGATTTGGGGAAAGGTAATATTTTTTTTGTTTTGTTTTGTTTTTTTGTCTTTTTTAAATTTTGGTATCGTTAATGTACTATTACTTGAACAACATTATGGTCAGTAGACTCGCCCTAATATCAAGTCCCCCCCGACATACCCCATTACAGTCACTGTCCATGAGTGCAGCAAGACACTATAGAATCCATTACCTGTCTTCTCTGCGTACACTGCCAGGGAAAGGTAATATTTAAAGAGATAATGGCCAAGAATTTTCCAGGCCAGAGCTACAGGTACAAAAACACAACATACATGAGGTAGGATTAAAGAAACCAAGAACCCACACCTGGACAGGTCAGGCACAAACTGTGGGATCCTAGGATAAACAGAAGGTCTTAAAAGCATCCCGAACAGGAAACAAACCACTTACAAACGAACAAGAGAATCATAATGGATTGAACTACGATGGCAGAAGCCAGGAGCTAGTGTAGCAGAACCAACACAGGACTCCAGAAGGGTAACCACCACTCAGACAGTCTCAGACACTGCTGAATACAGACAGGTTTCAGGCAGCTCTCAAGGCCTGTTCAGGAATCACCGAGACTCTCATCGGAAGAATACTCTCTAACGTGACTCGGGAAGACATCCACTCCAGGTGCCACCTCAGGATGAGCCAGCCCTCTCCCTTGGTACGGCACTGGAGGGACAACACTGCAGTGTGATGGCCTTGTCCCAAAGGTGTTTCATTCTGTAGCCTCCCTTCTTGTGCCCAGCTGTCAGAACAGTTTTTGAATAGAGCTATCGTCCTGTCAGGGGTCGCCATGTGCATGCGCTGGGCAACCATGCAAAGGCCCCCCTGCTCACCCCTGCAGGCAAGGGCGGTGAGGCCAGGGGGTTAAGGGACTTCCCCAGGCACACAGCCATCAGGTGGTACACTTGAATCCAGACCTGTACAACACCCACGAGAAGTGATTCTCAAGCTGCAAGAGCCTTGATAAGCAGGGAGGAAAGGTAACTATCAGCCACACTGGAAATGGACATAACAATGAAAAGCTTTCTCTGATTACAGAGCAGGCAAACGGCAGGTGCCTTACAAGAACTTGCTGAAGAACAAATAAACGAATGCTATAACTGCGTTTTTTTCTTAGATATACCGATTTGTGAGCCTAAAAATGACCATGCCAACCAGCCTCCTACTCTGACTGGTAAGCAAACAGGCACCCAGCCAGCTGCCAGCAAAGCCCAGCCCAGCCACATAGCCAGTGACCACAGCAACCATGCTGCATGCAGCCCAACCGGAGGGCCTCCAGCCTGCTATGAGGACTAAGCGACATTGGGTTCCTCTCCCAGATGCATGAGCAGGCACACCCAGTTTAGACAGCAGTCAGCAAGTTTTTTCTGTATAATGCCAAATGGTAAAATTTTTGGCTTTGCAAGCCATTCAGTCTGTCATGAGCACTCAGCTCTGCCCTTGTAGCATGAAAACGTGAACCGGTGGCCATGGCTGTGCTCCAATTAAACAACAGGTGGCACGGCAGACTGTGCAGGAGGTTTCTACACTCTGGACACCCTCCTGACATTACTGATCACCTCTAAGGAGCCCAAGGGGTTCTCACCAGCAAGAAACAGGGTATGGGCACTGGGCTGCTGCAACTGCCACCCTCCCACCACCAGGCAGCCCCATGGTGGAACTCCACAGGGCTGCATCAAGGTCTTCCTGCAGACCAGCAGCCGAGTGTGCAGCACCCCCAAGACCGTGACTCTCTGTGACACCCATCTCAGAACCCTGCAAGTCAATCAAACCAGCACAACGTAACTGTGGATTCAGGAACTGCTCAACGCCTGGCAGGAGATACAGCCACCTGCACTCTGGTGAGTGCATAGGACCAGTTAGTGTGGGGCGGGGAAACAGGGACACTGGGCCACCCCAGGTGGGCAACTGGCGTCATTTCCTTCCCACTCCTTCCCCCAACTGGGCACTTACTTGATTTTTAGCAGATTGAGGGATTTGTTAGACGATGCTGTTATCTCTCCCGTCTTGTTTCTATTGATGTAAACTGAGAAGCCATTATTCTGGAAGCCAAACTCCTTTGCGACCTAAAACAAGCCCCCAAAAACAGAGATTAAAGTATCAAAGCATCACTACGCTAACCACATGTACATCAGACAAGATTAGAAGAACACTCATTACATTTAAAGCTTCATTAACCAAATTTCTCTTAATTTGCTGTCTTGTGAGGAAATCTGTATCGTTTATGCAGATGCCAAGTAAAATGAGAAAAGTGGCCAAAAGGAAGCAAAGCCCTGTGCAAATAAGCCTGACAACACATTTAAGAATTTGAAGCAAGCAAGAGTCATGGTCATTTCTGAAAACTTTAAGTTCTACTTTTAAAATCAACTGTAAAAACCCAACCAATTTTGAGACCTAACAGAAACAGAACGAAGGGCAGAATGACACCTCTACATAAGTGATACCTACATGCTGTGTGGCTGTGGGTGTGGGGAAACCCATTCACCCAGTGACAAACAAGCGGGCCCGTGTGCCGCTCCACCAGGCACCCAGAACACAAACAGCGAATAAAAACAGGCAAGGTCATGCCGTGGAGGATCTTACCATCTGACGGGGGAGACAAGTCAACAGAGACAAAACCACAGGTTGAGAGCAGCATCATAGCAGGAAAAGAGGGAGCGTGGGAGAGGCCACTCCTGGGAAGGGCAGAGAAGGTGGGGAGAAAGCCCGAGCAAAGGCCTGGAGGAGGAGAGCAAGGCTGCTGCACACAGAGCTGGGCCAGGAACAACGCAAGCAGGGGGAGCAAGTTCCACGGCTGGGAGGCAGGAAGGGGCTGGGCAGAGCCCAGTGAGGCTGGAGCCCCAGGGGCAGGTAGCAACAGTACGAGACGAGAATGGCAGGGAGACAGGAGCGGCATGCAAGACCACATGGCCCTGAGGAGCTGGGAAGCCACGGGGGCTGAGGGCAGGGGGTTGCTAAGCCACTGATCTTATTTCTCATTGCCATTCTGCTGCTGGGAAGAGGAATCAGGAGAGCCAGTCGTCCCACCCAGAGGAGATGGGGCTCAGACAAGGCCAGGATAGTGGAGACGGAGGGAGGGGCACGCCTTCCGGTGACCATAATCAACAGCCCCTGCTAGGGGGCAGGATGAGGGGCAGGATGGGTGAGGAAAAAGAAGGACATCAGACGATGTTCAGATTTCTGGCTTGAGAACCGAGTGGAAGAGGACACTTGTGAGGGAACCATGGAAGAGGCTGAAGGAGGAAGAAGGCTGAAGGGAAAATCAGGCCTTCCATTTATCACTGAGATTTGAGGTGACTCCTGGACACCCTAGTGGGGGCAAGACAAGCAGTTAGTATTTGAGTCTGAGGCCAGAGGAGGGAGCCAAGCTAGAGCTCAACATTTAGGGGTTGTCAGGGTAGAGTTAAACAAATGAAGAAACACCGAATCCTGGCAGAGAAACCAGAAATGATAAACAGAATCAATGGAAATTGTACAACTGAAAAATCCAATAACTGAAATGGAAAATTCACTGGATGGGCTTATCAGCAAAAGGGAGATGACAGAAGAAAGAGTCATTTAACCTAAAGAGTGGCTAACAGAAACTACTTAATCTGAAAACAGATTTGAAAGAAAAATGAACAGTCTTAGGAATCCCTGGGACAGTATCAAATGACCCCCAGGAGAAGAGAGTAAGGCTAGGACTGAACAATACTTGGAAAACAGACAAAATCGTCAAATTTTATGAAAAACACAGGGTAACAAATCCAGAAAGTTCAGTAAACCCAAACTAGGATAAGCAAAAAGAGAACTACCCCTGGCACCATCGTCAAACTGCTCCAGGACCAGGGGAGTGACATCTTTAAAGTGCTAAAGAAGATGGAGAAAGACAAGTATCAAATGATTTCATTCATCTGTGGAGTATAAGAACAAAGAAAAAAAACTGAAGGAACAAAACAGCAGCAGACTCACAGAACCCAAGAATGGACTAACAGTTACCAAAGGGAAAGGTACTGGGGAGGAGGGGTGGGGAGGGAGGGATAAGGGGGAAAAAGGGGGCCTTACGATTAGCACACATAATGTGGAGGGGCACGGGGAGGGCTGTATAACACACAGAAGACAAGTAGTGACTCTATAGCATCTTACTATGCTGATGGACAGTGACTGTAATGGGGTATGTGGTGGGGACTTGATAATGAGGGGAATCTAGTAACCACACTGTTGCTCATGTAAGTGTATATTAATGATAAAAAAATAAAAAAATAAAAATAAATAAAATAAAAATAAAGAAGAAAAAATAATCTGTCAGCTCGGAATTCTGTATCTGGCAAAAATACCCTTCAAATACAAGGGTGAAATGAAAACATTTTCAGGCCAGCAGGCCTCCACCTGCCACATCTGCTATCAGCAGGCCTCACCCACCACAGGGATGCCAACAGACGCTCTTTAGGCTGGAGAAGAACGACACCCGACAGAAACTCAGGCCAGAGGAAAGGCTGGAAGTAAGTGAAGCACTACGAAGAGACGAGCTCTAAACGTGCAGGTCAGGATGAGATTGGCCAGGAGGCATGAGGCTCCCTGAGGCGACTGAAGGGCCACCTGAGTATATACCTTGTTCTACCTGTTGCTTTTTTCCTATGACAGAATTATTGGTAAAGCCTAGTATTTGTTCACTATCAGAAGAAAAGAATAAATTTAATGATTAACTTTGCAGACTAACCTTATTTTCTACTAATTAAAAAAACAGATTAAAAGTAACTTCAGAGCACCCTATCATTCTAAAATTTTGAGTGACAGTAAAAAGGACTTTAAACAGTCAAGATTTTATATCAGATGTGCTATAGTATTTGGTATCATACGATTTTTTTTCCAAGCTAAAAGTGGCATTAAGAAAATAAAGCAGTGGGAAATTAAGACCATAAAATTTCCCAAGTGCAAAAAGAGTAAGACTAAAGACTAAAAATACTACTTTTGACTTTTCTCTGAAACAGCTAGGATATAAACTGAAATTAAGGAATTGTGGTATTTTCACCTATTCTGCAAAAACATGATGTTTTTCTGTAGACAAGCACTGTAAACTATAATCTCTTACCAGGAGTATTATTAGCTGCATCAAAGTTACCACAGTACTCCTGGGATGAAAAGGAATTTCCACAATGGGGTACGGGGTGTGGTACAGCCCTTCGAGTGAAGGTAAATCCCCTAAGACCACATGACCAGAGCTTCATGCTTCCTATTAGGACTAAGACACAGGTGCATTTTCAATTATGAGAACCAGCAACAGTACCATACACACACGTTGAATCCCACTTTTGGAAAATGCATGAACTTATGTATTAGGTTTTCTCATGGTCCTCCTATGAAAGTAACTGCTTCTATAGCCAAAGCAATCCTGAGATGGAAGAATAAAGCTGGGGGGATTACACTCCCCGACTTCAAGCTCTACTACAAAAGCCATATAATCAAGCCAATTTGGTGCTGGCACAAGAACAAACCAATAGATCAATGGAACAGAACAGAGAGTCCAGATATAAACCCAGCATATATGGCCAATTAATATATGATAAAGGAGCCACAGATATACAGTGGGGAAATGACAGCCTCTTCAACAACTGGTGTTGGAAAAACTGGACAGCTACATGTAAGATAATGAAACTGGGTAATTGTCTAACCCCATACACAAAAGTAAACTCGAAATGGATCAAAGACCTGAATCTAAGTCATGAAACCTTAAATTCTTAGAAGAAAACATAGGCAAAAATCTCTTGAATATAAACATGAGCAACTTTTTCCTGAATCCATCTCCTCGGGGAAGGGAAACAAAAGCAAAAATGAACAAATGGGACTACATCAAGCTAAAAAGCTTCTGTATAGCAAAGGACACCATCTGCAGAACAAAAAGGCATCCTACAGTATGGGAGAATATATTTGTAAATGACATATCCGACAAGGGGTTAACATCCAAAATATATAAAGAATTCACAAGCCTGAACACCCAAAAAGCAAATAACTTGATTAAAAAATGGGTGGAGGATATGAACAGACAGTTCTCCAAAGAAGAAATTCAGATGGCCAACAGGCACATGAAAAGATGCTCCACATCGCTAATTATCAGGGAAATGCAAATTAAAACCACAGTAAGATACCACCTCACAGCAGTTAGGATGGCCAACATCGAAAAGACTAGGAACAACAAATGCTGGAGAGGATGCAGAGAAAGGGGAACCCTCCTACACTGCTGGTGGGAATGTAAATTAGTTCAAACACTGTGGAAAGCAATAGGGAGATTCCTCAAAAAACTAAAAGTAGAAATACCATTTGACCCAGGAATTACACTCCTAGGAATTTACCCAAAGAAAACAAGTTCTCAGATGTGAAAAGACATATGTATCCCTATGTTTACTGCAGCACTATTTACAATAGCCAAGATATGGAAGCAACCTAAGTGTCCATCAGTAGATGAATGGATAAGGAAGAGGTGGTACATATACACAGTGCAATACTATTCAGCCATAAGAAAGAAACAAATCCTACTATTTGCAACAACATGGATGGATGGACCTAGAGGGTATTATGCTCAGTGAAATAAGCCAGGTGGAGAAAGACAAGTACCAAATTATTTTCCTCACTTGTGGAGTATAACAACGAAGCAAAACTGAAGGAACAAAATAGCAGCAGACTCACAGACTCCAAGAAGGGACTAGAGGTTACCAAAGGGGAGGGGTGGGGGAAGGAGAAGGGGATTGAGGGGTATTATGAGTAGTACACATGGTGTTGGGGGGTCACGGGGAAAACAGTGTAGCACAGAGAAGACCAGTGACTCTGTGGCATCTTACTACACTGATGGACAGTGATTTCAATGGGGTATGGGGGAGACTTGATAATATGGGTAAATGTAGTAACCACATTGTTTTTCATATGAAACCTTCATGAGAGTGTATATCAGTGACACCTTAATTTAAAAAAAAAAAAAAAAAAGTAACTGCTTCTGTGAACTTTGTGAGTTTTTTATCTAAAGATACAGAAACCTAACACAAGGCCCTGGACATTTAAAAAGAAATCTTAGAAGAGTCTCATAAGAACATGATTAAAATCTTAAAAAAACTTTGTATTTACATCTAATTTTGATGTGCAATTAATGCTATAAAATCAGAAACATGGTATAGAATACAAACATTTATAATTGAAGGATCAAAAAGGAGTATGTGCCATGATTCCATTTGTGTTAAGTTCAGAAAAACAGGTGAAACTAAAATTTAGGGCTGAGGAATGCATACTGAGGTGGCAAAACACAGGAGGGAGAAGCAGTCAGTCTCATCAGGAGGGCGGGGCCTCTGCAGTGCCGGCCCTGCCCCCACTTTGACCTGGATGTCTGCCCCGTCATCACTCATTTGTCCATGTTTTTCAAGCACTTCTTAGTATGTATCTTACTTCAAGGTTAAAAAAAAGTTTAAGTATTCTAAGATGGGTCCGTGTCACGTGCTGCTCAGAGGCCAGTTAAGACAGGACAGAACCGCCCACTACTGGAGCAGGTAGGACCTGGGATGACTCACTAAGGACCATTTCAGGGGGGCAACAACAGAAACCCAACAGAGCAAGCTCAGTACGGAGGTGAGGAGGGGCACTGGTGGGCACAGAAGAACATGTCCCAGAGGGTCTGTGGTCTGATGATTCAGAGAGAGAATTCTTGAATGTGAAGCATTAGATGGTCTCAAAGGAACCAAGAACTCTTAAGATTCTGTGAGACACTGTCAGCATAAAACATCTCATCACACTTGCAAACATCCATTTCCTTAGAGGGCACAAGGCCACATACTAAACCAGGATTGAGGCTACCAAGTGTGGGACAGCAAGTGCAGAACGGCTGACACAGTTTTCAGGCACGTTTGTGAGGAGACAAGAAAGCCGTCTCAAAACCCACTTATTGAGCACATATGCACAGCCAAATTGGTAGCTGTTAAAAATGAGTGTGATTCCACTTACATGAGAAGCCTAGGTCATAGAGACAGAAAGTAGGGCAGTAAATACTGGGAGGGGTGGGGGGGGCAAGGGAAAGGGGAGCTGCTGTGAATGGGTATAATTTCAGGTTTACAGGATGAAAAAATTCCTGGAGATGGATCATGGCTGCACAACATGAGTGTACTCAGCCACTACTGAACCGTACACTTAAAAATGATTTAGATAGCAAATTTTATGTGTTATTTCTTGCCACGATTTTAAAAAGATGTAAACCTACATTTATTGACATAGAACCATGTCCACAATCTATTAAGTGAAAAAAAGTGGCTTACAAATTATCAAATAAGATATTAACATCTTTGGAATGGATGCATCTGACGAGCTTACAGTTCTTGCCTGCAGGACAACAGGACTGCCATATGGGTCACCGCCTGGGCATATATCAACTTGCCACCCAGGTGGCATGGCTGGGCAACTCTCATCTGTCAGCATTTCTATCCAATAAGCCATTTAATGATCAATCAGGGAAAGAATACGAATCCCAGTTGCTAAGCTGGTCTGGTGAGACAGACAGAATTCCAGCCCCAAGAACAGGTGTCAGCAGCTGGCCCACTGACCCTCCTGAGAGCAGACCATGACCCTCTGCAGGAAAACACAGACACTGACAGCTGAGTCAGAAACAGTTCAGAAGGGCTAAACTCAGAATGTGACACCACAGGGCGATCCTACCCAATTGATTTCACTTAGCTTATTATTTTTATGCATGCCTATGAGTAATACACGACTAAAATTATTTCCAAGTAAATCTAAAAAGCATTTTATGTAATTAAAATCTAAATGACAAGGGAAAGCAAGCGTGACAGCATCTTTTCTTAATAGTATGAATGTTTCTCCTTAAACTCAATAATGTCTTAGATTCGATGAAGTACAGCGATAGTACAGTCCAATCCATTTTGCTAAGTGCACACCCAGGCATGCCTGCTGGAATGCGTGTGTACGTGCTATGCTGACAGTCATTTCCGGGTGGTAGAATTTCAAGTGATTCTTTCTGGCTTCTTTATCCTTTTCTGTATTGTTTTAACTTTTTATAGTTGACCCATAGTATTTTAATAAACAGAGGAAAGGATTTTCATTTGCTGGGAAACATATTTCAGAGTAATAAATATGTTTGCTTTTGAGTATTCCCAAGAAAATTTCTCCTAAGAGACATCTATTGTGCCCCTGGTCAGGCAGCCAAAACTAAACTCTCTCTCCGACTCCAACCTCTTCCAATTGACCAGCTCTCGGGTCTGTTTCCCTATGCAAGGAGACAACAAAGTACCCAGAGGGAAATCCTAGGATTTCAGGTACGCTTCCTGAGCAAATAAAGTCAGAACTACAATTGTAAGCAGCTGCCCGCTGTGACACAATCCCCGCTATCAATCCAACCAATCATGCCAGAGAAAAGCCATGTGGGGGTGGTGGGCAGAATCAGGAAGTGAGGCAAAGAGAAAGGCAGAGGATGGGAAGGGAGTAACAGGTAGGATAAAGAAGATCCTGAAAGGTAAACACCCGGCCACAGCTACCTTTTTCAGAAATGTTGCAGCAGTTTCTCTCTTTGTTGCTGTGATCCGCTTTATCCCATCTGGGGACTGGACTCGAATTATCTGTTGTAAATGAAACAAGATGGTTACACAAATGGGTTTGATCCTGATCTATTATGAGACTAAAATCTGCACTCTTTCAGCATCTGGGTCACTGAAATGTAAAGCCAAACCTCACCCTCCCTTCCCCTTGCAATACCCAACCCGATGTTTGTAAAAGATGAAGCAGAGGTGTGAGACCCATCAACACATCCTAAGAGTACTGCTCTGATTCTCAGCTATCATCTCGCTCATAAAATGCAACTTCAATTTTTAACCACTATTTACAGAGCATATATATCTGAAATACTAACACTTTTCTCTTCATATTTACCAAAAAAAAGAAATAGCAAGAAAAATCCCCACCTTGAATCATAGGATATCTTCTAATTTTTTATCTACTTTTAATAAAAAGATTAAAAGAAAATAAAGGTGTTTAATACTCTGATAAAACTCAGCACAGAGTTTTAAAAAATACTTTCATGGCAAGCCTGGTCAGCAGGCCTGAAAGACTACTGGGTAGAGAGCGCCACTTTCTAGGACTTGGTTTTTATGCTGATCAAAGCCCTTTTGAAGGTGGGTTACTAGCCTGGCCAACGTACAAGTTCCTGCTTTAGTGAGTAAGCATGAAGTGGCACGCCTGCTGCAAACAAGACATGACGCTCCGACCGCCCAGGGGATGGGAGGAAAGACCGACGACATTATGCCAGAAGGTACTCATGCAGCAGTTTCTCATCAGCAATTACTACACTGTGCGTTGTATTTAAAACATGATACAGATGAAAAATGTCACAAGCTGTTGTTTTTAAAAACACTATTTTCACTTACAACAAAATGCCACAAAGGCTTTAGAGCTACTGTCTACTTTTATCAAATTCAGAACAATCTAGAATTTCCTCAAATAGATTGAGTCTGCCTCTTTTTCTAAGAACTGTTACTTGACTCAAGAGACTTTGTCCCCATACTGTTCTCAATTTTTAAGATTGTTTCAAATAAACATCTTATGAAATCCCAATTGTTCAGACCTCAAAGATGTTCTACCTTTCTGCTTTTTAACTACATCCGTTTAACCTTAACCTTCTCACTCATCTGTCTGGAGTGCAAATACACATTCTGTTGACTTCTGATTTCCAGTATACTTTGCTCTGGATTCAACACCTAGAAAACTGGTTTCATAATATGCAGCAAGGGTATCAGGCAGATATTTCCATTTGTTTGTAACTGCAGTTTGTCTCCCAACACTGAGAAACACTAAGACGTGAAGAGCTCTGTTTCTCTGCGGGAGATTCTGCGACCATTCGTTTAGCCAGTCAAAAGCATGACACCCAACTACTTGAGGAGCTGAAAGGTGAGGCTTACACATTTTGGAGAGTTCTAAAACCTAAGAAGTCATTCTACTTGATCATCTACAAAAGGCCATGGCAGTCCAGGTTTCCAAGCTCAGCCCAGTATTGAAATCCCAAGAAACAAGCCTAACTTGTACAGAGGCAAGTTCTGGCTTGGCCTCTAACAACAGGCTACAAAGTAAAATACACATGAGACCCCTGGCAACATGGACACAGAGCCTCTTGGTAACTTAGATCTCCCTACTTATAAAAATACTTCTTGGGGGAGTCAAGGAAATATGAGATAAAAATCATATTTATATCCACGATTTTTTAGAAGACCTTCTGAATTAAAAGAGAACAGCAAACTTTTGAAGTCAATTTTAGAAAAGGGTCTGTTTCAATTCATCACAATCTAAGTAATTCAACAAGACCCAATGCTGTCAATGAGAGCCTTGCCTTATACACATTAGCAGAAAAATGGCCTCGTCTGCAACAACCCGCTTGTCCCTGGATACTTGAATTCAATTAGTATTACAGTAAAGGGAAAGTTTGAAAGCAGATTTTGAGTGCTAATACTTAACCTTTTTCTAGAAGTCCCCAATGATTAGTAAATCCTATTTTAAAAGGAGTCTATTATCTCTGTCGTTTCAACATGGCCCCTCTCCATTCAACAGAGCCCCTGAACGGAGGGCAAGGGAGGGGAAGGGTTAGAGGGAAGGCTTACACTGGGAGCTGGTCTCCTGCAGACCCAAGTCTTTCAGGAAGGGGTATCAACGCCATGCCTGACGCCTGGCCAAACCGCAGAGGCCGTCACAGGCTGAAGCCTGAACACAGCTTGCCACTCAATCCTGCTTTGCTTCCCCAGGGAAATCCCAAATATTCCTTCACCTAACCAAAATGTGTCTGTCCAACCGCTCTGTTGGTTTTTTTTTTTTTTTCCGCAGACACACTTTCTGGGGGAAACTTTCCACAAGTCAACACACGACTGTTTTTTTCCCCCATTTTCACTGACTTTTTTTTCCAACTTTCGGGGGGAAGAGGAAATGCCAATTCCTAATTTCGGACAAAAAGTGAACTCAGCCTCTCTAATATTCCTTTCTGGGCAGGCAGCTGTCAAGTTTTCCCCGCCACCGCGCGGCAGAACGCGTCGGGCTCCTGTGCCCCGCGGCTTCGGCTCGCGAGGAGGGGCCCTGCCAGGGTCCCATCTGCCCCCGGTGCCCTCCTTTCGGTGACGGTGACAAGGCGCTTGCTGGGGCGGATGAGGGCGCAGGAAGGAGAGACAGGAGGCGAGCAAGGCCGCAGCCCGGCCCCAAGGGCTCGGACCCCTCCGCCAGCGCCCGGCAAGCCCGCCGCGGCGGAGCCCCCCGCCCGGCGGAGCCCAGGCCGCCAAGCGGCTCGGCCAAGCGAGGCGAAGGCGGAAGGGAGGGGCCGGGGAGGCGGCGGCCGGGCGCCCGGCCTCCGCGCAGGCCGCGCCGGGAAATCTGCCGCCTCATGCCGGCGCCGCTCTCGCCCGGCCCCCACTCACGATGCTCTCGGCCATGGCGGCCGACCCCGCCTCCGGGCTCGGGCTCCGGGCCGCCGCCGCCTGCCGCCCCGCGGGCCTCGCAGCCCCAGCCTCAGCCCCGGCCTCCCGCCGCCGCCGCCACCGCCGCTCCAGCTTCGCCCCCGCAGCCGCCGCAGCCGTCGCCGCCACGTCCGGTGCGTCGTCCGACGCGCTCCCCCGACCGCGCAGCCCGGAAAGCGGGTTCCGGCCGTGCCGGCGGCCCGCGCAGGCGCACGGCGGGCCTGCGCCGGCCTGGCTCGAGGCGCCCACGTAGCCCGCAGAGGCGCCCTTCGCACGGCGTGGGCTCCGCCTTGCGGCCTGGCGACGCAGACGGTCCAGGGAGAAACACAAGCAGGCGTCGGTGGTTGGCGCCGGGAAAACGTCATTCCATACACCTGGCCACAGAGAAATGGTTCAAAAGAAAGGTATTTTCCTTGCATCTAACGTATGAGAAATAAATGAGTTTAACCGCATTTCAGATCAATGTTTCTTTTCCACAGGATGTGCCACATGAAATATGCCACCAGGGCCAGCTTCGCGGCCACTGACCCGTGCAATTCAGAAGAGTCTCGTGTGTGATTCCACGCTCAGCCGTCACGGTCTTGAAATTCTTAATTTTTAACAAGAAGTTCCACATTTTTATTGTGCTCTGGGCCCTGCAAATTTGTACCTGACCTTGCCCATGATTGTTAAAAAACGGGAGAGAAGCTGGAACTGAAATGTCAAACAAAAGAAGAGGGGCAGTGGTAGGGACTGTGCTGGGGATGGGACGGGGCAGGTGGCATCTCCCGGGAGGTCACCCTTTCTTCTGCCATGAGAGCACGTGCAGAGGGTCTCCTGGCAGCCTCTGCCCTCTGCAGCCTCCAGAGGGCCCCACAAGCCCACCACAACTTTGACACACATAAACACATGCATCTCAGATGGAATGAGGAAGGTGTGGGGAGGTGCACACACAGGGCTTGTAGAACTGGGTGATGGGTGGGGGTCTGCTCTGAGCCTGCTTTCCTACTGCCATCCAGGCCAAGGAGAGAGCAAATGGTTGCCTGGGGTCAGAGAGGCATAAGCTACCTTCTGTCTGCATGGCTGGGGTCCCTCCAAGCACTAGGACACAGTGGTGACCACAGTGAATTTTTTCCTGTCTCTGAGAAGAGAAGCTCAGGGCTAGGGCAGCCCAGGGACCTCAAAACAGGAAGGATGTTATCTAGCAGTAAATAGTTTCGTGTTTTTACAGTGAAAAAATCAGGGGTGAACTGGCATTTAATTACCAGCGACTGGTATAAAATTCCAGGACTGTGGCCATGAACCAGTTCACCAGGGTCTGTCTTATCCCCTGGATGTGCTGATGGACCAGCTGCAGAACCTGCCAGGCTGAGGCCCACACAGGGCTCCACAGTGCTGGGGGACCAGCACCCTGACAGCCCTGCCCACACTGCAGAGCTACAGGGAATTCACCCATTGAAGCTAAAAATCTGGGCTCAGAAAGAAAGATGGTCCATCTCAACAAGCAGAGGCTGTCTTAAGCCCTAAAATGTGACTCCCCACTGGCATCCCAGTGGGGTTCAGTGGGGCAGAGGCTGGCAGCTAGTGCAGTGAGCCTGGCAGGTGCCTAGCTGTACCCTGTGAGGATACCTGCCTGCCACTTCTTCAGGACATCCTTGCCTTCTTGATACCAGAGGGTGATGTGGAGGCCCTGCATGTTGGCACTCAGGGATCCATGGCAGGACGGCTGGAGCACACCCTGCACTTGGCCATCACCCACTACCAGGGTGCCCTGGACCTGGGCTTCCTCATTGACTGAGTCATTCTGCCATGGGTGGGATGGCCACCTACCAGGATGGGCAGTGGGTCCTGTGAGCCTGGAGCCAGAGCACAAAGTGCTCACATGTATGTGCTCACTTGTACACACATGTGCATATGCCCACATGAACACACACCCACACTTCATACCCACTTGTACACATGTTCACATGCGTAAACACATACACAGTTGTACACATGCTTCATATGTGCATGCTCCTTTACACACTCACATGTGCACGCTCATGTGTGCACACAAACACATATAACACACTGGGCCCAGGCCAGGCCTTGTGTATCTCTGCTCCCTCCAACCAAGACCAGGTGGGCACACAGGGACCATTCCATAAAGGCTGAGCCAGCACACTTAGAAGGTCACTTTTGAGGGGTTTGGTAAGGATATCACACAAGACATCTCAGTGTGAAACGTTGGATGTCTGCATCCATGTGGCCATGGAAGACTGAAGGAGGGTAGGAGACACCCCACACAGGTGGGTCCCAGAACAGTAGACCCTGCCCTTCCCATGGCCACCTCCACCCATGCCCTCCCAAGGGCTTTGCTGCAACTCCTGCTGCATTGTCCTGGGAAGATGGGCCTCTGTCAACCACCAGGGGGCTGCAGGGCCCTGGGCCTGAATGAGGGTGCAGCTTAGAGAGTGTTTCCCAGAGCAGGTGGCTGTGTCCCCCACTCCAACACAGGAATATTTGGGCTGGGGTGGCTATGCCCTCAGGGTCCTGGTGGTGCAGTAGGGGGGACAAAGTTGGGGCACCAGGGTGGGATCTGGGGCTGCAGGTCATCCCATTCCCCCCCAGGAAAGGTGCCTGAGTAACCACATGCCTCTGACACCCTGGCCTCTGGCCCCTGCTGGGCCTCCACTCCCTGGGGTCCCCTCGCCCCAGGACTTAGCCTGATGTCTCTTTCCTCGTTCTGTGATTCCCCAGGCCCAGCTGGCCTTTGCCTCTGGACCACTCATTGTGCCAGCAGCTCACAAACGCTGTTGTGGCCCAAAGTGGGCCAACACTGACCTGCAGACAAGCATGGGAGTGGGGCATGGACGACATCAGCTGCCAGGTCTCTGCCTCTGAGCCCCCACCATGCAGCCCACTTCCAACGCGGATATCCGACCCCTGCCACGAGGTCCACTTCTGAGGTCCCATGTCCCCAGCACAGCTTGGCACCTGCCCTCCCACTTCCTTGCCTGTTACGGTGGTTTCGGATGAAGTTCAGGCCTCTCCCCTGAGAGTGCTCTTTCAGGGGGAAGTAAATCTTACTGAGATGTATAATTTGTACAGTAGATCACACCAGTCTTAAGTGGGCTGCATCAGGAGTTCTTATCTATCTAATCACCTGCGGCCCCACACCAGTTCAGGACCCAGCCCCCAGGCTCCTTTGACCCCTCCCTGTGGTCACCCCTGCTCCGATTCACCACCCTTGGTTAGCACAGCCTTTTCTGACTTTCACATAAATGGGTCACAAAAGGCCTTCCCTACAATCACTGGTCACTGCTGTGCAAACAGGCCCCTTGAGGACACTTGGCTCATGTGGACACACCTGTGAGTGGCATCTGGGCCTTGACTGCTGCTCAGGACAGTCTGAACAGGTCTGGGGGGGAAGGCGGCGCCCCTGCTCTCCTGGCTGTGGTGTCAGGAGTGGATTGGCAGGCTGCAGGTGGGTGCCTGTCTAGCATGAGTGGACACTAGGATAGGCTGACTGGGTCACTTGGTGAATTGCACAATCTCTCTGCACCTGTTTCCTCACCTGTGTGGTGGAGCAGACATTCCTTCGTCCTGCAGTGAGCTGTTTGTGGGCCCGTGGGCCCTGTCTGACCCCACCTCCTTTGTGAGGCCTGCTCTGACTGCTGGGAGCACATGGGGCTGCCTGCCACCCCCCAGGCCTACCTGCTCTTGTGCCCCCGGCCATGGGGGTGCCCAGGCTCAGCCCTCAATGGGTTTCCTTCCCTCTCAGACTGGCCAGACCTCTGCTGTCCCCACCACCCTGCACCTTCGTCCATACACTCCAGCTGAAGACACACATGCCTCTGGGCCCTGCCCCGCTCACAGTATTCCTGATGAGCAGGCAGAGACACACTAATTTTATTTTAAAAGAGGGACAGCAAGCGTGAGCTAGGTTGGCAAGGACGAGCTTCCAGTGGGCATGATGAGTTCTGAGGGGTCTGACTTCCTTGCTGATGCCTTTAGGACTCCCTAAGGCCGGGGAACCGGGGCATGGGGGAGTCCTGGGAGGCCCTGTCCCGGCTTTCTAGTCATGAGAGGAGAGGGTCTGGGCCAGGGTCTCCAGAGGTTAAGCAGGGCCTGACTGGCCTGAGAGGGTATCTTGCAGGGAGGTGGTGGGCTCCTGTTAAGTGCATCTGGGGGCCTGAGCAACTGCCCTGTGAGGGTCTCCAGACATGAGCTGGGCAGTCTGAACACCCTCGGAGGGTGGGCCTCCTCAAAGGAATCCTGAGCAGGGGTCTCAGTGGGCAGCGGTGGAGACTGCCCTGGCACCCTGGGCTCAGGTCCAGGCTAGATGATGCCGTACTGAGCCAGCTCATGCAGCTCCAGGTGGTTGAAGGCCTCCCATGGGCAGATGACCGTGATGTCTGCAGGAGAAGGGGAACAGGAGGTTCACAAGGGCCCCGGGGGCCACTGTCCCCTTGGTACTGTTGTCCACCTCCCAAATGGTGCAGGTACAAGTCCCAGGTGTACAACCCTCCTTCCAGGACACACCAGCTTTGGGGGTGTCAAGTGGGCACCCTACCCAGGAAGAGAATGGGTACAGCAGGCCCGAGAGAGCAGGCCAGAAGGAAGGGGGAAGGGCAGCAGCAAGGACCCCTCTCCAAGCGCCTGGCAAACCTGCTCAGTGGGAACAACCCCCCCTTCAGTAGGGTCTTGACGTTGGGGGAGAAAATGAGGGACAAGCTGGGGGTGGGGGTGGTACCCTAAGTGAGCCTTGGCCTGAGGCAGGAGGGCTGGGGCGCTGGACTCACTGGTGGGTGGGTGAGTAGGGGCACCTGCGTGGACCCCAGACAGAAGCTGTCATACCTGTTCCCAGGCCTTCCATTCCTGGAATGTCGTCCCCAAACCTGCAAGGACACAGAGCGGTCAGGGACGGTGGACAGGGAGAGAGTGTAGCGGTGGGTGGGGGCATGAATGCACTTGAGCGCAGGTTCCTGAGAACTCAGAGTGTGAGTGTGCCCTGGGTGTGTACGGGGCACAGTGATTGATGGGCTGTGGCTGAGCCTTTGGGTGTCATGGGCGTGCTTTCCATGCCCATTTGGCAATGGCAGCTGGATAGGGTGACAGGAGCCCCCGGGCCCCACCCGCCCCCCAGTCCCCGAATGGGGCACCCTGAGACAGGCGCGGCTCAGGCCCTCAGGAACTGTCCTACCTCTTTAGGACGCTGGGACCACCCTCAGCCAGGAAGGATGGCTCAGCGCCCTCCCCAGACCCCTCCCTAGAGCGCAGCCCCCCGCCCCTCCTGTCCTAGGCACCCAGCCTCCACTCCTTCACAGAGGCGCCCCTCCCTTGGGCTGCTTACCCTTGGATGCCTTTCTTGGGAGGCTTGCTCTTGAATTGCCTGGTTTGCCGCTGCTTAAATTTGGGGGGCCCTTTCCTGGGAGTGACGGGCCCCCCCGTCACCCTGGTGGCTGACCGGACCTCGGCTTTGGGTGGCTCCAGGTTCATGGCCAGGCTGGTGGAGATGTTGTGGAGACCTTTGGCTTTGGACTTCCTCACTCTGGGCGCTGGGGGCAGACCAGGCCGGGGGTCCCCGTCAGCCCTCTTACTTCTGATGCCCCTCTCAGGTCTCAGCCCACCGGAGCAGAGGGAACCCTGAGATGCAGGACCCAGCCATCTTCTGTGTGACCTGGACAGTAGCATCTACCCCCAGGAAGCCCCTGGCACTGCACTGTGGGGCTCCACTTGGGGCCAGACAGGGGGAATGAGAGTACTGGGTGTTTCCCCACCCCCTTCCCCTGTGTTCCCACCCGCCCCTGGGGGTTGGAACACCTGGTCTCATTCACATCAGGCCCCCAGTGCTGAGATGAGTGACTCAAGAAACAGGAAGGCAGGTGCCTGGGCAGGAAGCGGCTGAGCTGAGCTGTGGCCCTCACCGGCCAGTGTCTTCCCTCTGCTACTAAATACCCTGGCCACTCAGCTGTGCTTGGAGCCTGCTCTGGATGCCAGTGTCACCTGCTGGTGTCCTTGCACCACTGCACAGGATGTCCTCCTCTCCTCTTCCCCAGAGCCTCTCCCCGTTTGCCCTAAGCCCTGGTGACCTTGGCCAAGGGCAGCTTGGCTTCCTCCAAGCCTATTAGCACCAGAGCGAGAATCTAATCTGGGCTGTTGTGAGCCCAGAAGGTTCAAGGGCTGAGCACATGACACAGACAGACGCGACTGCCCCCAGCACTGGATGCCCCAAGGCATGACCTCTTGGGTCCCCTTTCTTGCCCTGGTCTTGTGGGCTACAGTGCCTGATACCAGCCTTGGGTCACCAGCAGCTGCCTTCTAGAGCATCAGGGCGAAGACCAACTGGGATGCAGGGACCAATGGTCAACTGCTGAGGAAGCTTTGGCAGTGGGTGCAGGGTGCCTGGGATTGGGGTGGACCCTGCCATGGGCTTTCCCTCCCTAAGGTTCGGTCTCTGTGCTGGGACAAGCATCAGCCCGGGAGGGACTAGGGCTCAGGAGCCAGATCTGCGCAGGGTCTAAGGGAGACAGCAGCGGGCCAGGTAGTCCTGGCTGCTCAGACCCCATGACACCCACTCCTTAGAGCCCAGGCAGACCCTTTCCCCCTGGGCCACGGGCCTGGTGTGCGCAGCCCTGAGACCTGATGGAGCTCTCACTATGCTGTCCCCAGGGAAACTGCGGCCGGAGCTGCCCTAGCCTGTGGCTAGTGCCCACTCAAGCTGGCTAAACATGTGTGGTCTGAGGCTCCTGTACCATTGCTGGCCTTGGGGACAGCCTGCACCAGTTTGACATGGGGAAGCACAGGCAATAGGCTGGGCATCCTCTGAAGAACAGGGTGGTGGGTGGACCCCCGCAGACGCAGTCCTCATTGTGGTGGTGAAAGCCTGCCAGCCCCCCACCTCTGGGCAAATACCCACTGACACCCCTAGGTAAGTGGCTGCCAGAAAACGCAACTGGAGGTCACTACTCACCAGCACAGGCAGGTCTTGGGGCCACGGGTGTGAGCGGCACAGCCTCCCTCAGCAGGGTGCTGGCAGGGCATTTATCCCCACACTGGGCAAGCTGATTAAGACTACCTCTGACGCACACTAATGAGATTGCAGGCCACTCAGGCAGGCACCACCGCTAAGGATTCCAGGAGATGGAAGGGGCTCCCCCTCAGGTGTAGTCAGGAGCCTGGACACACACTAAGGATGAACCAGGGTCAGGAGAGGAAGGGGAAGAGCTCAGGAATAGCCAGGGGAGGGCAGGACTCTCTCCTGGAGCTGCTCATCTTTGAAATGAAGGCCAGATGGCACCGGCCATTGTCTTGGGCCTCCCTGACCGTCCTCACCGTTCATCTCTCCCTCTTGCTGCGTCCCTCCCACTCCAGGGCCTTCGCCTCTGCTGCTCCTCTGTGTGGTGTGTTTTCTCCCTCCCATTTCCCCAGCGCCCTCCTCCCGGACTTCTGAGCTCTGCCCCAGCGTCATATCCTTATGGCAACCTGTCAAACCAGACCAGGATGCCTGCTGTGGAGACCTCATGGCAGTGCTGCTTTCCATCTTTACTTATCACGTAGTTGTATTTTTGGGTAATTCCTGTGTTAACCTCTGCCTTCCACAGTAGACTGGAATGGGCCCAGACGTCCCCTGGGCCCTAGGGTCTAGCCCAGGGCAATGCTTCACAGATGCTCAGGGAGTCCCTGAGGAACAAACGGATGTATGAGGAAAAACAAGATCCCACAAACTTGGCAGGCTCGACCGCCGTGTTTGCCATCTAGGAATGGGGCCTGCCCCACTGTGAAGGGCAAAGCCGATGGATACCCTCTGGGGACATCTCACACCACACAGGTTTGCTATGGCTGTTTTATTCCAAATTAAGCCTAGTTTCATAGGATCTACTGGGTGGGATATATACACGTGTAAAACCGTATGTATATACACATGTACACACACACACATATAATGTGTATACATACGTATAGACATAGAGAAAACCTTTTGTAAGTTCTTATTTTTGAGGAAAACAAATCTCTCCCCACACCTCTGATACACCACCTCTACGCTGCAGACCTTCGGGGGCACACTGAGCTCTGCTGTGCTGCAGTCTCTAGGGGAAATCTCTCTTCCTGGGCCTTTTTCCAATCTGTACAAGGACAGGGTTAGATTAGATGCTCTCTGAGATTACAGAGTCTAATAAACACGTGTTGCTATAGTCACGTTTCTCTGAGCCAACCAGCACTTTCTGGATGACAGCTGTCCAAGATGACAGCCTGAATTACTGGGTGTCTTACTAGGTATTAGCCTGTGGCACCATGTTTTGTGGCTGTGTGGTTTAGCTCTCCCATCCACAGATCTCTATGTGAAACACTGTTTATCAGCTCAAATCCCTCTTGAAATTGTATTACAATTTTAACTTTTCCCTTAAGTGAGGTAAAACAGGCCCAAATTCCTTGGCCCCCGCCCTGGCCAGGCCATGTATGGCCAGGCTTGGAATGTATGGGGGGGAGAGGGGAACATTTGCATGGATGTGGGTCAGCAGGAGATGGGGACAGGCAGTGAGGGCCCTAAGATAAAGTCCTACCTGGGCTGATGGTCCAGTGGCCAGGTCTGTAGCCAAGGAACAGGCTGGCCAGGAGGTGGGTTCTAGGGCTAAAGCCCAAGGCCTGAAGGTCCATCTGCCCTGGCCAGCTGCCTTGGGAGCCATGGCTAAGCAGCGGGAAGGACTGGTGACTAAGTGGTGCTCAGGCCCCTGCAGGTTGATTCTGCCTGGCTGGCAGTAGACTGTCCACCCAAGGACACAACAGTTGGAAACTGACTGCAGCTGGACACATGGGGTGCTTCCCAGGCTGTCTGTGGGCATCTGTTTCCGCTGAGGGTTTTGCCATTGGCAACTTCACAAGACTAGGTGGTCCTCCTTCTGCTGCCCTGCTGAGTAACCAGAGCTGACCTCCACGCAGGACCTCTGGGATACGGGAGGTATTGGGATGTGGCCCCATGGTCATCATCAGTTGAATATTCAAAGAAAGGGGTCCTACTTCACCCTCAGAGATGGTGAGACATGATAACCTGCACCTGCTCTCTCACAAGGCAACACAAGCCCAAAGGCAACAACAGGGGCGCCCATCTAACCACCACGGAGAACTTGTTTATTCTCAGGAGGGGTCAACAAATAGCTCCTTCTGTTCCTGACACAAGCCCCACAAGGGAGCCGCAAACAAAGGAGGCTGTGCTACTTTCTGAGAGGGAGCTGGCAGGCGGGAGCCTAATGGGCAAGGATGTGGGGCCAGGCCAGCTCAGCCTCCATTCCGCATGTGCAGCTGGATCTGCACCCTGAGGAAGGCCTTGAGGTTCTCGTCGGCCACATGCTCCTCCAGGGCAGCCAGAGCCTGCTGCCCGCCATCCTGGTAGTGGTGCAGCAGCGCATCTGCGTACTGCACCCACACGCAGCTGGGGCAGCCGCTCATGCAACAGTCTGTGGGCGGCTGGAGCTCAGGTGGCAGGTGGTGTGAAGGTTCTGAGGGGCGCCCGCCAGGCAGGGACGACCTGGACTGCCTGGCGCTGTCTGTGCCTGCGTGGGAGCCCGCCTCCTTCCCCAGCTCTCTGCGGCCTTCACAGACTTGGACCCAGGCAGGGTGCCTGTGAAGAATGCCACCGCCTCCAGGAATCCTCTGGCACCGGTCACAGCTGGACAGTCGGCCGGGCCCCTAAGAATGCAGATAAGTGTATGAGTCTCCAGGAAGCTGGTGAGGCCTGGCCTGCCCCCAGCTCTGGGAAGATTTCAGCCTCCTGTCACTCGCAGGAGGCTCCATGTCCTTAGCTTCCTCACTTCCTGTGCGACCTTCCACAATTCCTCACCTCCAGACTTGGTTTCCCATTTGTAAACTGGACCTAATGCTTTGGTAGGATGAAGTGACCCATGAGAAGTGCTGCATGCAGGGTCTCGCAGGAGTTGTGCACTCCAGCAGATGGTGGGGTGGGGGGACATCTGGCTCTCCAGCCAGGACGATTCTGCTCCGTGGACAGGACTGGGGGGCCGGGGCAAGCCTGTAAGCTCCGTGCCACTGCCCCTTCTCCAGCCAGCACGGCGTACGCTGCCCCTCTGACCATCTGGATGGCATCACCCCTTCACCCGTTTTCCTCTGCAACGTGAGAAGCCCGGACCTGCCGAGTCATCCCCAGAGTCTCGTGGGCAGCCCCCTGCCTCCTGCAGTCCCGGCCCCCTTCCCCGCTTTATGCGACGCCAGGGCACTAAACACCGACACCGCCCGACCTCTACTTATTTCTCTAGCACCTCCTGCGAGGAGCATTAGCTCCTTGTTTGCCGCGGCCTCCCCGAAGGGCTCGCACGCTGCAGGCGCTGGATAGATGCTGCCAACAGAGGAAGCGCGCTCGGAAGCCTCTCGCACAGCCCGGGGCTTTGCCCGGCCGCACAGCGGCCCTCCCCGCGCGCCAGGAGCGGGCAGAAAGAGCAGAAGCCGGCGCGGCGGCTGGGCTTCTCCGGTCAGTCCTGGGTCCCGGCTTCCCGAACACGCCCAGCAGACCCCCGCAGGTACTTGCCTGGCCGCGAGCGGCAGCGGCCACCGCGCGGCCTCCCCCGGCTAAGCTCCGCGGCAGCATCGCCCGCTGCCGGCCCACGACCCGTGAGCGGCGGCCGTCCTGGCCAATCCCGGCCCGCCAGGGAGCTGTACCGCCCCAGTGACCGCGAGGCTGAGCGCAGGAAGCGGAAGTGGCTGTCGTGGGGCCGTGCGGCCCGCAAGGGCGGAACTGGCTGTCCAGGGAGAGCCCGGCGTGCAGATGGCGGGAGCCGGGCGCCGAATGGCTTCCCCCGCGAGGTTGGCGGGGCCCGGGAGCCCGGGGCAGCCGCAGGAGCGGCGACAGCAGCCGCGAGGCAGGCAGCGCTCGGGACCAAGGCCCGGGCCGCGCAGGTGGGTCTCACCTTCCTTCGGTGCTGTGGGCGCGCGGGAGAATCAGCCGGGTGAGCGGAGGCGCGAGGGCGTCTCCGGTGTGGCACCTGACCACCCTCCGGGAGCCGCCTTGGTCATCCTGGATGAGGTCAGGGACGATGGGCCCCTGGGCTCTCGGAGCGCCTCTCAGCCCAGCGTCCTGCGAGCACCCAGCTCAGGGACAGCCCCCGGGAGAGGATGCCCCCTGGACTGGCACGCGTCTCAGCAGCCGGGCTGGCGTGCGAAGCTCCTCTTCCCAGGCCCAGGTTCGGTTTCTCTGACTCTGCTTATGCTGGGCTTAGGACGCGTCTCACCCCTGCCTCCACCCCTTTCTCTTAACCAGCAAAGAAAAGAAGAAAGTGAATTGTAAGCCCAAGAACCGGGACGAACAGGAAATCCCTTTCCGGCTCCGAGAGATTATGAGGAGCCGCCAGGAGATGAGAAACCCCATCAGCAACAAGAAGAGGAAGAAAGAGGGTAATGTGCAGGCCCATGCCGGGTGACGATACAGCTGGGTCCCAATCCACGTAACCTGCCCAAAAGTTTAGTGGTGTTTCGGGCAGACGAAATCTGTCAAGACCGCACTGTCTGAGGGTGCGGGAGCCCTCACCGGACCGATGGAGGCCTGTGTCTCTAGGCCGAAGTGGTGGCTGGAGGCCGGTGGCGGTGTGGTTTCCGATGAGACTCCCGAGGGAGTCCCGGGGCCTCGTGGGAGGACCGTTGATTTCACCCCCAAGAGTAGCAAAGATGCATCAGGTTGGTTTGGATTTGAGAAAAGGTCTCTGTGGAACAATTGCGAGAGTGAACAAAAAGGAGAGTTCAAAATTGTGAGAGAACAAAAAAGAGAGTGAGAGTGGACACAGCAGGCTAGTGAGGCCCTCACAGATGAGAAATGATGGTTCCTGGGATCACAGTGCAGAAATGGGGTAGAGAGAAGTGGATGGTGTCCGAAGGTTAAGGAAGGAAATGATCAGATCCCCTCTGAGAAACTTAGCCTTCCCATCCTTCCCCAAGGCCATGTCAGGGGCCCACCTGTCAGCCTCTGCCAGAGAAAACGCTCAGAGCCCGTTGGGGAACAGAACAATGTGTTTTTGTGTATATATGTATTTATTTTCCCAAATATGGGACTAATTTTTCAGAAGTGCTGTTTTATAATTTCTATGTAAACCTTAAGCTTTTCATAGAGGGTTTTAGAGGCAAGGAAGGGGAGGACAGAGGAGGTACACTGGCTGTGGAGGAAGACAACACATTTTGAGCCATTGAACCAGCACGTTTTTTTGTTAAATTATTTAAAAGATACAAACTCACATATGTGGTAAAATCAGTAGCTCTGAAAGGTATGAAGTAGGACAGTCTCCTTCTGTCTCTGAATCCTTGAAAGAAACCACTGCTCATCTCTGTATGCCTTCCCGAGAGAGATACAGTGCATGTTTTCACATATTCACAGTGTAAAAGCTGTACTTTCAACCTAGATATTGCTTAGTGTCCTGGATTTTCCCTTACCGTGGATTTTATAGAGCTTTCCTCATCCCTGCATGCAGCTCTCCTGTGTTGTCTTCAACAGCTACGCAGTGAAGTCTATGGGTAACAGGAGAATTCATTTGACAGGCCCCCTATTGATGGATATTTTGGTTGTTTCTTGTTTGTTTTTCAGCCCAGCTGTGGTGGACACCACTGACATGAACTGTGGACTGTGGGGGTCCCATCCCTACAGGCATATTTGAGCCTCTTTAGCCACTGCAGTTGGGCTGCTCCCACCTGAGCCTGGTCTTACTTTTCTGGGGCCTTGGGAAGGGAAGCCAGCGTGGGCTGTCGGCCTGGCATCACCCTCTTCCTTCTATCCATCACACCATGCCCCCTCTGAGGTCTCCCTTTGTCCTCAGCCCAGGTGGCCTTCAGAAAGACAATGGAGAAGGAAGCAAAGGGACTGGAGCCAGATATCACTGTCCCCAAGTTCAGGCAGAGGAAGTGGGAGTCCAGTGCAGCCTACATCCAGCGCATGGAGCAAGAGGTCCAGCACGTGCTGTTCCTTAGCAGGAACCAGGTGGGCCGGCAACCCGAGGTGCTGGAAGCTGCCAAGAAAGAGAAATCAGAGCGGAAGAAAGCGTGAGTGGGGACTGGAGGTCTGGGGGAGCAGGGCTGGGGGTCCCCTGTTGTCTCCAGCAAAAACATTTTCTTGCCAGGAGACACCCACACCCCGCCCATGATTCAGGGAAGACATGGTCAAAAGTTAAAATCCTGGTCAGTCAGCGAGCATTTTCTCTGCCTCAGAGCTTCTTAGCCAGGGGTTTCAGGAGCACTCTGAACCCATGGAGCTCTGGACACCTGGCTTGGTCTTTGCCTTTCTCTGGAAAAACACTAAGGCCTCCAATAGCCAGGTGAGGCCAAGGGCCACCTGTCCACCCCAGGCCAGTTGTAGGGAAGTGGAGAAAGATGAGAGTTGGTACACTCCGGACAGCCATGCCCGCCCCCATGGGAGTCGGTGCCGTGGGTGGGATCCAGCTGAGACTGACACGCAGCTCTGGTCAGCTAGTGTCACCTTCTCTCCCTCGACCTGGGCCGGGGTTCTGTTTACAGTAGTCACCTTTCTGGTCCAAAGGAGATGGACAGCCTTTGGCTATGTCATTGGCACAGGCTCTGTGACCTCTCTCAGCCTCATCTGCTTGTCTGGAAAGCAGAGCTCCCGGCCTCTCCACTAGGCTTGGGTGAGACCCTAAGGGTTCCTGAGGGTGGCATCCAGCACTGGGAGAGAACCTACTGCCAGCTGCATGTCTGCCCTTCCTGCCCCCCCGGCCCTGGAGACAGCTGGAAACGAAGTCATGTGCCACCTCCATGAGCCTGCAGGCGGGGCTGGGAAGGTGATTTTAGCAAACAAGAGTCTTTTGAGATGTTTCTGCCTTAACTGCAACTTTGGAAGTGAACCAACCCAAAATTTTCATGAGCAGTTTCTCTGAAAGCTGTGAAAGTATGAGATTGTTTGCAACTTTGTGGAGTTACCTGTGGGATGGTCATTTTTGCACTCATGTTAGCTGATAACAATGACATCACAGGAAACCTGTGCCAGATACCGTCTATAAAGCTGCAGCCATCTCCAGAACTGTGGCTAAAGGCTCCACATTAAGGGGCCTTGTCACATCTCTGCTACTTTGCCAGGCCCTTCAGAGGCAGCAGCAATTGACACTTGGGGCTGGGTGGCTCCCAGGCGGGGCCTGTCCTGTGCAGCACAGGTGTCAAGCAGCACCCTGGCCTCCCCTCATTGCAGTAACCCAAAATGGCCCCCACCAAGACCCACTGACCTGGAACTTTGGAGGGGCCTAGGGGTCTGCACCCTCTGGCAGTTGGCTGTGGGTTACAGGTAGTAGCAGGAGTGGGGACTTGGGGCAGCCTTCATGGGCAAGGTGACCTCCACCTCCCCCCAAGTCCCGTGGGATGAGTGTTTAGGAGTCTGGGTGCCATTGTGCTTTCTTCCCCAGGTTCCAGAAGCGGCGACTGGATAAAGTCCGGCAGAAAAGGGAGGAAGAGGCAGCAGAAAGGCTGGAGCGAGAGCTGCTCCAAGGTCACTCTTTCCAAAGAGATTATGTCAGCCTAGGTCCCAGCAGAGGGGACTGGGGAGGGCCCGGGCACCTGTGCACCCAGGCAGACTGTGGCTCTGGGTGCTGGGACTGAAGTGGGTGTCTGTGCAGCAGGCCACAGCTATGCTCTCTGCCCCCAGACACGGTGAGGTTTGGCGAGGTTGTCCTGCAGCCCCCCGAGCTGACCGCCAAGCCCAGGATGCGCATGAGCAAGGGCCAGGTAAGCAGGGACGGGGCGGTAGGGAGCTGCCTGGCCTGGGTCCACAGACACAAGAGCACGGCCTTCTCGCTGGGCTCTCAGCTCTTGGACTGACCCGGGCTCTCAGGTGTCTTCCCTCCTCCGCGAACCTGTGTTTCCACCTTCCGTCTTTGTTCCTCAGCCTGGCAGGAAATTGCTGATGCTGAGAACACTTGTGAACCCCAGCAGTGTGTCTCAGCCTCCAGCCACCTCGCTGGCCCGACAGCGGATCGTTGGGGAGGAGAGAGAACGGGCCGTGCAGGCCTACAGGGCACTGAAGGGGCTGCAGCGGCAGGGGGCTCAGCCACCCTGCCTCCCTTCTGGGAAGAAGCCAAAGATATGCCTGTGATGGCAAGAGATGGGGGCTGCCGCACCTGGGTGGTCGAGGCAGCCCCGTGGCCTGCAGCCGAACCCTTTGCCTGGAGCGCACCCTGGGCTGAGGAGAGGGCTCCTGGTCTGTGCTCCCCCTTGCTTTCTCCCCTAAAAAGTGACTGCCCACCAGCCTGTGTCATGCAGGCTGTCTGATGTCCCTTATGTGGGGTTGAGACACAGACAGTTGGGCATACCTGCCATTGTTCCCAAGCCTAGTGTTACGGCTTTGTTCTGGACACACAGTTCAGACTTGACTCAACCCAGGGCCATTTTAGGGAGGGCCATTCCCGTAATCCTGTCCCTAAATGCCAATGCATTGTAGACACAGCAATTTAGGTCCACTAAGTGGATGATGGAGACTGCCAGGGTCAACAGTGCAGGTACAGCGCGGCTGGCAGCCCCAGCCCGACAGACCCAGGGTGAGGGCATTAGCATCTCCACCACTCAGGCTGCACAGTGCTGAGGCAGGTGGGGCCCGACCAGGCTGTGGTTTGGATGTGGAGGCTGATGGCGACACCTACACCAAGAGCGTTGGGGTTTGATCCTTATGCCACCCAGGTCTCAGGGGAGACCAGGTTTAGGATGGCTCAACAGCAAGGGCGAGGTCCTGCTCTGGGTCCTTCGCGTTAGGGGTATGTGCCGGAGTCCAGCTCCAGCAAGTCCAGGAGTCCCTGAAGGATGGATGGTGTTGGTGACTGAATGGATGAGGACACAGACACTAGCAAAGCTGAGCCTGGCCTTTAATGAAGAGTAGCAGCCTGATTATACACTCTTTGATTACATGAAGTACAGATATGAATCATTTAATTGACACATAGCACGGTTACATGAGTTTGGAGAATGAGATTACATCGTTTGGCAGGTCCTAGCAGTTAACTTGTTTCTAAGTAAGCTTTGTTCTTAGTTATTGCAGCCAGAAAATATTACAAAGGATAGGTAGGTGCCAGATTCTTGGAATCTAAAGTTCACTATTCTATTTTTTTAATGTAATTATGTATTATTTTTATTCTCATTCTTTCATAGCTATACTCCCATTCTTCATCTCCGGTAGGAAAGAAAGAGGCTCTAAAAGAACACAATGACCTTTTGGCGGACAGGGACAAATTTTACAGACTGTGCCTCAGACCCATTTTCAGTAAGACGAGGTTTTTCTGAGCTGGAGTAGGTAATGTCCTGTTGTCATTTGTTTTATAGTTTGCCAGTTCTCTGGCGGGCTAGCCACAGAATATCATGTGTTCTCTACCCACCTGTCGCCATTAATTGAATATGTCATTTGGAGGCCACGTAGGGGCAGGGGAAGGGACCTTGACCCAGGTAAATTTTCCCTATCTTTTTTCCCATAAGCTTGTGTCCAGTTCTCATGGGGTCTCACTCTCCCATCATCGGGGGTACTCACAAGGGCAGTAGTGGTTTTTTTCCAATTTCCTTTAGGGCCAGCACTCAAAATTTTCAGGGAGAATTGGATATGGCCTCTTCCCTGATAGGGGCAGCTTGAATTGAAACCGAAATAAGCAAATTTATTAGAAGGGGCATTTCGCGCAGGAGGGATATCGGGGTTGCTCCTCTGGGAAGGCCGCTATGCAGTCCCTTCCATCCTGATCCCAACAGGTGCTAGGTTCCCGCCAATGCCAGGGCCTGCAGGGTTTGAACCTCCCCACTGGCACCAAGGTGGGAGCAGCCAGGTGTTACCTGACCTGGGGTACAGGTGAGAGAGGCGGGGAGGCTCCAAAGCTTTTGGAAATTCAACATCAAGGAGGGGGTGCACAGTTGAGAAGGCCCAGCCCAGTCCCAGCCAGGCAGCCCTCAAAGAGTGTGGAGACTGGTGGGTCCTGGGGGTCCCTTTACCCTTCCCAGAGTTTGTATCTACGAGGAAGCTTATTTTCCAATTAAACATTTAGACTGAGGAAGCTGTACCTGAACTCAGGACTGGTATTCTCTTGGGGCCATGTTTGAGTGGCGGGTGACCCCAGCCCCTGCACACAGTGACCAGGGGTGCTGTTTGCGGTAGGTGGCTGGGACTCCCTCCTGGAACACGTGCAGCTGGACTGACCCTGGCTCTCGGTTATCTTCCCTCCTCCCCGAACCTGTGCTTCCACCTTCTGTTTTTGTCCCTCAGCCTGGATGGGCAGCAGGCCCACTTGCCCAGTTGGCATCCTTTTTATAGGGTGTTCTGAGACATGGGAATGGCATCAGGAACAGGGCGAGCAGGTCCCTGAGAAGGGCCTGTTTCCTGCACATCAAGTGCTGCATGAGAGTGGAGGGAGAAACTGGCTGTTAAGGGAAATTTGTCTTAAAACCAGTTTCCACTGGTCTGATAAAGTATGAAATTGTCTTCCCAGGCCCTGTCAGAGTGGCTATGAAACTAGTCAACTTAGCCCGGGCCAGCTTTCCCATTAGGGGTGTCACCAGGCCCGACTCTCACTTGTCAGAGACTAAGCCCGTGGCTGGAGGCTCTGCTCAGACAGCATAGGCCGGTCACCCCTTGAAACAGCCAAGTGCATGTCTCCTGGGAGTGCTTTGTGCCGTAGCTCTGAAATGGGGGGACATCTGAAAGCCAGCTGCTTTGGTCCCAAAGCAGAGAGCAGGAACCTGCAGAGGCTGAGGCTCTGAGCCTGCCACTCCGCACAGAGGAAGTGAGAGCAGAAGCCTGGAGCCCGATGAGTCCAGGCTGCTAGCTGAGGTCGGAAGCTGCCTATCCCGTGGCAGTGGGCTGTACAGTGGCCCTGAGGAGATGTGCCCAGGTCACAACCCCAGAACGTGTAAAGGTGAAATTTGGGAAAAGGGTCTTTGCAAATGCAATCACAAATCTCAAAATTTGATCACCCTAGATTTAGGGTGGGCCCTAAAGCCAATGACAGGTGTCCCTATGAGGAGAGGGTCCCACAAAGACAAGCCAAAATTCAAGTTCTCCAAGCCACTAGCAAAGGAGCACCAAAGGTTACCAGCAGCCAGCAGAAGCTCAGAGGCCAGGCAGGGTTCTTCCTCAAGCCTCTAGAAGGAACCGACCCCGCTGACCCTGTGATTTATCTTACAGCCTGCAGAACTGAGTGTAAATTCCCACTGGTGTAAGCCCCAGTTTGTGGGATTTGTTGCAGGGACCTTAGAATATGAACACACCAATCAACAGGTGTTCCCCGCAAGCCCCCTGGCTTAGAGGATGGAACGCAGTGGGATAGGACACCTTGACCCTGAGGTTCTGCGTTCCATCCCAGCCTCCCCCACCCTCCTACCTGCCGAACCCTTTCTGCAGGCTCCTCAGGGACAAATGTTTGCTGAACAAAGGAACCAGTGAACATGTCACTCTTGTTGGATTAGGCCTGGTTTTTAGAGCCTCATGTCGTGCAGCAGGGGTCACACCCTCAGCATATCAGAAACTCAGCAGGTTGGAGCTTGTGCTGTAGCTGAAAGCAGGCTCTGCAATGCCGTGCAGCCCAGACTCCGTGGGGAAAGGGGAGCTGTTTTCCCGGTAATTGGGGGACAGATCCCAGCAGCACCACCCCATGCAGTTGGACACCTAGACACGTGCAGGCTTGTCCTCTCCAGTCCACAGGACAATCTGCATTCAAAGGCCAGCTGTCAGGAGTTTCTGTAACCTGTATGCCTTAGTTTATCTGTCATTGCAAACTGGCACAGAAGACCACCTTCTGGGCTTATACATCAGGTCATCTTGTGTCTATAAGCACAAACTGCTGGAGGCCAAGGGACCCCAGCCTCTCCTCCTTGCCACAGGGCCAGCCAGCCACGTTTCTCCACAGGTAGTCAACTCTTGGTCTTATGGGTGTCCTGGAGCCAGCGCAGAACCTCTGACAAGCCAGTGCCTTTCCGAGCACTGATTTCTGCCGTGGTGATGTTCTGCTTGGCACAAGCAATGATGTCAGGGAGCCTGATTAATGACTTCATTTCCTCTACAGTCATGTAACAGGGCAGGTCACTGGAGTGAAAGAAGTGCTCTGTCAGAGGGGGCTGCCCCAGCCTCTGCTGTGCCCCCTCCCAAACGAGCCCCTCTCCTGGCTACACTCCCAAGGAGCTCCTCCCTGGGACACCCCCCGCACTCCCTCTGGGCTCACAGACCCATACGTTTTATTGAAGAGTATCATGACAGATGCTTCCGCCAGCTGCTCTGCAGAAAGGAGACCCAGGAGCTGCACACACGATGCAGAGAGCTGGGTGGGGCTGGAGGCGTCCACCATGAACTGGGGAAAAGGCAGTGGAGGTTGAGGCCACCCACTAACGGAGAGTCCCTGCCAAGTCTCCACCCTGGAGCATCACAGACCTCATGAGCAAATAAAGGGCTTTGGGGACAGGCAGGAGCAGAGGAAAATGAGTTGCATGAGTGACCTGGTGTCACCTGTTTGTTTCCACCTACATGGAAGTCTCTCTACTTGTGTGGCCATCAGTTCTCCCAGGAAGGGTCCTGGAATTTAGGGCACAGGATGGGACGAACCCAGGGGATGTAGAATTCAAACACAAACATAAAAACACAACCCAGGGGAACAGGACAGCAGGCGTCAGGCAGTTACCTCCGAGCACAACCACCCACCCTCAGGAAGCCCCTGAGTGTTCATGTCAGCCTGGAGACCAGCCTTGGGACCAGGCAGGTTCCCAGAGGGCAGCAACTCAAAGGGGGCCCTGCTGATGCGACTCTTGACTGACCCAAACTCCATCCTATACAAAGTGCGTCCAGACAATACCAAAAAGAGGACACAAGCCAAAGGAAGTTCAAAGGGTTGTGACCTACCAGGAGAGAATGGCAATCTCCATAGTAACTAGACCAGATGGGGGCCATGCAGCCCCCCAGCTCCCGGATGGTGATCTTTCTCTCGGCCACGATGTCAGTAAGGTTGGTGCCCACCTGTGGAAAAAACCCCAATGCAGGTAGAAAAAACAAGAGTTTTCCCATTGGATCTCCTGTATAGCAACCTGCCCAGTCCTTTACCTATACCCTAACAGGTTTACTTAAACCTTAACAGGCCCCCTCTCAAGGGCTTGGGCCCTAAGCAGAACCCTAAGGAAGAGGATGCTTCCAGGGGTAAAGGGCCCTACCCCTCAGGGCTCGCTGTGGCCAGAGCACCAATGCCCATCAATTGGATTCGCCCTCCGGGGCGACCAGAGGAAGCAGTCTAAACAGTGGTGAGGGGCGAGCGGTTCGGGGTCCCTCGCCATGCACCCACATCCGCAACCACAACAGCAGCTCTGTTCAGTGGAGCGCAGTTCCTGCCTCTGACACCTCACTCACCTTCCGGGGTCGTATCCAACACACTGACCCTCCACTTAAAACAGCCCGAAGATCTTAAAACCATAAAGGGCATGCCGACTACTAAACCTGCGGGAGGACGGACGCCTACCGTGGGCCGCGTCGGGGGAGCATCGCCCAGGGCGCCCTTCCCATCCGAGGAGCTCAGCTGTGCCGGGTGGTCAAGGATCCCGAGAGTAGAGGGAGCGGGCGGCGGCCGGACCCCGCCCCGAGAGCCCCCAAGCCCCACCTTTGTCCCCCAGGCCCCGGTGCCCGGAGACCCCCCCAACCCCGCCCCCCAACCATGGTGCCCCCGGCTCCTCAAACCCCGCCTCTAGCCCTGGTCCCTCGGGCACACCCGGCTCCCGGTCCCATAACCCCGCGCGGAAGAATAGTCTGCAGCCGCTTCACCAACAACGTTTTTCCCACGCCGGTGGCCCCCAGCAAGAGACACATCACAACCCCTCGCTCCTTCCGGCTCCCGTAATTTGGTGCCCCCGCGACGCAAGACCCCCGTCCGCCTCGCTCCCATTGGATAGGACTCGCCTCCAGGCTGCTCATTGGCTCTTGATGCTGAGGCTCAACGGGAGCGATCCTGTCGTCGCACAGGGTAAGCGGAAAGGCCCGCCTCTTCGTGGCTCACGACTGGGACCCGCAACGGCCGCGAGCGCGTACCCGCGGGGAAGGCGGAAGCGGAAGTCGGGGGCGCGCAGGCTCTAAATACGGAACGTCGCGGCGTCGGGTCCGGGTCCGGGGTCGCCATGGGGCGCGGCAGCGGCACCTTCGAGCGTCTCCTAGGTAACGCGGCTCCCGCCCCCTCCCAGCTGGGCCCCGAACGAGGCGGAACTGGAAGGCCGCCGCGCTACCTGGGCCAGGGGGTGGGTGCGCCGCCCCGGGTGGGCGCGCCGCGAGGCAGGGAACCGACGGAGTGAGGGTCCGCCGAGGAGGCCGGGCCCGTGCCGCGGCGACGGCGGCCGCCTAGCTCCCAAGGCGGCCGGGAGGGGCGGGGGCAGCGACGGCTCCGTGTGGATCCGGAGCGTCTGCCAGCATCCTGAGTCACGGGAACGGTGACTCAGGCGGTGAAGCGTCGGAGACCCCTCCCCTCCAGGAGTCCGCGCTGCCCGGGGTCGGGGTGGAGCCCCAGGGTCCCCCAGGAGCCTGCCCAGCCGCGGCGGTCCCCGCTCGGTTCGGGGAGGCGCCCCAGCCATTCCTGTTTGTCGGAGGTGCAAGGCCATCCTCTCAGAGTTTTTTGAGACCCTGGGACTGTTAAAGGGTTTTGCAGAAGCCATAGGTTTTAAGAAGGAAACCAGATGTTTGTGGGCATGTACCCTTCTCCCCCTGTGAAACTGAGCGCTCTGGGTTTGAGACGGGCGCTCGGGGTGCTGGAACGGTCAACGTCTTTCCTTGAAGTTGTTCCGGAGACCTCAGATGAGCCGCCCTCCTTGTTTTTGGAACATACAGGCAGCCCTTCCAAGAGCGATCTAGAAGTTACTGCCAGATAGGACTGAAAGCGGGCGCACCTAATTGGAACACGTAGTCGTCTTTTCTGGAGACGTGAGGCAGCCCCTCAGAGCGCATGTTTTAGGCACGGTGGTGACAGAGTAGAGGTGATAGTTGTAAGCGGTGTTTGTTGGAGAATCCTTCTTGGAGGTTGATGCTGTTTTCGCCCCACAAAACACTTCAAGTGGAGGGCTAGAGTCCGTGCTGTGCGGACTTGCCCCTACTGGGATCTCGTTGAATGGTTAAACTGATGAAAAAACAGTACTCTGAGGGGTGAGGTAGCAGAATTCTCTGCTGAGAAGCAGCTGAGCACAGTGTTGAATCCTGCTCTGTCCCCAGGAAGCTGTGTGGCCTCGTCTCTCTTCAGTTTCTTTACGTGCGAGAACGGTGGAACTACCTGCCTTAGAAGGCTGGATGAGAAGCGAGGGGGGCCTGTAGCATTGGGAACAGCACAGGACAGCCATTCTCTGTAATTTCTTCAGTTTCTTCGTCTCTCATGTGCGAAGGAGAGCACTTTGGTCGTCACTGTCGTGCATCAGGAGGGTTTTCCCGTGGTTTTCCGTCCGGCCCAAATGGAGAGGAGACAGTCCCCTCCACCCTGTGGCTGAGCTGAGGGGACTGTGTAGGGAATCGCAGAGCAGGATATGCCCTGTAACGATGCGTTTCTGCCGTAGACAAAGCGACCAGCCAGCTTCTGCTGGAGACTGACTGGGAGTCCATCCTCCAGATCTGTGACCTGATCCGCCAGGGGGACACGCAGTACGTGAGGAGGGCCTGTGCTCCCTCAGAAGCAGGGGAGGCTCACCTTGCACGGGGCTCGGGGCTCACTGATCCTCCAGGGGCCTGCGGCTTTCTGCCCTGGAGGAAGCTGACCACATTAGGCACTTAAGGGGAAGACTGGGTGGTCTGCATGACAGGATTTTTGAGACCCAGGGACAGTTAAAGGGTTTTCTCTGTACAACTTGGAGGTGCAGGTTACAGTAATGTTTGCTCGGAATTCTTGACCAGACAGTGGGGGGGCTTTTCTCATCTTAGTTGCTGAGATTGTTTTCTTCTTTGTTTCTCTCTCTGCTTTCACTAATATATATTTTTTTCCAGAGCAAAATATGCTGTGAGTTCCATTAAGAAGAAAGTCAATGACAAGAACCCACATGTGGCCTTGTATGCCCTGGAGGTAGTCCAACTCCTGCACACTAGTCGCCTTAAGGGTCCTTGCCCAGTGGCCAAGATGGCAGAGTTGCATCCACACTGTGGCCTTGCCTGCCTGCTGGGGACTGGGGTGGGAGTAGTGCCTCAAATGCTGAGGCTGACAGACATAGGGCCCGAGGGTTGACTCTGGTCTCCCTCCTTGGCTGTCCCTGGTGACCTGTTCCAGTGGGGGGGCCATGTGGATCACTGGCTACTGCCAGACCCAGAGGTGGCTGCACGGGCCCTTCCGATGGGCCTGTCAGGGTCTGCCTTCTCATGGGGCGGTGGGCCCATCCAGGGTGGGGTCCCTGCCCTGAGCAGCAGCCCCACCCTTCCCTTCTTTGGGATCTGTAGGTCATGGAGTCTGTGGTGAAGAACTGTGGCCAGACAGTTCATGACGAGGTAGCCAACAAGCAGACCATGGAGGAGCTGAAGGAGCTGCTGAAGGTGCCCTCAGAGAGCAGGGAGGTCCAGCGGGGCCAGCCGTGTTTCCGGGTGCTTACTGGCACCCGCGGCAGGAGCGATGCCGGGCAGGGCGGAGGACAGGAAGGCTGGTGCTGGGAGTCCCTGCACTGCGTGCAGACTGCAGCCCAGTCAGGCTGGGTCTCACCAGAGTGAGCTGGTCTTACATCTGGGGGTTGTGGAAAGCTTCCCGGGGCAGGGCTCAGTGCCCCGGCCTGAAGGGCAGCGGGTGCTCACTGAGTGCAGGAGAGGTGGTGGACGGAGCTGCATGCACGAGCAGCCAGCGAACAGCGTGCGCAGGTGGGTCCCAGGAAGAGGCCAGAAGGGTCCTGAGCAGGGAGGCACAGGAGTTGGATGTATCTGTGGGGGAGAGTTGGGTAGAGACAGCAGAGCAGGGGTTCCATGGGGAGCAGGTGTCACACCTCCTGTAGCAAAGGAGGAAAAGCCCCCAGGGCCCCTAGAGGTCGTCCCAAGCCAGCCACTCCTGCAGGGATTGTGATGTGGGTGGCGACACCGGGAGGCTGTGTGACGTGGAGTCAGGTGCAGCCACTCTCTGAGGTGACAGGGTGTCCCTCGGAGGTGTGCCGGCTGGGGGATACAGCTCACGTAGCATCTCTGCCACCACCAGAGGACCGGGCCACAGTTTCCAGGGCCTGAGGCGCCTGTGGGTCCTTGCAGCCAAGAGCCCACCTGGGACCTGAACTGACAGCAGGGCTTCTCCAGTCTGACTGGTGGCCAAGGCCAGTCCCACCTGTAACTGAGAGAGTGGACAGGTTCAGAACCTGGCACAACTGTGTCCCCGTGCTGCCCATGGTCTGAGCCAGTTACTCCCCTCTTGGAGGAACAGGGTTATGACGGGATGGTGGCGGGGGTTCACTGACTAGACAAGGGTTACGGGAAAGGACCAGAAGCCCAGCTGTGAGCTTAGCATCTCCAGGAAGCAGCTTTCTTGTCCTGCCACCCTCCTGCATGTCATGCATGGCCAGTGTCCCCGAGAGAGCTCTAGAATGTGACTGGCTGTGCCCTAACCCGGTGTGAGTGGTGGCTCTGCATCTGGGGCTTTCCCTGGTGCAGGTACTCCACCCTCCCAGGCCCGCAGTGACCAGGAGGTGGCCGGTCACTACACACCTGTTTGCTCAGTGCAGGCCTGGCTGGTCCTATGTGTTAAAACGTGGTGTCGGCTTGGCTAGGGTGGGTTGCAGACCAAGGGAATTCTGGGGCCAGTCAGGCTCCTGTGGGGCAGGAGGAAAAAAGGCAGTTACAGAGTAGTGGAATTTGGGGAGCTTTGGCCTTGGGGGTCTCCCAGTTTTTCCTGAGTTTGTCCTCAGGGAATGAGGTTCTGTGAGGAGGGCTGGGCCTGGGCAGTGGTCAGCACATGGTGCCCCTGCCTTCTTTGAGGGCCCCTCCCCTCCTGGCTGTAGTAATGGGGTCTTGGCAGCTGCTTCTTCACACCAAGAGGTCTCTTTGCCACCTGCATGTCCAGTGGCCCTTCTGATGCTCTTCGTCCTTCTCTGCAGAGGCAGGTAGAAGTGAACGTCCGAAACAAGATCCTGTACCTGATCCAGGCCTGGGCGCATGCCTTCCGGAATGAGCCCAAGTACAAAGTAGTCCAGGACACGTACCAGATCATGAAGGTGGAGGGTGAGTGCTGGGGAGGTCCGGTCCCAGGCTTGGGACATGGCCTTCAGGAACTGAGGGGCCTCCCTGTGCCAGCTGGGCCCAAGGGAGCTGTGTCCAGCCAGTGCAGGGCTGGGGGATGGTACCTCACTTTGTGAGTGGTGGTGAGAGCACGGAGCAGGTGTCCCCACAGGGCAGCATGGGCTCATCCCTAATCTGGGCAGTTGAGTCCGTCTTTCCAGACTTCACATGCCCCATCAGGGCAGGGGTGGGTGGTGTGGCAGACAACACAGTGACAGGTTAACAGTCACTCGTGTCTGAGAGTGCTAGGTCCTGCTGGGGAGCAGGCAGCACACAGGCCAGACCTGAGCATGAGCGTGAGCCCAGGAGAGGGGGTCTGGGCCCTGTACCCCACAGTGGACGCAGTGCCAAAGTCCTGGGCTCCAGCAGCCCAACTGCCGAGGTGCTGGCCAGAGCTGGGGAGCCCAGGAGGGCTCAAGTGGGTGCGTGGCCACTGAGGTGGGGGTTTTAGGGACCCCTCTGTGTTCCTCCTGGCCATTGCAGCGGCCACGGAGAGCTAGTGCATTCTGCAGAGAAGGCAGTGGGTGTGGCCGCATTCGGACTAGGCAGTGAAGGATACGTCTGGGCTGAGCAGAGCCCTTGGCCACGTCCCCTGGTCCTAAAGTAGGGGCATCGAGCACGAGCAGGGGTAGTATCTGGTGGCTGTGGAGTGGGCAGGGCCATGTGGGGAACGTGATGAGGGTCCCATCCAGGTTGGTGGGCTGGCCTCAGGCCCTCAATCCCTGCGTTGGACATCGGATTCTAGGTGTGTGTACATGTCTCCTTTCCTAGAGAATTCATGCAAAGCTTTCTGAAGTTCCCAAGGGGTCTGGGCCTCAAAAGAGCCTTGGGAGTCCTGCCATGAGCAGTACTAGGATGTGTAGTTGGCTGGACTGGGCGGTTGGGAGGCAGACAAGAGGCCCAGGGACCTGTGAGGCTTTGACCTGGTGGGAGCAAGCCTGGCTCTTTGCTGTGGACGCCGGAGCAGAGTGCCCATGGGGAACACCCTCATGGGCCGAGATCCTGGCATGCGGTCTCTGTGCCTGCCACCCGGGGTGTGTGGAACACCTCTCATAAATCTTTCTGGGGAGGTAGAAACCAAGAGCTAGCACATAGCTCCTCAAGGTCTCACCACAGACCGTGTGAGGACATGCAAGTGACTGTCCCCCTTCTCCAGGACACGTCTTCCCAGAGTTCAAGGAGAGCGACGCCATGTTTGCTGCAGAGAGAGTAAGTTTGCGGGTGCTGGGAATCTAGAACTTGAGTGCTTTTAGGAAGCAGAAGGGTCTGGCTCTCAGGAGCAGGGCTGCTGTTTGTCTTGGCAATGAGGACATCTGACTGTCTCAAGTGGACCGTGCAGCTGTTCCTCTGCAGGCTGAGATCCAGGCTGTTGGAGGTGTCCTTGGGCTCTGCTAGTGGGCTCATGTGGCTGTAAGACAGATGTTTACATGTTCCCAGAGCTGCGGGAACTCTTCATTGCTGTCACCATTTATAGAACAGGAAAGCCCTCTTGGAGGGAGGGTCCTTCCTTGAGTCTGCAGTGGCTTGGCTCACCCTGGGGTCTTCCCCCTTCTGTGGGGAGCGGGAGTCCTGGCAGGGAGGCGGGGCTGTGTCACCTGACCCTGCCCGCCGCCCCCAGGCACCTGACTGGGTAGATGCCGAGGAGTGCCACCGGTGCAGGGTGCAGTTTGGGGTGGTGACCCGCAAGGTGAGTACAGCCAGCCTGGACCGCCCTGAGCAGCCACAGGGGAGGGTCTGGCAGGTCCCAGACCACCCACTGCTACCTGGAGGCCCTGCACCCACTGAAGGGCCTTCCCCTCTGGGCCGTGGCTGGGGGTGTGGGGGGCAAATCCAGCCCTTAGCTGTGTGGCCAGCGTGGTCCTCAAGGCCCTGGGGCCTGATGGTCAGTGCCGCCAGGTGAAGCTCTGGTGGGATTTGGTGGCCCACTGCCTCCTCTCGGCTGGCCCTACCTGGCTGGCTCAGGCCCTCGAGCCGTCTGTCTCTTCCGCTGAGGCACAGGCCTCAGGCATTCAGGCCAGGGGCCGGGGCGTCTGAGCAGACCCCCCTCATTGCCCAGTCCGTCTGTCAGCACCATTCCTGCACAGTTCCTGCCAGTCTTTCTTTTAAATTCAACTTCCGGTGCTCTCTGAGGCGGGCGGGCAAGGCGTGCCAAGGGGCGGGGGCCTGACGAGGCCGCGCCCTGACTGCCCGCGTCACAGCACCACTGCCGGGCCTGCGGCCAGATCTTCTGCGGCAAGTGCTCCTCCAGGTCCTCCACCATCCCCAAGTTCGGCATCGAGAAGGAGGTGCGCGTGTGCGAGCCCTGCTTCGAGCAGCTGAACAAGTGAGCCCCGCTGCGCACCCCATCGCCCTGGGGGCTCCCCAGCCCAGGCGTTTTCCGGCCCTTGTCTTGCGTGATGCAGACGTCTCGGAAGGACGCGGCCCCGTGCGGGTCTGTCTCCTGGCGGGACCCGGGCAGCGTGGCTGGGCCAGAGGCCCATGCTGTCTGTGGGTCCCAGTGCCGGTGGTGACGCTGGCCCCTCGGGGCCGTGGTGTCCTCCCTGTGCTGCGGAGAGCCACAGCCTGGCCCAGAGTGTGTTTGAACCTTGCTTCTGGGAGGGGGCTGTGGCTGAGGCCAGGTGACCAGCTGGGGTCCCGAGGCCCTGGGACAACACGGCTGCTTTGTGGGTCCAGCCTTTCTGTGACGGTGTGGTTGTCATGTGGGTGTGGGAGGGAAGTCCCAGGCGGTATCCTGGAGGACTCGGGGGCTGGGGGCTGGTGCTCGCCACCCCCAGCCTCCTGTCGCCTGCAGGAAAGCAGAAGGAAAGGCCTCCACAGCGGAACTGCCCCCGGAGTACCTAACCAGCCCCCTGTCGCAGCAGTCCCAGGTACTGGCCCCAGCCCCCCGGGGGGTGCCTCTGCCCTGGGCCCTGCTCACCAGCCTGTCCTTCTGCAGCTGCCCCCCAAGAGGGACGAGACAGCCTTGCAGGAGGAGGAGGAGCTGCAGCTGGCCTTGGCCCTGTCACAGTCAGAGGCCGAGGAGAAGGAGAGGATGGTGAGGCGGGGGGAGGCGGGAGGAGGCGGCCTGAGGCTCTGCGGCATCGGGTGGTAGGGGAGCACGCCTGCATGTTTGGGGAGGGCAGAGGAGTGTGGAGGCTGGGCCGTGCCGGGGTGCTCCCCACAGACCTCTTCCTGGTTCTCCCACAGAGACAGAAGTCTGCGTATGCTGCGTACCCCAAGGCAGAGCCTGTGCCCGTGGCCTCCTCGGCACCCCCCGCCAGCAGCCTGTACTCGTCGCCAGTGGTGAGCCTGCCCTCGGGGGCTGGGACAACTTCCCATGGAAGGTCTGCCCCAGAAAGGAGGTGCCATGACCCCTGGGCACACATCAAGGGGCAGCCTGGCCTCCACAGCTCTTGGCTCTGGTCAGGGGCCCCCTGTCCCACAACCCCTAGAGCAGGAAGAAGTGGGGAGCCCTGGGGTCAAAGGTGTCTGCCTTGTGGTTTCACCCTGTGGCCCTTCCAGGACTTACTTTCTGCAGGGGTCGACCCAACCTTTCTGGCCAGATCCCATGTAAGTAGGGGTGGGTGGCCAGGGGTCAAAGATTCAGAAAGTCACTTGGAAGCTGTGCAGGGCTCTGCTACAGACAGCCTGCTGCCTACCTATTGGGACCATCTGTGTGGTGACGGGAGGGCTGGCAGGACGCCTCTGCCTTCTCATGGTTAGGGAGCCTCTTGGGGCCCCTCAGACTGGCTCTGGCCATCCTCTGTGTCGTCGTAGCAGCACCACCTGGGCCTTCCAAATGGTGGTCCGGGAGGAGCTGGACCACGAGACCGTGGCCCTAAGACCCTGTGTCTCCCCAGAACTCATCGGCACCTCTGGCTGAGGACATTGAACCTGAGGTGAGAGTGTTCCTGGGCATGGGGCCTTCCCCTCGCTGCTCCCCAGCTCTCGGGAGTGACCCCCTGTTGCCTGTGCAGCTTGCCCGGTACCTCAACCGGAACTACTGGGAGAAGAAGCAGGAGGAAGCACGGAAGAGTCCCACCCCGTCTGCACCTGTGTCCCTCACGGAGCCTACTGCCCTGCCCGGGGAGGGGCACGCAGCGCCCTCAAACACGGTGGAGGTGAGGGGCTGCTCCTGGCCTTCCTAGCCCACGGTCCCTTACTAGAGGCACTGGGACAGGCCAGGAGCCTCCCTCTTCTGCTGGTCTCTTCCAGAATCCCCTCCCAGAGACAGATTCTCAGCCCCTGACCCCCTCTGGTGGCCCCTTTGGTGAGGTAAGCTGGGCTCCCTTCACCAGGCTGGGTGGAGAACAAAGGTCCTGGCATGCAGAGTGCCAGGCCCCACCGAGGCACCTATCCTGACACGAGGGCCAGCCTGTGCCCAGAGAGGACCTTGGAGGCTGGCTGTCATCCAGAGCTTAGCCTCTTGCTGCCTGTCCTGAACAGACCAGAATATTCTAGGGTGGTCTGGGACCACCCAGATAAGTCCTTGCCCTATTCTGGGGCTTCTAGACGCTGTTGGCCATTGGAGTAGGAAACCAGGGCCTTTGCAGGGAGGCAGGTCCCCTGTCGCCACCAGTGGGAGACCTACAGGGAGGGGCGAGGGGCAAAGAGCCCGGCCAGCCAAGCTCTGGCCAGCTCCATCCTGGCCGGCACCCTGCTTGTGGGTGAGCGCAGAGCCTCCCCAGGCTTCAGTTCCCACGTTTATAAAGTGGGTTGCTCAGCGTGCCCCTCTGCGGGGCCACTGAGAGTGTCAAGCCAGAGACGCGTAGCAGCCCAGAGCTCAGGGCCTGGCACGGCGGGTTTGTGCAGGGGGTACTGCCAAGGCCCCTGTACAGGGTGGTCCTGCTCAGGGGGTGCTCAGTGATGCCCAGCTGGACCCCATTGTGCCCCAGCAGCAGTACCAGAACGGGGAGTCGGAGGAGAGCCATGCACAGTTTCTGAAGGCTCTGCAGAACGCTGTCACCACCTTTGTCAACCGCATGAAGAGCAACCACGTGCGAGGCCGCAGCATCACCAACGACTCGGCCGTGCTCTCGCTCTTCCAGTCCATCAACGGCATGCACCCCCATCTGCTCGAGCTGCTCAACCAGCTGGATGAGCGCAGGTGTAGGTGCCGCCGGGGGTGCCCCGGGCCCTTGGGGGGGCGGTCCCAGTGATGAGAAGCATCCCTCAGAGCCAGGGGCTCTGGCTCTGCCCTCTCCCCACAGTGTACTACGAGGGGCTGCAGGACAAGCTGGCGCAGATCCGCGATGCCCGGGGGGCACTCAGCGCCCTGCGGGAGGAGCACCGGGAGAAGCTGCGCAGGGCGGCCGAGGAGGCCGAGCGCCAGCGCCAGATCCAGCTGGCCCAGAAGCTGGAGGTCATGCGCCAGAAGAAGCAGGTGTGGCGGCCGGCCCCGCTGTGGGGACGCGGGGGGCATGGCTGGCCCTGACCGCCTTGTGGCCCACAGGAGTATCTGGAGGTGCAGAGGCAGCTGGCCATCCAGCGCCTGCAGGAACAAGAGAAAGAACGGCAGATGCGCCTGGAGCAGCAGAAGCAGACCATCCAGATGAGGGCCCAGATGCCCGCCTTCCCCCTGCCCTATGCCCAGGCATGCGCCCACCGCTCGTCCCACCCCCACCAGGGACTCAGTGGTAGAGAACCTCCCTGACAGCCATCTCTTTCTGTCCCCAGCTCCAGGCCATGCCCGCAGCCGGAGGTGTGCTCTACCAGCCCTCTGGCCCTGCAAGCTTCCCCGGCACCTTCAGCCCAGCAGGCTCAGTGGAGGGCTCCCCCATGCACACCGTGTACATGAGCCCACCAGCACCGGCCGCCAGCGGGCCCTACCCCAGCATGCCTGGGGCTGGAGCAGGTAACAGAGGCAGGCAGAGGTGCCAACCAGCCAAGATGAGCCCCAGACCACCACTTTTTCCTTATCTTTATTATGGCATAATTTCAGGTCTACAGAAAAGTTAAAAGAATGGTACAAAGAGATCCCCAGACACTAATATCTCGCCACATTTGCATTCTCCACACATATCCAGGTGAGCACATGTGTGCACACCTTCTTCCTGACCCACTTTAGGGGGTAGGTAGGCAGGTGTTGTTTCCCTTGCACCTGGGATTCAGGTGAATCTTCCAGAACCAGAACGACCTGGTGGCCCAGGCAGGCAGACAGGAGCCCCCGGGCTGTGCTGCGGCCTCACCCACAGCCGGGCCCAGCTCCCACAGTTGCCCAGGTTGCCTGTTGTGCCAGTCGGAAACCCCTCGCGTATGTGGTATTCAGGTGTCCTGCCTCTTTCGTCTCCCCTAATCCGGAACCAGCCTCCGTCCGCATTTGCTTCATGTGGCTACTCAGCACTGACCCATGGTCTCACAGAGCACCCCGTGTGGGTTTGGCAGGCCCTCCAGCAGGACCCTCCAGGCTCCTGCTGGCTGGCTGTCATGGAGCTGTGTGATGTTCTGTGAGCAGTGAGCCCTTACCCATTACTGGGCGTGTGGTTTGGGGGGGATCTGCCAGGTTTCTCTATTGTAAAGTGACTTTTGGTAATTAAGTGTTCTGGGTAGAATAAGATTTACAAATACTCTTCTTTTTAAGTTCGTATCCACTAGTATTAGTATTTTTTGCTTATTTTGGTTTGAGCCCACTGTGACACTGGCCACAGGGTGGCTTGGTGTCCTGTCTCTGCCCTGCTTGTTAGGTATCTCTCTGCTGGAGAGAACACCGTCCTTTCTCCTTAGTCTTGTCTCATTCAGATCAGTGTGGACTCATTTTACTGAAAAGATTACAGGCCTTCATGCCCACTGTTTGTTTTGGTGCTCAGATTGCTCCGGTGTGGCCCAGGGGAGCCCTGCAGGCCGCCTCCCGTGTCCTGGCACGCCCCAGCCCATTTCAGATGCTCTCTTTTTTGGTACAAGATGTAACCTGTGGTCATGGCTTCCCAGCCCTGCAGTCGGCCATCTCTCCAGGGAGCCCTGTTCCTCCAGTGGAGGATGGCGTTAGAAACAAGATCAGGTGCTGGGTGTCACCGCACCTCAGCAGACAGCAAGGGCACGTGTGTGTATGTGTGTGTGTGTGTCTGAGCGGACGTGCACCCATCTGTCTGCACACGTTAAACTGACTTTACTCCAACTCCATGTTTGTGGCTCCCGCCTCTGGTCTCTGTTTGCTGGTTTACCTGTTCCTAGAACAGAAAGTGGTTTCAGGAATGCCAGCCCAGGCCCTGGGGGACAGTGCCTCCTGACCAAGTTTACTATGTCTGTGGTCTGGTGTTCTTAGACTGAGGGCTCTGGGACCAAGTGGGCCCAGAAGGCACACAGCAGGTGTCCCACCCCTTCTGCATCACTAAGTCCCCTTACCTGGTTCACTTCCTCCACCTGATTGGGTTTCGTGGTTCCTCTCATCCTTGTTGATTTCATTTCTTTTCCTTTTGTGAGAATGTGAAACATGAATTGGTCTCTAAAGGCAAAAGAAAAAGGGAAACTCAGAAGTGACCCACAATACCCTCCCCATGGTAGGGTTGAGAGCTCTCTCTTACCCCACAGATCCCAGCATGGTGAGTGCCTACATGTACCCAGCAGGGGCCGCTGGCGCTCAGGCAGCCCCCCAGGGCCCGGCAGGGCCCACCACCAGCCCAGCCTACTCATCCTACCAGCCTGCTGCTACCCAGGGCTACCAGGTAGGTGGGCAAGGCCGCTCCCTGCCCCCACCAGGTCCTTGCTCTCGGGTGCGGGGCCCAGCTCCTGTCACACCTCTTTCCTTGCAGAATGCGGCCTCCCAGGCCCCACAGAGCCTGCCAGCCATCTCCCAGCCTCCACAGTCCAGCACCATGGCTTACGTGGGGAGCCAGTCGGTGTCCATGGGCTACCAGCCCTATGGCATGCAGGTGAGGGATGGAGATGGGGAGGGTCGTCCTGACTGGGGAGGCCCAGGGTCCTGTGCTGGGAGGCCGGGGAGCACTGGGCAGGCTGCTCAACACCCCTGCCCCTCCAAGGGTCCCCCTAGCTGGTTGGCATTGATTTTTCCAAGACAGAAACATTTTCATTTATCTTGCTACCTGTCTCCTTTCTCAGCATTGGGGGTTTGTTAACACTTTTGCAGAATCTCATGACCACCCTCCCCAGCCAAGATGCGCCTCTGCCGCCCCCGCAGCAGCCCTACCTCTCGGGGCAGCAGCCCCTGTATCAGCAGGTGAGCTCTCCCAGGGCTGCTGCCGGGAGGAGTGGACTGTGCGGGCCAGAAGGACTCAGGCGTACACAGCAGCACCCAAGGCCGCACAGTCACACATTTACTTACAAGCTCAACTCCATAGGTGGTGGGGAACTCCTGGGGTCAGCCCTACCCCGGGACAGGAAGAGGATGGAGAGCATGCCCAGCCGGGAGGAGGGCTTCACGAGGCCCGGGCACAGCCCAGGCTAGGCTTGATGGGCTACACATGGGGGCAAGGCCAGGATGGAGTGTGCTAGAGAGAAGCCCTTAGAGGGTGGGAGGCTGGGGCCTAGAAAGACCCATGGCCATGTGTCCCTCCCCCCCGACAGATGGCACCCTCCAGTGGCCCTCCCCAGCAGCAGCCCCCCGTGGCCCAACAGCCGCCGGCACAGGGGCCACCAGCACAGGGCAGTGAAGCCCAGCTCATCTCCTTCGACTGACCCAGGCCTGGAGCTCACTGGCCAGAGTAACACTAGGTTTCTCCGAACCACCACCTCCGTCTCTAACTAGTGCCATCCTCCTGCCCGCCTCTGTCCTCTCCTCACCACGTAGTGTCCCTGCTCCATGTGAATGGGGTGGTTCTTCACCCCAGCCCCCGTCCTTTCTGTCCTTGCCTGCTGCCTCCATGTCCCCAAGGCCCCAATGTGCATTGTCCCTGTCTCTGTGAGTTGGTCTCTGACTTCCTTCCCCGGGGCTGTGTCTCGGGGAGGAGGGTAAGAGGGAAAGACCTTCTGTGAGAGGAAGCCCCCAGCCCCACATCGGCCATTCTAGGGCTAGCTGGAGTGGGAGCCCCTCTGCCCTCACAGCCCGCACCATCCATCCCCACCTGTGCGTCCTCGGGGCCTGTGGTCTGTGACTGGCGTGTGCTCTCCCCAGAGACCCCCCTGTGGCCCCAGGCTGTCAGCAGCAGCACTCCTGGCCTTCACAGAAATGGGGGCTTTGTCTCCAGCGTCTCTGCTTCTGAACTTCTTTCATCCAGTCCCCTGAGTAGATGGAATGGAACTGATAATAAAATGTCTTTCAGCAAGTGTCAGAGTGTCTGCTCAGAAGGAAGGTGGGCAGCTGGTGGCCGGCCTGCCCACCCCAGGCCCGGCTCCACAGCAGTGTCCGTGGAGCTGTGTTCACTGGGGGGCCAAGCGGCTCTGCCCTGACTCCTGGGAGAGACCCGTGGGGCCCACTACTCTAGTCTGACTGCAGCCTAGAGGGAAATGTTTAATACAGGCCTCCAGCCTCTGGCACCCAGAGTTCAGAACATTTCATACACCTTAAACACCCAAACCTTAGGTGACGTCAGCATTTCATTAGCTCTTCTACGAAGGAATGAAGTTGTTTATTAGGCACAGAGGTTACCAGAACTCCAGTTAAAGGCAGGGCCAGGATAACAGGAGGGTGCTTGGCAGAGGGCAACCCTGCTTTCTCACTTTGACCTGAAGTCGGGACTGCTTCAGCCCTGACTAAGAAGACCATCTGTGGTACCTGGGACAGCTGGGAGGAGACACTGCACGCTACATACAAAGTGCAAAGGCTCCGGACCCTCACTACAGACGCTGGCAGAGGGCTGGGGACAGCTGCAGAGACCCGAGCCGAAGACACCACGAGCCAGATGTGTGGGCGCTCGAAGGGAAGCAGACGGGAGTGCAGAGGACTTGAGCAGTGGAGCCAGCCAGGGCTTACAGAGTCTGTTCTAGGTGAAGACCGGTCTCTCCGCCCAGGACCCCATCATTCGGACCCTACCAGGGCTCTGTCACCACCCGTAGCAAACGCTGTGAGCAGAGAATCCCGAGCCCTGACCGGGCCTCGCTCCTGTGCTGACGGGAAGGCAGTCGTCTAGGGGGAGAGAACCGGAGAGAGCAGCGGGGTCACCCCGTGCTACGTGCCACAGGCTGCGGGCTGGCGTGGCCAGCTGAGGAAGGGCATCCGGACCCTCGTGCCCGCCCTGCTGCAGGGCGGACGTCACCAGCCAAAAACCACCGACTGACGCTTGCGCGGGCGACAGTGGTCACTGCGCAGTCCAGTATGGTCAAGGGTTCCGGCGGTTGTCCCTGGCCGGGGGCCAGGCCAGCCTCCCGCACTCGGACGGAACCTGGCGCCAAGCCTCAGCTTCCTTTGGTCTTCGTCCGCCCCGCAGGGCGAGGGCAGAGCGGACCACAGCCTGACTCCCGGCCACCGGCATCGAGCCTCTGCGCCTGCGCAGCTCTCCGCTTTTTGGGTAATCCGGGGGAGCAAGAGGAGGCAAGTGCAAGGCGCGGCTAGAGGGTCTTCCCAACTTGTATGTTCGGCCCAGGCGGCTAGAGTGTCCGCCCGTAACTCGTATGCTCGGCGATCCTGGCGGCTAGAGCGCCCGCCTCTAGCTCGTATGCTCCGCTGCTCGGCGGCTAGAGCGTCGCTCCGCCCGGGGAGCCGCGTGTGACCTTCCCGCCCGCGGACCGATGCTGCCGGCGGCCGCTCGCCCCCTATGGGGGCCGTGTCTCGGCCTTCGGGGCGCCGCGCTCCGTCTCGCCAGGTACTTCGGGCCTCCGAGAGTGGGGCAGGGGCGCACGGGGGGACCGTCGGCCGGGCACTAGGCGTCCGCAGGTGACGGGCTGGAGGCGCCCCCTCGACTCGGCGAGTCCCGGCGGATCTGGGGGGCGTGAGGGCGTCCGCGTGCTGACCCCTAACCTCGCGGGCCGCGGAGACTACGGGTGTGGCCTGGGATGACCTTGGACGGGTCCCCGCCCCTCTCCGAGCCTCAGTTTCCTCTGCCCCCCAGTGAGGTGGTAGGGCTCCTAAAAGTGGATCCGGCGTTCGCCGCCAAGGGCCCCAGGTTCTGAAAGGCTTTATGCAACAGAACGCCTTCAAGTTACCGCCTTATTCCCGTGGGCTGGTACAGTTCATTCAAACCGGAAACAACGTGGGTAGCATGTCTGCACACAATTGTGTGGATTCTAAGGATCTTTGAAGAACATGAATAGCTGAGAGATCCCCTTGTCATCCACGTGGACCCCCGAGTCAGAACCCTGGGTTGGGACCATAGAACTAAATCTGAACTCATGGCACCTGCTTAACTGCCCAATCTATGTCCCCCTCGTGCCAGGGTAACCATTTGTCTGAATAGTGGGGCAAGGCAACAGGTGCCCTGTGTCTGCGCGGTGAGGCTGATGAGGTGCAGCAGCCATCGAAGGGGGGAGGCCCTCGCTGGTGCACCACTGGATAACGCCCCAAAGGAGTACCCCCCTAAGATCCAGCAGCTGGTCCAGGACATTGCCAGCCTCACACTCCTAGAGATCTCAGACCTCAACGAGCTCCTGAAGGTATCACAGGCCTGAACCTGGGTAGCGAAATGTGGGCCCGTGTCTTGCTCCTGGTGTATTTGGCGAGTGTGGTGCATTGTCAAAAGTGTGCTCCCTGAGTGTGAGGACTGCCAGGCTTGTCTTTGAGAGTCTTTGGGTGTGACAGGCAGCTACTGAAACTGCTGTCCTATGTTCCTGCAGAAAACGTTGAAGATCCAGGATGTCGGACTCATGCAGATGGGAGGTGTGATGCCCGGTGCTGCCTCTGCTGCAGCGGCCCCGGAGGTGAGCCCAGGCTAGGGTCCCAGCCTGCCTCACACCACGTGGTCAGACCACTTGCACCCCAACTCAGTCCTGCCTCTGTCACACACTGGGCCCCCTGCAGCCTCCCTGGTACTTCATCCCTGCCCACATAGAGACCCCACTTCTTGCAGAGGGAAGCGAACCAAGAGCCAAATGAAGGAAAAAGAAAGAAGTTATGTTCAGTAGTATGGAATGTTATGTGTACTCTGGGGAAAAGCAGGGGGGAAGCGTAAGGGGAAGAGAAGGCTGCAATTTCCAAGGTTGCAATGAGGAGGTGGCACTCTGGGAGAAAATTTGAGGAGTGGAGGAAGAGAAAGGCCTTCTCGGCAGAGGCTACAAGGGCCACGTGGCATGTCTGCGGCTTGAGCAGAGCCGGGGAAGTGATGGGCAGCTGTGGGTCTCCCCAGGAAACCCCGCGGACTTCAAGGCACACACAAATGTGTGGGGGAGGTGTGGTTGCAGGTTTTGTTACGGAAAATTTCAGATTTGTTTGCAAGTACAAATAATAGCAATTATCCATATATATGTTCGTCACTTGGCCTCAGTAGGTATTAAGGTTTTTCCCCCATCTGTTGTACCTGTGTCTTGATGCTTAAAGCAGATGTCTGCTCTGCCCTTTTCTCTTTGCCCCAGCACACCTCCCTAAATATAGCCATTAGCACAATGAACATAAGTAGCCGTGATTTCCTTTCAAGGCCTATTGGGATTTCACTAACAGTCCTAGACTTTGTTTATAATGTTCTTTTACCCAAGCCCAGACAAGCTCTGTGTGTGGCATTTGGCCATTGGGTCTCCTCAGTCTCTTAGATCTGGGTCACTGCCCTCAGCCCCCTTCTCCCAGCATCTCCCACTGAGGAAGCCAGGTCAGTGGTCCTGTAGCACTTCCCACTTTCCACGTGTGTCTGATGGTTTCACAGGCATCATCTACCCCCTGCCCTGTGAACTGGAAGGTGGCTTTACTGGATGACCAGATTCAGCTGAACACTGAGGGCAAGGAAAGAGAACTACAGTATAATTGATTGTTTAAATGGGAATGCTTTTGAGATAATTTGAGAAAGCTGGTAATAATTGGACAGCATATCCAGACCAGCTAGGCCAGGTGGCCCCTCTCCCACTGGCGCCTTGGGCTTCACACAGCAGCAGGAGCCCCATCGTGCCTGGGTGCCCTGTAGGTCACCTGCCAAAGGAGCTGACACTGGTTGTGAGTTTGTCATTGACACGTAACTAGGCTCAGCTGAGAGCGGCTGTACTTTCCTGTGACTTTTTCCCTGCAAAGCTTGCGGATGTCACCCTGCCCCAGCTCCTAAATTACCATTTTTAAGGAATGGGGAAACTGAAGTGAGGCAGGCTTGGACAGCCTCCAAAGAGATGGGACGATGTGTGGTGTTGCAGCCTGGTCTAAATCAGGGCTGTGTGAGGGAGAGTGCCTGGGGCGGGACAGTCCAGCAGGTGTGGCTTCCCGCTGGGTCCCCAGGTGCTGCCAGGCCGCACCTCTGGAGCTCCAGGGTAGAGCGGCCCAGGAGTGAACACGCCTTACCCCATCCTCACTCACCTTGCCAATCCCCCTCTCCCCTGTCCCTCAGGCAGCAGAAGAAGACATCCCCAAACAGAAAGAACGGTCACATTTCACCATCCGCCTGACAGAGGCAAAGCCTGTGGACAAGGTGAAGCTGATCAAGGAAATCAAGAACTACGTCCAGGGCATAAACCTCGTCCAGGTGAGCCTCCGCATGCTGCACCACCCGCCGCTGCCACCCACAGCCCTCAGGCCAGCCCTTCTGGGACAGGTTGGTTGAAGCAGCCTGGGCCGGGTTCCTGACTCTGCTCTCTGACAGGCCAAGAAGCTGGTGGAATCCCTGCCCCAGGAAATCAGAGCCAACGTGGCCAAGGCGGAGGCCGAGAAGATCAAGGCAGCCCTGGAGGCGGTGGGCGGCACTGTGGTTCTGGAGTAGGCCTCTCAGAGGACTTGCGACAGGTCCCTGGGACCTGATGGGCCCCGGCCACTCCGCCCCATGGCCGGCCCAGCTTTCTGAGCAGCCTCCGGCTGGAGCAGGTCGGCACCACGTGGCTAACTCCGTCCTGGGAGATGGATGGACCTCCGGAGATGTGGAGGGAGGGGCAGCTGCTGCCCCGGGGAGCCCCAGGGAAGGTGCCCTAGAGATGGACTCGGAATGCACCACGAGTTAACACGCACGCCCCTTGGATGCTACAGAGAAAAATACATGGTTTAGGCGCGGTGTGCGCTGAGTGCTGTGTGGCTGGGCCGCCCTGGGCAGTGTGGAGTCAGCTTGCTGGCTGGCTAGGAAGGCCGGCTCAGGACAGCAAGGCCCATTCCTGGTCCCCTCAGCACCGGTGGGATGGGAGGATCTGCAGACCATCATTGGGGTCTGCTGTGTACCGGCACCCGTCCTGAGAACTTCAGAGTAGTACCCTGGGGGTTCTAGGCAGCGCCCATCCTTCTGGAGGGGTGGCAGCTGCCACTCAGCCGATGCCAGGTCTTCACCAGGAGCTAGGTGTGGGGCATGTAACAGCTTTTTGACAGGAAACGAAGCAACTTCAGAGTCAGTAGTGCAGCCCCCCTTTCCGAAGCAGAGGGCAGGCAAGGCCTGCTCCCAGGGAGGCCTCGGGGGTTCTGGGCTGACCAGGAGGGCAAGGTACTGCACTGTGGGGAGGTGGTTCCTGTGACATGAGGGGCTAAGCACTCGGCCCTCTCCAGGTCCTGCCCCTGCACCCTGTCCCCCGTCTGTACAGTGTCCTGCACAGCTGGCTGTGTGGGACCAGGAGCGTCACCCCTTGTAGGATGGCTCAGGGCATGCAGGGGAGCTGGCAGGCTCTTAGGCGGGTGTGCCTGGCATGCCCTCCCACCCACATACCTAATGCGTCCTCCCTGTGGCTAGGCTTGTGGGAGGGTCTGGGGGTGGGGAAGCGGCCTGACCAGGAGCCCTGCTGGCCGAGCCTGTTGCCCGCGCCAAATGAGGGGTTCATTTGCCTTCAGCAGATCTCTGCAGGGCCTTCCCTGTGCAGAGGTGACTGCTGGGCCACTGGGGGCCCTGCTGTGGGTCCTATTGACCCACCCAATGGCCTATTCCTGGGGAAGGGAGTGGTCTGACCTTAGGGATGGCCCCCAGGTAAGGCCTGTGGTGTCAGAGGGCCCCGCTGGTGACCTGGAAAGTATGTGCCTCATTTTGGGGGAGCCAAGGTGAACTGGGACCCTCCCACCCCAGGGCCTTTTCCCTGTTCTGGACTTGCTGGGGATGACTGTTCAAAGGTGGGGGTGACCTTGCACTTCAGGGGCCACTGTCAAGCTGACCTCATTGTGCCTCACACCAGCCTGGTCCTTGGATGGTGGCCAGGTGGTGCCCTCCACCTCACCTTGCCGTCAGATACCTGAAGGTGCTGTGAGAACCTGAGGCCTCACCTCCCCAGGTAGATCGCTGGCGCAGGCTCCTGATGGGGGTCCTGGGACCCCTAGCTGCCTTCGATCTGCTTCAGGCAGCAGGTGGCCTGTGAAGTGTCTCAGGCCTGGAAATAGCTGGGGTGTGCCCCAGGATCACCCTGGAGCCCACTGGCCTCGGCCCTTAGGCCTGGCTCTGGGAGGTAGGTCTGCTGTTCCTCCTGAGTTGCCCTGTTGGTGCCCCCATGAGACCGCAAGATCCCGGTAGGCATCAGCATTGTGTCTGTCCAGGCTGATGAAATGGTCATAGAGGACACAGCAGAGGGAGATGCAGAACTGGAGCACATTCCTCCCACGCCCATTGCCCCCCATTCCAAGGACCCTGGTGTCTGCCAGGCCACCCATGCAGCTCCATCCTCCCTCCTCTAACACCCTGAGGAAGTGTGAATGGCACCCTGTGGAGTCACCAGACTCCAGGTCCCAGGCCGAGCTCCCCATCACCCTGTGGGCTTATGTACAAGTCATGATTCATTTGAGAACTTGATTGGGGATCCTTTTGCATTCCCTGACCTGTAGTTTGCAAAATCCACCTTTTTCTTAAAAGGGTGCCCTGTCTTGCAGTCCCCGTTTTCCAGGGTTCCTCCACATTGCTGGCTGCTCTCCCACGGCACCCCTAGTCTTCAGGGCAGTTTTGCTTAGCAGTGTACTTCCGCTCTTGATTTCTAGCTCCTGTTCCTGAGCCTCGGCTTCTCCCTGCCAGCAGCCGGTTCAGGAGACTGCCTGGTAGATGACCTTGCAAGGGGGCGGCACCTACCCCAGGGCCTGGCATCTGCTTTCTGGGCTGTAGGGTGTTCACTTTGTGGTGGGGGGCCGATCATGTTGCCCTTGGGCCAATCAGACTCAGACATCTGGGTACACTCTGAACAAGATGCTGGGCAGGGCCTGTGCCAGCCTGTCGGAGGGAGTGTGCTGGGATGACGCTGCCTGCTCTGGGACCTCAGGCTCGGAGACCATGCCTCCTGCAGCCCATTGGTCAGCTCTGGTTTTTTAAACAAAGTGGCACCATCTCTTAGAGGCTCTTGTGTATTTAGCTGTGAAGGCCACCTCGATGGCCAGTGACGGGATTTCACGTTTCCTACGGAATTCTGATGTAGCTCCCACTCTGGTTTTTTCTAGAGAATTCCTGCGACCTCCTCCACCCTACTCCAGACACGTGCCATCTGGCATCCTCGATCCCACCCTGCCCTACTCTGACAAGCTGGCTGCTGCCTGGCCCACACTCCCCCACTGAAGGCATTTCTGGGCCTGGACACCATCTCTGGCCTGCTCCTCACTTCCCCAGCTGGTTACCTCGGGTTGGAGGCCTCCTGGGGTTCTAAAAGTCTTCTTAGTGCCTCCAAGTGGTCACTTTAGGCAAGTAGCGGGGTTTGCCCAGGCATTGCTCAGAGGCCAGGGGGCACTGGTTATTCAGGGGCTCAACAGGTTGAGGGAACCAGGAATTGTTTCCCCTCACCCTTCTCTTTTGGGGTGGGAGGCTACAGTGGCTAAAGGACACAGGTCCTTCTCTGAGGAAGGGGTCTCTGGCCCCACCTCAGATCAGTAGCTGCCACCTGCAAAGGGCGCCCGGTCCACGTGGCCCTGCCCAGCTGTGCTTCACGCTCGAACCACACCTGCGTTTCGTGTTTGCTGAGAGGTGGGATGAGGGGGAAGCTGCGCGCGGTGGACGCGTCTGCTGAGGCCAGGGCGACCCGAGTCGGGGACCCCGAACCCCCGCGCCCCGCCTCCCGCCTCCCCCAGGTGGCTGCCCAGGGCTGGCCGTGGCAGGGAGCGGGGGCGGGCGTCTGGTCTCCGAACTGGCCTAGCCCCGGGTTTCCTGCAGTCCTCAGCCTGGCCCGAGGAGGCGTTCTGCTCTTCGGTAGCGCAGGGCGGGCGCCCTGGCATGGGACGCCGGGCGCGGCGTTTGCGGGAGGCCGCGAGGGGCGGGAGCTGAGGGCGCCGCGACCGTGGCCTTCGGAGACACGCCCCCGGCGCGGGGGCGGGCCGCCAGGGTCCGGGGGGCAGGGGCAGGGGCAGAGGCCGCCCAGCCGGCTCCCGCGGACAGGCACCGCCCGCGCCCACCGGTTCACCAACCTGGCCGCCGCGCTCGCTTTAAGGCTATGGCCCCGCCCTGTGGGCGGAGTCGGCCTTACCCCGCCCCCTCGCTGCGCGGGCGCATTGGCTGCACCGGGCGCGGGCGGCGGGCGGCTCTTTGAACGCTCGCGGGCGGCGGGGCGGGTTGGGACCTGTGTAGGAGCCCGGGCCCGGGTCGGGGTTGGGGTTGCGGTCGGGTTCGGGGTTGGGATTGCGGTCGGGGCCGGGGCCGGGGCCGGGGCCGGGGCCGAGCAGGCGGCGGCGATCCTCGGCGGATCATGGCGACCGAGACGCGTGTGTCGCGCTGGTACTTCGGGGGGCTGGCCTCCTGCGGGGCCGCCTGCTGCACGCACCCGCTGGACCTGCTCAAGGTGAGGGCCGGCCGGGGCGGGAGCCGGAGCCGGGGCAGGGGCCGGGGTTGGGGCCGGGGCCGGGGCCGGGGCCGGGGCGGGCGGCAGGGTGCGAGGGGAGGCGCCGGGGTCGTCCGCTCCCGCCGCCACTGGCCAGCCTGGTTCTGCTCTGCCGGGATCCCACAGGGCATCAGCCCACTGCCCCACCCGCCCGGGGGCCCTGCTGAAGGGGTAGAAGGAGATGTCCGGGCCTTTACAACCCCGGGGGCGGTGGAGGTGCCGGGCCGGCTCCCGGTCGTTGGCGCCCAGTTCCAGGCTCTGGTCTGTGCTTTCCACCCTGTGTGACCTTGGGTTAGTCACTGGGTCTCTCTGAGCCAGTTTGGCTTGTGAGGACACAAGTTCTGCCTGCTTACAAGATGAGGGGGTGGTTTGGTGGGATGCACAGCTGTTGGCACTTGGAGAAGCACTTGGGCTCTAGCACACCCAGGGCACGAACCAGGCCGCTACCCCTGCCTAGTGGGTTCCCAGTACTCACTGAGGGAGAGGGAAAGAGGCATGTGGCCTGAGCCAGTGGGCTGACCAGGCACCCCTGTTTTGGGCTGGCTGCTCTTGGACTGTGTGGGCACCTGGAAGCCATGGCCCCTGCGTGCATGAAGGCTCTGCCTTACCAAGGGTGGTGAGAAGCTTTCCCACTTTCTACATTTTTTAGAAAGTTGTTTATGGGGCACAATGAAACAGAGCTTCACTTGTCTCCCAGGGCAGCAACGGGGGTGGGGGGGTGTTTTCTGCTTCTTTCTCACTACAAAGAACAAAGGAGGGTGGGCCAGAGGCCTAAGTTTAGTTTGCTCAGGAGGCCTTGCCCTGGGGACCTGAGCTGTGGTCACATGGGACTGCCACCTGGCCACCGCTTCCTTACCCCCACCCCAAAGCAGCCTGCACCCCTTACAGGCCCCCTGGGAGGGATTGGCCCTTGCGGCCAGGCTGACCCAAGCTGCAGCAGACCTGGCACCCAGCCAGGCCCCCTGCCTGAGGGCAGCTTTCAGCAGCCTTTTTCCTAAAGGGAGGAGTTTGGTTTTCTTGATTAGCAGACTCGGCAGATCTGAGGCCTGGCTCTCCCTGGGAGAGGGCTGCGCTCCTGGTAGCCCCCAGGGCCCGAGAGGTGGCCTTGCAGAGCCAGAGGGCGGTGGCAGTGGAGAGGAAGGTGCTTTTTGGTTTGGGGAAAGGAACCTCTCCGGGTATCGCTTGTTTTCCTTCCAGGTGCTCAAGCACACCCCTGCGTCCCTGCCCCCGCCCCTGCGGGGCCTCTGATGGGATGGTTACAGCCTCCAGGGGCCCTCGGAGCCCCCCTCAGCCCCAGGCCAGCCTCGAGGTCCATGTCCATTGTCCAAGGCCCTGTTGGGTGTCACTGTCCCCTTGCCCCACCCCAAGGTGCTGGGTTTTTTTGCGGCAGAACCCCTGCCAGGAGGGCCTCAGGGGAGGCAGATGGCCGCAGGACTTTGGCTGCCCTCTGCCCCAGTGGCCCTGTGTGAGGCACAGTGGGCAGTCACTGGCAGCCATGGGGGTCCTGGCCGGGGTCTTCACCTCTCGGCATGGTCCTTGGAAAAATCATTTTAGAGCTGCTTGATCTCTCCCTCTGCCCCACGTCCTGGCTCAGTCCTCACACTGCTCCTTGGGGCTGCTGCCCGCGTGGTTGCCCTGCCCTCAGGCCCAATGCCCCCTGCCCTGTCCATCTTGGCTTGCATGGCTGAACTGGACACGAGGCCTCCTCCATCCCCACCCACCTCTTCCAAGTCCCCATTACTCTTTCCTATGAGGTTATACCCACAACCTCTTGAGCGGTGGGCTTGGCTAAAGAGTGCCCTGTCGGGGTCCGAACCCTGCCTCAGTCTCCTCACAGGTGAAGTGGGGCTGACAGCCCTGCCCCTCTGCAGATGCTGAGGACTGAGACGTGCCTGTAGAGCCTCTAATGCGCCTGCCTCACGTGACAGCAGGGATTGCCCCTGTGAAACAATAGCGGGGCACAGAGGTTGGTGCCAAGTGTCAGCATGGAGTCGCACCTCCCAGCCTCTGCCCCCCTGTGCCTCAGTTTCCTGTCTCTAATTGAGGATGCTGGTGGCACTTGCCTTCACGGGGTCATCGTGAGGGTGTCAAGGCAGTAGCTGTGGAAAGGCTGAGAGCGGAGCAGGCCTGGGGTAGGGAACTGCTCTGAGCGGATGTCACCCCCCCCAGGTGCATCTGCAGACGCAGCAGGAGGTGAAGCTGCGCATGACGGGCATGGCACTGCAGGTGGTGCGCTCCGACGGCATCCTGGCGCTCTACAGCGGCCTGAGCGCCTCCCTGTGCAGACAGGTGCCTCAGCCTCGGGGGGACTCGTGGCCAGGGCTCTTCCAAGGGATTCCCTTAGGCCCTGGTCCGAGTTTGCAGCTCCGAGCCACGCAGGCTGAGGGGGTGGCTGGTGTCTCCCAGGCTGGCATTCAGGTGTGGCTGGGCCTCCTACCCACGGTGTTCGCCCTGTGTGCACCCAAGCTGCTTAAGAAGAAGACCCACAAGGCCTGGGGAGCTGACGCAGAACGAGGGGGTGTGCGGGGTGCTTCTGCTTTTGCAGGGTCAGCCCGGCTCCCGCAGCTTACCTGAGACCTCCACTTAGGGGTGGGGAGGCTGCGGCCCGGGGAGGGGGAGAGGGCGCAGGGCTCTGGAATCAGCCAGTCCCGGGTTTGCATATTAGCTCAGCTGCTTGCTAGCCGCGTGGTCTTGGGAGGACACCTTGGTGTCCCTGTGGTCCACATGGTGATGACCACATACCCCGAGGGCTGGAATGGGGAGGGCCGAGGGGTGCAGACGTGCCCAGCACAGCCCCTCTACCTGCACCCTCTGAGCTGGGTCCCTTCCCCCCAGATGACCTACTCCCTGACACGGTTCGCCATCTACGAGACTGTGCGGGACCAAGTGACCAAGGACAGCCAGGGGCCCCTGCCTTTCTATAAGAAGGTGCTGCTGGGCTCCATCAGCGGTGAGCCGCCAGGAGGGCAGAGGTGGGCTGGGCAGGCAGACCTCACCAGCCCCTCACACTGTGGCTCTGGGGTCTGTCGCTCCAGGTTGCATTGGAGGCTTCGTGGGGACCCCTGCAGATATGGTCAACGTCAGGTCAGTGTGGCTCCTTCATGGTCAAGGTCTTTCCTGTCCCCTGAGTGCTGGTGGGACTCACTGGCTGGGTCTGCAGAGTACTCAGCCTGGAATAAAAGCCCCTTGGCCTTTGGAGGCCTGGGCCTTGGGAGGGGGGTGCTGCTAATCCTGTGATGGGGCTCACGGCCGCAGTGAGCCCCGCATGCCCTCTGGGGTCTGTGTAGGGCATGTCTGACCCCTACCCCTCCCTGAGCCAGCCTGGTGGTTTCAGGATGCAGAATGACGTGAAGCTGCCCCAGAATCAGCGCCGAAAGTGAGTCATGGGGCTGAGTTCTGCCCTTGAGGTGTGACTGGGAGGTGCAGGGGAGCCCAGGCCCGTGAGACTCCCGAGCAGCTGCCAGGGCCCAGCTGGGACTCCAGAGGCGCCATAGCCGGGGAGGCGGGGGTCACCTGGAGCAGAGCAGGGGCAGCTGGCAGCTGTGGGAACACACTGTCTGCCTCTGCCCCCAGGACTTCCGGCTTCGCTCCATGTGGGCGGAAACTGGGATTGGGGGGCGAGGACTGGGAGGGTCCAAGGGGCTTGTCGTGGGCCCTCGCTTGTACCTTGAACATGTTTGCATGGAGGATGGTTTAGGTTGAGTGAGTTTGGGCCTTTAGAAGGATTTGGGGGCTGGGCCCTTTTTCTTGTTTTAATAATAAAAATACCATTTTTCACAAAGTCTAGGACACTTGTCAGCTCTCAAGCTGTGTTTACAAATTGAGGCCTCAGTTAAACCTAGGAGTCAGCATCAGTCTGTTCCGGGGGGAGCCTGTGGCGCCCCCCAGCCGGAGCACAAACCATGGAGGGAGGGGGAGGCAAGGGCCCCGCAGGGCTGCCCGTGCCCCCACCCTGGTTACAGCCCGCAGACCTGCCTCCGAGCTGGCACCCCCCAAAGCGGCTGGTGCCCGGGGGTTTCCTTGTGGAACTGGTTGAGGGGGGTGGGCTCAGGTGCCGAGGCCCCTTGCGGGGAACCTGCGCTGAGCTGAGCTGTCAAAAGAGGCCGTGGTCCCTGGACCCTGCAGTGCTCCTCTGAGGGCATCGTGGCCTTGCTGGCCTGGCTCTTCCCGGGAGGGCGCTCCTGTGGGAGCTGGTGCTCAGGGGCAGCCTCATGTGGACCCGTTCTGTGTCTCCTGGCAGCTATGCCCACGCCCTGGACGGCCTGTACCGTGTGGCCCGAGAAGGTGAGGAGATGAGGCCCTTTGTGTGAGCAAACCTGGGGCGGCCTCAGGTGGGGCCCTGGGGAGGGTCCTGAGAACACAGAGGGGGTGGGGGGTTTCATGCAGGACCTGGGGGGAGGCCTGAGGGATGCGGACCGGCGCCTGACCCCCCTCCCTCCAGCAGAAGGTCTGAAGAGGCTGTTCTCGGGCGCAACCATGGCATCCAGCCGAGGGATGCTTGTCACCGTGGGCCAGGTAGGGCATGTGCTGGGACAGCGCGTGGGGAGCCCGGCCTCGGTACCCCAAGAGATCCCGGAGGAAGGCAGTGGGCGTGGCCTGCAGGTCGGGGCTGAGGAGGTGGGCAAAGGCAGTCAGATGCACGATCTTGCCCGGGCCCCTCTGTGCTGGGGCCTCACCTGTCCGCCCAGGCTCGGTGACTGTTGGTGACCCACAGCAGGTGTGTGGTCCGTCCAGGCGGTGTCCCCGTGGATGTGTCCGCTTTCCCAGGAGCCGGGAGCCATCCCTTGGACGCTGACCACCCTTCCTCCTCCTCCAGCTGTCCTGCTATGACCAGGCCAAGCAGCTGGTCCTCAGCACAGGGTACCTGTCCGACGGCATCTTCACTCACCTCGTGGCCAGCTTCATCGCAGTGAGTGCTGGGCCGGTGGGGGTGGGGGGTTCCGGACCAGCCTTGGGAGCTGAGGCAAGGGCCCAGAAGGCAGAATGCTGTGGGTGAGTCTGGTGGGTGCTGGGCCCTGGGGAGGAGCTCACAGGTCACCTGGTGCCCGAGCCAGGGGAGTCCTGGTGTCCCCCCCATGGTCCCAGTTCCTGCAGGCCTTGGGGTATCCTAGGGATGCAGGCCAGGGACGTCCCAGAGCAGGCCTGCGCGGTGAGTGTGTGGGGCGCCTGCCCCCCCGCCTGGCAGGCCCATTGGTGACGGTCCCCCACTAGGGTGGGTGCGCTACGTTCCTGTGCCAGCCCCTAGATGTGCTCAAGACCCGCCTGATGAACGCCAAGGGCGAGTATCAGGTGAGTGGGGGCTGCAGGCACCAGTCCCTCTAAGAGGACAGGCCCAGGAGCTAGGCTGGGAACACGGGCAGGGGCCCCGTCCTGCCGCTGCTGCGCTCTGGCTGGGTGAGCCCGTGACCTCCTCCCAGCCCGTCTTGGAGCAGCGCTTGGCCTTGGGTGTTCTTAAATCTGTCTGACCCCATGCCCAGGCATCCTGCTCCCTGCAGTCAGTGAAGTGCAGTGCCATTCAAGTTAGTGGGTGCAGCACCCGCAGGGGCGTCACCCGCACGCACAGTGCCTTCCGTGTCTTTAGTACCTGAGACTCTGCCCCTGCTCCCGTCGCGCCTGCCAGTTCTGGTCACGGCCCCGCTCTGGGGCCCCTCCAGGGCCTCTGGGTTGGCCGCTGGCCTTGCGCACGGGCCCGGCCTCGCCTCCTGCGGTCGCCTGTGACCAGTCCAGCCCTCCTTGCCCGCCCACCCCACATGCGGGGCCCCCGCGGGCCCTGGCAGGGCTCGTTCTGGTTTGTGCCGGTCATTGAGAAGAGCTGCTCCTCCTCTGGTTCTGCCCTTCCTGCAGGGCGTTCTGCACTGCGCCATGGACACCGCGAAGCTGGGGCCACTGGCCTTCTACAAGGTGGGGCGGGGCGGGGGCGGGGGCAGGGCAGCAGGCAGGGGCCCGTCTCGGGGCTCCTCACGCCTCCTTCCCCCACCCAGGGCCTCTTCCCTGCTGGCATCCGCCTCGTGCCCCACACCGTGCTCACGTTCGTGTTTTTGGAACAGCTTCGCAAACACTTCGGCACCAAGGTGTCGCCTTGATGGTCCTGGGCGGGGCAGGCTGGACCACGTGCGAGCCAGGGCCAGCTTCGTCCAGCATGCTGGAGGGTCAGCAGGCCAAGCGCCGCCCTGAGCCCAGCACCTGCCCCGGTGCCCGGTCACCCGGGACCTTCCCTAGCACCCCAGCAGGCTCCTGCCGCACCAGCCTGCCTGGGCCGAGCCCATTCCCAGGACCTGCGTCCCCTCTGCCTCCCCCCGCCCGCCCGGGCTCTCCCCACCCGGTGCCCCGGCAGCCCTCCCTGCCCCTGAAGACTCACTGGGAGGACCGGTGTCCGGGCCCGGCTTGGCTTTCTCCCTGAGTCGGCAGTTGGTGCTGGAGGTGGGAGGGGTGGACTGTCCAGCTTTCTGGGGTCCGGGGTTCCCAGAACCTTCTCTTCTGGCCCCCAAGGTCCCCTCTCACTGAGCGGCTGTCAGGGCCCGCAGCACCGTCTGGCAGCTTCATCAAGGACCTGGGTGGGCAGAGTAGGGGGTGAGGGCCCCAGCGTTGCTCACCAAGTCACACGTGCTCACATGCACTTCGTCTTTCTCATCTTGGGACAGGGACCGTGGCTTTTCTGACACCCTGAAAGGTAGCCATGCCCCGACAGCTTCCGGGCCAGTATGCGAATGACGCAGGGACAGCATACGTGTGCCTGGGGGAGGGTCTGAGCATGCGGCCCAAGGGTGCTGCCGGTGGCAGTCAAGCCCTCATTCCCCTGCTCACCCACCCCAAGCTGCTTTAACGATTACTTTGGCCAAAACTCAGCGGCAAGAGGCGGCTGCCATCTTGAGGGAGTTCATGGTGCCCCTCAGCTCCCCGGGCAGAAGTGGGCTGTGGGGTGTGCCCCCTGTGGAGAGTGGTCATCACAAGGCCTCCCGTGGCCAGTCAGCCAAAATGCCATCACTGGGGTTCCGCTGCCAAAGCGGCCTGTCTCCCCAGCCCAGAGAGGGTCTGCAGGGGTGCTAATAAAACATGGTGAACTGCTCTGTGTGCACATGGTCCCTGGGCTGGGGCTGCCCTTCAGGCCAGGGGCAGTAAGACAACCCCCCACCCCATGTCTCACAGAGGGCTCTCCAGTTTAGGGGGGCCAGGGCCACGGTCCCAGGGCTGGAAAGAAGGAACTGGGGGGTGCTGGGGAGGCATCAGGCCAAAACTAGGGCAAGGAGAGAAAGGGGTAAGGCTGGGGTCTGAGCAGTAGGTTTACTGGGTCCAGGTCATCCCTTCCTGGCAAGCACGTGAGGGCCACAGGACCCCCCCACACACGTTTGAGCATGCTGGTAGCCTTGGGGCTCCCCTCTCCTGCCTCTGCGAGGTGGTCTTGGGCGCTGACCAGGTGTCTAGCAAGCCCAGAAGGGGCTGGGTCTTTGGATCGAAGACCCCCGGACAGATAGGCGGTCTGGGAGCTGGTGTGGGTACCACCCTGAGGGCTTCAGGGACCCCAGGACAGGAGGTGGAGCTGGCCCCGGATGGACAGTGGTCTTTCTGCAGCTCACTGGACATCGGAATCTCATCCCTGAGCAAGGAGACGGCTGTGGAGCGTTTCATGCATTAAAAGTAGATCAGTGGTGACGGTTGCTCTGAAGACAATAAACAGTCGCCCAGCCTAGGCAGTGAGCATTCACCTCTCAGGCCTCACCCCGTCTGGGGTTATTTGGAGGCAAACCCCAGATGTGTTTGTAGATAGATACTTAAGCACTTCTCCAAAGGAGTCTTTTTTTAAAAATGTAACCTAACTATGATGGTAATTTTTACACTGTATGTAAAAAACATGGTGGTCAGTTGGCTGCCAACTTTCTGCAGCTATTGCATGCGGGTGGCAGCCGGTTTACCTCTGGAGTCCTGGGGCCTCCAGCCCAGGATCCCGCCCGTTTCCAGCATGCCCTCCCTGCCTTTCCCTGCAGGGTCAGCCAGGCTTTGTAGCCGTTCCTCTCAATTCTGTCCCCAAATTACCTTAAACCAGCAGACAGCTCTGCCCCCGGGCCCCACCCAGTTCTAGGGGCCAGCACTTGGGCAGAGGTGCAGCTCCTGGTGCGTGGTACAGGGACGGGTGTTTCCAGAGGGGTCCGCTCGGGTTCTGGAGGTGGGCACCAAAGAGCCATGGCCCACTTTCAGGCCCCAGGTGGGCGGGGGGCCAGAGCACGGGCTTACACGGTCGAGGCACCAGCCCAATGCCCTCACCTCACAGATGCCCCTGCCAGGGCAGTGGGAACCCACACTGAGTGCTGACCGTGGGTGGAGGGGGTGAGCCAGCCAGGTCATGAGGGGTCGGCTGCCTCTCAGACCAGGAGCATTAAAAAGGCAGCAAATGCCAGAGACGGGCAGCTCGGGAGCCACGTTCTCCCTCCTTAAATCTGCTTTCATTCAGAGCCCTGGGATCGTCTGGGAAGTTGGCATCTCACCAGCCTCCTCCCAGCTGGCCCCATTTACACAGTGCCTCCCTGGACCAGGACCGGAGGGCCAAAGTGCCCCGTCTGGTTTGGCAGGGTGCACTGCTGCAGGGCAGGGTGCAGAGGGCACGCTGGGAGGGACTCCAGGGCATGGGAGGACTGCCGTCTAAGTTCCCCAGAGACCGTAGCTGGGGCTGGAACAGTGCAAAAGCAGCCCCAGGGGGTGTGCAAGCCCAAGTCCCCCTGCGTTCCCGTCTGCGTGCGGTGGAGACCAGCTGAGTGTGAGCCGAGCGGTGGGTGGGCTGTCTGCAGCCCCTGGTCCACACCACCCCTCCTGTAGGCCATCTGGCCCCAAGGAATGAAGCTGACTAATTTCACATTTGGGCAGCATTTCATGGTCACCTCGGCCTTTTTTCTTAAAGACCTTACAGTTTACAAAACATTCCATGGTATTGTCAAGAAATTTGAACAAGGGTGCGAAGGCCATTCAATGGAGAAAGGAAGCTCCCTTCAACCAATGGCGCTGGACGCTGGACATCCACGTGCCAGAGCAGAGCCTGCCCCCCGCCACACTGCACGGAAATCAACTCGGAATGGATCGAGACCCACAACTCGTGGAAACGAGTGGAAACTGCCGAAGGAGCACAGGTGGGCGCCTGCCTAGCAGAGACGCAGGCAGGCAGAGGAGGGGAACAGCCTCATCAGGAAAAGGGGGCCTTGGAGGCTGCGGGCCTGGGGAAGCTGTGGGGTGACGAGGCGGTGTGCCTAGTGGAATTGGCACGGGGGTGTATTTGGCTCTGGTTGGTCCTGGGTTGGAAGCAGAGGCAGAAATTAGGGAAGCTGGTGGTCACTGACCAAGTTTGGGCCAATTGCTACAGGGGTGACAAGCGTGTCCACAGGATGCTCACACACATGTCCACGCAGCAATAGCCAAAGGACAGAAACAACCCAATATCCACCACTTGGCAGAGGGGGTCAATAAAACGTGGTATATTTGTACAATGCAATATTATTTGGCAATAAAAAGTTAGGAAAAACTGACAGACGACAGCACAGGATCTGGAGAACGTTCTGCACAGTGGAAGAAGCCAGACAGAGCCACAGCTGTACGGCCGTGGATGTGGCAGGCGTGGACATCCACAGCCCTGCAACGTGGATTCGTGGGCACCTGCAGCAAGGGGATGGGGAAATGGGGAGCGCCTGCCTTTGGGATTGGGGGGGGCCTTTGGGACTGATGGACATGCTCCAAAATTATCACAGCCATGGCTGCATAGCCCTGAATATACTGAAAACCAATGAATTGTGCACTTCAAATGGTCCCGTTGTATGGTATGTGGTGATAAAGATTTTGTCTCCCTGTCCAAACTGTAGCCAGAACCCCCTAGCCCAGTTCTCTCTCCACTGGACCTACAAACTTGAGCAGACACCCCGGTTCCGACAGCCCAAGGCCGCAGCCCAGGATGACCCTCGCTCCCCTCAGCGCCGGCCGCAGCGGCGCCAGCAGGCCCGCGGCAGTGGGCGGGGATGGCTCCCTCGCTGATTCATTCTCGCCTTACACACTCACAGCACAGACCGGAATGGGCTTGGTTCACGTGGAATTTTCCCCACTGCTGCAAAACCTGCCGACTGAAGTCCATCCTGAACTGGCGCGTCGGGCTGGGTTTTCTCTGCCAGTGGATTACGTCTCCATAAAGCTGCCTGATGCTCGCTTGGGCGGCACACACACCAACATCGGATACACAGGTAGCGCCCTGCACAGGGGGGTGCGCCAAGTGTGTGAATTTTTTCCATTAAAAAAAAGTGCTGTTGTTAAGAAAACCCTCAAGCAACACAGAAAAGTAGAACAGAACAAAATGGACACCAATCCTCCCGCACCCACCGAGGGCACCGCAACCGGCGCGGGTGTCCGGCACAGAAAGCTGCTTGTTAAAATGGGACCGACACGCGATCGCTCAGGGCTCTGTAGCAACTCGGAACGCAGCGCTCCGTCAGCGCCCTGCAGGCGGGGGGATGCGCCCAACTCCGCGGAGAACCAACCCCCCGAAGGCGCCGTGGGCGAGCGCGGGCTGCCTCGTGGCGGGCGCACTCGGAGCGCCCATCCTGCCCCGGCCGCGGGCCGGCCCCTCCCCGGAAGCATCCCCGCCCCCGCCCGGGGCGGCCTGGCTCGTCCCCTGACTTCCAGCAGGAGGAAAAGCAGAAGCGGGGCCCGCGGCGGGTATCCCCCCCAGACGTCGCCTAACTGGAGAACCGGGCATGTGGCGCCCGGAGGGGCTGACGCGGGCAGGGGGCGCGGTGCCCGGGTCTGCGCCGCGCCCCCGCCCCCAGGCCGACGCCCCTGCCTCGGCTGCACCTGCCGGCGGCGTTGCCCAGGGGGCCGGGGCTCTCGGGCCTGAGTGCCCGCCCCGGGGACCGGCCCTCGGAGGTGGCCTTCCTGACCTGCAACCCCGACAGCGCCGGCCTGGGAGCCCGTGGCTCGGCCAGGCGGGGGGCACAGGTGTGACTGTCCTTCCTGGCCGGACCCTGGCTCCCAGCGTGCCATCGAGAGCACCTTTCTCAGTTAAAGGGGTCCCCTCCAGAAGCGAGGGTGGCCCTGTGCCCCCCACCCCGTGACTGGCACCTCTGTCCTCACGCTCCCTTGACGGCCCAGCCTCCCCCTCAGCTGGCCTGGGGCACTGGACGCCCTGTGTCCAGCCTGGTCCCCGGCCGAGCCCCCAGCCTCCGGCCCCCCGGGCCGTGGCCCCTGCCGCCCCGCTGTGGCAGCACAGGGAGGCCGGGGGGGCGCCCCTCTGGTTCTCCTCAAATGCCCTGTTCCTTCCTCCGCGCACTTTCCCCACCGCGGGCACTTGGTTCCAGGCCCCGCAGCCGGCTGCCGAGGTCTCCTCGTGCCTTTTCTTCTCCGTGCCTCCTGCCTCCTCCCCGTTTCTCTCCTTCCCGTCTGCACCGTCGCCCCCTCCTCTCGGTCCTGCTCATACCTGGACCACCTGCTCTCCCACAGCCCAAGGTGCAGTCGGCCGGGACAGGCCCAAGGCGGGGCATCCCCAGCTCCCTGGAGAGGGTTGTCCCAGAGGAGGGTGGCACTGCCCACGTGACTGTCCTGGGGTGGGGGTGGGCAGCTGGATGGGGCAGGGCAGTGTCCTCTGGACTCACCGAGGACCCCCAGCTTGCAGCCACACACTGCCCAGGAGTGGGCTCCCTGCCCCTCTGCACACCAGAGCCACTGCTGCACCTGGACGTCAGGGGACCCACGACAGGGCTCCATGCAAGTGATGGGAGGCGGCTGCCAGCTGGGGCTCTGGGGCAGCCCACCAGAGCGTCTGCAGGTGGCCTCTCCCTGTGCTTGTGCTCCTCACAGTGGCGCCACTGGGTTCCAAAAGACCACTTGAGGGGTCAACTGCTTTACTGAGGTATAATAGACACTGGACGAACTGCACATGGTGTCCTAGGTTTGGACACACACATGCACCCGAGACCACATTGCCCGGTCAAGGCAGTGAGCCCGTCTGCCAGCCTGGCAGGTCCTGCCCCTCCTCACCCACCGCATCCTCGAAGACCTGGACCTGCTGCACTGCAATGGGTTTCTATATGTTAATGTGAATGAAATCACATAATACACTCTTTTCTTCTGTGGCTTCTTCACTCGGCATGATTTTGAGATCCATCCACCCTGTTGATGACACTTTATGTCTGAGTACTATGTGGACGTGCTGGGGACAGGAAGGCCGCCATCTGCCCACCCACCCACTTGCTGATGGGCATTTGGACTGTTTCCAGCTGGAGCTATTTGAATAAAGCTGCTGTGAGAATTTGTGTACAAGTCCTGGTACAGATCCGCACTTCCATTTCTCCGGGTAAATACCATTAAGAAAGTGTCAAACCGCTTTCCAAAGTGGTCGTACCATTTTTCATTCCCACAGGAAGCGGATGAGAAGTCCAGCCACAACGCCTCTCACCAACACGTGGTGTCGTCAGTCTTTTTAACCTTCACCATGTTAACAGGTGTGCAGCGGTCTCTCAGTGTGGTTATAATTTGCATTTTCTTAATGGCATGTGATGTTGAGTGTCTTTTCATGGGCTTCTGCTGACTACTATCTTCTTTAACAAGTATCTAGACATTCAAATGCTTTACCACTTTGTAACAATCAAGTTGTTTTCTTATTACTGAGTTTTTAAAAAAATAGCCCGAGCAAGCTATTTATTTCTGTATATATACCTACTTATTTCAGTTTTCCTTGTGGGAAGGTTTTTAACTAAAAGTACAATTTCCTTCATAGAGAAGGGCATTCAAGCTGTCTGCTTCTTTGGTGAACTTTGGTAGTTTGTGGGGTTTTCCAAGGACTTTGTTGAAAGTATTGGCATAGAGTTGTTCATAATATTTCCTTATCACCCTTTTAATCACTTGGCGGACTCATCATTCACATCTCAGTTATGCATTTAAGGCTGCAAACTTTTCCCTTGGAGACTAACTTTGGCTGTATTCTCCAAGTTTCTGATCAATAATGTTCTCTCATTATCAATTATTCAAAAATTTTAATTTCCTCTTTCACTCAAGAGTTACCTGAAGAGTTATTTTAAATAATAGACGATTCCACGTTACAGCCGGAGACTCCTCCATCTCAGCTGACAGGGCAACAGGGCCACAAGTCACGCAGACGCAGGACCCGGAACTCACCACCACCGGCCCATGGGGCCGATCGGCCTTCAGAACACGGCACCCGTGCCGGCAGAACACATCTTCCTGTCCACTGTTGGCCATATCCTAAGCCAGAAACAAACTCACCGAGTTTAAAAGACCCAAAATCATGCCAGTTATGTCACCAACCACAGTGGAATCAAACTAGAAGGCAGTAAGAGAAAGATAACAAGAAAATCTTCAAATGCTTGGAAACTAAACAACACACTTTAAAATATGGGTCAAAAGAGGATGTCTCATTGAAAACTAAACAACAAAAAATTGAACTAAAAAAAAATGAAAATACAACGTAATTCTTGGGCTTCAACAAACAACATGGTGCTCAGGAAATTCATAGCATTAAACATATCTCGTAGAAAAGCAGAAATTTCACAAAAAATGTAAAATTCCACTTTAAGAAGTAGAAAAAGAAGAGTAAAAAATGTCCCAAGCAAGCAGAAGGAAAAGAAATATAAATGTTAACAGACAAATAATAGAGCAAATCAAAAGAACAAAAAGGTTTGAAAAGATCAAGAAAACTGGCACGCTTCTAGCAAAACTGATGACAGGGACATCACCACAGACCCTGCAGACACCAAAAGGGTACTGGGACCATTATGAATGTGTCTGCACACATAAATTTGACAACTTAGATGAAATGGAACAATTCCTAGAAAAGCACATACTAGCACAGCTTATCCAATATGAAATAGATGACAGGAATAGTCCTGTAACTATTAAGGATGTTTGAGTCCATTTTAAATCTGCCAAAGAAAATCTCCAGCCCTGATGGTTTCACTGGAGAATCCCACCAAACGTTTAAAGAAGAATTTTACACAATCTCCTCCAGAAAACAGAAGAAGAGAAATACATTCCAATTAACTTTATGCAGCTAGTACAGCCCAGATAACATAACCAGATACAAAATAAGAAAACTACAGACAAACACACCTCATGAATACAGATGCAAAAATCTCTAACAAAGCGTTAGCAAATAGAACTCGGCAACATATGAAAGGACCAGCGAGGAGAGCCATACACGTCCCTGTGCAAATCCCACTGGGTTGACCGCCTCGCCACGCCGCAGCTCCCCCAGGCCCGCAGCCTCCAACGCCCCCTTCTCCTGATGAAGCTGTCCCCCTCCTCTGCCTGCCCGCGCCCCTGCCAAGCAGGTGGCTGCCGTCCTGCCCAAGCAGGTGCTGAGTGCTTGGCCCCTGCCTGTGCTCATTTGGGAGATCTCGGTGTATTTCCACAACACATCATCAGAACTCACACGTAGGCACACCAGATCCGGCTGCTTTTACAGGTGAGTCTCTACTAGATATTCATGGGACAGAAAAATCCCTATCTTAAAATTTCCTCAGAAGGCTAGCATGATCTCAACTCCAAAATGAAAATTAATAGACCGACCAATCTAACTCATGACTATAGATGCAGAAAGCTCAAATAAGCTGTTAATGGAAACCAGCTACATATAAAAAATGTTAGACCTTGTGGCCACCTTGGGCTTACAGCAGGATTCAAATGTCAAGAAACTGGTGAACAAAGGACACCATCAGTAGAACAAAAAGACATCTTACAGTATGGGAGAATATATTCATAAATGACAGATCTGATAAGGGGTTGACATTCAAAATATATAAAGAGCTCACACACCTCAACAAACAAAAAGCAAATAATCCAATTAAAAAATGGGCAGAGGAGCTGAACAGACAGTTCTCCAAAAAAGAAATACAGATGGCCAACAGACACATGAAAAGATGCTCCACATCACTTGTCATCAGAGAAATGCAAATTAAAACCACAATGAGGTATCACCTCACACCAGTAAGGATCGCCAACATCAAAAAGACAAACAACAACAAATGTTGGCGAGGTTGTGGAGAAAGGGGAACCCTCCTACACTGCCGGTGGGGATGTAAATTAGTTCAACCTTTGTGGAAAGCAGTATAGAGGTTCCTCCAAAAACTAAAAATAAAAATACCATTTGACCCAGGAATTCCACTCCTAGGAATTTACCCTAAGAATGCAGAAGCCCAGTGTGAAAAAGACACATGCACCCCTATGTTTATTGCAGCACTATTTACAATAGCCAAGATACGGAAGCAACCTAAGTGTCCATCAGCAGATGAATGGATAAAGAAGATGTGGTGCATATACACAATGGAATATTATTCAGCCATAAGAAGGAAACAAATCCTACCATTTGCAATGACATGGATGGAGCTGGAGGGTATTATGCTCAGTGAAATAAGCCAGGCGGAGAAAGACAAGTACCAAATGATTTCACTCATCTGTGGAGTATAAGAACAAAGCAAAAACTGAAGGAACAAAACAGCAGTAGACTCACAGAACCCAAGAATGAACTAACAGTTACCAAAGGGAAAGGGACTGGGGAGGGTGGGTGGGAAGGGAGGGATAAGGGGGGGAAAGGGACATTACTATTAGCACACAGAATGTAGGGGGAGGCACGGGGAGGGCTGTACAACACAGAGAAGACAAGTAGTGATTCTACAGCATCTTACTGCGCTGATGGACAGTGACTGTAATGGGGTGTGTTGGGGGGACTTTGTGATGGGGGGAGTCTAGTAACCATAATGTTGCTCATGTAATTGTACATTAATGATACCAAAATTAAAAAAATTAAAAAAGGAAACTGGTGAACATATTTCCCACTACACATTAAAGGAGAAAAAAAAATCCAGGACCATCTCAATAGCTGCAGAAAGAGTGCTTGATACAAATTAATAGTCATCAGTGATTTTTTAAAAATCTCTAATAACCTAGTAAAAGGCCCTCATCTCCTTAAAAAGATAAAGCAAAATTGAAACCCATAAATTATGGGAGGAGACACAGACATTTGATTATACAACAATTTTTAAAATTACACATGAAAAACTTAATAAACACATAAACACGCACATGAATAACAGACCAGAGAAAACATGCAAAGTGATAAAAAATTACTATACTAAGAACAACCTGATATAAAAATGGGCTAAGGTTGCCCATCTTTTGTGGATCACCTGCATTCACCAGGAGTCTTTGATTACATGGTCCAAAAACCCAGTTCAAACTGACTTTTCAAGAGAAAATGTATTGGCCCACATAACTGAAACCAAAGCTTCAAGCACGGCTCAGTCCAGGTGCTTCCTTCATCCATTCCTCTTGTCCTGTCTCAGCCCAGCTCTCCTCTCCGTGGCTCCATTCTCAGGCGGCCTCTCCTCAGACTGTGGCCCCATTCGACCAGCTCAGATTCCTCAAGGAGACAGGACAGCAAGGACCCAATGACCTCACTGTCCCGACCTGAGTCATTTGTCATCCTGATGAGTCAGCCTCGGCTGCCAGGACAGGACCGCTGCTGGCCAAGTCGGGTTTCCAGACGCCCTTCGATTACGAGTGGGGAGAGGGTCCCCAGAGAAAACCAAGATGCTGTGAACAATGAGGAGAGTCTGGAGAATGTTCTACAGGCAGGCCCACTGCACCCACTAGAAATCACAAGCGCTCCGGACCCTCTCCTGCTCAGAGAACGTGTTCTCCCCCAAGTGATCTGGAACGTCCGATATGCTTCAAAACACCAGGTACTCACCCCCCTGCGGCCTCCGGGCCTGGGCTCTGGCTGACTGCACAAACCCCACAGGGGCAATTCCAGAAAGGAGTGTGGACAGAGCAGGAAGGCAGGAGAGCTTCAGGTGGAGGCTCGTGTGCCAAGGCCCTGCGGCGGCAGGTCTGGGCCCTGGGATGGGAGCCGGTGAGTGGGGGCAGGGGGCGGCCGGCAGGTGGTCAGGGGCTGTCGAGGGCCTTGACCAGGGCCGAGACTGGGTCTGGTTTGGGTGTTAAAAGGATTCCCCTGGCCCCCTGGCCGGCAGCTCCTCTAACAATTAAACGCATGGTTACCGCCTGACTCAGCAATTCCCCTCCCAGGCTTACACCCAAGGGGTATGAGCCACATCCACGCCAGGAGCCTCCTCACAATCGGCAACAGGTGGACGCAACCCTGACGTCCACTGTGGAAGAACAGATGAGCCAATTGTGGCGTTTGTATGAACCACTATTCAGCCTCAAAAGGAAGGGGATCCTGGCACCTGACACCATGCACAGACCTTGAGGACAGGTGGTCAGTGAATGGAGACAAACGCGGTGTGACACCATGCCTGTGAAGTCACATCCGTAGAGACAGATACTGTCAGCGCTGGCTGTGGGGATGGCGGCGCGACGGCGACTGTAGTAAAACCCTCGGCTCTGCGCTTGGGGTGGCCGAGCTGTGTGCTGTGCGGAGTGAGTCTCCATAAAGCTGTTCTAGAAAGAAAAGGACACTCCTGGCAGCTGGGCGATGAACGAGGGTCCGGGTGGGGTGTGCGCCCCCCCGAGGCCAGCTGCAGTGCACTGGTGGCCGGGGCCACTTGCCTTCCTTCTGGGGGCCCCCCGCCCCCGCAGTAAGGTCTGGGCGTCCCGAGTGGGCCCCCAGCAGGGTGGCCGGGGGAATCTTGAGCCTGAGACAGTGATGACCTCCCTTCCCCCGCCCCACCCGCCGCCTGCCCAGCGGACTCCAGACTGGATACCTCTCGTCCAAGCCTCGCTAGGAAGTCGGCTCTGGGGAGCTGGGCCGAGGCTCTCCCAGCTGTGTCCCCGGAGCCCTGGGGCCCACCCACCCAGGTCTGGCCCCCCCAAGCTCACGGCCACTTGCTAAGTGACTGAGTGAAGGAGCAGGGGAGGGAAAACGTGGATGGGAGTCGCAGCTGGGAGCAGGTGGGTCCACCCAGCAGGCCGGCAGCCTTCAGGAAGCCTGCCACTCCCAAGTGGCCACGGGGTGGCAGCCACAGGCTGCTGCTGGCCCGGAGGATGGGGAGGCCGAGGCTGGCAGGAGGTGGCTGAGCAGGGCATGGACCCGCAGACGTGGGTGCTGGCAGGGGGTGGGGTAGGGGGTGGGTGCTGAGAGGCCCCCTCCATGCCAGGCTGGCCCTCCAGGCTGTGAGACGCAAACCAGCGGACACGCTCCCCAGGTTTGGCTGGGAACACTAGGCGCCTGCAAACTAACAGAATTCCCAAGGCCGAGTCCGTCTGAGCCACGCACCCGGGGAGGAACCGGAGGCTTCAGAGCGGACAGCCACGCCCACGGGGGTCCAGAGCTCAGCGTCCAGTAGCGTGCCCAGCATGCCCCTGGGCCATGGGACCGAGAACGCAGTGGCAGAGGAGGGGCCCGGGAGGGCTCACCAGGCAATGAGCTCAGGGACCCGACCGAGGGCAGAACCGCTGGGGAGCTCTGAGCGCAGAGGTGGGGCCAGACCACGTGGACAGTCCGTCCAGCCAGGAGTGTCTGTCCTTCCCAACTCCTGCCAGGCGGGGACAGCGGGAATTTTACTCCGGGGAAGAGACCCCAGCAAGGTGGGGGACAGAGTGTGAAGGTGGCCCTGGCTGCTTTGGGGCATGATTTGGGGGGTGATGGTGGGGTGCAGAGGTGCAGGAGGGCTGAGGTTGGGGCTGCAAGGGAGCTGTTGCCGTGGGCCTTGGAGTACAGGGCACAGCTCCTCAGGTGACGGCACCGCGCTTCCCTTCTGCGGCCGGCGGAGGCGCACCTGCCCCAGGGCCGCACTGCGTCTGGCCGCCGGCTGGGAGGCTGAGCTCGGGGTACGGGGCCCTGCCCAGCTGCCCTCAGGCTCCTCCCGACACGAGTCACAGGGGCCCATAGTTCAGATGGTATTTGACGCAGTCAGGGGGGTGTGATGGGCACCCCACCGCTGCATCTTAAGCTTTCCTTACCCTGCTACAACACATATGTGCTATTTCACATAAAATGTGCCAGTGTTTGAACGTGCAGATCAGTCGTGTTAAGTATTCACATCATCTTTCGTCTCCAGAGATTTTTCATCCTCACAAACTGACGCTATGTTCCCATTAATCACTGACTCCCACCCTGCTCCCCAGCCCCTGCACCCCCCACCCGACTCTGTCTCCAAGCACTGGCTCCTCCTGGGGCCTCATTTAAGGGGAATCCTACAGGACTTGTCCTTTGGCGACAGGCTGATTCACCCATCCCTGCTGGGGCACGCGCCAGGTTCCCTAAGACCGAGTACTTTGTCGCTGTGTGCGTGGGCCACACTTTACCCACTCGGCCGCCGGTGGATGTGCTGGTTGCTTTCACCTTGTGGCCACCGTGACAACTAAGGTTTTTCGTCTGCCAGGTGTGCCAACGTGTGGTGCAGCCCCTGTCTGCGCCGCCCTCGGGGCCTCGCCAGAAGCACAGTCCTGATCACACAGGGATTCTAGGCTCGACTTGCTGAGCGGCCTGTGTCTTCAGTCTTTAGGGGTGACCCCACCTCTGCCTCTGTGGTCCCCACTCAACAGGGAAGCCTCCTGGCCCTTGGGCATCTGGTATCGGGCCAGCTCAGAACCTCACTGCAGCTCTGGCAGCATCTGAGTGGTCTCTGTCCACGTGCGGCTCCCAGAGACCTGGCGCCAGTCTGAGATACGGAAGAGGGGTCACTCACTCTCGACCTTCAGACAGCCCCAGGATGCCCTGGCATTTGTGCCTTCATGAAGCCCCTTCCTTTGGGCACAGACTAGATGTACTAACCTGCCTCTAACCAACAGCATGTGGGAAAAGTGAGGGGACGTCCCTTCCAGATGAGGTTATAAAAAGACTGTGGCTGTGGTCTTGCTTGCTGCCCCGAGGTGACGTCCAGAGGAGGGATCCACTGTCTCCAGACGACAGCCAGCAAGGACCTGCGGCCCATGACAGCCATGTGGGTGAGCGTGGAAGGGGGTCCCTGTCAGTCTTGGCCAACACTTGGACCCAGATTCCTGACCCACAGAAGCTACGAGGTGATCGATGTTTGCTGCTTTAAGCTGCCATGTTTGGGACCGTTTTGTCACACGGCAGCGGATAGCTAGGATGCCACATGAAGACCCCTGTGGGTCAGGGCCCAGGAGGTCCCCCTGCCTTGCTGTGCACTGTGAGGCCAGGCCCATCTGGCCACTGCCGTTCTGGGGCCCTCTCATTCCACAGACACACTAGGGAACCCGGGTCCGGCAGGACTGACCACCAGCTCCGGCCCAAGGAGGACACAGAGCACATTCCTCATTGCCCCCTGGGCCCTCCCACCTCAGAGTTCTCTCACCCCCTCAATACCCTGCCAAAGTGCCAAGCAGCTCCACCTTGCTTACCGCAGGCTGCCAGCCTCCCCACGCCTGAAGGCCCCAGGGCACAGCAGGGCCAATTTCCAGCGCCCTGTTTCCCTATTGGTAAACAGCCCCAACCAGCCCAATCCCACGCCTCCAGCGCTCTCCATCTCGATGTCCACGCCTTGTGGCTGATACACACCTGCCCGGTGGCAGGTCTGTGGAGAACATCCACCGCTACCTGCAGCAGGCAGAGGAGTTCCCCACTCGGGCCACGAACACTCAGTGCTGGTTACCGGTCAGAAGCCTTGCTGGGGAGGAGGGCGGGTCTTGCATACACCTGGCCCAGGTGGGATCTCGGCATGGCCCCATCAGAGGGAGGCTGCTCTGGATGTTGAGGACATCCCTGGGGGTGTGGGGTCCACCTTGGCTATCAGGGCTCCAACTGTGCGGGGGGACAGCCTGGAGGGTGGATGTCGTCCCCCTGCAGCCTGGTCTTTGGCCTGACTTGTGGCACAACCTGCTCTTGGGCCTTAGGAAATGAGACACTACCTGCTGCCAGGGTGACCGTGCGCAGGGCCACCCCAGACTCGGGGCTGAACGCCAGACACCTGCTGTCTCCCAGGTCCAGAGCCTGGTTCTGAGAAGGGTCCAGGTCCTGGAGGGCCGGCTCCTCGGGGCCTCTCTGTTTGGCTCCCTGGGGACTCGCGCTGTCCCTCTCTGTGCCTGTGTCCCGATCACCTCCTCTCGCAGGGACACCAGTCAGACTGCACCAGGGTCCACTCTAGTGACCTCATCTTACCTTATTTACCTCTGTGAATGAGGACGTCAACACGCAAGCTTCGAGGAGAGCCTGTGACGGGTTCTGGGTCTCTCTGCAGGCCTGGAATTGCTACTGGCTGGCTCAGCTTTCTTCAAGGCTTCAGGCCAGCTGATACCCAATCCTTAGAATTACTGCCACTGCCCCGTACCTCCCAAATGCTGGAGACAAGCTTGGCCGATTGCCCTGTCCACTATGGCCCAGGCCAAGCCACTCAAGCTGAGCAGCTTGTTGCCAGCAACTTGCGAGGGAGAGGGTGGTGGACAACCCCAGCTTCCCGGCTCCAGGGCCCCAATCCCCACCTCTGCTAAGTTGAAGCCATCTCCTGGAGAACCCACCTGATTTTTCCACAGGGAATCCCAGCCCAGATGGGAGGGCGCGGTGGAGCTCTGGGCCGGGTGAGGAGAAGGAGGAGACAAGGAAGAGGGGCGGCTGGCGCCAGAATACGGTGACCTGTGTGCCACTGGCGGGACTGAGCCAGGCACACGGAGTCAGGAAGAGGCAAGTGACCCGTGCACCGGTGGCTCCAGGCACATTCCGGGCTTAATGGCCCTCCACGGATTCCCTGGGCCTCGCCCTGGCCCTGGGCCCTGTGGGACTCCTACCCATCCTTTCCAGCCTCCTTATCACCTCCAGCACTCCTGCCTGGCCCTTTTGGCTGCGGCTATGCCCTCACTGGCCCCCTTCTTAGCCGATACCCAGACGGGGGCCTGTGACTTCCTGAGCTCCTGGGTCAGGGGCTGCCTGCCCTGCTCATGTCTCTGCCCACCTGTCCCCCAGCCCTCCTGCCTTGTCCCTGACCCGAGCCTGGCCCCATCCAGAGCTGGTGGCCCCAGGGCCCCTTCCCACCACTGCCACCTCTCAGTGGCCTGATTTGATCCAGCCACACTGGGTGCCACCTGATGTGCCTTTGCACAGGCCCATTTGCAGCTGGATCTGAGGCTCACGCTGGGTCTATGTGGACAGGCAGCAGCCAGATAAAGCCCCCTAGGCCTGGCTCAGGCAGGGCCACCCAGGGCCTTCCTGCACTGTACAACAGCCCCTGGCCACGGCGCTTTGGAGACCTTGCTGCCCCAGTGCGCCTGAGGGTCTCCCAGGGACTCAGGGAGGGCTTCCGTGCGTGCACACAGACGCGCACACCTTCTGTGGGCACACACGTCCTCTGCCGGGATAAGCAAGTCCCCGGACAGTGCAGCCCCGATCTTGGATTCAGAGGAAGGCCAGGAGCAAGAGGGGAGCGGGCTCCCCGGCCCATGGCTGCCGGGCCCAGGCTGCAGGCAAGGGCAGGGCACCAGGAACCAGCTCCAGGAGGCCCTGGCTGCACCCCGGCACAGCCAAGAGCCTGCCAGGAGGGCCCCCCAGCCCCAAGGTGTTTTAAATCTCTGCCTCTGGCAGCAGCAGACGGGCTGGGAAAGTTTGCAGCTGGGAAAAGGGCATGTCGGCTGCCCTGCAGGCTGAGTCAGAGGCCAAGTCCCGCACACGGCTGGGACGGAACGGGGCCCTCGCCCACCTTCGTCCAGCCCCTCAGACATGCCTGCCACCAGTGACCTGGCACCTTAAAGAAAATACTATGCCATTTAAAAGCAAAATAGAACCCCGTGTCAGTGGAGATATGTGGCAATTTGAGAAACTCTTAGTTCCAGCTAGCAGTACTAAATAGCGGCACAAAAGTTTTAAGTAAGTGTGGTAATATGGAGGAAAGTGGAGCTACCGTTACAGACACGGAATCTGTGGTTGAAGCCTTTTCACAGAAAGGCAGCTCCAGGCCCAGATGGCTTCCCCGGAGAATTCACCAATATCTAAGGAAGTAATAGCATCACTTCTACACTAACTTCCAGGAAAGAGGAGAGGAGGGGACACCTTCCTGCTGATTCTGTGAGCCCAGCATCACCCTGGCACTAAAACCAGAGGATTTTCTTACTGTAAGAAAATAAAATCACACTAAGATCCTTAATGAATATGCAAAAATCCTTAATAAAATGTTAGCAAATCAAACCCAGAAATATGTAAAAAGGATTATACTTCATGCCCAGGTGAAATTTATCCCAGGAATGCAAGGCTGGTAGGACAGTCAAAAATTAGGGTAATTCACCATAGCAACAGACTAAGAAAGAAAAATCAAAGTATTGTCTCATAAAAAAGAAAAGACATTTGATAAAGCTCAACATAGATTCATGACTTTAAAAAACTCTTAGCAAACAACAGCAAAAATGAACAAGTGGGACTATATTAAGCTGAAAAGCTTCTGTACAACAAAAGACACCATCAATAGAACAAAAAGGAACCCTACAGTATGGGAGAATATATTTGAAAATGACAGATCCAATAAAGGCTTGACGTCCAAAATATATAAAGAGCTGACACACCTCAACAAACAAAAAACAAATAACCCAATTAAAAAATGGGCAGAGAAACTGGACAGTTCTCCAAAAAAGAAATACAGATGGCCAACAGACACATGAAAAGATGCTCCACATCGCTAATTATCAGAGAAATGCAAATTAAAACTACAATGAGGTATCACCTCACACCAGTAAGGATGGCTGCCATCCAAAAGACAAACAACAACAAATGTTGGCGAGGCTGTGGAGAAAGGGGAACCCTCCTACACTGCTGGTGGGAATGTAAGTTAGTTCAACCATTGTGGAAAGCAGTATGGAGGTACATCAAAATGCTCAAAACAGACTTACCATTTGACCCAGGAATTTCACTCCTAGGAATTTACCCTAAGAATGCAGCAATCAAGTATGAGAAAGATCAGTGCACCCCTATGTTTATCGCAGCACTATTTACAATAGCCAAGAATTGGAAGCAACCTGAATGTCCATCGATAGATGAATGGATAAAGAAGATGTGGTACATATACACAATGGAATACTACTCAGCCATAAGAAAAGGGCAAATCCAACCATTTGCAGCAACATGGATGGAGCTGGAGGGTATTATGCTCAGTGAAACAAGCCAAGCAGAGAAAGAGAAATACCAAATGATTTCATTCATCTGTGGAATATAAGAACAAAGGAAAAACTGAAGGAACAAAACAGCAACAGAATCACAGAACTCAAGAATGGACTAACAGGTACCAAAGGGAAAGGGACTGGGGAGGATGGGTGGGTAGGGAGGGATAAGGGGAGCAGAAAAAGAGGGGTATTAAGATTAGCATCCATAGCGGGGTGGGAGAAAGGGGAGGGCTGTACAACACAGAGAAGACAAGTAGTGATTCTACAACAGTTTGCTACGCTGATGGACAGTGACTGTAAAGGAGTATATAGGGGGGACCTGGTATAGGGGAGAGCCTAGTAAACAAAGTATTCATCATGTAAGTGTAGATTAATGATTAAAAAAAAAAAAGCAGTTCCTATGTGGTGACCTCTAATGAGTTCTACACAAGGGTATAAAGGGCATATAAAAGTGTAGGCAAAGGGTCTGTTTGTGTTTATACAGAAGATCAAAGCCTAATTGGGCTACCCCGAAAATGAACTAAGATACGATATGAAAAAGAACTTCCAACATCAGCACTCTCGGGAAGACTCATGCCAGAAGATGATCATCAAAAAACCCCAACAAAGATCCACGCACTGCCACAGCTGTAGATGCACTCATCCCACCAGTTCCTGGACTTGCCATGGGAATGAAGGAGACATCTAAGCTGGCCTGTGCATACAGTAAAACAACAAATTTGACTGGATCTATACTGTTGGAACTCAACCAAGAATTAGGAGAAGTGCAAATCGTAGCGCTCCAAAATCTTACAACCACAGACTATTTATCGTTAAAAGAACATACGGGATATGAACAGTCCCCAGGAATGAGTTGTTTTAATTTGTCTGATTTCTCTCAGACTGTTCAAGTTCAGTTGGACAATATCCACCATATCACAGATAAGTTTTCACAAATGCCTAAGGTGCCTAACTGGTTTTCTTGGTTTCACTGGAGATGGCTGGTAATTACAGGTATGCTTTGGTTAGGTAACTATACTCCTATTATGTTAATGTGTGTGCGCAATTTAAGTAGTAGCTTAAAACCTATCCATGCTGAAGTTACTCTACAAGAAGATATGTCAAAGAAATAATCAATCTTCCCATGTTTTCTGCCACCTGCTACTTCTATAGCTTTTCTTCTTCCTTCCTAATCACAACCTTTAAATAGAATTCGTGCCACATGTCGAATTTACTGAGTATCATAATTCTTCCAAGTGGTAAAGATACCTCAAGACAAATGCTGGGCATAGAAGCCACAGGGCATAAATATGCAAAGAAGTAAAAAGCTAACCTTTTCAAACAATAAGGCTTCCCTCTCACTTACCAACTCTACATTTCCCTGTATGGCCCCGGAAGATGACTGGTTAGCCAGAGACGGGTAAGATTCCTCAAGGGAGGAACAACCTAAGACAGGCACAGTCGCAGGGCGGTCATCAGGTGAGAAATTGGGGACCAACAGAGGTGAGGCTTAGAACCTCACCCCTCATGTTCTGAGAGAAATCTTCTGCATACGTGGATGTTTTATTGCCCTTGTCTAGCTTGGATTAACACATAGTCTACAGGCACACACCTGATCATCTACATTTGCTCTCTTACAACACTAAACTATGTTTTCTACCTTTATCTCGTATCTACCTACCACTTCAGCATTTTATTAAAAATAATAATAATAGAGAAATGTGGTATCCACATATAAATCAAGTTTAAAAATCAAATGAATAGTCATATTTGAACTGACTGTGTATAGTTCATAATGCATGAACAAAACCGAAAGCTTCTGTGATGACTGCCCTTGTACTGTTCACCATGTAACTTATTCACTATGTAAGAATTTGTTCTCCATGTAAGAATTTGTTCGTTATGCATCAGAAGATTGGAGACTGACGAAAATTAGGCTTGGGGTGGATTAATGATTGTGCATTGAGTATTGACCCCCCTATACAGAGATTTGTTGTGGTTAACAACTATTTGATCAATAAATATGAGAGATGCCCTCACAAAATATATATATATATACATATTTAAACACACTTCCAATTGTAAAATAAATAAGTAACCGGGATGTAATGTATAGCATAAGGAATATAGTCAAAATATTGTAACAACCTGGTATGGTGATACCTGGTACCTAGAATTATCATGTATATAAATGTTGAATCACTGTGTTGTACACCTGAAACTAATGTAATGCAATACTGTTGTCAACTACCCTTCAATAAAAAAAAAAAAAAAAAAAAAAAAAAAACTCTTAGCAAACTAGCAATGGAGGGGAACAGTCTCAGATTGATAAAAAGCATCTCTGAAAACCCTACGAATAACATCATACGAAATGGCGAAAACCTGAAAGCGTGTCCCCCCAAGGACTGGGAATAAGGCAGGGATATCTGCTCCCACTGTGTCTCCCAAACATCACACTGCAGGGGATGGCCCATAAAATAAGTTACAGAGAATGAATGAAAGGGAAACTGTCCTGGTACACAGACTGGACATCCAATTTCCCAGAAAAACCCAGAATCTACAACCAACACAAACAGAAGTAATAAGTGAGCTTAGCAAGGAGAGAAAGCCAAATGCAAAAAAATAAAATAAAGTAATTGCTATATTTCTGTAATGAACAGATTTTTAGAAGTGAAAAGCTGGAAATGGAAACTTTAAAAAATCACCATTGACTATAGCATCAAAACCATGAAGCACTTAGGAAGAAATCTAGTAAAAATATGTAAGATTTGTGTCCTGAGAATCACCAAACACAACCAAAATCAATGCAGAGAGATGCCTTGTTCGTGGACCGGAAGATTCAGTGTTGTTAGGATATTCTTTCTCCCAGATTGATCAAAATTTCAACTGAATCTCAATCAAAATCTTAACAGGCTTTTTGTAGCAACTGACAAACTGATTTTAATATTGAAATAAAAATGCAATGAACCTATAATACCAAAACATTTCTGAAAAAGAAGAGTAAAGTTGGAAAAGTCACATTACCCAAAAGTCACATGCTATAAAGTGAGGGTCACCAAGGGCATGTACTTACCACTGGCGCAGACAGGGACACACCCATCGGTGGGACAGGACGGACCCCAGACACAGATGCACAGCATGGATGGCCAACTGGTTTTTCACAAACGGGCCAAAGTCTTTCAGTGAAGGGTCATCTTTCCAGTAAATGGTGTTAGAGCAACTGGGTCCATCTATCTGCCAAAGAAAGAAAGAGAATTCACGTTGTACCACCTGCAAAATCGACTCACAGTAAGTCACACACCTAAACTAAGAGCTGAAACAATGAGCTTGAAAATGAGATCAGGAGAGTATCTTGGTCAGGCAGAGATTTCTCAGATAAGGCACAAAAGCCACCCCAGTGGCAAGAACAATTCACGATGGGAAAATTTGGCATTTGGACTTCAAGTCCTTTGCTCTCTGAAACACTTTAAGACCAGCAAAGCCCCATGTGTGCACAGGAGGCCTGCCAGGGAGGCTCCCCACCATCACTGCCCAGAGCAGAAAGGGCAGGCCGCGAGCAGGGAGAGCGGCACCCCCATTGGCCGGAATGCCGCGCAGCCGTTAGGAACCAGCGCACCAGCGTGCCCGGGGGCAACATGAGGACCTCAAGAACAGTACTGGGCAGAGGGGCTGGCTGCCCCCGGTTACACCCTGTGCCTTGAAGAACACACTGCCCGGTGCTCTGCACCCGTCATATATCCACACATGTGCCTGGGAGGGACACCCACTGGGGGCAGGGGCAGTGTTAGGGGAAAGGGCAGGCGCAGCCCTTCAACTACAGCTTTAATGTTTGACTTCTTGGGGTATCTGGCATTTTCTCTATTTTTTTCTCTGAAATGTTTCATAATATTAAGAAAATAAAATACCTGAAATAGCCACCTTCTTCACTGGCTCGTTAGCCTGCTTTATTGTTCTTCGTGGGACACACCAGAGCCTGGCATTGCCGCATCCCCCGGGCTGCCACGGTCCACATCTCTCCGCTAGGATGCCAGCGGCCCTCTGCACCCAGCACCCAGTGCACAGCAGGCATTCATCTGTGTTTGGTGAAGGGGTGATGGAAGTCTTGATTTACACTGCCGGCATCATCTAGAGTTCCTGGCACCAGCCAGGGATAGGCCCCTACCTCCCTCTGCCCCCCTGCGCTCAGTCCAGGGGCGTCATGAGCTTGGGTGGTCACAGATTGCCTGGGTCCACATCCTGACCGTGGCAGCGCTGCTCTCAGCAAGGCCGGGGGCTCCCACTACACTCCCTCCTCCACCCGTTCCCTGTTCGTTCCTGGACAGCGGCCGTCTGGAAGAGGTATCACACAAGCACAGCGCTGAGCTGATGTGCAACTTTAAATTTCCTGGTGGCCACATTTAAAAGGTAAAAAAGAATGAGCAAAATCAACTTTAGTAATACCTTTTCTTTAACCAGTATGTCAAATGCACTATCATTGCTACATGCAAACAGCACACAAGTGACTGACACCTCACGTTCTGGTTTCTGCAGCCTTCGGATTCAGTGGTGTGTTCTTCACGCACGGTGTGGGGCGAATCCCCCTCCAGAGCCACAGTAATTCCACAAGTGAGTGAGACCTGGAGGACGGTGCACCTGGAGATGGGATCCGAGGCGACACGTCCTCTGGGAACGTGGCACCCTGCTGGGGATGGCCTGGGAGCTCCTGGTGCACCTATTTCTGGGAGCCCCGTGTTTCCTCCCTAGAGGCTTTCTGCATCTCTCTCTATTTTGATTTCTTTGAAATGTCCCGAAGATGTGACTCGGTGGGGTTTATTTGCTTAGCTTGCTTGCTGACTTACTGTGTGGAGTGTGTGGCAGGCCCTTCCACGGAGGAGCTTCTGGGACATGCGTGCCTCAGACTGCGGCTTCCCAGGCGTCCGCCTCTGATGGAACCTGTCACTCAAGCGCTAGACATCCCGGCCCCTGCACCTGCTCCTGCACCCTCTCGGCCCTCCTTTCCTGGGTCCCATCTCGAATCGATCTTCGTTGTTTCCTGCCACATTTCCTCAACCCAGTCTTTCAATCCTACTAAATTTCAGAACTTTCAGATGTTATGCTTTTAATTGACAAGGGCTCTATGGTGCTGCCTGCCTGCCTCCCAAAGGTCCAGCGGCTCACCTGCCCCACCACGCAGAGCCAAGGTGCCCCTTCTGCCTCCTCCAGCTACCTCTCTGCCGTCGGCTCGTGGTCTCTCAAATCCATCTGGGGGTCCCCGGCCCTTCACTTCATTTCTCATTACCGTTGTCAAGAGGCCTAGAAAGAAGCGCCCTGTGACGCCCAACGCGGGCAACAGGGCCACCGTCTCCTCCCACCTTTCTACAGCTCCACAGCCTCTGGGCCTGGTGTGCCCTCCTGGCCCCAGGGCCCCTCCGCGCTGGGCTTCTGACAGTCTGGCCACTCAATTTCTTTTAAGACCATCATGTCACGGCCCAGAACACAAGGGTGGGCCATCTGTCTGCTATCCCTCATCCTGGCCTGCCCTGGAGCGCAGGAGCTGGTCACTCCCATCAGGACCCCCAGGGATCTGGCAGAGGGCAGGCGCCTCCTAGGTCCTCAGGCCCCTAGACTGCTGAGTAGGAAGGCCCTGACCTCTCCATTCCCAGCTCCTGCTGTTTATGTCTTATGAATTGTTACATAAATAGAGGTGGCCCAGCCCAGCAGGGGTGGAGGTCCCCACCCACACAGGTTCCCTCTTGGTCCCCCACCTTATTGCACATTTCAGGTATGGCCCCCACCCCACTCCACGTCTTACACCCATCCTTTCCTGCTGGGACCCAGGTCCCACCACGCAGAGCCTGCCCAGACTGCTGGGTCTCTGCCTAGGCCGAAACCATCCTTTGGGAAATAAGGTCCAGAGAAGGAAGGGCTCTCTGAAGTCACACAGCCCCCTTCCCAGTCAGTCCACCGCACCTGTAGGACCCCGGAGGTTCCTCACAGAGGCTTAGAGGCAGTGTTTACCCCACTCACAGGTGAGCCTCAAGTCTGGAAGGCAAGGCCCTCCCTGGGGAGACAAGACCTACCCAGATCTGGGCCCAGCCCCCAGGAGGTGGGTGGCAGGAATCACTGGGCACCAAACCAGAATGGCTCCCCTTCCCCAGCCCCTGCACCCCACGCACAGGCAACCCCTGTGCAGTCAGAGCCAGATTTCCCGACCTTTGCCTGTGACCTTTGCCTTCTGGCCTCTGCCTAAATCAAAACACTCTGGGGACAGGATTTCAGGCGGGCTAGTTAAGGATGGGTGTCTGGAGGGCACCCATCCCAAGTTGCCCCTCCCCCCAAGCCCTCAGACAGTGGCGGGCCGAGAGGTGGGCTAGGTGCCAGTTACCTGTAGGCACCTCACAAGGCGGCAGCCCTAGCTTCAGTGCAGCAGGTGGGGAAGGCTGGGGGTCCAGATGCCCCCCCTAAAGCAGGAGGAGAGCCCTGCAGGCCAAGGACAGCATCTAACCAAGGAGCCAACCCACTGGGCCAGGGAAGATGTCCCGGCACGGTGGTGGCCCGACGGTGGCTGACTGCGGAGAGGCAGCCCGGACCGATCCCAGAGAAAGGCAGGCAGCAGAATCAGTATTTGACCGACTGGAGCCCTCAGGACCGTTGGCAGGTGAGTGGGTGAAGGAGGAGCCTCCGGGATGTTGGGAGCAGGTCAGAGGGCCCTGGACAGGGGTCCCAGGTGGGACACCTGCAGACCAGGGAGCCCCAAGGGGACAGGGAGAGCTGAAGAGGGCAACGGCAGGCAGGTTTGGTGGCCCTGAGGTCCCTGGGTGCTGAGCAGGGTCTTGGGAGGCTGGGGAGCAGGTGAGGGACGGGGCGGCCCCAAAGCAGGGGCTTGGATGGGGGCTTTAGACTTGGGGGCAAAGAGGAAGCCTCCTGAGGGCTGGGGGCCTGGGGCTCAGGAGTGTGGGCAGGAGGCGGCGTGGAAGGAGTGGGGGACCCGCCGGCTGCAGGCCCGGTGGCGGGAACACAGCAGGGGGCTGGAGTCGGGTCGGCGGGCCTGTAGAATGAGCGGCGCTGGAGGGGGCCTAAGGGGGGTGGCCGGGCTGACGGGGCACCCCGGGGACCGCCCAGCCTCAGCCAGCGGAGGGCCTTCCCCGCCGGGCCGGTGGGCACACTCCTCGGCCCCCACCCCAGGCCGGGACCTTCGGTCGGGGCGGTGAGTGGTGGGTCAGTCCTTGCAGCAGATCAGCTCAAGGACGGAAAGACGCGGCGAGAACCCCCCGAACGTGGCGGAAGCAGAGGAAGGGTGCGGGTCGCAGCCTCCCAACTCCCCACCTGTCCATCTCGGCCCCGACCCGCGGCCACTGCGGGCCCGTCGCGGCGGCTGCCTGCCAGGCCGGGGTCCGAGGTGGGCGCACCCGGGCAGGCGTCTGCACAGCAGGCTCGGGGCCTGAGGCGTGCGGGCCGGGGCGCGGCGGGGGCGGCGGGGGCGGGGACCCTCGGCCGCCGTCCCCCGCCCCCCCGCGCGCTGCCCCCGCCCCCGCCCCGCCGCAGCAGCAGCCACCGCCGCCCAGTGTCGCCGCCGGAAAGTTTGCGCGCAGCTGGCGCGGGGCGCGGGCGGGGGCTCAGAGCCGGGCTCGACCGGAGCGCGCCGAGGACAGCGGGGAGCCGGGCCGGAGCCGCGCGCGGTGAGCACCTGGCTGGCCGGTGGGGTGGGGGGCGCTCGGGGACCGACCTGGGCCCGCGGAGTCGGGGAGCGCGGGATCTGCGGGCGGGGACCCCGGCCACGGGCCGGGCCTTCTCGGGGCCCCGGGTTCTCCGTCCGCACCCCCGTCGGACACCTCCGTCCCCAGCCCAGGCCATTCGTCCTTCCAGCTCGGACGGCCCACCGGGTCCCGCACCGTCGGGCGCGCTGGGCTCTCCCCGCTTCCCCCTGCCGTCCGCCCTGTGCACACGCAGCACCGCGGAGGCGCCCCGGGGACGCGGGGTCTCGGCAGCCCTGCCGCCCCGCCCGGCCGACCCCCGCTCCCAGGTCGCCCCAGCGGCACAGCCAGCTACCCGGGTTTCCCCGGGATGAACGAAGGGCGTCGGCACCCCGCCTGGTCCGCTTTTCACGAGGCCCGCGCCTGTCGCTGTGACCTGCGGCGAGGGCGGGTCACTGCCCTGCCTGCTCCCGCCTCTCTGGCGTCCCCCACCCCCACTTCGCCGCCGTCGGTTTCTGCCCCCGTCCCGACCCGACTGACCTCTTCCATCGGGGCGCCCGCATCCGTCTGCGCTGGGGGCTGAAGGCTGCGGGGGGAGCTGCACCTGGCCCGCCTCCAGGCCCGCCCAGCCCCGCGGGGGTGGGGGAGACGCAGGAATCGGGCCTTGTCAATAGTCTGCGTGCCCGGCCCTGGGGCCGTGACCTCCCTTCTTGCTCTGGTTTCACAAACACCCACACACACCTCCTACCCCGGGGGCTAGGAGTCCTCAGGCCACCCATCCGGGTCACAGGGCCAGCTGGGGATGACCGCGCTGCCTTTCCTGGCCGGCAGGCGTCCACCCCGGAGGCCCCTTCCGCCGCCCCAGGTCTGGGTCTCTCGCCATCCCCACTGGAAATCGGTGGGATATGGCTGGGCGGCGAGCCCTCGGGAGTGCTGTGCTCTGCCAGGCCTGGGGCGGGACCTGGGCCTGCGAGCCGGCGCCGGGGTGGGGGTGGGCGGCTAAATCCATCGGGGAGGCGCAGGGCTGGGAGAGGGGAGAGGGGGTGAGCTGGGCGCTGGGGTGAGGCCGCCTGGATTTCCGGCCCCCAGCCCTCAGGGAGCCCTCCTGGGCCGACGCTGTGTGGGAGGAGGGGGGTCCTGGTGCTGGCAGTCACCCTCACCCCCACCAGCTCTCTGCATTGCAAGGAGGGTAATAAGGTGGAAAACGGGGCCGAGTGGAGCTGTGGCCACGGGAGCGGGGCTCACTCACATCTGGTTGCCTCGTCATCTCATCGTCTTATCCACTCAACAAATATTTATCCCCATGCCTGACAGGCTGCCCTGGGGTTTTCGTGTCCCCCCAGGGAGGACCCTGGGCACCATGTTCCACCCTTCCCTTCAGAAGGCCAAGCTCATTCACTTGTTGGTGGAGGAGGCAGAGATCTCCCCTTTACAAGTGGGGAGACTGAGGCTGAGAAGTGAAATTATGTGTTCTGCACCCACAATGCCACCCCCTGCGGTGGGGCCGACCTCACACCCAGGTGCCTAGGGCAGGGGCCCGAGAACCTCAGCCTGGAGAGGCTCACAGCCCCTCCAGCCCCCCACTCTCCTTGCCCCTTGCCCCCTTCTGCCCCTTCTCGTGTTTCTATCAGAGACCTGGTGGGGGGTCACCCTCAGCCTCTTGTATTAGTGGGACTTCCTGAGGCCCTGGGGCTAGTAGTGCCTTGAGCTGGGGTATTTCCTCAGCCCGTGGTCCCTGGGTGATGAGCTGGGGAGGTGGGCAGTGAGTCCTCAAGGATTCCCATTCCCACCCACGAGACCAGGAGTGGGAGAAGAGTATGTGGAGAGACCCCCATACACCTCTGCCCTGGCTGCCATGGAGAAAGGTCAGGGAGGCTCAGCAGAAGAGGGGCCCAGGGCAGCCCTTCCCTCTCCCCCTGCACCCTGGGCCCAGCCTCTCTCTGGGGTCCCCAGACTGACCCCAAGCAGGCACGAAGGTTGCCCACCAGGGGCAGTCAGGGGTGGCCTGCCCGTCCTTCCCCCACCATTAGCTCATTAGGCTACCTTAACAGCCCGGGAGGTCAGCAAGGTGAGCTCCCACTCTCCAGCAGGGAAGTCGAGGCACAGCTAGGCTTGTGTAAGGGGCTGTCATTCTTCCTCAGACCCTCACTGGGATGTCCCCAGAGCTCCTCCTTCCCCCAGCCCCGACCTCAGGGCCTCTGGTCGCACAGCTCCTCGGTCATTGTCCTTCCTCCCGTCCCCTTCCTGCATCTTCACTGTCCACTATGCCCAGCCAGCCTGTTTCACTCTCCCCATCTCTGCCACCAGAGCCTCTAGCCCAACTTGCACCCCCAAACCTGTATACCCACCTCCCCTTGTCCAACAGCTGGGTGCGCTCGGAGCGTGGGTGCGCAAGGGGCAGCGGCAGACGGGGCTGTCTGATCAGAATCAGGAGATAGGGCCCAGTGGTGACCTCAGGGCTGGGGACACCTGAACTGCCCCTCATCCCCCACCTTCCTGCCACCTTCTCTGCCAAGAAAGCCCTCCAAACGGCAGCTCCTCCACCCTCAGCCCTAAGCCTCGGTGTCTTCTCACCTGGCTTGGGAACTGGGGATCAGGGACTACTGGGTCTTGCCTGGCCATAGGCCAAGGGTTGGGGTTAGAAGCCCCATAGTAGGCTGTGATCCAGGTGGCTGCCTGGTCACTGAGCTCCCACACTTCCTGGTGGCATCTCAAGGTCCCATTAGGGGTGAGGAGTGAATCTCAGGGGAACCCCAGGTTGAACTGATCCCTCATAGGAGGAGGCAGGAACCCTCCACCTCTGGCCAGTCTGTACCCTGTACCTTCCCCTCTCCCCTGGCTGCTCCCAGGCCCTCTTTTCCAGCTAGCCAGTTGCCCATCTGTCCATCCACCAGTCCATCGCTGCTCCCTCCTCACCAGAGAGCCCAGAGAAGGGCCTGGTCACAGCCCAGGAGGGGCTCACTCGAGTCAGTCCTAGGGGCCCTGCAGCCAGCTCCCCTGGGAAGTGCTCCCTGCTGCACCTGAAGACCTCACTGTGAGTGGAAGATGGGTTCTGGATGCAGTGAGGGAGGATTCATGGGGCCACTGCCACATTCGGGCTCCCGCCCAGAGCCAGGCCCCCCGGCCCCCTGCAGGCACCATGAGGGTGTGGGTCCCGTGTCTGGACCCCTGGCAGCCAGCAGAGCTAATCTCAAGGTAACGTGCTGCCGGCTACCTGCATGCTGTGCCCCAGGGGACCCAGGAGGCCAGGCCTGAGCCTTGGGTGGGGCCCAGGCGGGCACCTAGACAACCCATCCTGAGCACAAGTTGGATAGGCTGGGGGCTGGCCTGGGGCCATCCTGATGACCGTGGCAGTGGTGGATGGCCCTGGACCCCCCTGGCTGGCAAGTTGACTTTCCCAGGGGCTAAAAATAGGTGGGGAGGATGGCGGATGCCGAAAGGAACTGGGCAGCGAGGGAGGCTGTGCGCCATGTCCACAGCTATGCCACTGGGCAGGACAGTGTCCTCCACAAGCGCAGTGGCGGGGTGGCCAGAGCGCCAGCCAGCAGCAGGCAGGGGGGACAGCGCAGCCCCCGAGGCCCTGGGCAAGCCCTCCTGCATGGGGCCGACCACCACCCCCTCGCTGGCGAAGAGCAACTACTTCTGGCGTCTCCTCCCTCGCAGCTCCCACCTGATCAACAGGCTGGAGGCTCAGAGGGGCGGCTTTAGGGATGCAGGACACCCCTCTCCTCACTCCTGGGGGACCCTCCACAGCCCTTGCTGCTGTGACACTTGGGAACCAGAGTGTGCGCCCACGAGGCTCCTTTGCGCTAGCCGTGCAGCCCCAGCCAGATGTGGGGGGGCGGCTGCCCAGAGGCATGCTCCCAGCCCTGCCATGCGGCCCTCACCTCCTGCTGCTGCTCCTGGCCTGCCAGGTGAGCACTGCCGTCCCCTTGTTCCTGCACCCTGCCAGCCCCACCTGCTGGTGGTCCCACCGTGTGCCTCCACTGTCCCAGCTGCAGGTCCCCGCTGCCCAGGTGATGGACTTCCTGTTTGAGAAGTGGCAGCTCTATGGCGACCAGTGTCTCCACAACCTGAGCCTGCTGCCCCCACCCACAGGTGAGTCTGGCCTCCCCAGTCCCTGCAGTTACTGAGCTCTCCGAGCGCGAAGAGGCCAGTGGCATTTCCAAGGCCAGCCAGGAACAAAAATGGTGAGGTGCCCCGGAGCTGAGCACCCACCCACCCCAGCTGCTGGGCCCAGGGATGCTCTGCGCCCCTCGGGGCTCCAGGCCCAGCAGACTGAGGGGAGGCAGCCCAGGGGGCACTGCCCGCTCCAGACCCAGGAGGGGCGGGGTGGGGTGGGGCCACTGGACCACTCAGGAGCCAGTCTGGAAGTCACTGAGGTGGGCAGGGAGCTGCTGGGAGGCGAAGCCCGCCAGCACCTGAGGGAGGGAGGGGCCTGCACTGGGCAGAGGGAGCAGGTCTGCGAGCCCTGGGGCTGTGCTGCACCTGGGAAGGGTGCCGGCAGAACTGGGGCTCAGCTGCAGAGAGGGAGGTGCTGGATGAGGGGAGACCCCAGCGGGTTTGGGGCACAGTGTAGACCCACGGTGCCGAAAGGGACATGGGTGGGAGTGGTCCAGGGGAAGTGGGCGTTCAGAGGGATCTGCATGCACGTTGCATGCTGGGGAGCAGAGGCTTCCAGGGCAAGGCAAGGGGGCCTGTGTGGCCAGGCCCTGCTGAGGGGCACCCCACCTTGCCCCCATCATGCAGAGCTGGTCTGTAACAGAACCTTTGACAAGTATTCCTGCTGGCCGGACACCCTTCCCAACACTACAGCCAGCATGTCCTGCCCCTGGTACCTGCCCTGGCACCACAAAGGTACCCACAGAGGGGACGTGAGGTTGGTGAGGGCGCCCAGGCCAGGGTGCGGCGCTGACCAGAGCCTGCCCCGCAGTGCAGCGCCACTTCGTCTTCAAGCGGTGTGGGCCCGATGGGCAGTGGGTGCGCGGGCCCCGGGGGCAGCCGTGGCGAAATGCCTCCCAGTGCCGGATGGATGACGAGGAGCTCAAGGTCCAGGTCAGTGCGTGGGGGTGGAGCCGGGGGCCTGTGGGGACAGGGGAAGTGGCCCCGCCCAGCCCTGACCAGCTGCTGTAACTTACAGAAGGAGGCAGCCAAGATGTACAGCGGCTTCCAGGTGATGTACACCGTGGGGTACTCCCTGTCCCTGGGGGCTCTGCTCCTGGCCCTGGTGATCTTGCTGGGCCTCAGGTACACCCACCCGCCCAGAGCTGGGGGGCAAGGTGGCAGGGTGGTGGGCAGAGGCTGACTCGCTGTCCCCACAGCAAGCTGCACTGCACCCGAAACTACATCCATGCGAACCTGTTTGCGTCCTTTGTGCTCAAGGCCAGCTCTGTCCTGGCCATTGACGCGCTGCTCAAGACCCGCTACAACCAGAAGATCGGCGACGACCTCAGCGTGAGCATCTGGCTGAGTGGCGGGGTGAGCGCCCAGACCCGGCCTCCCGGCCTGGACCTGGGGTGGCCAGTGGCCGTGGTCCCAGCTCGTGCTGCTGCTCCGGCAGGCGGTGGCTGGCTGCCGGGCGGCCACGGTGTTCATGCAGTACGGCGTCATGGCCAACTACTGCTGGCTCCTGGTGGAGGGCATGTACCTGCACAGCCTGCTGGGCCTCGCCACTGCCCCCGAGAGGAGCTTCTTCACCCTCTACCTGACCGTTGGCTGGGGTGAGTGGGCTCGGGGGCCGCGGGGCAGGCTGCCTGGGGCCCCCGGACCACAGCTGCCCCCCTCCACCCCACAGGCGCTCCCATGCTGTTCATCATCCCCTGGGCGGTGGTTAAGTGTCTGTTTGAGAACATCCAGTGAGTATGAGCGGACAGGCCGGCAGGCTGTGCGGAGTGGCATGCTGGCCTCTGGCCAGGGGCGGCGGGGGCGAGCTGACCTGGTGCCCAGGGATGGGGGCGCTCGTGGCCACAGCCCTGCCCTTCCTGAGGCGCTGATTAGATCCCAGCGAGGTCGGGCAGGGGTCTGGGCAACTGCCAGGATGAGCCGGCCCTGCCTGCAGGTGCTGGACCAGCAATGGCAACATGGGCTTCTGGTGGATCCTGCGCTTCCCGGTCTTCCTGGCCATCCTGGTGAGGACACAGAGTACATGCTGGCCCCGTAGGGTGGGGCGTGGAGGCCAGTGTGTTTGGCCCAGCCTCTCCTCTGTCGCTGGCCTGGGACAGCCCAGGGAGACCGACTGCATCCTGCCTGGGCAGACAGAGGGAGGCCCCGGCACTCAGCCAGGATACTGTTCGGTGCCCTGGGCCTCTACCCATCCTGTGCGCGCCCCAGCTGGCTGCCAGGCCCATCTGCCAGAGGGACAGATGGGGCCCAGGGCTCCCCTGAGCCTTGCCCTTCACATGCAGATCAACTTCTGCATCTTCATTCACATCCTGCACATCCTCGTGGCCAAGCTGCGAGCCCACCAGATGCGCTACACTGACTACAAGTTGCGGTGGGTGTGGGCAGGGGCCCTGGAGACAGGGAGTGGGCAGGATGGGGACGCCAGGGGCAGTGCTGGGCCCGCTGGCTCAGGCTCTGCCCCTGCAGGCTGGCCAAATCCACGCTGACCCTCATACCTCTGCTGGGGGTCCATGAGGTGGTGTTCGCCTTCGTGACAGATGAGCACGCCCAGGGCACGCTGCGCTCCGCCAAGCTCTTTTTCGACCTCTTCCTTAGCTCCTTCCAGGTGTCTGCCCCGCCTGTGCACCACTGGTCCCCCCCATCACCCCTCACCCTTGGGTCTGCCCTGACCATCTCCTCTCTCCAGGGCCTGCTGGTTGCTGTCCTCTACTGTTTTCTCAACAAGGAGGTAGGTGGGAGGCAGGTCTGGGACCAGCCCTGAGGTCAGGGTCCGGGTGGAGCACAGGCACGGGGTGGGAGCCCTGCACGTCCACCCATGCTCACTGGGCAGAGTGGCCACAGCACTGGGCGTCAGGCCTCTTGAGATGGGTCGGCCAACCTGTTCTCAGGGGCGTACAGGGAAGGGGGTCCCCAGCAACCAAAGAACATGGCGTTCTATGGTGGCCGAGCCCACTTTGCTCTCTGCCCAGGTGCACAGTGGTTGGGGGCTCTGGGTCAGTGGCACCAGCCTGCCCCAGGACTGGCCCAACCCACCTGCCCCCCAGGTGCAGTCAGAGCTGCTGCGGTGCTGGCACCACTGGCGCGGGGGCAAAGCACTGCAGAAGCGCCCTGTTGGCAGCCATGTGGCCTCAGCCCAGCCCACCGGTGGCCCCTGCAGTGAGAGGCTGCTGCTTTCCATTGGGGGTGCCAGCAACAGGGCCAGCCAGGACCGCTCTTCGGAGACCCGCTTGGCCGACAGCCTCCCCGGGTTGGATGAGAGCCCCGTCTGAAGCCCCTGGAGCCCCTGCTGGGGTCAGACTCGGGGGCCTAGAGAGGGCATCTCCAGGCAGCCCAGGGGAGCCGGGCAGCAGCCCCACTGTCCTCATGGCCTCTCCTCCCACGCCTGCTCGGTGCCCAGGGTGGTGGGGAAGCTGCCCTGTGAGTGCACGCCTGCACATCCCGCCACATGTCAGCATGCCCAGGGCTGAGGAGTTGCGTGTCCTCCAATAAAGAGCTGGATGGTGGCTGCCGCGTGTAGCTGGGTTGCTGGGCTGTGCCCAGGGCCTCCTTGTGGGAAGGGAGCAGCCCCGGATGGGGGCTTATGTTGGTGTGCTCCCTCTGGGAGCCCCCATTTTACAAATGAATTGGAGCTGGAACCCCTGAGGGGTCCCGAAGTGTGAAATAGGGCTGGCGGTGCTCCTCCCTCTGCCTCCAGAGAAGTTTCTGGCCACCTCCCATCCCAGTTAGGTAGGGCTCACCCCCACCCTTAGCCAGGGTGGACAGGCCCCCATTAGTTTTGGCCACCAACCCCCGAAGGTCACCATTCATCGGTAGAGGAATGTGGAAAGCTGGGGGAGATGGCCAAGGGAGGGAGCTGGCATCATGCCCCTTCCAGCCCCAAACACTGGCTCCCCCAGAGCCTCAGCCAGAGCCGGACTCAGGCCCAGTAGAAGCCTCCCGGGCCATCCGGAACCGATGTCCTCTGCGGGCTCCCTCATCCCCGCCAATCTCAGGCCACAAAGCAGGTTGAGGTGGGAGAAACCGATCTCCAGAAGTGGATCTGGTTCGAGAGAGACAGCAGCACAGCTCTCCGGGCCACACATATGCCGGGCCCAGCCACCAGAAGAGGGGCCTGGCCCAGCCCTCGCGTGTGGCGTGCAGCTGTGTTGGGCAAAGACGCTGCCATCACCACCTTTTGGTAGAGAGCGAGGGCTTGGCTCACAAGGGCAAAGCCAAGCAGCCTGCTGGGATGGGCGGACCCTGAGGCCAGGCTGCTGCGTGGGGCAGGATGTCTGACCCAGAAGGCGAGGGCAACTGCAGGAGCCGGAGCTGCATGGGGCTGTGGCCACCTCTTGAGCACGCCCTGCGGTGGCGGCGTGATGCGTGGAAGGGTGTGTACATGGGAAGCAGGGGGCCGTCAAAGGGGGCAGGAGCCAGAGGAGCAGAGGGCACAAGTCTGACCAGCCAGCTGGGTGTCCCTGGCCTGAGGAGCTTGAGGGAGGGCATCCCTGAGCCCTGGGGCAGGAGGTGGGCTGCCCACGTGGGCTGGGGCTGCTCAGGCAGAGCGTGGCTAATTGGAGCAAATGAGAGGACAGGAGGCCTCTCAGGAAAAGTAAATACAATTACCTGCGAGGCACTGGGGCCCTCCAGAGGGGACCTGCACCCCCATGCACCCGTGCCCACCACAGGCCTGATGGGCAGGGAGAGATGGCCAAGGGAGGCAGCTCATATCACCCCTTCCAGCCCCAAACACTGGCTCCCCAAGAGCCTCAGCCGGAGCGGAACTCAGGCCCAGTAGAGGCCTCCCCAGGCCATCCAGAACCGGATGTCCTCTGCGGGCTCCTTCATCCCCACCAATCTCAGGCCACAAAGCAGGTTGAAGTGGGAGAAACGGATCTCCAGAAGTGGATCTGGTTCGAGAGAGACAGCAGCACAGCTCTCCTGGCCATAGTTTGGGGAGACTGGGCTCTCCTGTGGCCCAGGTGGGGTGCCAATGTCACTGTGATTGGTGGGGGCTGCAGGGCTGGGAGCCAGTGCAGCAGCTGGACCTCTGCTGGGCCCTTGGGCAATGCCAGCTGTGTAGCTGGCAGCCTGAGGCCCCTGCCCTTGAGGCTGCAGACCACCTCTTGTCCAAGGCTTCCCAGGCCCCAGCCTGACTCCCCTCCAAGCCCCTGCCCAGAGGGACCCTGCCAGATCTTGATGGGATCCCCAGGAGACTGTGCAGACAGGAGCTGGTATTCGGAGGCTCTCCTTCATGCCACCTGAGCTCAGGGTTGGTCACTGCCGTGGGGGGAGCTGCTCTCCTAGGGCCTCCTGGCAGCCCTCCCCGTCCCGACTCCCTCTGCCCTTGGCCTTCCTCACCCCAGTCCCTGTTCCCAAGGGATCTGGAGCAGGCTGGTGGAGTCGCATGGATGTGGAGGCTTGGCAGGGGCTGGACTTGCTCAGCCAATGAACACTGGCTGTGACCAGGCAGCCTTGCAGGAGCGGTGGAGGGTGAACCCTCTTCCTAAACCAGGGCCCAGCACCCACATGGCTTCATTCTCCATCTAGGATGAAGAGCGCTCCAGGGCCTCTGCCCCTTCCCACCTCCACCTCCACTTCTGCATTCTGTGCTTTCCCCAAAAGAATGTATGGTATCAGCTAGCATGTCTGCATGTGTGGGGGGGTTAGGGGCCTCAAGGAGGGCAGAGGTCTCCAGGAGAGACACCCTCAAGGAATCAGCGACCCAACACACTGAGAGGAGACTTAGATGGCCCAGAGGAGCACTCCAGACTTAGCGTTTACACACAGAAAATGAAACAAATTAGAAAAGACAGGAATTCCAAGGAAAACAAAGTTGTGCAGAAAAGAAAAAAATCACAGTTTACCACATGGCTCAGCTCCGAATGCAAACATAGACATGAAGTAAATACTCCACATCCACGAACGAAGTCAAGAGCGAGCACCAGTGAGGGTGGCTGACGGGAGAAGCATGCCTCTGTGTAAGGCAGTGGGGAGAGAAGGAAATGGCGATTTCAAGCAGTGGACACTGCTTATGGGCAGAAATACAACCCAAAAGACCAGCCGAGGGGCTGTCGGGCGCCCCCAGGTGAGGGGCCTCCGCCCAGCCACCCGCGCCCGCTCCCCGCCACCATCAGTCCCTTTCCCAGTCCCCCCGATGCACCGCTGCAGGTCAGGCCCCACTCTTTCCTTGCCAATCTTAAATAATCATCAGTAGCAGGCAGCTTCTGACCGGCGCCTCTAGTCCCATCGATCCCCAGAATTTACACTTTGGGCTCAAACTCCCTCCAGGCACTTCACGTTTCACACGGTCCCCCGAGCTCCCTCCCCCGGCAGCTCGCTGACAGCGCTCCTGACCACCTCCCTGCTTCCACTTGGAAACCCTCCTGTAGCCTGCTCTCAACAGAGGCCAGAGTGGTCCTCTCACCCAGGGTCTCCTCCCTGAGTCCCAAGGCCCCAGCCTCCTGTTCACAGAAACGCAGAGGACAGAGCTTAACAAGGATGTGGCCAGCAGCCCGGAATGTGGGAAACTGCATCACCAAAAGCACAGGGGTCTCCAACACAGAAAAGGAGGGAGAATGCGGGGAGTGCCTGTGACTTCAGGGGCATCTCCAGCCCATGTAGCAGGTGCACTTGGCTTTTCCAACTGAGTTTGACTTGCCTAGACCCTGGGGTGATGCGGACTGGGTATTGGGTGGTGTCAGGGAGCAACATGTTCGTGCTCAGTATGCATGACCCTGATCAGAGTGCTTCTCGGTATTCACTCAATTAAAACTGACAAAAACAAAAGCTTAAAAATCTGAACATTTTGGGAAAATACTAATAAGAATGTTTGCCATATCATAAAAAAAAAAAAAAATCTGAACAAAGTCAGTCTCTTACAAGAGGTCCTGCTTCCCCTTTCATAAAATTGGGGTAATAAAACTAGCCCCACGGAGTTACCTTCAAATGAAAGCACATGTGTGCAGACAGCAGGACAAGATGGGGAACCGGACACCCCCATTCCACCAAAACATGTCGCCTCCTCTCCCCAGCCGCCCTTACTGTACAGGGCACAGTGAGGTGTCTCCAGCCACCCAGAGCCAGGCAACCCATCACCCCAATGCGAGCTCCCAGCACCTCAGACAGGGAACAGCAGTGCAGCCAGGGCCTGGCTCAGATCAGAGGGCCTGCTCCCCTCCACAGCTGGGCCAGGCTAGGAGGAAGGGCCACTGCCACCCCAAACCTGGGCCCCACGCTCCCCACCACTTAGCATCCCTCTGCCCCATGCCAGGCCCACTTTTACGGTGACATGAAGACCTCAGCCATTTGTCACGACTCCCAGAAGAACCTCCCTTCTAGGAAGGGGACAGCGCTGGAACTCAGGTCTGCTGCGAAGATGGTGCTCTGGGCCAAGAGCAGGCTGCTTCTGCAGATGCAGATCCAGACCCCAACCCGCCCTGCTCACACCCAGCACCCTGTGAAGGCCTCACCGCCATCCCAGCATGTGGCCTGTTAGTTGTAATCCCACCTCCCAGGTGTTCCTGGCAGCAAAGACCACAGGCCCAGGGCCTCTGTCGCCCAGAAAAGCGAGCTGGCAGGACCAGCAGGAGTGAGGCCTTGAGGCATGTCCAGCGGGCCTAGCCACATCAGGGAGGGGTGCACGGTTCCAGGAGTACTACAAGCAGTGGGCGGAGCCAAGGAGGGTGCTGTGGGAAGGGCAGGTGACTCTAGGGTCATGTGGCCCAAAGGGAGCATTGGCAGAGGCCCTATCCCCACCTTCCAGCCCCCCAGGGCAGGCATGACCCAGGGGCCTTGGAGCCAAAATCAGTTCTGAGCTAATGCACCAAATACTCCTTACACGTTCCCCAGCATGCTGGGTGGGGACCCCAGCACCCCTTCAGGACCACAACAGCACACACCCTCGCTTTACAGATGGTGAAACTTGGGGGAGGGCGGTGGGGCGACAGGCCACAGGCTCAGCTGGGCCACGACCGCCACTGCCAGAGGAGACGTCCAGGCACCCGTGCCGTCCCGCGCGGCTGTGCCCACGGTGCCAAGGCCGAGCTCATCCTACGGGTGGCTAATGGCAGCAGGCACCGGCACCGAGCAGCCGCGGCTTCCCATCTCCACCTGGCAAAACCTCCAGTCATGGGCACAGCAATGGTGGCCCAAGTTCCCGCCCTCCACTGCCTCCCCGGCACGCGGGCTCCCTTGGAAGGACGCTGGCAGCCCCGCTGGGCAGCACAGGGGGCAGGGCCTTGTTTCTGCCGTCCCGCCTCATCCCTGGCGGTCCAGGACATATTGGGAGGAGGGCATGACTCCTGAAGAGCCCACCACACAGCTGACCCGACCCCCTTCCCAGCCCAGTGTGGGGCAGCTCAGGCGACCCAAGCTGGTAGACACGCAACCCCTTGGCACACTGCCCCACAGGCCCCCAGGGAGCCACGAGACCACATGGTCACAGGGACATGGCTCAGAGCCTGGCACCAGCCTGCTCCCACTGGCAGGGAGCCGCAGTGGCTGTTTATTACATGAACCGTTCTTCCTGTGCCCCTGTCCCCGGGGGCCCCCAGGAAAAGACGCCTCCCAGAGCCATCTGCGGAGCCCCAGAACACTCTTCTGGGAAAGGGCGCTCCCAAAATAAGTCTCAGTCCGGCTCTCTGGGCCCGGACTGCCAGGGCTTTCCAGGTCTGAAGGTCAAGCACGTGTGGGTCACCCTCGGGGCCCAGAGGCCCCTCCTCCACCTGGAGAGCAGAGGAGCCACTTCCCTGAGGGTCCAGGGCTGCAGAGGGGATGCCACTGCATCCAGGGCCCCCATACCTGACAGGAGGGCCCCGAGGAGACCCCACGAGATGCCCAGCCTTTCCTGCAGGGACCTCCCCCCCACCCGTCACTGCCCCCCAGGAGCCACAAGACCCCGAGTGGGGCCCAGGGATCAGATGGTATTTCTGGGCTCAGGGACTTTGACCATGACCTCACATTTCCAGCCCCATGGGCCACTGGGACGGGCCTGAGAGACTGACAAGAGCCCAATCCAGTGCCACCTGCCTTTATTCACTGGTCCCCAGGTGCCAGTCCAGACACTGGGCTTTGGGAGGGCACAGAATAGGGCCCTGGTGGCCCTCCCAGCACCAGCTCAGGCCAGCCTCATGCCCCTGTCCAAGGGGGCTGCTGGAGCCCCAGAGCCCCAGACACAGGGGCCAGGTCTGGCGGCCCAGAATCCCTTGGGGAGTGTCCAGACGGCTGGCGCTGCCCTGAGGCTGACGCAGGGAAGGGGCCAGGCTGGACGACTGGCAGGGGGACTAGACGCTCCAACGTATCTGGGCCAGAGAAGCAGGAGTAACAGGTGGGGGACCCTTGCTAGGTGGAAGGGTCACCCTTGGCCTGCCTCCTGGCCACCTCAGGGGACAAACCTGGCCCAGAAGACAATAGTCCCCCTCACTGTGCTGATCCTGGACATGGGCAGGGGCCGGGGTGGGGGAGTGGCGAGTGGTGGGAAGGGGAGGAGGGTCGGGTCAGGGCCTGGGCGGGAGCAGCCGGGCCAGGGGAGAGCAGGGGCTGGCAGGGCCAGGACTCCTCCAGCGACAGGGGCAGCCCGATGTCCCCAAGGAGAGGAGGGGGCTGGGGGAGGGGGGGCGTGCCTCAGCCATCGCCACACCTGTCCTGGTCCTAGGGTCTGTGGCCTCCTCCCCGCTGCCAGAGCTGGGACCACAGGAGAGGAGGAGCCCAGTATCAGGCGGCACCCGGTGTCCCCGAGGCGGGGTGGGGGCGCTGCTGCCCTTTAGGACTTCCTGGCGTCCTGCGTGTGCCGGCGCCTCAGGTCACTCAGGTCGATGGGCTTGAAGGCTGCCAGGGGACAGAACGGCCAGTGGTGGGCATGGGTGGAGGCAAGGTCCCGGCCTCACCACCGCTGGAAGCCCTGGGACCCCGCCCACCCTGACGGACTCTCAGAAGCAGGAAGGTCCTGGCCCACCCCACCAGGCCAGCTCCACTCACTCTTCAGGCTGGGGTTAGGGACCTTCTCCACGTACTCCTCCACCAGGCCCCGCTCACTGCCGGACACCTGGCTCCGCAGGTCTCGCTCCACGCCCTGCCAGGCTGGGGGAGTCGGCACAAGGTGGCGGGGTCAGCATCCGGGCCAAGAGAGGTTCGGTCTTACCACGCCTGCCCTGAGCGTCCTCACAGCCCTCTGCCCAGCCTGCTCCTGCCCTGAGGTTGCCCCCAGCACACCCTCTCCCCAGGAAGCCCGGCCTGAACACTCCTGCCCCAGCTCCGCCAGCAGACACGACCCCACTGGCCCTACGACCAGGGCATGGTCACAGAGGCACACATGACCCGCTGCAGCCTGGGGCCCGCTCCTCGGGCTGGGCCCTCCCGCCTCCCCCAAGCTCAGCTCCTGGCACACATCATGGGCACACGTGTGCACACATGCTCACACCCCCCAGACATACTTCTGGGGCACCTCTGGGATCCCCAAGGATGCACCGGTGGTATTCCACAGCAGCCCCCTCCCCAGGACAAAGCTGTCCAGCTCCAAACGCCGCCTCCTCTGGGGTGGCGCCTGCTGGAAACGCCACCACACCGCCTGTCCCCTCTTCACAGAACCAGGTCACCCCACTGGACTGGTCCCCACTGTCAGCCCACCCAGAGGGTGGAGCCAACACCCAGGAGGGGCAGAAGAGGGGCTCTGGGAGCTCAAGCCCTGGTTGGGCTAGGGGTGCCCCACGGACCTTCGTAAATGAAGCGCACATTCTCTTCGTGTGCGGGGGTGAAGATCTCGCTGCTGCTCGGGGGAGAGCGGGGGCTGCTGTTCCTCCTGCCTGTGTAGACGACTCTGGAGACAGGGGAGCTGGGGGGCCCGGCTGGTGAGGACGGGGGCAGGGCAGGAGCCCCACCTCCCCTGGGCAGAGGCCACCAGTGAGACCCACCTGGTCATTGCTGGGAAGTCCGGTCCTCACGCTCCCTTCCAGGTCCCCTCGGCCTCTGAAAGGGGGTCCAGACACGGGATGGGGCGGAGCGGCCCCTCCAGATGTACACGCGCAGCCGCCTCTCTTCCAGCTGGTGACCAAATGCTGTGGCCACTGCCGACAGGGGACTCCTCAGGGGTGGGTTCCAGCCAGATTGGTGCCTGGGCTGTGGGCAGCCGCCGGCACCTGCACCTCTGCCCCCCGGGGAGCCCCCCAGCAGTCAGGCAGCCCTGCTGACACATTCCCAGTCACAGTGCCCCCCTCACAGTGCACTCTGGGCTGCTGGGAAGGGCTGCAGTCATCTGGGGGAACCCCGACTTTGCCCCCACTGCCTGCAGGGCTGGCGTGTCGTTTCCACCAATCCTGTTCCCATCCATGAAATGGGGATGCCCCCTAACAGACAGGAGTGCGGCAGAGCCCCAGGTCCGGGTCCTGGAGGCTGGGGTGCAAGTGGGCCGGTGCCCTGGACATCAACCCAACAGTGGGGGGGGGCTGCCGGGCCCGACCCACGAGAGACCCTGGGATCCATGAATTCCAGCCTCTCTCGGTCTGGGGAATCCCACATCCCTGGGTGGGGTTTCATTTTTAGGCTCTCTCTCCTGGGCAGGGGACACACATTGCACAGTCAGGCCCTGTACAGAGGGTAAGCAGGGAAACCCTAGGTTCTGGGGACAGGGGAGGGGGTACAAGAACTGCCCCCCCACCCCTGAAGCCCAGGGGCCCCAGGCTGCCCAGATCATGCGGCTGCAGCCCCTCCCAGAGGGCCAGAGTGAGGTGCTCCTCTGTTGCTCATTCAGCCACCACCCAAATGATTTGGCATTTAAAACCCCACACAGGTAAATACAAGCCCACGGCCCAGGCCAGACAACAAAAAAACAGCATGAAAGCAGCTTGCTGGAGGATGTGGGATCCTATGCCCCTACTAGGTGGGCCTCTTCTTTCTTAGACTCAGGGATCTCACCACCCGTGGTCCTCCTTCCCAGAGACCAGCCTCATGGCCACCAGAGCACAGGGACAAAGCCCTCTCTGGCCTGAGGATACCCTGCAGATACTCTGCCTACGGGGCTGTTGGTGGTGGGACAGGCAGAAGACAGCAAAGTTCCAATTACGCAACAAGACAGAGGGACCAGGCAGACAGGCCAGTCCCTGCCCACCCTTGGCCCTCCTGCACTCTTGTCTTCTACCTGGTGGCAACTTCTTCAAGCCCTGTCCTTCCAGTCTCGCCCACCCCGGGGGCCTCTCCTCCCAGTGCAACCTCTGCCTCATCCCTCTGGTCACAGCCTCCGAGGAGGCCCGACCTCTGTGGGCACTGTGCCCTCAGCCCGGGCCCTGCTCACCCTCCCAAGCTAAGGCAGGTGCTTGCCCTCTTCTGGCTCCGCTGGCCCACGTGCACACACCTGTTGCCCTGGGGTTCTCTGAGTACCTAACCTGCTCCCGAAGGCCTGGCCTGGGCTGGCCGCAGGGTAGCTGCCTTCAGGGGGCCATGCCTGAGCCCCCCGGCCCTGGAGCACTCAGTCTCCATGCCACCCCGCTGCTAGGCTTCCTGGCCAGACTGAGATCTTGCTGAGGTCGCACCAGTTCCCGGGTGCAGGGCTGTGCACCTATCACCGAGCGCCTTCCTGCCCGGAGGTCCTACTTCAGTGAAGAAGTTCCTGGTGCCCTGGACAGAGTGAACTGGAAGCACCTGTGCCAGGTGCCAGACACTCAGCAGGTTCTCACGTTCTCAGACTTGAAAGACAAAGAAAATGGCCTCTGAAAACGGAGCAGAGGGCTGCCTCCTCTCCACGGGTGCTCGCCCTGCACACGGCTCTCAGCTTCGACAGCTTGTCTTCCCAAACCTGCGGGACCTGAGTCCTCCCTCTCCCCCCAGCTCAGCCTCCCTCCCCAGGCCTTTCTCACCACGGCCTGCCCCTGGCCTCCCCGTGCCGGGACACTGCTCCCTGGCAGGACTCAGGGGCATGGGGCCTTCTCCCAGGTGTACTGGCAACTTCCCAGGGGGCCAGGGATCTGCTACTCCTTAGAAACGGAAGGGACATCGAGCCACCACTGGCTCACCCTCCTCACTTCCCTGGACTCCTCCAAGGAGGTGGGCCTCCAATTCTGACCCCAAAGGAAATTTCCACTAAAAACCTAAAGAACACACATGCCTTGTGACAGACATTCCAGGACCATGTGGCCACTGAGAGGCACACAGGAGGGGCCAGAGAAAGTACCACTGCGGAGGGAAGAGCCATGGAAGGGGCCAGTCTGTACCAAGAGACTCCAGCCCCGGGAGTGGATCCACGACAGCCACAAGCATGAACCACGACAGCAGCGGGCCGATCGTGCCCCCGATGCTAAGCAGAAGGAGCCCACACAAAAGGGCTGAGACCTCAGGGGGGCATGGAGCCTGCTGGAAGGAGCCTGTGGACGAAGGCTGAGCCACAAGCACGCACAGGGAGAGCGAGGTCAGAGAAGAGACACCCAGTGGGGTGGCTGGAGCAGAATAAGACCTGGACCGAGAGGTGACCGCTAGACCAGGAGGACATTTCCATTGCCCTCAGCAAGGACGGTATCAGTGGGGCGAGGAGAGGACGTGGGGCAGCCAGCCAAGACTGCCGCCCATGACCATCGGCTGCAAAGCGGGGCACAAGGCCAGGGCTGGCAGCGGTGTGTGCCCGGCTAAGCAGAGGAGAACCTGAGCGTGCCGACTGCCGAGGGAAGCATTGAGCGGGGGGACCAAAAAGGAAGCACGCATGGAGGGGCCGGAGCACGAGTGGGCTGTGGGAAATGGCACCCGCCTGGAGAACCACCAGGGACACCCTGAAAGACCTGCCAAACCGCAGAGCGGCTGAGGCGAGAACCTTGAGTCTGGCGGAGGGGGTCAGGGAGAGGGTGGCGTACCCCTGCTCAAAGGATTTGCTAGGCCTCTGCCTGTCAGCAGGCCAAGTGGACACTTCCCAAAACATGTCCTTCCCTCTTCTTCCCTTTCATTCACAATCACTTCCTCAACTTGAAATCAAGACTCTATCACATACACTGTATTCTGATATTTCTAAGATATTCTTAGATAATTCTAAGACATTTCTTCCTTATTTCATCAGCGTTGAGATTGGGTTGCATCTGGCAATCACCAACACGTCAAAACTAAAGTATTCTTGCATTCTTGGTGGGCCAAGACATAAGGCACAGCTTGCAATCCATGGCGTCTCTGATCTGACGGCAGTGGGACAGTCTCCCCTCAGCCCACAGCCCCGCCAGCGGCAAGCCCAGGACTCCCTCCCAGAACCTCCACCAACGTGCTCTTCAGTTCCTTCTTCCCGTTCCTAAACACCCCTCCTGAACCATCCTTTCCCACCCCAGGGACACCCCCTCCCCAAGTCACTCACCACCCAGAAGCGATGCAGGCCCTCTATGGCCAGCATGGCCTCAGCCTGGCTCCAATCTATTTCATCAGTTATCAACAACTGCTGGGCCCCCAGGCCACCCCCAAACATAGTCTTTGCCACAGAGCCACCTCTGCCTACACCCATCACTGCAGACAACCCCACACTGTCCCATGCTCTCTACAGACCTTAAGTGATGTCCATGGCTTCCTAGACAACAGCGGCATCTACATGGCGGGCTACATGCTGGGTACACAGCAAGGTCCAGAACCACTCTGTGGCTGGAGCTCAACCATCCCTTCTCTGCTGCCCTTGGGAAAGTGCCTTCCCTCTCCGGGCCTCAGCATCCTCATCTGAGCCAACGTGGCCCCCAAGGATGCTCACTGGGTCCTCCCGCTGCCTCAAGCAAGGTCTCTGTGCCTCCTGATCCACTATGATGACAGGGTGATCACAGAAGGACTGTACCATCTAACAGACACATCTGAGAGGGAAAGAAGGCTGCCAATCATGAAGTGTGAACCAGGACCACTCTGGGCAGACCTAACATGGAGTCTGCCCAGCAGAAGGAAGTGGAGACCCAGGAGACACAGCAAATGCCTGCGGGGCTGACTGGAGGCTCTGCAGGTGCAGCAGCGGGGGTGGGGGGGCCCGGGCCTCCAGGCCACAGCACAAAGGGCCAGGCCCACATGGCTCAGCTGGCCTAAGCGCCCCAGGCCCCGCCTCTGTATGTACCCCCGGCAGTTCCTGGGTCCTGACACCAGCGTGACTCTGCTCGAAGACAAGGTATGGGTCTCCCTGGATGGATCTATAGGCCTTGCTCCCCTATGGGAACCTAGGACTTCAGAGACCTTCTGAGGAAGGCAAGGCTTTGGGGGAACCCAAACTCTTTCCCCACACACAGCCATATGCCTGAAGACAGGAGAGGATGATATTCTGTTGTCTGATAGATATTGCAGAAAGAGAATCAATAATGCAACTAATGGTCATTCTGTGTCCCTTTGGAATTTCTGATTCTCCAATGTTCTTAGATTCTACTTGCCTATTGCATTCTCTGCGCTCTCAACGTTCCAGTTTCAGCCAATGAGACTTCTAGAAAATGATCTACTATCCAATCAGGAGCCAGCAGAACACTGCCATATTAGATGCCACACAGGGGCCTGGCGGGCCCATGAACCCCCCAGGTGAAGCCTGTAAACACTGCCCTCCCTGCCCTCTTTCCTGGGTGGTGGCAGCAGCTCCCACCCCCCAAGCAACAGACCTGAGGCTGTGCACCCACCTCCCAAGTCACTTGGAAATCTCACTATCCCCTCAAATCACCCCAAATCAAGCCCACGCCCTTCAGGACTCAGCTCCTTCCCTCTCTCCTCCCCACTAAAAGCTCTCAGCACTCCACCCAGAAGTGTGCTCCCTGCTCCCCACTGGCCTCTCAGGGCCTCCACTCAAAATGTCCCCTCTGCCCAAAACTGTCTTACCCATCCTTGGGGGTCCAGCTAAAAGACCACCTTCTCTAGGAGTCTCCCTTGGGGCAGGCGAGGGATATGAATTTGGCATTTCCACATCACTTGAAGTTAGTTACAACCTGGGTTGCTTTTGTCATTAGGAGTAGAATGCACACGGCTCCCACCCCATGCAGCCCTGAGCTCCTAAGCGGCCCACGGCCCACCGTCAACTTCGGCAACCCGCGCGGTGGGGGCCAGGCCCTGCCGTCCAGCGCGCTCCTGAGGCCGAACAGGCCTGGGGTTACCCGCCTCACACCTGCACGGGGAAGCCGGGGGTAACGGGTAGAAGGAATATTGCGGGGGCCTGGCCTGCTGCATTCCAATAACCGGGAAGCATCCTCGGGAGCGCTGCCTTTGGGAAATGGAGGCTGCAGGGCACTGCCGAGCCGGCGGCCGCGGCTCCAGAGGCTGAGCAGGGCGGGCCCCGGCTGCCTCCCAAGCCCCCGCCCGGAGGACGCGGGCCCAGCCCCAGTCCCCGCCGCTCCCGCGTCGGGCAGCGCACCCAGAACACTCGGCCCTCCCCTCGCCGGCCGCCACCTCGCGGCAGATCCCGACCGCGCCCACTCCGCCCCCGCCGCCGCCGCGCCAGCCTCACCTCGCCTGCTCGGCCGCCGCCGCCAGCTGGGGCCCGGCCGGAAGTGACGACACAGCCGTCGCGCAGCGCACGCGCAGCGCGGGGAGAGCGTGGGTCATGTGACATACGGCGAGCGGCGGTGGCGGGGCCGGGGCCGGGGTCCCGAGCGGCGGTGGCAGGGCGCTGGAATCTGGGCCCCTGGGCCCTGGTGCCCTGCTCCGGCGCTGGCCCCTGACCCCAAGTCCCGCGTGGACGGCGGGGCCCGCTGGTCCCCGAAAGCGGCTGGAGCCCGCGGACTGGGATGGTCCAGTCCTCAGTAAGCAGGTCACTACCACCGGCTTGAGAATCAGGTTTATTGAAAAAGTAAAAAGTGTCACAATAAAAAATCCACCTGGAGAAAAAGCCAGGTCAGAGGTCTGTGGGGCGGGGCTTGTGCCCAGGTACGGCCGGGCCCCTCGTTGGGAGCAGGTCGTAGCACCTGGGAGAGGTGGACCCCGACTTCTCCAGGGAACGGGAGAGCCCTGGAAGGGCAGCTCTAGGTTCAGGCCATAGTAGTCCCTTCAAAGAGCGCTACCAGGTCCTTGAAGTCCGGGTCAATGAGGTCTGAGGGCAGGTCGCCATCATCGTTGGCTGCCTCTCTGTCTGCTCCCAGCGAGATGAGGTACCTGGAGCGCAAAGGGCAGCCTGGAGGACGCTCACCCCATTCCAAGGTGGCGGGCTGGAGTCCTGAGGCCCACCTGCTTTAATTTTCCTAGGTGGGGCGAGCACGATGAGGCTTGGCCCCCCAGGAACTATGGCTGACTTTACAGTCTGCTCCACAGAGGGCCACAGGTCAGAAGCCCGGTGGGCCACAGCTACACCACCACCAAAAGCTCAGGGCCGCCTTCTGGGGGACCACATCCTGGAGGCCACTGGAGGCCTGAAGGGTTGGGATAATGCCCCTGGTCCCACCTTCTCACCTGGCTATGTCCGGGTACCCGTCACTGCAGGCAATGTGCAGGGGTGTCCAGCCTGCCTCATCACGCTGGTGAATGTCAGCCCCATATTTGACCAGCAGCTTCACACACTCCAGGTTTCCAGAGAGCACGGCTTCGTGTAGGGCGGCTAGGCCTGGGAAGGGCAACGCAGGGCAGGGCAGGGCAGGAGGAGTCAAGGCTGAGGCCTTCCCCAGCAGCCAAAGACCCCCTGCTGGCCCTGTAGCACTCACCGGAGGGGTGGATGGTGTCCAGGGCAACTTTCCGAGTCCGGATGAAGCGCCCCACCTGCTCCAGGTCACCCTGGCGAATGTGGTCTAAGAACAGGACATCATTAGGGAAGCGTACACTGCGATCGACCAGCCGTCGCCGCCGCCGTTGCCGTGGGCTATAGCGGGAGTAACGGGACGTTCTGCTGGGCATCCTGGAGACCGTGGCCTGGGCTGCCCCTGTGGGGACACTACTGCTGGAGGGAGGAGTGCGCCCAGCCAGACCAGATGCGAGTGCAGGCTCTTCCAGCCAGCAGGACTTCCAGTGCTGCTACCATGTGCTCCCTCTGTGGTGAGGGCACTTTCTGGTTATATAGGGCCGCTGAGCTATATAAAGCTGCGCAGTCATGCTCTCAGGGAGGGGCTGAAACAGAGCCGATCCCCACCCCGTGCTCAGGATCATGTTTAGGAGCTCATCTTTCAGCACACCTGTCACTCTGCCCAGCTAAAGGTCAGATCCTTCCTGACCACCCGCTCCCTGCCCCACAGCTGGACATAGAAGATGCCTTACAGAGGGTAGGAGAAGGTACTGGAAGGACAGACCCCATAAGGAAGGTGAGCAGGAACCAAGGTCATTGAGAGGGTCCAGGCATCTCCCACGGCCCCAGGAACTTGGGGAGGAGGGCATAATGCATGGTGAGAGTGGCTGTCTCTGCCTCTCTGAAAGGGGGCCACCCACATCTGAGGAATCAGTGTCCTGACTGTGCCACGGGAGAGGCGGCCCAGCCCAGCCCTTCCCCCTCCCTGTCCCTTGTCACCTTCCGTCATTGTTGGCATCCCTCAGGGCAGTTTTCCCAGAGGTTGGGCCTTGATGGCACTGGCCTCCTCAGAAACCTCCAGGTTAGAATCTAAATGCCTCAGCTCTCACTCAACCCATCCCACCCTGCCCATCAAGAACCCTCTGCAGCCCTTCCCCACAATGACCTCGTTCCTCTCCACCTTGACCCTTATGTTCCCATCACCATTTCTCCTGATGCCAGGCACTTACTTCCAAGAATGCATGTGCTCCCACTTGAGGTGACATCCAGTCTGCTTCCCAAGGACTGACTACCCCACTGCTGTTCACCCTCTGCACCTAGCCCAGTGCAGACTTACCTAGAGGGGTACAGTCAGTGAAGTCTGAAGACTTTCTAGCAGGCTGGGCCAATGCCAGCTGCATTTATTTACTGCAGCAGCCAGGTCTGAGGTGGGGTTTGGGCCCTGATACAGGAGGGCCAGTGGACAGGATAAGAGCAGAAGATGCATGTGCAGGAGCAGAGCTGGGCCGGGAGAGTGCCGGTGGGGTCCGGGATAGCCCCAGCACCCGGAGCTGGCTGTGTCGGTTTGCTAGGGCTGCAGTAACAAAGTGCCAGCTGGGGCTGAGACAATAGAGTGTTACACTCTCCCAGTCCTGGAGGTCACAAGTCCAATGCCAAGGTGCCTTCTGATAGAATATGTCCCAGGCCCATCTCCTGGCTTCTGGCATCAACGCCAGGTGTGCTCTGGCTGGTAGAATCATCAGGCCAGCTCTGCCTGCATGCTCACAGTACCTTCTCCTTATGTGTGTGTCTGTATCCAGATTTCCCCTTTTTATAAGGTTTCCAGTCATTGGATTAGGTATGATCTCATCTTAACTAATGACATCTGCAACAATCCCATTTCCAAATAAGATCACATTCTGAGGTACATTAGCACTTCAATACAGGAGTACTGGGGGACATGGGTCACCGTAACACTGGTGAGATCCCCTGGGTGGCACTGGAGGCCTAAAGACAGAACCAAAACTGAACAACACTGTTGTCAAGGGTGGGGCAGACAGCTTGGTCACCAGCAGCCCTTGGTCACCAGGCTGGTCTTAATCCAACAAAATCAAATGACTAAATGTACTCAACACCCTCCAGGTGCAAAGCCTTAGGCCAAATGCGGAGAAACGGCCCCAGCCTCAGACGGACTTCCTACCCTGATGGGGTTTTCCTGACCTGACTTAGTGCCCTTGCCCACTGGCTGGGCTGGCCCCACAGGCCTCATACCACCACGTACGCCCCAAAATTCCACAGGGACCTCCTCCCAGGCCAGGCCCCATAGGGCCCTGACAAAGGGGTGCTTCCCAGCATTCCTGGGCTCTGGGATCCGAGGATGGCGCCAGGCAGCCTTTACTCTTGGGTGCTTGGGAAGAACCAGTAGTTTCTTCTGGCTTATTTATGAGAAGCCTGGAGACTAAAAGCTCTCTGCACTGTAGACAGGAGACAGAACTTTGATGTGAAGATTGTCTTTCTGATGTCATGGAAAGTTGTCTGCCCTCCCCACTCAGAGGACCGGGTAGAAACCCTGAATGTAGCTGCCACCCCAGCTGGCCCTGCCCAGGAGAGACTGGACCTTGGGCTGGACACAGGGCAGGGAAAGCCCATCAGAGTGGGCCTGTTCGAGACCCCAAGAAGTATCCTCCAGTCTGTCCTGCTAACAGCGAGCTGAGAATTTGGCAGGGTTTTGGCTTTGAGATTTCTGTCTGGATCAGAGAAGGGATAGGTGGACAAAGCCTTCCCAGTCAGGACAGAGCCCTGGAAGGAGCTTGCATGCTGCTAATTCAGATGCCTTCTCAGCCATGCACACCAGCTGAAGCATCTTACTTTGGAAATCTTTCATCAAAAGCCATCCTTAAACTGTCCACCCTGCCACTGTTGGCAATGCACGTTTCACGCGACTGCATCAGACTCACACCTGCATTCACACAGCTTTGTCCCTGATCCTCCTTTGCCCATGTGAACTTGTGAAGGGACCTGGTGTGCATGTACCTGCAGTTTCTGCCTTCTAGAGGCCGAAATCAACGCAAACATGTAATGCGGAATGCTTACTCTGAAAAGTCCAAGGAACGCAGCTAGCGGTTCATCAAGCAGAAAACACTAGCTGCAGAGCCCTTAGGACTTAGTGCTGGGCCGCTGCAGCCCCCTCCCTCCCCAGCAGGCTCTGAGCCAGAGGCCCCTGAGGGTCTGGTGCACAGGCCCACGGCAGCTTCGTTAGCTTCCAGGCCAGTAGCTTCCCACCATCTGGACAGAGAGGCAAGAAAGGGAGGGAGGCCAGGAGGACGTCTGGGAAAGATGGGGCATCCTGGGCTGTTAAGCCTTAGCTGCCTGCCCAAGAGCCTGCAAAGTTCCCTTGCTAATCCACCAGCCCTGCCAGGTTTTGGCCTCCACCCCACAACCTCCCAGCAAAGCCAGGAATGCGATAATCAGCTGCCTCTGCAAAAAGGGTAAGTATGGGTGACTCACTCCCCCTCCTGGGAGCATATGACAGCAATGCTCCGGCAGCTGCACCTGGTCCCAGCTTCCTGTGCAGAGGCCAGGGAGCACAGGACTGGACAAAACCCACCTTCCTCTGGAGGCCACGTGTTGCTCTGGGGATGCCACTCAAGTTTCAGAGAGCAGAGCCATCGTCTCCCCAAGGACCCCTCCCACTGGGTCCAAGTGCGGAGCTCACGTCTCCATGGATGCTCATCTCAGTGCCACAGGACCCAGACACAATATGTATAAGCCCTGGAGTGGACCAGGAAGGCAGTCCCTGCACAGGCCACCCTAGAACTGGGCGAAGCCCAGCCACAGGCAGCTATCAGCGCAGGCTGCAGAGCTGGAGGAGCAGCACCACAGCCCAGTTGTCCCCACCCAGGGTAGTGATACCAGCCCTCGCTGGATGCTGGATTTGTGAAGGCCTGGATGGCAGGCTGCCTGCATCAAGAACAGCAAGGGCAGACAGGCTGGGAGTGTGGCTGTGGACATGGACATGCGGAGACTCGGGCACTGAGTACACGTCCTCCTCCAGGACTCGTGGAGATGAGGGCTTGCTGGCACACGCGGAGTGGCAGGCAAGGATCCCTGGAACCTGTGGGCTGTCCTTGTTCTTACCCAGGTGGACTGGGTCTCCGTTCCCTCCTCCCAGATGTCCCACCTGCTGTCAGTCAGGACCCCGACCTGCACCCTGCAGCCCCTGTAGGGCTCCTTTCTCACTCTGAGGGACCCACAGGCACTGCAGAGCTCCTTCTGGGGCCTGAACCAGTCCAGGCTCAGAAATGCCATCAGCTCAACATGACAGCCAGGCCGACAGCTTTGAGTCTGTGGAAAAAATTCTACAAACTACAAGCGAGCTGAGTTTCTAGAAGCCAAGTTACATTTTAACTAGGTGACCTGCTATTTGAACATGTTTTTTTTAATATGAAGGTCTGGTGATAAACATGCTATCTTACCCATTCTTGAGGCCTGCTTGCTCGATTTCTTGTCAGACCCTGTGGCGGTTCCAGGAATCGGTGGAGACCTGCCCACCACCTCAGGCTGGGGCTGGCTCTCTGTAGCCCCTGAGCAGAGTCCATGCAGTGACGGCCAGACGCTCCAGAAGGGCAGTGATGACCACATCTGCCACCATTCAACCAGCCCCCTTATCAGCACACGGTGCCAGGCGGCACCCTCCAAGTTCCTCCACTCGGGGACCTGGCCACGCACTCAGGAACTCAGCAAACTGCACTCCAGACTTGTGCATGCTTCCACATTTACACCCTGCTGCGTGGAAGATTGCACTTGGCAAGAACAGTGCCCACCGAGAGCACCTTTCCTCTTCAGTCAGAATTCCCGTGGCCTGGACAGATCATAGAGCAGAGGCGATGAGAGGTGGTAAAATTCCAACTTTATTTGGCCAATGTGTTCAATTCCAATGTTGTGGCAGAAATGACTGCAGAACCGTCACATCTGATTTGGCTCAAGCACCCTCGGCCGTCTCACAGCCTGGATGTGGGGGGGCTCTGGTTCTGCCTGCTGCAGGCCTCAGGCCACCCTGAAGTCACAGAGCAATGAGGAGCCCTGCTCGGGGCAGCGGAGAGCTGCCCAGGCACACCCCAGTGGCACCCGCTGTGCCCCCTTGCGACAGAGACCCTGAGTCTCCATTTAACCAGACAAGGCGAGAGCCACACTCAGCTGTGGCAACTCTGGCACAGGTGAAAGTGACCCATCCAGCCTGGCTCATCCCTCCCCACACAGGGACAGGAGACTCCGGGGAGGCCTAGCCAAGCCAGTACAGATACCCTGACATCCAAAAATGTTTAAAAATCCCACAGATGGAATTCTTTTAAAGAGAGAGTACAAACCTAACAGAAAGGAGATACTGCCAGTGTGAGATTCCCAAACATTTTTGCAAGCACTCCAAACAAAACCCCGTATGAAAAAGTACATCACAATTATAAAACAGGCCCATCAAGACGAGGCTGGCCTGGAGAGAAATCCCTTTCCAAAAACTGAAAAGAAAAAGGAAAAGACGGGTTTGAATTGACAAGTGTGTTGGAATGCAGTGTTGCTTCAGAAAATTCCCTGCATTTCCGATCGACGCGCCTCCTCCGGGGAGGGTTCGCGGCCCTGGGGCCGAGCTGCCGGGTGGGTCTGGGGCACCCAGGCCGTCCGCCTCACAGCTCATCCTTCACAGCTTTATGGTCATCCTCCTCCTCCAGGTCGGGCTCCTCCGCTTCTTCCAGGTCTTCTAGGTCCTGGGATGAAGGAAGAACAGGGAGAGAAAGGACACGAGTCAGCGGCCAGTGCAGACGGCACACAGGGAGGGCCGCACGTGGCCTTCAGAGCAGATGACGGGGAGCCCGGAGTCCGCACCCCGGCCTGTCACCGGCCCCCATGCCACCAGCCCTCTGGCCTGGAAGGGCCTCCCTGTGCACGTCAGCAGGCAGGGAGTGGGACCAACTGGTAAGACCCCGTAAGTAGACACCTGCATGTGAAAACCCTGCAGACGCCTCTGGCCCAGCGCTTGCCAGGAGGGCACCCTGAGGGGTTCCCGACCACCTGGTGCCAGATGCCCCTGGTGGTGCCAACCATGGGTCCCCTAAGCACTCAGGGTGCCCCCAGAGGCCAACAGAGCCTGGTGGCCACCGAGCCCCACTTACATCATCCTCCCCTGCCCCGTCCTGGCCACCGCTCTCCAGGAACTTCTTAAAGCCGTCTAGCGTCCGCTCCCCATTGTAGTCGATGACCTGGGGAGACGGAGGATGAGGAGCGGGCAGCAGCTGCCCCCCTGTACAAAGGCGGGCTTCTGAAGGGGTCCCAGCACTCCCCAGCCCCCTTCCCGTCTCAGGCCCCTCGGATGACTGGCACGCGCACCGTTCTGCCCGCGCCGGCAGGGAAGAACTTGAGCGTGGGGAAGCTGTGCACGCGGACCGCCTCCACCTCGTTGGCTGTCGAGTCCATCTTGGCAATGATGACATCAGCATGGTCTTTGTACGTCTCTCCCAGCTTGTCCCAAATGGGAGCCAGCTGTTTGCAGTGACCACACCACGGGGCGTCTAGAGAAAGCAGCTCTGGGTCTCCCTGGGCCGGGAAGCACCTCCTGGCCTGCCCCCAGCCCACACCGGTGCGGCAGACCAGTGGGGAGGCTGACATGCCTTCACTTACAGAATTCCACGAACACATTCTTTTTCTCATCAAAAGCAACCTCTTCAAAGTTCTCCCCAACTAGCACTTTGACAGGCTGCTTGTCCCAGTCCTCAGGCAGCTCCTGGCTCATCAGGTGGGGCTGGGGAACGGGCGGTGCCAGGTCAGGGGTGCAGGGCCACACAGATCCCACTGCCCTGCAGAGCCCCACTTCTGGCAGAGGCACACAGCTGCCCTCGGTGACGAGCTGGCTGTGGGACCTCAGGAGAGGGGTGGGCCCCCGAGTCAGGGCTGCTCTGCATGCCCCACGCAGAGGGACAAGGATTCCCACCTGCTGCCACTGGGGGCCCCATCCTCAGGACTGCATGCTCATGTGTTTAGGTGCCTTATGGGTGCAGCCACAGGGGCCTCCAAACTAAGGAGCAAGAGGCCACGCAGGCTAGCGCGCCCAGGACGGGCCCCACCTTGATCTTGCCCTCCAGGAACTGGCGGCAAAACTCGGTGATCCCGTCCGCTGTCAGCTCGTCCGACTCGGGCTTGTACTTGGTCATCTCCTCCTCCAGGGTGATGAGACGCACGGCAGGGCACTCCTCCTTCCGTAGGCCAAAGAACTCGAGGATACGCTGGTTGTCTGTGTGGTCGCTGTCGATGAAGATAAACAGGATCTTGGGGGAGAAAAGGCGCAGTCAGAGCAGCAGGGCAGGTGGATGGCGGCCCCGCTCTGCCCCACGAAAGCCTCCTGCACTCAACTCGCGTTGGCAGGCGGACTGGCTGATGGGAAGCAGAGGAGGCTGGCGTGGCTGACCTTCCACAGCAGCCCCCATCCCGAGAACAGGCTCTGATGAAGCGGGAGAAGCCACGGGACAGCCCGGGAGCGGCTCACCTTGCCCTTGAAGCTCCCAGCGGCCTTCTTGAAGCTGCTCAGTTTGCTGTCATAGTCAGACACACTCTTTGGCAGGAACAGCAGGATGTGTGTCTTGATTTCTCCTCCAAAAATCTTTGGGGCTGTCTGAGTTACAAACATAGGTTACCCGGGCTAAGCTGCCACCTGAGGATACCCTCTCAGGACCCACACTACCACTGGGCATCAGGGCAGCAGTGGGAACTCCCTGAGCAGGGGTTCCCAGGGCCAAACCACCCCCACCTGGGGCGCAGGACAAGCAGAAGAGCCACACCTGCTCAGTGAACTCGATGACCAGGGGCAGCTGGTTATGCTTGATGAAGTCCAGCAGCTTCTCTTTGCTGATCTCCCCCTCAAAGCTGTTCCGGCCTTCGTCAAACTGTGGGTACAGACCGAGGCATGAGCACTGATGGGCCCTGAGAAACTGCCCCCCACCCAGTCCTGGCTGACCCAGGCCAGGAGTCTGGCAGCCCCACCTTCCTGCCTGGGGTTTTGAAAGCCACGAGGAGCAGGGCCCACGGCCTCTGTCCACAGAACAAAGCCGGGTAAAGTCTGCAGGAGCCAGAGTCCTCAGGAACACAGGTGGGCAGCCTCCACACACCAGGAAGGCAACTGCTGGCCCAATAACCTCCCCAGAGGGCTTCAGGCCAGCACACTCCCAATAAAGCCACGGGAGCCCCATCTTCCTGGTGCAAGGAACCTTCGCATCTTACCTTCCTCACTCCAAGTCCCTGAAACAGCAGCTCTCAAAGTGCGGGCCATAGCCCGCGAGCCCGAGACCCTTCAAGGGCAGCTGTGAGGTCAGAGCGTTTTCCACACTTGCTCTCCTCTCGTGAGCGCCCTGTTGAAGGGCTGCATGTGTGCCGTCGCACCAGCCCAGAGGAAAATGACAACCCAGCTGCCTTCCACTTAGGCCCACACCAGAGGCCAGCAGGCATCTACAACCCTCTTACCACTAAAATGCTGCTGTCTAGGTTATTTTTGATAACGTATAATAGATTTATTATTATTTTAGGACCAACTAGGTTTTTAAAAATTCCTGTTGTGACTTCTAACAATAAAAATTGGTATGTTTGATCCACACAAATGAAAGCTCTTTGGGGCCCCAATGACATGCCTGTAGGAGTTTCAGAAGTCCTGCTCCCACAAGGGTGGAGGGCTGCTACTGCGGACCAGAGGGCCCTCGGGGGCCTTCCAGCCTAGTGCAGCCTTGGTTCAGGACAGAAGCACAGAAACGCTCCTGACACAAAGCTGGATGTGTGCCTAAGACCCTTCAGGTAAGCAGCTCAGGTGAAACTTCCATCACGCCCCGAGCGCTCAGATCAGACTTGGAGAGACTCAGTTTTGCTCCCTAGCCACCTCCCTTTCCCCCAAGTAACTTCCAGAAAGGCAGGTGGCCACCTTCCTATCTTACCTTGGAGCCAGACCCTTAGCTTTTAGCACCCAAGGTGAGCCCAAAGCCTGCTCCATCTCCCCAACCAGCGAAGGACGAGGATGCAAAGGACAGAAAAGCCAAAGCCAAGAGGCCCTTCAAGTGCACTGTTTGGAAAAAGAGAGGCTGGCCGGGCCTCAGCTCCACCCAGCACGCAGGGGCCCAAGCACAATGCTGAGCCCCGGCTGGAAGCAAACGGGCTGCTGCTGCCCACTCAGAACCATGTCCCCACCCCCCCAGAGCAGTGAGTACTGTCTGCCCCACTTCACTGAGGTGCCTGAAGAACACAGCTGCCCCATGCACCTGTCTCGAGACACAGTCTTTTTGGTAATGTTGCCACATTATATTATGTTCACTGTCTCTTTTTGTAAAAATTAATCAGCCAGTCCTCAATTAGCTGGGGGCAGCTGCAGGAGGCTCGGGGCCCTGGGCAGAGGCCAGCCCTGCCAGGCCACAAGGGCAGACATCACAAAAAGGCTCCCCACTGCAGGCACAGTCCTGGCCCCACACCTACTTCTGACCCCCTAGCTTCAAAGAATAAAAAAGAAAAACAAAATAAACACCAGAAAAAAAGATGCAGAACAATCAGCTCTCAGACAAAAGGTCCAACTACTGGGGACAAGGATCCACACTAAAGCGACAGGCTCCAGAGCTACTCTGGTGACCCTGCCCTTCCTGGCAAGCAGCGACTGGCCACTGGGAGCCTGCCCGCCTGGCTCACTGCGGACGTGCCTGGCTCTCTCCAGGGCTGCCCCTCACGGCTCCAGAGCAGACAGAGCAGCAGGTCATGTGGTAGCAATGGGCTGAACAGCTGACGGAATGGATGGTGAAGGCAGAGAAGAGCACGACAATGGAGAAAACGGGGACGCGGGCAGCTGAAGTCTGCAGGGTCCAACCACAGCTGGGACCTTGCCGACCCGCATAGTGTGAAGTCTGTGGGCTCTGCCAGGCTTCTGCCCAGGGCAACCACGCTGCCCAAGCACAGATGCCGGGGCCACCGACTGCAAGGGAAAGTGATGTCCACCAAGGGGCACCAGACCCAAGGGGACACAGAGGGCAAGAGTCAGCAGCAGAAGGGCTCCTGGCGCCAGCTCCTCGCAGACAGGCCACGATGGTCCTAAACCTTCAGGGACACTTGGTCACCCAAATGCTGACCCGTGAACCCAACCTTCTGGCTTCCTAGGGTGAAGAACCGTGTGGAGGAAGGAGGGCCACACGGCCTCAGAGAGAACACCCTCCAGGGCCCTCTCCTCAGCACCCTGAGGGGCTCCTGACCATGGCCTCTCGGTTTCTGCCCAGCCAGATGTCTGCTTATAACTCCCCAGGTGCCTCGGGGACAAGTGACTAGTTTGGCAATTCTGTTCCCTTCAGGGAACATTGTTAAGGTTTTCACTGAGCAAAAACAGTAATGCAAAGCCTCAAGTTCTCTTGAGGAAAGGACTTCAAGACAAGGATGCAGAAGGAAAGCTGCCTGGAATCACCCCAAGCCGCCTGTCCTCTGGGTGCTGCTGGGAGACACCTTGACCTCCTCCCGGCAGTCCCTGGCAAGGCGCTAGCTGCAGCCACTACTACGGAGAGCCACCACCCCTCAGCCTGCACACCTGGCAGCACACACCACAACCGGAGTAGGCTGCGCTTCCTGACCACAACCCTTCCTGACCCCAGGTCCACGCCCTGTAACTCTGAGCCTGCCTTCCCACAGGGAGGGGACAGGACAGGGGTCAAGGCCCTGCTCCACCCTGCCCTCTGGCTCCTCCTCCTTGGCTTTCTCTCCTCTCCTCTGCACTGTGCTATCTGAATGACATCAGCGCAGTGTCCCCCAATCCAGGGGACAGCTGTGTTCCAGGAGCAGGGGTGCTCAGCCAGCCCTTGGCCCGTGTCTGGTGGCCACATGAAAGACAGAGATCTCATCACCCCGCCGGCGATGCAGTGCACACCCGAGTCCCGGCTGTGGCCCAGCAATGGTGTCAAGTGGTTAAGACACATGGCACAGCACAGCCCCTTCAGAAAGAGGAAGGATGCTGGCCGAGGGGGTGGAGCTTTGCCAACAGGGTAGCAACACCCCTCCTCCCAATAGCCAACACTCCAGTCTCCATCTGGGGTGAGAAAAACAGATCGACCTGGAATTAGGTAAATGATGGTCATAGGATGTAGTAAATGTGATGTCACCAAACTGTATACTTAAAAATGGTTAAAAAAAAAATGGTTAAGACACCAACTTTGTTACATAGGTCTCACCAGTTTCTTTTTAAGCTAACACTCCAGAGCAGCCTGCTTTCATAAAACACAGCACTGGGGCTGCAGCAGGGCCCGGGGCAAAGGGCCACAGCCGGGTCTGAAGGCCGTGGCCTGAGTGGCTCCTGCAGCCTGATGTTGCAGAACTGGCCCTTGATAAGCCAGGCCGCAGTCCAGGAAGGTTCTAGGAAAAGTTCAAGGGCACATGCAGCACTAGGCGAGGGACCCCTAGAGCGGCCTCTCAACCAGCAGGCGGGGCTGCCCCAGGGCCACTCACCTTCTTAAAGAGGACAACCCCATCCGCGTCCAGATGGTACTTGGAGAACACATCACTGTTGGAGGTGATCCCGAAGGGTATGTCATCGATGGCCTCTGCTGCCAGCAAGAACTGTTTGGCAGTGTCCGACTCCACGTCCTGGAGAGGAAAAGAGCCAGAGGTGGCACATGCCCCAGCACTGAGGACCCCTGCCCAGGTGGCAGCAGGCAAACCACAGTGCCCAGAGCATAGGGCCCTCCTCCAGGGACAGGGATAAGGAAACCGCAGAGGATGTCCCAAAGCCTGTACCTTGAAGAAGCCGATGACCGCCACCTCACTGGACTCCACCAGAGCCTCCGCAGCGGCCTCATCAGGCAACGTGGTGGCTGCGGGGCCCGTGCGCTTCTTCAGCCAGCTCACGATGTCGTCAGCTTCCCGGCCAGCTGTGCCCAGACACACGTGGGGTCCACTTACCACCAGGGCCCACCCACTGTCACCTGAGCTCTCTGCCAAAACCACAGCAAGATACTCTCTTGCCACTTATAGAAAAGGCAGCTTGTCTACACAACTGCCCACAGTCCTGGACGAGAAGGGCTTCTCTGCCGTGAGACGGCGGGAGTGTGGGGGGGGCGGAAAGGCAGCGGTCACTTCTGCTAACAGGATCACAAGTCACTTTGACTCCCGAATCCCTCTACACTTTTTTAATTTTCCTTACATTTGAGTTTATCGAACACACATGCTTGCTCCAGCGGTCTCACACTGGGCTTCTTCGTTAGATGTGTGGCTGAACTTCTTCGAACGGCTGGCTAGGAAATCAGCCTCCACACCAGCCTCCTGTGAAAGCAGCTGGGCTCCTGCCTGCCTGGTGTTCCCAGGGTCCTTGCCCCAGGCCTGCTCTACTCGCCCTCCAGACTAGGACGAGAGACTGTGCATGTCACCCAAAGCAGGGAACACGAGGAGCAGACAGCCGGCTCCTCCCCAGACTGAGGCCCATCCCTCCTTCCTCCCTCAGAGGGTCTGACTACCTGGTCCAATCTCGCGTTTAAAGGGTTTTGCCAAGTGGTAGCAAGAAGCTGAGTCGCTGGTGACAGGTGGCATCAGCAGCAGTTGTAAAGCCTAAGTGTTGGTGATGGGACCATGGGAACTTTGGGAAGGGCACTTCCTATTCCCAAAGTGAAGTAAGCAGAGACACAGCATCAGCCTGGCGAGACCAGAACTGACAAGGCTTCAGAGTGGGCCTGGCTGGCAAGCCACAAAACCGGTTCACGAACAGAGGTTTCTTCTTCTGTCACCGGTACTGGATGAGCCACAGACGGCCAAACCCATGAAAGCAGCCTCAGCCAGGACGGAGGTCTCGGGCTGTGAATGGAGCTGGGCTTATCTCGAGCGCTGCCATGACAGGCATGGGACACCTGCCTGCTCCTCGGCTGCTCTGAGCCCAGCCCTGCTGAGGAAAGGCCCTTGGCACTCGGCGGGTGGCACCACCATACCTGTTCCTCCTCGTGGCCAGGACTGCCCCCTGCCTGCTCTCCAGCACCCAGGACATCCCTCTCCACTTGAGAGGTTCTTCAGGGATGAAAGAATTTTCCTCACATGGCCCTGAGGCTCAGCTAGAACCTGAGCCCTGTCAGATCAGGCTCCCCCCCACGCCTCTGAACCTGCCGACAGGTCCCTCTCTATAGGCCATCAGGGACAGAGCCGTGGTCACACCTGTGTATTCTTTGGGGGAAGCCGTGTCTCCATTCTTGAAGAACTTGATTGTAGGGTAGCCCCGGACACCATACTGCTGGGCCAGATCTGACTCTTCAGTGGCATCTACCTTTGCCAGTCTGATCTCAGAACCTTCTGCCTTCAATTTTCCAGCTGCTTTGGCATACTCAGGAGCCAGGGCCTTGCAGTGGCCACACCAAGGGGCATCTGAGAAAGAAAATGGGATGCTGGGAAGCAGCACTGCCCAGTCGCATTGCCTCCTTACCCTCTCCTTCCTACCTCCCTCCATAAAAACCTTATCTGCTTGCCAAGATAACCCCTCTGAGTGCGCGAGGCTGAGCTGATAGCTCATGCTCTTAGGCAATATTGAGACAGAGGCCATGGGTGACAAACTGACACCAACCCCCACTCTGCTTTGTCACCATCAGCACAGGAAGGCAAACTCTTTGGCCACTAGCAGCTTCCTAGTACCTGCGTGCAATTAGGGCGGACATGTTCCTGGAATTTCCACTGAGAATGCAGCAAAGAGGCTAATGATGCCCAGCTGTGTGCTTGGTAAGACCTGGTCACAAACACATGACGCACACCTGCACACACCTTCCCCGAGACTAGTATTTAAAACCAGTTCTTAATACTCTGGGAAGAGCACTCTCTGAACTAGAGTAGCATCTGTGTTGGGTCTAAGATTTCCACCCCAGAAAAGCAGGGCTTAAGCACTGGCAAACACAGAGGTTTTGGATTCTGCTTGGCAACATGGAAGCAGAAGACAGCTGTCATGGGCTGCAGGTGGTACAGACAGGAGAGGGGCACTTGGGGATTGGCCCAGGTGAGCAGTTGGGGCTGGATCCTGCCGTGCCCTTTGCATTCGTGGCAGCTTACACGAGTGGACTCTGCATTTCTTAGGCTAACAGAAGAATCCTGCCATCAGGCCCAAGGGCATGTCCTGGCTGTCAGTCTGTGGCCACTCTTAGGGTCCAGCCCAGGCAGCAGGCGTGCCTCCCGTGCACACAGCAGAGATGTTGACAGCAGTTCTGTGAGTCAGTGTGCCCAGGGGTGGCCAGAATGCTGACAGCCCTGAAGATACACCCCCCTGACCCCGGGTTGGGGCTGCGAGAGTGGGGAGGGGCCCCCAGCCGTCAGTCCAGTGACTTCTCCTTCCCATGCCTCCCATGACCTCCTGCGCCCCTCTCCAACCATCTGTGCCCGTCTTTCCTATGCCCCCGTCCCGTACTTCTGGTCCCTCCATTACGCTCGGTCCCGTCTCCCTTGCGCCTTTCTTTTCTGTCCCTCCTCTCCACCCACTGCCCCGTCTGCGCCCCTTCGGTGCCCCCCTGTGCCCCCCATCCATCATCTCCGTGCCCTCCGGCCCCCTGGGCCCCCTTCGTTCCCGTCCGCAGCGGCGGCCAGGCCCTGCCCGGGCGGCGGCACTCACAGAACTCCACCAGCAGGTACTTGTGGGCCGCCAGCGCCTCCTCGAAGTTGCCCTTGTGGAGCACCAGGACGTGGTCCTCCTCGTCGGGGGCGTCGGCACCCGTGCGGGCCAGAGCGGCCAGGGCCAGGCAGAGGAGAACGCGGCGTAGCATGTCGGCAGTGGATGCGGGCCTTCAGTCGGCGCCGCCGGACAGCAGGCCACGAGAGCGCGCGTCGCCCGCCCCGCCCCTATAAGCCCGGCCGTCGCGCCCGCGCGCCCGCCTGCTCCCGTCCTCGATTGGCCGGCGGGCTCCGGGTCCCGCCTCCTCTGCGTTCGGAATGGATGCCTCTCTGGCCCCGACCCCGGAATCGGAATCTCTACGAAGACCTCCTCGCTCTCGTTCTGGATTGGCCCAGGAGCTCGCGCTCACTCTCTTTCCCAGACTCTCATTGGTTGCCTGAGGAGAGCTTTCTCTCCCTCGACTTTTGATTGGTGGATTTCTCCCACACCTTCCGCGGATCTGGAATGGCTGCCACTTTCGGAGGCCCGGGCTCTGCGACTTTTGAGAGGCCAAAAGGTGCGCGCACCCCGCGCGATCCTTCGTCGAACGTGGCAGTGGGGCGGAGTCCCCATCCGAGAGGTGGAGCTGCGCCTGCGCCTCCGAAACCCCTCGTGTTGTATTCTGACTGGACCGCGTATCCGAAACTGGTACCGCCCCCCTCTCGGGGCTGAAAGCAGGGCTGACGCAACTTCCGGCGTGCCTGGGGAGGGTCGCCTGCGGGGCCGCTGGGTTGGTTGCTGGTGGCTGCCTGCGGGCGTCGGCGAGGTGAAGCTAGAGGCGGGCCGGTGTCGCGGAGAGGACCGAAGCCGAAGAGGTGGGGCCGGAGGCCCGGGAGGAGGGCCCCGGAGCCGCTGGAGCCTGCGCGGAGCGGGCGGAGCCGCGGGGTCGGGCCGGGCCAGCTGAAGGCCCCAAACGGGGAGGGCGGTGGGATGACCTGACCCTGCGGCCCTCTGCCCCCCTCCCCGCCCTCTGTCCGTCCTCCGAAGCCGCCCTTGAAGCTGCTGGGGCGGCAGCCGCGGATGCCCCGGAGCTGCTCGCTGCAGACCGCGGTGTCCGCCTGGGCAGCCGCCGGCCGCCCCCGACGTCACTTAACCCTTGAGGTGCGCCCGGCTCCGCGTGGGCGCGCTGGGGGTGCCGCGCACACCCCGGACTTCGAGACTGAGTCCGGGAAAGAAAAAGAGTGCACAGTGTCCCCTTCATAGCTGTTTTATGCTGACGTGTTGTAATATTTGTATATATCGGGTTAAATAAACGTAATTTTCATCTATTTCTTTTTGAATTTTAACATGGGATCTAAAAAAGTAATAGAGGTGGCTGGCTTTTCGTTTTTGTTGGATGGCGCTGGCCTAGACCGGTCGGCCGCCCCTTTCCCTCACCGCTCGAACCCCACCCCTTTCGCTCCCGCCCTCTGTCCTCCCTTCCCCCTCTCCTCAACACTCTTTTCTCCAGGAACTTTTCCTCTTCATTTGTATTCACTTCATTGATGAGGAAATGCCACCGCCACTCATTTTAAGATTCATCAATTTAGCAACTTGGCAGGGAAAAGGGAAATGCTCCCCCATTAAATGTACATGTTGGCTCTATTAGCATCCTAATTGCAGAAATGGGAAGACAGGAATAAGTTGCTTGCATACTTAGGACGGTTTGCCTGTGATGTGGAGGGCGCACACATACTAGTTGAGGGACTCCCTTGGCTAGACTATGAATTTATCAAGATCAAGATCACGTTCTCTGTGCCCCTCTTCCGGTGCTGGTAGAGAGGGTCAGTCAGAGGTAGTTGAACGTGCTGCAAACACAATACCTGTCTTCAAAGGGGTGATGTGGGTAAAATATTTCCAGAGTATCTCGCCTGGCTTTAGTACATCTGCGCATCAACTGGCGTTCAGAGGTGGAAAGAAGTATATGGCTTTAGTGCATTTGCATCATTGCCTCAGGGGTGGAGAGAAGTTAATCTCGATATCAATGGGCAATGGAGGGCTTATCTGTATCTGAGAGGTGAGGGGGAGGGACGCTTTTACTTCTGCTGGAGCAGGAAAGAGACGGCTACGGATTGCAGTTTGTAAGCAATAAACGGATTTTAAACTTTATTTCTCCCTTTGATTTCGATTTTAGAGGTATTTCGCCCCAGGATTTCCTTTCCCCAGACTTAAAGTGACAACAGGAGCTAGAACTTCTAGGCATAGAAGGGCTATGAATGTATGTCTTGGTGGGTGCCGGCCCCACCCCAGCAGTGGGGCCCTGACCTGGGTGCTTGCCTGATGAAGGGCAGCTCCTCACAAACGGAGGTACAGCCCCCTCTACTCCTCGGACTGGTAGGGATTGCTTTGTATCTATTGTCCTATCTCCCAGTATTTTTGTGATTGTCATGACCTTGTTTTACAGAGCACAATTTGGGACCTTAAATAAGGAGCATACACATATCCTGTTTAGATTTCAGAGGTGCTCCTGAAGTCAGAGTTTACATGCCTAAATACTGGTACTTGAATTTTTCCAGCCGATGAGGACAGAATGAAGGGATTTGAGATACTGTGATGCATATTAGTTTTTGATGATCTGGAGGCAACTTAGCCTCAAAATACAGTATTTACAAAAAAATGAGAACACTAGGGAGAATGAAGAGATGCAGACTGGACAAGAACCTAAATTGTTGAATCTCACTCTGGTTGAGTGGGCCTCCATGGCCAAAGCAGAAAACATTTGAAACACACCTTGATCCAGGTGATCGTAGGGCTGCTGTTGTGTAGCCCAGGTGGCCAAAGACAAGGCAGTGTTCTATGAAAATCAGGGCCTAACAGGAGCCCTGGACTGGGGGTGGTGGGGTGGGTGGGACATGGTTATTTTGAAGACTTTGCAGTCATGTGCTTTCTCAAGTCACCTTTGCCTGTCTTGCCTTAGCCTCACGCATTGATAATGCAGGAGCTGCCAAGCAGGGTGCTCAGAAAGCTGGAAGGAGGCCTGAGATGCCCATCTCTATGGGTTGGTCAGTAGCCACGTGAGGTGTGAGGTGCCTCCAGCCCCAAGAACACTGGCTGGGGTAGCAGACTGCTCCTGTAGTCCCCAGCCTTGTGAGGAGGTCGTATGTCTCTGTTTGCCTGAAGCCTACTCATCTGCCTTCCCAGAGCAGCTCCAGAGTGATGCGGTGAGGCTGAGCTAGAGTGTGTGGCTATGGGACTGGCATCTGTCTGGATTGGACAGCTGCTTCACGATGTCCTTCAGGAGTCTCATACTTGGAGAAGATGCCCATTAAAGACTGAACTACTGAGTGATCAAATGTTTTGATAAATACTATCTCAAAAGCATTTTTCAGAATAAAACAATTCCTTTTCAACCTGCAAGTGGTGGAGGCATGCAGGGAGCTGACAGCAGGCTCACGGACACCCAGTGTGCTTCGATAGGTTGCAGCCTCCACCCAAGCTCTACAGGGCCCTGGCCCAGGTGCTTGCCTGACGAAGGATACTGAAAATGCAGGAAGTTTTTACCTTGGCCTGCATTTACACTCCTGATTGCGTGTTTGCACTGCTGCATAGCAGAGGGGACAGGAGGCTGTGTGTGGAGAAGGCAGGCCCTGGTTATAGAATGGGACAGTGCTGGGCTTGGAGGAGATACCTGTAAAACTGCAGAACTGGTGACTAGTTGGCCGTATCAAAAGGCCCTGACCTGGCATCCCCTGGCACCCTCCTCAGTGGAAAAAGAGTCCATCTGAGAGCAGATGAGGAGGGGGAAGCTTGGAGATACTGGAGGCCATGGACAGAGAGAGCAGGGCGGAGAGGGCCACAGGTACTGGAGCCCAGCAGCCCAGGAGCCTGTGGGGTGGGACCAGGAGGTCAGGTTAGACTTGGGACCTGAGAGACGTTACACAGCTCCGGCAGGGACCATTGCCTGTGATCCTTCACCAGGGTAGGAGCCAGAACAAAGTCCTGGCTGTTGGCAGTGTGCCTGTACAAGTTGGCACTTGAGGTCTGAGTTCACACAACCAACTAAAGCTAGGAAAGACCAAGAGTGAAAAATGTAGCCCTTTGGCCCCACAAAGCCTCAGAAGGCCCTAGACGTAAACCAAACTGCCAGCGGCTGGGCTGACCCTGGCTTTGAAGTCTCCCTGGATGTTTCAGGAATCAAACCGGTGGGGCAGCACTGGCTGCGGCCGGCCCCAAGCCTACCCTGTACTGGCTGAGGTGGGGGTCGCTACCTGGGAGCCTCATCCCCCTGGGGGTAGACATGTTTCAAGGGCACCCATGTCCAGTTTAGTGGGAAATGCCTTGGGCCTTGGAGCCCAGAGCTGGTCATTCACTGCCTCCCACTGCCCCAGCCTGTCCCACTTGGCATGTGGTCACTGTCCTGGAGGGAAGAGGGTATTTCCTGGTCCACCCTGGCTGTAATACACCCCCGGCAGGGTTCACCGCAGGAACAGGCACAGAACGGCTGAGGTAGGGCTAGGGGAGCTTCTCCAGCTCCATGGGCATGACACACCACCACTCTCCAAGCCTGTGTGGAGCAGACCCGAGCCAGCCCTCTGCGGCTTGGGCTAGCCATCTGCCCTACCCCGACCAGGGGCTGGAGAGGGACATCAGTGCCCTGCACCCCAGAGCATGGTGAAGCCTGGCAGCTCAGCAGGGCTGACGTCAAGGGCACTTGGTGGCCTCAAGGCAGCAAGGGCCACCAGGGTCCTAACCACCCAGCCTTGCTTGTCCCACCTCAGAGTGCTAGGCCCTTCTAGCTCCACGGGGCAGAGGCCTGTTTTTCCCCTCCCACCCTGTCCACAACTTGCCACCTGCGGTGCCCACTTCCCTTCTGCTGTGACCTTGTTCACAACTGGCAGGAGATGCTGTGATGCAGATTAGTTTTTGATGGTTTGGAGGCAGCTTAGCCCCAAAATACAGTATTTACAAAAAATGAAAACACCAGGGGGAACAACCAGGTGCAGACTGGACAAGAACCTAAACTGCAGTTGAATCTCGCTCTGGTTGTGTGGAACCACCTCCACCCAAGCCGCAGCTTTGCTGGATTGTTCCTGGGACTGAGAGCCGTCCTCCCATCCACGCCATCCCGGCATTCTCTCGAGCAGCTCCAAACCCCAGGAACATCCTGAGGCAGAGACTGCCAGCGACCACCCCTGGGCAAGGACCACGTGCTCAGCTGTTCTCGGGAGGCCCCAGAGCCTGCATGAGGGCACCGTGGCGGTGACTGAGAACACCTCAAACTCGTTCTCTAATAGCTGTGGAGGCTCCACTGCAGCAAAGGGCCCCTGCCCCCTTCCCCCACCCAGAGACCAGCAGCAGACACCCTGGCTCTTTGGGGGAGTTTATTTCCCAGTCAGAAGAGGAGAAGCAGGGACAGGCTCCCGTGCAGCCTTGGCTAGGGCCCGCCTGGAGGGGAGGGAGGCACAGGGGTCGGCTCCAGCTGCGTGACTTGGTCCCACGGGTGTCCTGGCTGGGTCTGGGAAGGGCCTGCCGGGGATGGTGGCACCAAGTCTGGGGGCAGAGGCGGCAGGCCACCAGGCCCAGAGGACGGCACATGTGGAGGCAATAAATACTGACAGGCCAGGCACACAACTCTCAGCCCGGGGGGCCCAGGTGGAACAAGTAAGGCTCTCCGCCGGGGCCGAGGGCTCTGGGCGCTGCCCACCGTGGCAGAGAAGGCAGGGGCCTGAGAACACCCGGCTTCTGAGATGAGAGGGGAGGCAACTTGAATTCTGGCGGTTTGGCTTTCCCCCAACCCCTTGGGCCGTCCCACAGCCTCAGCCAGGGTGGAGGTGGGGGGCTGGCCAGGCCCTGGCAGCTGGGGAGCAGCAGAACCCCCACACCTCCCCTGGGCCTCAGGGATCACGGATGGGGAGCAAGGAGACCACATGCTCATGCAGACACGGGGTTAGAGGTTAGCAACAGCCCCCACAGCACACGCTCCACATGTTAAGGCATCATGGTTAGACGGTCACTGAGCGATGGATGGACTGGCAGGGAAAGGTGGAAACAGAAGGTGGCCAGCCCCAATGAAGCCCTACATCATGCACCCCATCACAGCACAGGAGCTGGGGCAACTGCAAAGGCCCAGCAGCACCTGGACGCCCTGAGGCCTCATTCAATGGCTGCCCTGTTCCCTCAGAAAAGGCGGAGGCTCGGGCTGGGTTAGGACAGGTGGGGAACCTGGAGGGCTAGGGAGGAGGACGCAGAGACCTGGCCTGGCCCCTCCCTCCCTCCCAGCACAGGTGAAGCAGCAACAATATAGACCACCGTGGACACAGGGGCCTGCGGGCTGGGGCGAGGGTGTTGCGGAGGGACAGGGCAGGTCACAGGAGCTCTGGCTGGGCCGGACAGGGGGCAAACCAGGTGGGAATGAGGGCAGCATGGGCAAGGGCCCTGTCAGCACTTTGACGTGGGGTCAGGAGGAGGGTGGGCCTTGGTAAGGGTGGGGAGTGTCCGTCCGTCCGTTGGTCTGTCTGTCGGCCCTGCCCGCCTCCCAGGTCAGGGCTCAGTCCTTCCACTCCTTCTTGATGGTGAGGTTCCACTCCCAGGACAGGTGGTCGGTCTTGTCGTCATCTGTGAAGCGGGACTTGATGTTGTAGCTGCCTCGAGCCAGCATGCCCTTGGGTGCCTCTTCCATGGGGGTCAGGAACTCGTACTCATCCGCCCGAGGCCCGTAGCTCCCAACCATGTAGTCGGTTTTGTCAACTGCGGTGCAGGAACACATCTGTCACCGGCACTGCTTGCCTCCACTTGGGAAGCACCAGCACTGGAGCCCACCCTCCCTCCCTCCTGATTCAGGAGACCCTGGGGTGACCTGTACTCTGCCCCTTCCCACAGGGCCAGCCACCTGTCCAGGGCTTGGGGGCCTCCCCTTACTCACTCTTCACGCCTTTCCTGTACGTGTGCTGGATGTATTTCATGCCCGACACGATCTCTCGGTTTACCTGCCCAGAGGGACCCAAGCAGGACTCAGCCAGGCCTCCCAGCCCCTGCCGCCCACAGAGTCCCCTGCAGCCTCAGCCTTACCCTGAAAGAGATCTTTATCCGGTACTCCACACCCTCCTTCAGCACAAAGGACTGCTTCTTGAAGCTCTCCAAGTCACCTGTGCTCGGGGGCAAACACCACCCCAGGAGGCTCAGCCAAGGGAGGCTGGTCACCTTGCAAATTCCATCTGCAACTGCTGGCTGCCCTCAGGCTCACCTCACCCCTGGCCACACAGCCCCTGGTGCCACTGACCCAGGTCCCAGGTACTCCACAGGCCAGGACCTTCCAAGATCCCCTCTGCTGCACTTCTTGTGTGTCCCACAAGAGGGCACTAGTGCCCCAAGAAACTATTTCAGAGGCAGTGAGGTGGTGCTGGGCAGCTGCAGCCAGGGACCTCAAGAGGGACCACTCACCTGTCAGATCCAGCTCAAGGGGACCCGGGGCCGTGCTACACACTAGGGTCAGGCGGGTCACAATGACGTTGGGGACGTTGGGATCTGCAGAGTGACAGCAAGTCAGAGGTCGGCCTGCTCCAGCTCCCCCTCTCAGCTCATGACTTGCCGGGGTGGGGGAAGCAAAGGGCAGAAAGCGTCCCTCTGGCTGCTGCCCCCCACTCACCGGCGGACACGGCCACGCGGCCCAGGAGGGCCTCCTTGTACTTGCGTAGACTCTCGTCATCTCTGTCCAGCTCCTGGATCTCCTGGATGCTCTTCTGGGCTGGGGGCTTGTAGTTGACCGAATGCTCATCCTCCTCGTTCTCAGCTGCGATCTGTGCCAGCTGCTCGGCTGTGGGCTCCTGTTCAGCCATGCTCACCTCTAGCTGGGTTTGGGACACCTGTGGGTGGAGTTTGCACACCTGTGGCAGGCTGCAGAGACCCTCCATGTCTCCCCCTCCTTAAGTAGGCCTCAAAGCAGCATGGGTGGGCTGCATGGGAAGGCCCTCCGCAGGTAGCCGGGCCCCGAATTTGTTGGGTGCAGAGAGAGGCATACCTCTGGGGCAGGACAATGTCTGCATGCAGCCAGAGCTCTGCAAGGTACGAGACACAGGCTCCTGGGGCCCAGAGGGGCCACAAACTGCCTGCTCACCACAGGGTACCCTAAATGACCCCACCCAAAGGTCGACATCCAGGGCTAAATGGAACCGTTCCGTTCTGCGGCCTGCTCCTCAAGAACGAGACACTGCTTCCCCTGCTCACAAGGAAGCCATGACCGCAGCTCCAACAGGCAGGGCCCGGACAGGCACCTCTCAAGTCCCACTGCTCTACCTAAGCTGCCCAGTCCTTCTCCAGAGGTCCTTGCAGCTAGTCTCCCTGTCCAGGAAACGATCATTCCGCCCTGTCCTAGCTGTGAAGCAAGGCTCACTCTACAAACGCAGGACTCTCCCGGGGCTCAGAGGATAGAGCCGGCCTGAATCCCACAGGTCACGGGGCACCCTAAAAATCTGTCCAGGTTCTGATTGAGGGTCTGTGAACTACAATTAGGGAACTCCAGCCGCTTGGGAGTCTCAGGTCCTTCTCTTTGGCCCCTGGCTCAGAAGAGCCTACGCAAGGAGCAGTGCACAAGGCGGCCGCTGGGCTTTCTTTAGCCAAGGATCCCCATCGCATCCCCTAGAACCCTCTGGGGTACTTGAAACTCACTCAGATCCGCCGCGGCGGTGCGGGCGGTGGGCCAAGCCCAGCCCAGCCCACCCCAGGCCGCAGGTTGCCTGGGAAAGACAGCCGGCCGCCGGGCCGCCGAGTACCGCTCGCACAAAGGGCGGCTGGGAACCCCGCGCCCGGCGCCACAGCGGGGTGGGGCCGCCCGCTCGCCCAGGCCTCCCCGCCGCTTCCTCTGGAATTCCTCTAGAAGGCTCACGCCCTGGCGCCACTCAAGTGCAGCCGCAGGCTACGGGATCCTCGACGGGCGATCGCCGCGGCCGCGCTTCCTTCCGCAGGGCCCGCAATCTGGGCCGGGCGCGGCGCGCGGGGCGGGGCGCAGGCTCGAGGACGGGCCAGGGGCACGGTGACCGGGGCTGCCCCGGTCTTTCCCGAGGAGGGGGCGTCAGGCCTGGGAGGTCGGCAGGGAAGGGGCCTCCGCGGGGTGAGGGAGGCTGCCCCCCAAAGAGGCCTGCACGGCCCTGCGTCCCCAGCTCGCACAGACCTCGGCCCGAGCAGATAGCGGGCCGCGCAAAACCCAGCAGAAGCAAATCTCGGCCCGCGCCCACCCGCGGCGCGAGGGCGGCACGAACAAAAGCGTAGCGCACGCCTCGCCCGCTACCGCCGAGGCTCACCAGAGGGTCGACCGCGCCGCTCTCGTGCTCCCTCCCGCACGAAATGACGAACGTCGCTGCCCCGCCCGCGCGCGCCCGTCCCGCCACTTCCGGGATCACGGGACTTCCGCTCGCGCCGGCGGACTGGCTCAGGGCGCATGCGCGCGGGGGATGCTGGGCGTGCGCAGCCACCATCTTGCGGGGCGGCTCGCGGGAGCCCGTCGCTTATGGGCTGTGCGCAGAGCCGGGAGGCTCGCGAAGTCCTGGTGGGCTGGCTGCTTCTGCCCTGTGATGCTGGCATTTGCCGGTCCCGGGCGTCCCCACGGGTCAGCCCGCAAACAGGGCATGGGGCAGTGTCACGCTCTCGAGTGCGCCCCACGTGTGCCACGACTCTAATGTAAGGAGCTGCGGAGCGCAGGGGCATCGCTCTCCGCGGCCGGGTCCGCAGGGCTAGCCCGCGAGGCGGACAGCCGCGCTCCTGGAAGTCGCCGCTGTTGGTTGCCTGGCGCTCCAGTTCCCCCGGGCTGCCGCGTGGCCCCGGCGCGCGTTGGTCGGTTCGGGGTAGGCGCGCTTCCTCCCGGAGGGGCTACCCCGAGCACGTCCGTCTTCACGGTTTTGGAAGCTGCTGGCGCCTTAGTGCTGGCGCAGCTCAGGCCTTGCCGGCACCGAGCCAGGATGTCCCGAGCACCCACGCGGTGCCCGACCCCTACGCACTCGTTCTCTTCGTGGGGCAGGCCCTGAAGGATCCTGGGCGGTGCCTTCCAGCTGCACCCCGCGGCACCGGTAGACTCTCAATAAGGAGATCTGGACGCGAGCCTCCTTAATGACTGTTCAGCTCGGCGAGGGCAGGCAGCGCGACCCGAGGCCGGGGGGTCACACACAGCTGCATCGGGTATGGGGGGTATTTTCAGCTATAGAACGTAATGCAAATTACTGATGTTAGTATCTTCTGAAAATTTCTCAATTCTTGAGGAGTATTTGCGAATTTTTTGTAACCAAGAGTCACACTGTCAGCTTTGTGGGCAGAGAGTTTAGTTGTCCCAAAGCAGATCATTCTGTGGGTATTCGGTATGTTGCCTCAGACCCCTGCCGTGGTAAACTCGGAATGCCAAAGCGGACCGTCCTGATGAACTGTTGAATTGCTGCTGGTTGAGGAAGTGTCTGCTTTCACATAACCCAAGTGCTTTTAAAAACAGAACCAAAAAGCTCTGTTACAGTAAATTTCAAGCATCCATTTTGTTAGTAATCCGGTGCTCTGTAAAAGTGTACCTTGGAATTTAGCTTAAGGTAGTCAACATTTTATTATTTCCCAGTTTCTGAGGATCAGGGAACAGTTTAGCAGGTCTCATGAGGTTTCAGCCCAAGTCCTGGGCTGTGGCCTCTCTGATTTGCTGGAATTCCAAGCTCAAGCACATGATGTAGGCAGAAGGCTCAGTGCCTTTCAGGCTATTGGCTGGGGGGTAACTCCCTGCCACCTACAGCTCCAGGCCTCTCCATAGGGCTGCTCACAACAGGGCAACTGGCTTCTCCCAAGTGAAGCCTTGAAAAGGCAGATGGACAGAGAACGGAAGCAAGGGAAGCAGCAGGCACTCCAGACAGCCGCAGCATCTCGTAGGATCTCAGGAGTATCTTCACCTCTGCCTGTTCTCCCGGCCTGGGACAGTGCAAGAGGAAGCTTGAGTATGGGAGACCAGGCTGCTGGGGCCGTTTGCAGGCAGCCTACTACACGTGCCAAAGCAGAAGGAATTAGGAACCTAGCACTCACCTCCCACCTTCCATGCTCATGGTCGTCACCAGTGCCCTTGCCTCCTCCCACACATGCGGCCAATTAGAAGCAAACCTCAGATGTCATTTCCACTGCAAATATTTCAGCATATTCCTTTTTATTTCTAAATATTTATTTCTAAGGAACAGGATCCTTTTTGGGGGGTCAAGTGATAGCCACAGTACCATTATCCCACGTGTCAGGTATCCGGTGCTGTGTAACAAACCACTCCAAAGGGCAGGGGCTTGGCACAGCGGGCTGCGGTCCTACTCGTGCAGTTGCAGTCAGATGGGGCCAGGGGAAGCCATGCTGGAGCCACACAGAGGCTGGTCTCTGAGATGGTCGTTGTACAGGGCTGAGCTGGGTCTGCTGACCTCGAGACCTTGCACATGACTCCTGTGGGATTTTGGCAACTGAATTCCAAGAGCTAATGTTCCAGGAGTCCTGTTCGTGATGTTTTATGTGACCCACTCAGAAGTGCCAGAATCAAACTTATGTGGCCCCCACTGGTCAAACCCATAGCCCAGGCCAGACCAGGTTCAAGGGCAGAGTTAGACCCCACCTGTCAATAGAAAGAGAAACGGAATGTGTGGCCCTCTTTAGTCTAGCCACGATGACCCACGTTCCTCCCGTACAAAGCACACTACCTCCCAGGACCCTCAAAAGTCTCATCCCACTGTGGCTTCAGCTCAGGGTGCAGGTGAGAGAGGCTGGGGAATGGCTTTTCTTAATCTGAAAATTGGGGCTAAAGACCCAGCAGACCTGTCCCAAGGTGCCGACCATCCTGTTTCACTTCCTGACCTAGAGAAAATCTGTGAGCATAATAAAATGGTGCTTGTTTTTACACCAAGTTTTGGAGTAATTCTTAGAAAGCAGTGGGTAGGTAACAAATACCAACCAAGGGAAGTAACAAGGGTCCTAAATATCACTAAAGAGCCAACCAGTATTCTCCTTGATTGCATTGTGAATTCTTTGTTTTTGTTCAAATCAGAATCAGTTTTCATCCATCACAGTGAGCTGCATGTTAGTGGCTTAATTAGTAGGATCATTCTGCTCTGTGGTGTCCTGTTGAAGGACCAGGGTTCACTTCTGCTACAGTCTCCCACAGCAAAACCATATGACCCAGCAATTCCACTTTGGGGAATTTACCCAAAATAAATGAAAACACCAATTCAAAAAGATACATGCAACCCTCTATTTATTGCAGCATTATTTACAAGAGCCAAGATATGGGAGCAACCTAAGTGTCCATCCATAAATGAATGGATAAAGATGTGGTACATATGCACAGTGGAATATTACTCAGCTATAAAAAAGAAAATATTAACATTTGTGACATCAATGGACTCAGAGAGTATTATGCTAAATGAAATGTCAGAAAAAGACATACCATATGATTTCATGTATAACAAGCAAAAATAAAACAAAAATCCCAGAAATAGTCTCATAAACCCATAGAACAAACTGGTGGTTGCCTGAGGGGAGGGGTATCAAAGGATGAGGAAAATAGGTCAAGGAGATCAAGAGGTAAAACCTTCTAGTTATAAAATACAGAAGTCATGGAGATAAAAAGTATAGTATAGGGAACACAAATACTGTAATGACTGGTCACAGACAGTGACTGCACCTAATCATGGTGAGCACTTCGTGACATATATAATGAAACCCTATGTTGTCCACCTAAAACTAGTATGTCAACTATACTTAAGATTTTTTTTAATTGAAAAGGATACAGGGTTATAATACAACTTAATATTGCCAACTAATAAAATTACCAGTATGATAGGAGAGGGTACTAAAAAAAAAATATGGGAGGATTTGGGGTAAAGTGGTATCATGCTGCAAGATATTCTCAAATCAGTTCAAGATACAAATCAAATCAGGAAAAGCAGGTGGTGTACTAACCTCTGGTGGTCTGGGGAGGGGCAGACAGGAATTCGCTGTGCTGCTCTCTGAATCTGAAATATCAAACTTGCAAAGTAACACTTAAGAATATTCAGTTAGAGAGCGAGGCTGACGTTAACAGGTGATAAGGCAAGATGCTCTATCAATTTCAGGAAGATCTTAGAATTTTTAAGGGAGTATTCCTATAAAATTTTAAAAATACAAGGCAATATGAAGAGCAGAGATGTGAGTCTTACCTCTGCAAAACTGTAGCACAGGCACTCATCAACTGTAGCACATACATTCAACAAAGTAGCCTTTGGTGGCACTGTTTTGTTGGCTGGGATGAATGCCAGTGGACATGGGACATTAATATCCAGTTAGGCCATGAGTGTTGAGAAGCAAAGTCCTCCAAACTGTCCAGGGAGGTCTTATCCATGGTAATTCTTACTCAGTCCAGACATTAAAAAATATATAAATATATTTATATACAAATATATATATAAAGCTAAGGAAAAGTACAAAGCAAAACCACAATGAGCTGTCATTTCACACCCTTTGGATGGCTAGAATACAAGAGACAGACAAATGTTGGTGGGAATGTGGAGACAGTGGAACCTCGGGCATGGCTGGTGGGGATATAATAAGATGGAGCAGCTGCTTGAAGACACCTTGGCAGTTCCTCAAAGGTTAGAGTTGCCCTACAACCCTGTGATTCTACTCCAAGGGAATTGAAAACATACGCTTGCACAAAAACATGTTTGTACATCAGTGCTCATAGTATCATTGTTCTAATAGCCTGAAAGTGGAAACAACCCACATACCCATCAACTGATGAGCAGAAAAATGAAACATGATGTATATAGTACACGGCAAGAAAAAGGACTCAAGTATTGATTCATGCTGAAGTGTCTGAGCTTTGAAAACATGTTAAATGAAAGAAGCCAGACACAAAAGGCTGTGTATCATACAATTCCATTTATATGAACTGTCCAGAATGGGTGAACCCACAGAGACAGCCAGCCAGCTAGGACTGCCAGGCACTAGGGGATGAGGAATGAGTGACAGTAGATATCTTCTTGGGTGATGAGAATATTCTGGAACTTGAATGTGGTGGAGATATGATCCACTGAATACTGTAAAATCACTGTACACTTTAAATGAGTAAACTTTATGGTATATCAGTTACATCTCAATAAAGCCTTCATTTAAAAAAACAGCAGTATACAAGGGTTCCATCTAGAGAGTGCTGGGAAGGCAATTTATTTTGCATGCTTCTCCTTTTGTGCTGATTGAATATTATTTTTTCAATTCAAAACTAGTTTTCTTAAAAGAGCACTTCACATTCCATACACTATTAAAGCAAAACACAAAACCCACTCCATTGCCTCTGCCTTTTTGGCCATTGTCTATGGATGTCATCCACATTGAGTTACAAATGCTGGGCCCCGGCAGCCCCTCCCCATACACAGCCTCTCCCCATGCCAGGCTGTACCTGTTGGCCCCTGGCCCCACGGGGCTCCTTCCTTCAAGGCCCCGCACAGTGGCCCTAGTGAGGCTCCATGTCATTCGTGCCTCCACCCCATCCAGTGCTTTCCCAGTGTCCTCACCTCAGGGCCTTTGCACTTGCTCTTTTCTCTGCCAGTAAAACCTCCCTGATACCCCCATGGCTCACACCTCCACCTCCCACTTCCTACAACTCGTCACCTCCTGTCTCCCCCTCCCACCTTGTATTCACTTCCCCTGCCACACCCCTGAAAGGGACTTCTCCCAGGGCAGGGATTTCTGGGTTTTGCTCACTGGTCTTTTGTCTGGCATGCAGCAGGCATTCACGTATTTGTTCAATGGGTAAACAAACTTAATTTTCTTCATACTCTAAATTGAAAAGATCACTTCACTAGGTTCTTATAAGGATAAATGGGATCTGTACAGAACACCCAGCAGTACAGGAGTCACAGGCTCTGAGCAAGTATTTGTGGAATATTCCTGCAGCCGGTGCCAGAGAAGTGCTGCCTACGTCCCCAGTTCACTTATTTCTATTGTGGTCATGATACTGTATCGCAATTCTTGTTTCCTGTATTATACTAGCAACTCACTGAGGACAAGAACAAAACTGTACTCGTTCATGTGATACCACTGCTGAGCACAGACACACGCCTGCTACATGTCAAAGGCTGTCTGAGCAGCACAGCAGTCGCTCGGTGGATCTGGAACCTCCACTCCCGCATACAACCCAAGGGAGAGAGGATTGTCCCTTCTTACCCAAGATTGCTCAGTGACCAAGGGGACCTTTGCTCAACCAGTCGAAAGCCAAGGACATGCTCGGGAGCTGGCCGGCTCCCGCGCACAGGCTCCCTGCGACTGCAGCTCAGAGGCCCTCCAGCGTGGCAGGTGGGCCAGAGCACCAAACCACCTGCCTGCTGCTGGCTCCACTCAGCCCCTCTGAACACTGAGCAGCTGACGGTGGAGTGAGTCATGTGCCTACTTCTGGCCATCACGGAGCTTCTGTTCAGACCGCTGGCGGGCAGAGGGGGGAGCATGCAGCCCCATCCGCCAGCCACGCAGACGCTGGCCAGCTGCAGTTCAGCGTCGGAGCAGAAGGGCAAGAACACGCTGACCACCCAGTGTGACTTCATCCTCTTCCTCCCCCCACTGGTATTTGGGGGACAAGGAGCTCCACCTGAGGTCAGCAGGTGCCAGGGCAACATGGCACAGGGATGGGGGACCTCTGCTAGCTCAGCAGCCCCTTCCTCCCTCTCAGAAGTGTCCCAGGGTGGACAAGAAGTTACAGGGTCCTCCAGTCCTTCAAGTAAAGTGAGGATTCTCTCAGGTAAGGGCACTGAGGCTGAAAGTAGCCTGGGCCCGGGGTCCTGCTCCCTGGCCTCCCCACCAGCTCACCCGGTCTCGGGCTTTACTCGGTCGTCTGCCTCCCCCTCTGCAGGCTCCCAGCTCCTGCAGCACGTGACCACCTTCAGCCTCTCCTGGGCCACACCACCCACCCACAACTGCCAAACCATGTCAGCTCAAAGCTCTGGTTGTGAGCCCCTCTCTCCTCGCCTGTCTCAAAACTGGCGTCTGCCCACCTCCGAGACCCAACAGCATGGCCCTGCCCCTCCACAGGGGCTTTCTTTACAGGAGGGCATCCTCCCAGCCAGCCCGTCTGCTCACCACGCTCCCTGCAAGCACTGAGCAGCCACTCAACGCTCTCATCCAGGCCATCACTGCCAGCACCAACGGTCTCCGGCCTGAGCCCACCTGCCATGCCATCCATGCCCTCTTCAGCTGCTGGCCAGCAGGGAGCAAGACGACCCACCCTCTCCCAGCAGCTCTCTGGGAGCAATCGCCTTGCCCGCACATGCTGCTCAGTCTGAGGCCACCTCCTCGGGGACCCCACCTCTCTGCCATCTACTCTCAAGGCTGCTGCAGCTGAGGTCGGGTGTCCCCCCACTGGGCTGGGCTCCTTGGAGGCAGACAGGAGTCATCCTGCGCACCTCCCCATTCAGTGCCTGTCATGGCATGCATCAGGTGGCAGGCAGTCCCCAGCTGGCAGTTAAAGGCCACCCCTTAGTCACACCCACCTCCCAAACAGCCACATCCCATTCATGGATAGGCAATTACGAACTGCTTGAGCTGCACAGAGGCCTCCTGGAGAAGTGAAATGAGGTGCAGAGCCATGGGCCGTCACCCTTCTCCAGTCCCTGCTGTGGGGCTCAGGGGCAACCTGAGGCTCCTACCCTGCCCCTCCCTAGCCCTCCCCACAGTCCCTGTTCTCCAAAGGCTGTTATCTTCTAACTGCCCTGCTTACTCCAGAATGGACCACAGAAAAGGGCCCCGAGCTCTTGCTGGGTTTTAGGCAGAACTGGTAGCTCACAAGCACCACCCTCCGAGGAATTTTGTGGAAGACCCAGAAAAGGCCTCAGATGGGTTTCCTGGCCACACCTCCCCCGGGGACCTCTGCCCTCCCAAACTGCACCTCAGGGTGCTGGTGTAGAGACAGTGACATCACAGGCCTCCTGTTCTGCCCCAGCTTCGGCCACTCCCCCATTCTCTACAGGTCAAACTAGATTGTCACCACTTCCACCAAGCACACCATTGAGAAAAGAGAACAACCTTCCCCCTCACTTTTCTGGACATGAAACACCAGAGAAATGCATTGGATCACATTGCAAAGTCGAAACTACTAGACCCAGGTCTCAGAACGAGAGAACCAGAAGCAAAGGAACAGGCCAGCCCACGCTACCCCCACACCCCAGTGCAGGCCAGGATGGGTGACTGCAGGCACAGGGACTGCTGCTCTGCCCCTGCCTCCTGTGCCCACCAGGGCGAGTCAGGGAGTCAAGATTGGCAAGACAGGATAGGAGAGTGGCAGCCGCTGCTGGAGCCCCGACTTCAACCTGCACCCGGGCTGGCAGGGCCACTCCCCACAGCCCTGCTCAGGTCCGCGTCCCTCCCTCCCACCTGGACAACACTGATGTGCCGGCCCAGCTGAAGGACTCCAAGAGCGGCACAGAGCAAGCAGGTCCAGTTCTACACACGTTTCTACTTTATTATGGCAAAGGTGAAAACGCCACCTTCTCCACAACAGCAACCAGTAAAATTTATCCCAAAAATAACTCGGTACAAAACAGGTCTGTTTCAGAATTTAAAAAAAAAAAAAAAAAAAAAAAACCTTTACATGAGTTTTTAAATCCTATTTTAAAACATACAAGAAACAAATCCATCATTGGCCACGCAGCCCGAGTCCGCCACCCCCTCCCGCCAGGGAGCACGGCCCAAAGTCCGCGGCTTGTCCCATGCACGGATTTGCTGGTCTGCTTAGCTGGTGTCCATCTGAAACAGAAAGAGGCTCTCATTCACGGGGGCCTGCTTCCCCAATCCTGGCCGCCCTGCCGGGGCTCATCTGCCACTTACTCTGGCATTATAGGCGTCCAGCTGGGCGTCCAGCTCCTCTGCGGAAAGCTGCTGCTTTGAACTCCTGCTGGCGCCTCTGCCTCTGCCCCGGCTGCCCCCACGTGTGCCTCGCCGGGTGCCACCACCACCACCAAAACCTCCAGATCCACGGTTTCTAGTCATCCCGCCTCTGTTCACACTAGCGATGGAAAAGAAACTCACTCACATGCGTGCACAGCCTCCAGGATGAGTGACCACAACGAGAGGCCGGCTGGTCCCGGAGGCCCCAGAACTCACCTCTGTGCAGGTCTCCGCTGTGTGTCGATCTGTGACGTGACGAGCTGGATGTTCATGGGGCGGCCTGTGGCAAAGGACAAAGAGGACATGCTCCAATTAGGCGGCACTGAGCCCTGGTAGGTGGCACCAACCCTGGTCTCCATGCAAGCACCAGAAAGGGGCTCCGTGCGTCTCAAACGCTCCTGGCAAGAGACGCAGCCTGGAGATGCTGGTGGGAGAACATGACAGTGACAGTGGCAACCCCACCGCAACCTCCTCACTCCTTCTCAATCCAGTTTAGTTGGGCATCTAGCCAGGTGTCCAGGGTGCGCACAGGTGGAAGGTGCGGGTGACCTGCCAGGAGAAGAACCGGTACCTTTGTCTTTACGACTACAGCCCCGCACTCAGAGGTACTATGGCGGCTCTAAGAAGGCTTCACAGAAGTGAATCTTCCGGAAGGAGCTGAAGGAGGGGAGGGATGTAGCTCGCTGGATGGGGATTCACAAGAGGTTGGTCCAGATGTGTGGGGCAGCATATGAGAAGTGGGATGGGAGAGAGACGAAGGGGCAAACGCAGTGCCCTCAGCCAGAGGTGAGCCCTGCTCCTGAGTGGGCGGGGCCAGCCCCAGACTCCACGAGCGAGACACGGTCCCTCCTCCGTCCTGGCCCCCGCAAGCGCACCGTCCAAGGGGACGCCGTTGTACTGCTTCATGGCTTTCAGGGCATCTGCCTTCCGCTCAAAGTGCACGTCAGCTGTTCCTAAACTGCGGCCAGAGCGATCGTAATGCACAGCTGCCTTCTTCAGGGTCCCAAATTCAGCAAAGAGTTCCTGGGAGTCAGAAAGAGCAGGGGTTAGCAAAGCGTTTTCCTTCTAGTGTTCCAGGAGCTGCTTTGGGAGTATTCCCCTGGGAGGCAGACAAGAGCACAGGGGCAGGGCAGTGGTAGTGTGTCCTAGGGAAGGGACGGGGTAGGCAGGATGGCAACTTCCAGGAGCAGCTGGGCCTGAGGGCTCCTGCCAACTTGGGGACCTGACATCTATACCAAGATGCAGGTAAAGGATCGCAAAGCCCAACAATGAAGGGCACAAGATTAAGTCACTATTCTTCAACAAAGGAAAATTAACAACACACCCAAGGACTGTACCAAGAAACAGCAAGGGCCAAGATCACAGAGTGAGGGATGCTATCTGACGTGTGGACAAGCTCAAAGGGCCCCTAGATGCTGGAGCCCTGACCCAGCCCCTCCCCCAGGGCAGATTCTGGCTCACCTTTCCCTCTCCTCCTACTCAAGCCTGCCGCAAAGTCTGAAGTCAAGCGCTGCCATGGAAACCGCTCTGACCTCAGGCAGGCTGGGAGTTGGAGAGGGAACCCAGAGTGTGGGGCTACTCCGGCCGCAGGCACACAGCGGGAAGTGGAGTTCACCAAAAGCGGTTTCCAGTGGATGCCAGAAACCACCTTAAAAAAAGTGTTGAGACACTGTGAGTGCTCACCAGCCTTCCTCTGTCCTCCCACGGTAAAGTCAAATGACTGGGCTCTGGGAAATGGAACCCAGGAAGGCCCAACACCCTGACCCAGCCATCTCGGGGACTGATCCCCAAGATGTCTAAATGCCTTTGGAATTCAACAACAAAACAAAGAAAAAAAGAAAAAAAAGAAAGAAAGAAAAAGAAAAAAGGAAGCTTCAACCAAGATGGGTTTGACGATCGTGCCAGGAAGAAGACCGCAGGGAATAACGGGGCACAAGTTCCATATAAGACACAGGGCTCAAGGCAAACAGAGCCGCAAAGATGCCTGGGACCGTCCTGCTTCTGTACTTTGTCTATATATAGAGGGAGATCTTTTTTCTCCTAACAAATCATTAAAGAGAGCACAAAATAAAGCAAGCAAGCAGACTAGCTCTATCGGTAACAAACCACTCACAATGGACCAATCCTTTCCAGTTAGAAACTGGAAGTTCTGGCAGAGGATTTTCACTCATGGAACATGTTAGCAACGAAGAGCGGCTGTTTCTAGACTAAGCTGGGGGCCTGTTTTCCAGCACAAATTGATCTACTTGTCGGACTTTTGACTCTAGCCTGGCCTCCGCTTTACATTCGGGCGGCCCCTTACAGGGACAGCGGTGAGCCCTTGGGTGGCTGGGAGGGCGCACTGTCCTACGGCGGGGGTGGCGGGGACTCAGGGCCACAACCCAAACAGGATCCCCTCCGTGCGGGGAGAACTGCTCAACAGGCGCTCTCTGCCTTTACCTGAATATCAGCGTCGGACACTCCAAAATCCAGATTCGACACGAGCAGCTTCCCACCCGTCTCCACGCCGGCGCCGCCCCCAAAGCCGCTGTCGAAAAGGTCATGCTGCCACTTGTCAGGAAGTTGCTTCGGCTGGAGAAGGAAAACGACGAACACAAACAAGACCCGTGAGTCTCACCCCGGGCTCTCCCCAGCTCTCCCCGCCCGGGGCAAAGGGCCCACCGGGCCGCAGCCTTCCCCCTCCCGCCCACGCCGCGCGGGACGCGGCCGGCCCGCAACTTCTCGGCTCCCTCCAGCTAACTCCCCGCCGCCGGACTCCCGCCGCCACGAGGCCCAGCGCCCAGGCGAGACAAAGGCCAGAGGGTCTCCGCCTCCAGGGCCCGGCCGGCGCGCGACCTCCTGCCCGCCCCGGCACCCGCGCCCACCGGCCTGGCCCGTCACCCTCCCCCGCGTGCCGCGCGCTTCGTCGCCGCTGCCGGCGCCGCCGCACTCACCCTGCTGTAGGGCGCCGGCCGGTTCCTGCCGCCGCCGCCCGCCGCGCCGCGGGCGATGGACGGCCGGTTCCGGATCGGACCGCCGCCTCGATTCACTCTTGCGGCGGCCTGCGCCCCGCCTCGGCCGCCCTGAGAGCCGACCCGGCCGCGGCCCCGGCCCCCGCCGCGACCGCCTCGCTGGCTCCGGTTCAGCTTAATGATGTCGTCCAGGGACATGTCCATTTTGTCGGCCATGGCGGGCGCGGAATCAGCCTCAGCTCGAGCGCGCGCGTCAGCACGCCCTAGCGTCACTTCCGGTGCCGCGCAGGGTCTTCCGGTGCCGCGCTCTCGGAACGACCGCGGATTGGCTGCGGGCGGGCGGCGGCGGCGGCTGGAGCGGAGTGGCGCGTGCGTGCTGGGGCGCGAGCCCCGAGGCGCTGCTGCGAAACGCCGGGCTGCGGCCGTGTTCACTTTTGTACCTTCCCGCGCGAGCGCCGGCGCTACCAACGGAAGGCGGGAGGGGCGGCGCGCGATTAAGCTGGCGGAGGTGCGTGAGCGCGGGGCGGGGCGCCCTCCCTTCCCTCGTTCGAGCCCGCACCCTGTCCCGCCCCGCCCCTCGTGCTGCCCGCACGTCTTCCCTCTACATTTCCCCCGCCGCCGCCCACTCCTCCCCGCCCCTCCGCCCCGCCTGCCCGACGCCCTTTCCCGCAAGCCCCTCCCGGCATCACGCCCCACCCTTCCTGCTCCCCGCATCCTGAGCCCGTGGGGGTGGGAGGGACGCGGCCTCGGGTACCCCGACCTTGGGGGCACAGGCCGAGCAGCTGGCGGTTTTCCCTGGGCGACCTCTCAGCGAGTGGGTTTGGGGCTCCATCTGTCACCCCAAGTTGGTCACACCCCTTAAAAAGTTCTACGGGGTATGTTTTCGCACGTACTTCCTGAAGTCCCTGCAGATCCCCGAATGGGAAATGGGGCGCCCGTCCGCCCCACGGGGGCGTCCCTGGAGGCTGGAGCCCAGGTGCTGCAGCCCGGTGACCTCCCCGCAGGCGCCGCCATGAAGGTGAAGATCAAATGCTGGAATGGCGTTGCCACCTGGCTCTGGGTGGCCAACGACGAGAACTGCGGTATCTGCCGGATGGCCTTCAACGGCTGCTGCCCGGACTGTGAGTGCCGAGCCCCACAGAGCCCCTGGCTGTGGCTTCCCTTCCTCGGGAAAAGAGCCGGGCGGTTCGAGCCCATGTTTGTGGAAAGAGCCCAGCAAAGCTTTTTTTATTTTTTTAATTTTTTAATTTTGGTATCATTAATCTACAATTACATGAGGAACATTATGTTTACTAGACTCCCCCCTTCACCACGTCCCCCCCACATACGCTTCACAGTCACTGTCCATCAGCATAGTAAGATGCTGTAGAATCACTACTTGTCTTCTCTGTGTTGCACAGCCCTCCCCGTGCCTCCGACGCACTATACCTGCTAATAGTAATGCCCCCTTTCTTTTCCCCCGCCCTTATCCCTCCCTTCCCACCCATCCTCCCCAGTCCCTTTCCCTTTGGTAACTGTTAGTCCCTTCTTGGGTTTTGTGATTCTGCTGCTGTTTTGTTCCTTCAGTTTTTCTTTGTTCTTATACTCCACAGATGAGTGAAATCATTTGATACTTGTCCTTCTCCGCCTGGCTTATTTCACTGAGCGTAATACCCTCTAGCTCCATCCATGTTGTTGCAAATGGGAGGATTTGTTTCTTTCTTATGGCTGAATAATATTCCATTGTGTGTATGTACCACATCTTTATCCATTCATCTGCTGATGGACACTTAGGTTGCTTCCAATTCTTGGCTACTGTTAAATAGTGCTGCGATAAACATAGGGGTGCATCTGTCTTTTTCAAACTGGGCTGCTGCATTCTTAGGGTAAATTCCTAGAAGTGGAATTCCTGGGTCAAATGGTATTTCTAGTTTGAGCTTTTTGAGGAACTTCCAATGAGCTTTCCACAATGGTTGAACTAATTTACATTCCCACCAGCAGTGTAGGAGGGTTCCCCTTTCTTCACAACCTCGCCAACATTTGTTGTTGTTTGTCTTTTGGTTGGTAGCCATCCTTACTGGTGTGAGGTGATAACTCATTGTGGTTTTAATTTGCATTTCTCTGATGACTAGCGATGTGGCGCATCTTTTCATGTGTCTGTTGGCCATCCGAATTTCTTCTTTGGAGAACTTTCTGTTCAGCTTCTCTGCCCATTTTTTAATTGGATTGTTCTCTTTTTGTCTGTTGAGGTGTGTGAGCTCTTTATATATTTTCGTTGTCAACCCTTTGTCGGATCTGTCATTTATGAATAAATTCTCCCATTCTGTAGGGTACCTTTTTGTTCTGCTGATGGTGTCCTTTGCTGTACAGAAGCTTTTCAGCTTGATATAGTCCCACTTGTTCATTTTTGCTTTTGTTTCCCTTGCCTGGGGAGATATGTTCATGAAGAAGTCGCTCATGTTTATGTCCAAGAGATTTTTGCCTGTTTTTTTTCTAAGAGTTTTATGGTTTCATGGCTTACATTCAGGTCTTTGATCCATTTCAAATTTACTTTTGTGTATGGGGTTAGACAATGATCCAGTTTCATTGTCTTACATGTAGCTGTCCAGTTTTGCCAACACCAGCTATTGAAGAGGCCGTCATTTCACCATTGTATGTCCATGGCTCCTTTATTGTGTATTAATTGGCCATATATGTTTGGGTTAATGTCTGGAGTATCTAATCTGTTCCACTGGTCTGTGGCTCTGTTCTTGTGCCAGTACCAAATTGTCTTGATTACTGTGGCTTTGTAGTAGAGCTTGAAGTTGGGGAGCGAGATCCCCCCCACTTTATTCTTCCTTCTCAGGATTGCTTTGGCTATTTGGGGTCTTTGGTGGTTCCATATGAATTTTAGAACTATTTGTTCCAGTTCGTTGAAGAATGCTGTTGGTAATTTGATAGGGATTGCATCGAATCTGTATATTGCTTTGGGCAGGATGGCCATTTTGACAGTATTAATTCTTCGTAGCCAAGAGCATGGGATGAGTTTCCATTTGTTTGTGTCCTCTTTAATTTCTCTTAAGAGTGGCTTGTAGTTTTCGGGGTATAGGTCTTTCACCTCTTTGGTTAGGTTTATTCCTAGGTATTTTATTCTTTTTGATGCAATTGTGAATGGAGTTGTTTTCCTGATTTCTCTTTCTATTAGTTAATTGTTAGTGTATAGGAAAGCCTCAGATTTCTGTGTATTAATTTTGTATCCTGCAACTTTGCTATATTCTGATATTAGTTCTAGTAGTTTTGGAGTGGAGTCTTTAGGGTTTTTCATGTACAATATCATGTCATCTGCAAATAGTGACAGTTTGACTTCTTTACCAATCTGGATTCCTTGTATTTCTTTGTTTTGTCTAATTGCCGTGGCTAGGTCCTCCAGTACTATGTTGAATAACTAGCAAAGCTTTATAAGAAAAAATAGTGCAACCTTTTCCCGTGATCAAACTCGGCTGTGAAACACACCGGACAAAAAGATGTGTTACAGCCTATTTGAAAATTCAGCAAATGAAGGAATATTATAGAGACACCCCGCATCCAGCGCATAGAGTAACAACAAATAACATGTTTCCATATCTACTTTGCTGTTTTGCTGAAGTGTTTTAAAATAAATTGGTAAACTTACTTTACCACCCCTCCCTTAAGCCCCATCTCTAAATGTGATGCTGACTTTCACCCACCACTGTTGTCCCACAGACAAGGTGGTGACAGTTCCTCAGCGGTGCCCCCATTCCTAGTCCTTGTTCAGATTTCTGCAGTTGTCCCCAAGTGTCTCTCTTGGGCAGTGTGCACGTCACCCACCAGTGCTTAAACTGCAAGCAGCCCCTCCACCTTCTCGGTTTTTTTCAGGACATCTGACTTTTAGAAAGTTGTTTTGCAGAATGCCTACCGTCAGGTTTTTTAGGTACCTTCTTTGTGATGTATTTTGTATCATTGCTTGTCCCTAATATATTTTGTGAAATAGAAATGTCTGATTATATGTTTAGGTCAAAAGCAGGTTTTTGTGCTGTTGAAGTTTTTAGTCAGACCCAGGTGGTCATAAAGCAGAAGGGTGAAGTGTACGGCTTCGTCCCTGGACAGGGGCAGCCGGGAGGAAAGAGGCCTGCATCCTGACTTCCTGGAGGGACTAGGCCTTTTTGTGGGGCGACATGAGTGCTTCTTACATGCAGGGAGATGCAAATTACTGAATTTTAGTGCGAATACTATTTTGGTGTAGGCCTCATCTTCACATCTGCCTTGGGTGAAAGGAAATCTCATCACTTGCGAGTTAATCCGTCCTGATTTGATCAGACAGGTAGGATGGGATCCTAGGAAATCATCGATTGGTTTAGCTTTTGCCTATGAGAATGAGACGAATGGTCACACACAGGGTCTGGGTATATTTAACCTATTTAATTAAATTAGTTAATTAATTTTCTTGGTTTCATTTAAAAATTTTTTGAATTTTTTTATTGGAGTTGATATATATTTAATCTGTTATAGAAGCTGCTTTTTTATTTTCTCTCAAAATTAGTATCTTTAAGAAAACTCATATTTTTGTAGGGGTTAATTAATCTATTTGAAACCTAAACAGCAGATTTTCACCTTCTGAAAAGCAAGTCCTAGAAGGCATTTCTGTGTCTGTACCCCTGGCCAGATGCGGCAGCATGAGTGTTAAGGGTGGTTCCAGTGGGCCACGTCCCCGCGGAGCCCAGCCAGACCGTTCCCAGGCTGGGGTCTTGTCACAGTGGGCCTGCAGCTGCCGAGAGTAGGGGCTCGGGAGTCCGCCCCCTGGGCTCTCGAGTCGGGGTGAGCTGAGTGAGTGACGCTGAGGCATGGCACCGGACGGGCCGGGCATTTCTCCGCAGATCACGTAACGCTGGGTTTCTCTTGGTAAAAGTTAACTCCTGTGAGAAACACACGATGACTAAGGCGGTGACAAATTCGCTCCTTGTCCCAGAGAGCTTTGGGGGTGAAAGTCTTGTTGAAAGGTGTTTATTTGGAAAGGACTCCGTTGGAACACGTGAGCCGTTGCTGAGTCATGTCGTCGTGCCCTTGTGCTCATCAGATGCCCCAGGCAAGCTGCCTGCAGGCGACTGCTCTGGAATAAGTGGCTCCCTCACCCACACGCCCTGCCACAGAGGCCAGAGGGGCCAGCCAGCAGGGTCCTGCAGGAGGCCAGCTGGCTGCCGCTCCTTGATTTCTGTCCTGATTTGTAGCACCCTCTTTTGGATAGGGGTGACTGTAGAGCTCTGCTGAGGTCGGAGGGCTGTGGGGGTGGGGGCAGGGGGCTACTCTAGATCAGGTTACAGCACGTGGGCCCCTGGCACAGGCTCCCACTCACCCCACCCCGGGGCCTGGGCATCAGAGCGTGTGTTAGGATTTTGTATTGGCTAAGTATATTTTCTGGTTGTTTAGTCATAAGAGTTTCAGAAAGAGACTAACATTTTGTTACAGAATGTGTTTTTCACAAGATTGAGAAACACTGCCCCAAACGAGTAAGAAGGTAGAGTGGTGGCCATCGCTTCTGACTCAGTGGGATGTATGTACCCCTGTGCGGCAGGGCTGCCCAGGAAGCAGGAAGGAGCTGAGTTTTCACCAGACAACAGAAAGATGTTGAGGAGCCCACCCCGGCTGCCTGTTTGGATGCTGCCCTTGGGGAGTGTCTGCTGTCCCACTGGCTGTGTGGCCCTGGCCTCCTGTTTGGCAGGGCTGGGAGATTGGAGGACAGCACAGCCAGATTCCTGGCCCAGCTCAGTGGAGCAGTTGATAGGTGGGGTTTTGAGAGTGTCGCTTTGTGGCTCAGCCATGGTGCTGTTTATTTAATATATTGTAGGATCCTGTGTTTGGTGTCAAGAGTAAGGACCAGGGCCATAGGTGACCAGCCTGGCCCTATGCTCCCAGGGGTCCAAAGGCAGATTCTGTCCTCAGAGAGCTCCTAGACCTGCACTGAACCAAAGCTGCTGCCTGGGCACCCTGCCCACCCGTCCTGGCCTGTCTGGTCCCTTGTGTTTGTACACCAGAGACACGTGGACCAGCTTGCACCCTCTAGGTGCAGAGGGCCCCCCAGGGTGCTCTGGAGAGGGTGGAGGTGGCAAGTTGCAGCTCCCCAGCATGGGTGGGGACCCTGAGGCGGGGCTGGGGGCACAGCCCCTGTGCTCTGCCCACACCAGCCACTTGATGGGTTTTCCGCAGAATGTGGGTGAGACCGGAGGGATGCTTGTTGCCCTTGATCCCAGGCCATGTGGTGGGTTCCCATCTGTGCCAAGTGCTCTCCACAGAGGTAGCATTTCCAGGCATGCGGGGTGGAGTGCCAGGAGTATGTGAGGTGGAAGGTAGCGCCCTGTGCACTCGCTGCTGCTGACAGGCTGGACTGTAAATGTGTGTCCCCATTGCACCCCTCTGTATGTGGGTGCCTGCCACCTGGGGAAGGAGACCTGGAGGATCCAAGTCCCCGCCCAGTCCTCTGACTCCACGTGGGAGGAATCGTCTCCCACCCAACGTGTGCGTCTTTGGCGGGTGCATGGGTGCCACAGGGCAGGAGGCAGAGTGCAGTGTATCTGCACACAGGCCAAGGCCCTGGGAGGGGGGTGGGTGGGGGCCAGGTTGGGGGAGTCTTGTCTGAGGCTGGAGGCTGCAGCAGGCTGGCACCAGTGCCCCCATCGCCTGACCGGCACTCCTGTCCCTCCACAGGCAAGGTGCCTGGCGACGACTGCCCCCTGGTGTGGGGCCAGTGCTCGCACTGCTTCCACATGCACTGCATTCTCAAGTGGCTCAACGCGCAGCAGGTCCAGCAGCACTGCCCCATGTGCCGCCAGGAGTGGCGCTTCAAGGAGTGAGGCGCTCCTGCCCAGCCAGGGTGCAGTGAGGACACGAGCTGGTTTGTTTTTCCCATCACAACGCTGACACTTTTATCCAATAAGTCAAACTCATTAAATTACCTGAGCCCTGCTGGAGGCCTCTTGTTGCCTGTTCCTTGGTGCTGATGTGTCCTCGGTGTGTACTGATATGAAAACTAATGAATAAACATCTTGATGCAGTGCCTCTGGGCCCTGAGACACAGCCCTGGGAGGAGAAGGAGTGGGGCAGGCTGGGAAAGCCCAGGGCAGGAGTGTCTGGCTTGGAGGTGGCAGGGCCTGGCCGTGCAAAGGCTCTGGGGTGTACTTTGTGCCACTGGGGGTGGAGGAACAGTGTAGAGGCGGCCTAGGGCCCATCAGCCAGCCTCTCCCCGACAGAAGCTGGGGTGGGGCCCTGGGGGCTGCCCACAGGCTGGTCTTTGGGGCCCTGGCAGCTGGCAGCCACTGCCTGTGGTCCCTCTTGTCAGAAGGTGGTCCCTGAGCAGATCTGTCACAGTTCCTTCTGCCTTGCTCAGACTTAAGGCCAGCCCTGCACAGGGGCTGTGGGCACCCGGTGTAGAGACCGATATTCTTGACATTAGGATGTATGTCCCCAGGCATCTGAGGGACCCCCTACTTAGGAAAGGACAGCCCTTGGGAGGCTCCCTTGGGGTGGTGGCCCCTGGGGCACATAGTCCCAGCCCTGGGAGTCTTAGGTGGCTTCTGGATCCTGCGTGATGCCGCTGAGCTCCTGGGAGTCACTTGGCACCGGCTTCTCTGGTCCGTTCTTGATGGTTTCCCCCTTGGGGTCACTACTTTGTGCCCTCGTAAGTCCTCCTGTCTGTCTAGCAGGTGGCTGGTTGCACAGCACTGCTGCACGGTTCTGTCCCCAGACCCCAGGGGAGAAGACCCAGCAGTTCATTCAGAGGGACTGGCCTCCTGGTCACCCACGTGTCGCTCTCCTTCCCGTCTGGGTGTCGTCCCTGAAGGGAAGGAGGCCTGGGGAACCATCACCCTCATTGCACCCAGAGCTCACGTGCCTCTGCCCAGAAACCCAACCACCAGTGCCCCTGTGCTGGTGTCTGTCTGGGGAAGTCTGCACCCAGAAGAAGTCTCGGGACCAGGATGTTCAGGAAGTAGAAGTGGGAGGGGGGCACCTGAGCAAGCCTGGTGGCCTGTGTAACGTGCCAGGGCAGGCTGGCAGCCCCGCCTGGGGCCCTGGGTTCAGACTCCCGCCTACTCCTGTCAGGCCGGAGAACAAATTTATATCTGGCTGCTAGGTTCTGGGCGGCTGCTCTGTATTCTGAGCAGCCATTCTGTCTCCAGTGTGGCTGGATCTGGGGGTCCCCAGGAGTTGTTTACAGACGAGCAGGGCAGGCACCCTGGCTGGCCTGGCAGGCCCCAGCCTTCTGGACTCTCCTGACTTTATCCCGGCCTGTCCCTGCAGTGGAGCCTTCCCTGGGGAATTCTGGCCTGTGACAGGAAGTGCCCCTGGGCACTGTGCGCCCCAGGTGCCAGACCCTGAGTCTGGCCTCCCAGGCTTTTTGCCCTTGCCCTTTGGGATAGATGCGCTCACCCCCGGAGGGGTTCAAGCTTACCCTGGGTCACACAGCCCGCCCTGGCAGGCCATGCCCATTTCCCTGCCAGCCGGACTCCCAACACTCTTCCCTGGGTTCCAGCCTGGTCCTTTCGAGCTGGACATGCAGCTGCCTGCATACAGCGGGGTCCAGCCACCTGCCTGCGCTTCTCCCCTGGCCTCTCCCGGGAGGCAGTCACACTGCCTGCCCTCACAACGCTCTCCCCTGGCCTCTTCTCGTCTACCCCAGAGTCACCTCCTTGACCCTCAGGGAACCATCCTGCCCACCTTGCCACCAGCTCCGTTTTCCCACTCGTCTGGCTTGAGTCAGGGACTGGTTCTGATTCGTCTCCTGGACCCCAGCATGTAGTCGGTGTTTAGTACCAGAGCTTCTGCTGGGTGGTGATGGGTCTCCTTCCTCTGTGGCCAGCCCCAGAATGTTTGGGCCAGTGTTTGAATGGAGAGACGGCAGGAGGCTCCCCAGCCTCCCAGCGCAAGGGCAGAGCTGGGGAGGAAGGGCCTCTGGACTCTGCCGCGGGGCCAGCTGTGCCTTGGTGGGGTGATCCGAGGCCAGGCCTGGCCTTGCTTCGCCTGGCAAGGGGCCCCTGCCAGTGGCAGCCCTGTCAGAACCTTCCCCCTGGGTATGAAACAGACTGGTCCTTAGGTGCTTCCCCCACTTAGATGCCTCCTCAAGAAGCCCTGGCCCACGGGGTCAGCTTCCCTTTAGGAGAGGAGACGCCGTCTCGGGCACCGTGCGGTCAGGTCAGGCCCATGCTTACTGGGGACTTCTGGAGGCTGACTCGGGGCTAGGGCGCCCTTCAGCTTGTGGGCGAGACCTGGGCGTCCCCTCTCGGCAGGAGCAAACGAGGCCCAAGACGGGAAAGTGGAGAGGGGCGGGGCCGGGGGAGGTGGGCGTCGGAGCCACGAGGCGCGGGGCCCATCTGCGCTTCCGGCCCGCCCCTGCGCCGGAGGGGCGCCCACCCAGACTGCCTCTTGCCCCTGAGTGGCGAGGCCGGCGGGCTTCTGCGTCCGCTCCCGCGCGCCCCGCCCGTCTGGGCCCGCCGCGCATATAAGGCGGCGCCGCCGCAGCCCCGATCCCCGCCGCCCGCCGCTGCCCGCGTTCCCATGGCCAGGACCACGAAGCTGGTGGGCGCCTTTCTGGCGCTGTGCCTGCTGCTGGCGCCGCCTGGCCTCGCGTGGTACAAGCAGGTGGCGGGGCCCAACTACTACTCGGTGGGCCGCGCCTCGGGGCTGCTGTCCGGCCTCCGCAGGTCCCCTTACGCGCCGCGCTCCGAACCCTCCGTGGGCACTGGACACCCGGGCCGGGCGGGCGCCTCTCCGGAGTCGCGCCCCAGCCTGCGGAGCCTCGTGAGTGCCGGCGGCGGGGGCGCGGGACAGGGGTCGCGGGGCGGGAGCGCGGGGCGCAGGGGACCCAGGGAGCGGGCCGTGCCCTCAGCGTCCCCCTGTCCCCAGGCCGTGTGCGTCAAGGAGGTCTCCCCGAACCTGCAGAGCTGTGAGCAGCTCCCCGACGGCCGCGCCACCTTCCAGTGCAAGGCGGACGTCTTCTTGTCGCTGCGCGCCGCCGACTGCAGCAGTGTCTGAGCCCCGGCCCTGAAGCCTGGACGTCACTTGGCTCCCGCACGTATTCCCGCCGCCCGCTGGGTACCCTAAGGTCCGCACCCTGGTGCGACATGGCTCCAAGTGCCGCCCACCCCATCTCCACAGTAAATGGCTAATTGTATAAACGAGAAGCGCAGCGGGCTTCCGACATGTTGTGGGTCCTGCGGGCGGGGTTCACTGGAGTGGCAGGGACCTGACCACACCCCCTGACCTCCACCGGGCTCTCCTGAAACGCTGCCCCGGAGCAGCCCCCAAGCCCTCCCGCTTGGAAAGATGCGGTCTGCGGGGCCGCAGCATGTCTGGCCTGGAAACCAGGTTCTAGACGCCCCCTAGGGGCTGTGCCCGTCGGACCTCTCCAGGCCCTGACCGTCTCCCTACATCGACCTGCCTTTATCCACGCAGCTCCTGGATCTTCTTGGGAGGTGCTGCCAGCCCCCCACTAGCCACCAGGTGTACTCAGCCTGCTCAGATGTCCCCTAATACAGCTTTCCCGGAGGACCCCACCCCAGGTGGCCCTTCTGCCTCTGAGAATTCTCCTGTGGCCCTGCCTTGAATCCTGGGTTTCTTGAAACCGAAGGTCTCCTTTAGAGCAAATGACTTGCATCACTGAGCACAGGGCAATGAATCTGTGCCAAACCAGCTACTGAACAGGCTGGGCCAGGCGGGGTTGGGGTTCCAGATATGCAGCTCCGGGGGTGGGGTGGGGGGAGGGCTGCACCCAGGTGGCTGGGCTGCCCAGAGGCCCTCCGACCCCTGACAAGGCTGGGCAGAGCCCTGGCTCAGCATCCCTGTCAGGCAGCTGGCCTGAGAGCTCTGGTCACAAGGGAGCAGGTGTACCCCATGGCCCTGGCTGCTGCCCCACTTCGAGGAGGGAGCACCTGTGCCTGCCTTGGGTGGTATCCCCAACCCTGTAGAACACCTGGCCAGCTGGGCATCAGGGGGCCTGAGGGAGCCGGACCACCAACCCTCTGCTCAGAAAGGCTGTAGATGGGGCCCATAATCCCACTGCACCTGAGTGGACATGTCTCCTGGGGTGTCACCTGGACCCCAGGCCCCGCATCTCCAACTGCAGCCCAGTCAGGGGTCCTCGGCTGCTGCTGTAGGCAGTCTCCAGCCCCACCTGTTGATGCTGCCCAGTGGGGGCTCTGGCAGGCCTGGGGCTGACTCCAAGGTCAAGAGGAGCGACCTGGGTGCTCCAAGTCTACAGGGGCTGGTTGGCTGTTCAGGGAACACTGCAATCCAGGGGGTCTGAGTGTGGGGAGGGCTGGCAGTCCACTAAGTTCCACAAGTTGGGGCCCAGGCGGGGCAGGGGTGCAGAGGGGGCCCTGTGGCTCTCAGAGCTGACTGCCTTCCTACTTGGGGAGGGAGGAAAGCACACGGTGGCTGGAACTTTCACGGTCGTCTCGCTTCAGGTTCCTGCACAGGATTCTAAGTTAGACCTCAAGAATAGCTAAGTCAGAGGAAAGGAGAGATCAGTGCCCCTCCTAGAGGGAGAGGATGCCAGCCCTTGGCTCCCAGAGGGCCAGGCTACAGGGGATGAGACCCCACTGGGCTCAGTAGCTGGAGGGCAGAGGCCATTCTGGAAGAGATGGGAAAGGGCTGAAGCGACATCACAATCCTCACGTCTAACACCAAAAACCTAATCAAACCATTATTTCTGCCCTGCCCCCTCGAGGTGACAGGGCCAGCACCCTGCAGCCACGGGGCTGCTCCAAGTGGGCCCAGACTTCGGTGCAGGGACCATGAGACTCTCTGGACCCAGTTGGGGAACCAGCCCCAATTCCTTCCTGGGTGGATGGCCCTGTGTGCAGCCATGGGGAGTCAGCCTCTGGCATCCTTGTGACAGACCCCAGGGCCAGGAGCCACACTCAGCTCTCATTGTCAGCTGTTTTGGAGGAAGAATCCCGTGGCACCAAGGGGCCCAGATTTGGGGGTTTCCTTGCTGTCAGGACGCCTGCTGCCCCCCTCTGCTGGGTGGGTCCTAGCCTCGCCTAGCAGGATGGAGAGCCTGATGGAGAGCCTGAGCCAGGTTTATTTGTACACAAGCCAGTCAGGTACAAAGTCAGAAAAGGTCTGTGGGGACAGCAGCAGGCTGGCCAGGGAAGCGGGAGGTGCGGGGCCCAGGAGCCAGGCCTGCTGGTTACGCTTCAGGGCAGAGGCTGCCCACGCAGGTGGCATGGTCTGCACTCGGAAGAGGAAGGGGACGGCCCACGGGCTCACTGCTCCCCTGCAGCTGGCTACTACTGCGGCCGAGTGTGCAGGAAGTGCCATCTTGAGCCAGGTGGCAGGGGGGCAAGGGGCCGCAGTGGAGTCAGGAGGATGGAAGCTGAGCCTTCCCTGGCACACAGGGTGGCACCCCTCTGGTCAAACATGCCCTCGGCTCATCCCATCTGCTGGGCTGCTCTACCATGCTGGCTGCCCTCTCTGTGCAGCTTAGCAGGAAGGGCGCCTTGCAGGTGGGGTGGGAGGCAGTGTCCTCCACACCAGCCCTTCTGAGGCCAAGCCGGCTGGAGAGGCAGCACTGCAGGCTTTGTTAAAAAACATGAGCCAACCTCCCGAGGTGCAGGTGTGGAGCAGGGACAGGGCTGGCTTCAGAGCCCAGGTGGCCGTCGTGCTCTGGTCAGAAGTCACAACCGCCCTCTCTTTCGGGACACACGTCTTGCTGCCTCAAGGCCTCCAGGAAGGCCAGCTCCTTGGCCTCTTTCTTCTGGTTCCGGGCCTCGTACTCCAGCCTGGGGGCCAGGCTGGGTGAGCTGTGCACCCAGGACAAGGGCTTCCATGGCTCTGGTGTCCCCACAGGCCCGGGGGATCTCACCTGTTTTTGATGATACGCTGGACGATGAGGTCCGTGGTGAGGTCGCTCCCGCTGTCCATCTGACAGAAGATGCCCCTTCTCTTGGGCTCCTTGAGGCCAGAAGGACGGAGGAATAGAGGACCTTCGTCTGGATCCCAAGGAGACCATCCAGCTGCCAGGGCCCACAGGGTCCCCACCCAAGGGAGACTGGCACCCAGCCGTGGCAGCGGTAGTAGCGCCCATGCATCAGTGACCTGGCCCCTAGGACAGAGGCCAGCAATGGGCAGTTATTGTCATGCCCACCTGCCAGACAGCATCGAGAGACTTGGGCCCAGCATCACCCACCTGGTAAGGGTCAGAACCGTCCTTGTCAGGCACGATTTCTGTCTTCCCGTGACACACCAGGTCCACCTGGGGAGGGAGTGGGAGCCAGGAAGCCTTCAAACTGCGTAGCCCCTGCCTCACAGCGAGGCAGCTGCAGCCGCTGCTCACAGCCAGCAGAGGTGCGGGGCCGGCCCCCCGAGACCCGGCCCACTAGGAGCCTCACCTTGAAGTGGTCCAAGAGCTCTGCTGTGACCGCATATGGGGCCCCTATCACCACTTCTGACACGTACTGTGGGGACAGGGACACAACTGGTTAGGGGGCCCTAATGCTGGCCAAGGCTTAGAGACAGCAGGGGATGAGGGGGCAGCATGGTGTGGCCAGCCGGCTGCAGTCCTGGGACCCCAAGGGCTCCTGGGATTCGAGGAGGAACCGCTTCAGGGGCCTGACTGCCCCTCTCCCCAGCCCAGCCCCCCTGCCTCCTGCTGCCGCCCTGGTGCTCACCCGACAGGCCAGCACACTCAGTGTCCGCTCGTGCAGGTTCATGATGGGGTAGTTCTTCCCCTTGTAGTGGTTGACCTCCTATGACGGATGGAGGTCAGGTCAGGTAACCTCGGGTAGACAGGGCCTGTGCTCTTTCCAGGGGGACGGCCCTGGCCAGCTGGCAGGGAAGAGGCCCCAGCCTGTCTCCCCTGCCTCCATCAGTTGAGTGCCCAGGGCTCTGCTCCCACCACAGGCTGCCTGCACCCCAGGAGCCCGAGGAACCCCTACACCCCACCAGCTGCCAGGGAATGAGACCTGGTCAAAGTGCAAGCCGGCAATGACATAAGGCCTCTCTGCCAGGCCATGCACCTTCTCCAGGAAATCCACATGCCCGATGTCTGCGCCCAGGTTAAGAAGCAAGTAACCGGATGGAAGAAGGTGCCCACAGGACTGGGACCCACAGCAGGTTCCTGCCTCCTGCCACCCACACTGCTCCCCGTGGATGGCTGTGCCCCTGCAGCTCACCCCAGTGCAGGGCCCTTGAGGGTCAGCGGAAGCCTCCAGGAGCTGCAACCGCTAGTGCCATAAGGACATGCAGGGGAAAGACCTGGGGCAGGGACAACCATCTCCCACTCCCAGAGGATACGGAACAGGTCGAAGGCGCCAGCCACGTAGATGACCGTCTCCCCTGGCTGAGGCTCCTTCCCGGAGGCGAACTGAATGATCTTCTGGGATGTCTGCAGAAACTGGGACACCCCTGTCCAGGGGTCCCGCCCCCCTGGGCACTGTAAGTAGAAAGGGGTCTGGTCAGCAACAGGCCTCCCAGGCATGTTTCTCACCTGCTGCTCCAGGGCCTCCTCTTCTGAGCCTGGGGCTGCCTGTGCACACCGTCAGGAGGCACAGGTGTGGGACGGAGAGAACAGGTGCAGGGGCTACAGGACAGGACTCCAAATCCCCAGCCCCAGCCAGCTGGCTCCATGCACTGCCTCCATCACTGCTGTTTTCAGGCATGGCTGGGCAGGACCCCTGTGGCTGGTGTTAACTGTGGCTCCAACCTGTGGCCACAGTGGGCACTGCAGCCAACACCACATGGACCCAGCAACTGGTCTGCCAGAAAGGCCAGTGCATGCAGCTCTCCTGGTGACAAGGTACCCTGAGGCTACCATCTGGTCACCTGGGAGGAGCCTTCTGAGGAAAGTGTCTCAAAGGAGAGAAGCCCAGACTGCCTGGTTAGACGACCTGTCTGCGGGCAGTCCTTGCTCCTCCTCCAGGCAGTGGCCGCTGTGGCCTGTGACTGGCCAGCTGGCCACCCTGGTGGTCAGGATCTGGTGCCCGAAAGGGAGCGAGCAGGGTGCAGGGTGAGTTTCTGGGCCAGCCTCTCCCCAGGGGCAACCTTGGGGGTGGGTATGGCCTGGCCAGCATGGTGACACTCACCTTGCCAAAGCTGTCTGCATACTCCCGGTACTCGGAGGACATCTGCACGGAAGGGTGGGGGGTTGAGGGGCCTTGCTCCCCAGACATGGTCAGCCCCAGAACTCTGAAGCTTCCTGTCCTGCAGCCCACCAAGGGGTCCGGGCATGAGGGGCTCCCTCCCTCCCAGCAGGGTCCTCAGCCCTGGGACCTCAGAGATTCTAGCCCTGCCTCCCCAAGACTCACGTGGCTGCTGTGATGTGCCTTGGTCACCAGCAGCATGCGGCCCACGAGGTCCGTGGTGGACACGCCCTGGGTGCGCTTGCACTCCCTGGAGACACAAGTGGGGTCGGGGCTCTCTTCTTGGAACTCTCGCAAGGCTCCGCCTCCAGCTCATCCCACCCAAGGGCAACCCAGCTTGTGGCCACATCCGCCGTGGCCCAGCAGCAGGCCGTGCCGTGCCGAGCAGGTGTCTCCTCCTCCTGTCAGCCACCGGAGAATGCCAGGTCGGGGGTGGGGAGGGTGGGGACGGCCACTGTGCTTTTGTCAGCTAAAGAAATGATGGGAGGCGGGGAACAGCACCAGACTCCAAGCCTGTGGTGCTGGGGGGGCACCCAGACAGGCTGGCAGCCCCCGTCTCCGTGTGCCCCCATCTGAGCTCAGGTCCTGCCCCACTGAACAATCTCTGCCAAGGGAGCTCCTGGCCATGCTGGCTTTTTAAGTTAATTAAGAACAACCAGCTCCCAATGTCGTACCCTCACATCTCTATTGCTCGACAGCTGCCCCTGGCTGTGACCACTGTCCTCGATGGTGCATTCAGATGCCTCACACAGCCCGAGGTGCAGCACCCCTCCACTCCAGTCCCAGCCAGGAGACTCAAGCAGCAAGAGTGCAGAAGGAGGGAGCCCATGCAAGGGCTTACCTGTACCTCCCGGCCTGCTTTACCTCCTCATAGGTGTCCCGGCCATCCACAGTCAGCGTGATGTCATCTATGGGGGGAACACGTACGCAAGAATGCTCCTTAACCCAGAGCCCTGCGGACCTTCAGGGCCCGCGACCCCCACCCCAGCCTGCTCTCCTATGTGTGGGGGCTCATTTCGGGGGGAGGACCCAGAGCTCTCTCCGACTCTCCAAGGGCTCAGCACTCCCCAAAGGTGAGGGGGCCGCAGCACCCCTGGGTGCTCCTCTGCTGGTCTGGTCCTGGGCCTGCCCCACATCCCCAGGCCTCGGAGGCTCCGGGCTGAGCACTCACTGCCGTGGACACAGAAGTCGCAGCTGTGCTTGTCCAGGGTCTGCAGCGTGGTGACGTAAGGAGCTGCTGGCACCACCTCATCCACCCACTTGATGGCCTGCACCATCTTGTACCTCTCCTCCTGAGTGAACACTGGTGGCCCCTTGTGTTTGGAGATCTCCTCTAGGGCCAGAGCAGAGGGCAAGGGGCAAGGCCTAGATGGGTGAACCTTGGAGGGCTGGGCCACAGGCTTGCCAGTCCCTCCCAGCACCAAGCAGGTCTGTAAGGATGCAGGGGCTTGTGGCGGGCAGCTGTCTCTGGCACTGGGCCCTCAGCCCGCAAGGGTGGGAACTACACCCGAGTGGCTCCCACTCTGTCTACCACGGGCTGGCAGAGGCACTGTGGACATGTTGGCCAGGTCACTGCAAGGCCCCCCCACTCAACCAGAGTTCCAGGTACTCAGGGGCTGTGCTTGACAATGGAGTCCCCAGTCCTCCAAGGCCTTAGGAACCAGGTGTGTGTGTGGGGGCATGGCCAGGGCCTCCATCCATTGGCTGCACTGCTCATGCACTCCACTGATCCCCTCTTGCTTTAGCTCAGGACAGGAGGCGTAAAGCGGGAAAGCCCTGATGGGCTCAGCCTGGGTCCAGGTTGGGGCAAGCTTACTAAGCCGTACTGTTAAGATGGATGGCCTTGGGCCCAGCCTAACCCCTTGCGGGACCCTGGTCAATAGGGACAGCCCCCTGGGAGGCCCTGAGGGTGGAGGGTGGGCATGGCAGCCCCAGCTTACCGTCGGTGTGCACACCCACGATGAGGTAGTCGCCCATGGCCCGTGCCTGGCGCAGCTGGTTCGAATGGCCATAATGCACCATGTCATAGCTGTGGGAAGGGCAGAGTACTAAGGACAGAGGGGACTGAGAGGCCGGTGGAGGACTGCTCCTCTCTGGCTTCAAGGAAATTCTCTGAAAAGCTGCCACTGGGACGGCTCCCAGGGTCTGGCTGGGCCTGGACTGCCGGTGAGGAGGTAGGCACTCAGCTCTCCACACCACTGGCCTCCGGGTCCAGGGCCAGATTGAGGAAGCATGGCAGGTGCCTAGCTGTGCCCAGGGGCAACGCCTGTCCATCCTGAGGGCCAGAGAGCACACAGAAGGCCCCTGTTCCCACTTGGGACAGTGCTTTGCCCTCAGCCAATGCAAACCAGCCCAGAGAGGCCCTTTAAGCTGTAAACTGATGGTAATTCCAGGGTGGGCTGGACTCTGTACTACCCTGAGACAGGTGGGGACTGTCCCTAGGGCCAACTCAGAACAAAGTCCAATCAATAAACATGGGCAGCCGCTGACTTTGAGTCCTCCTTGCTCCCCTGTGGCCTCCAGAAATGCAGCAACCATCTCCCTGTTGCCTTGTTCTACAGGTTTTATTCTCAAATCCAGGCCTAGTTAAGCATGAACTCTCAACTAGAGGCCACAGACAGTGCCTACTGCATGGCTTCAGTTCCCCTGGGCACCTGTATGTGCTGGGAGAACGCACATGTCCTCTGCGGGCCCCAGCTGGGCTCTTGCTCCTGCTGGGCTCCTTCCAGCCTCACATGGGATTCTGAGTAGGTGAAACTGTTCTCTTTTCCAGGTGACCCAGGCCACCGGCGGACAGAGTTGTTCCTCTCAATGCCACCTCCTATCCCCACCACAGTGAACCAGGCCCCAGCAGACAAGCTTGCAGGTCACAGGGATCTGGCCCCAGGGTGATGGAAGAGAGAAACCCAAACCCCAGAGCCTGGCCGGCTCCTGCGCCCACAGGATGGGCTGGGTGGGGGCGGGGGGGTCTGCACAGCACAGTGCAGGTGGTGCTGGGTCCAGGCTGCATCCTAGTCACTGCCTCGTGGCCTACTGGGGCAGGGGCCTGGCCAGGCCAGGGCCAAGGTCAGAGTCCGGGAACAGGAAGCTGCACTCCCTCTCCCCAAGGTGACGCAGGTACTGGGAATGGGCAGCCCACAGCCCTGCAGCTCCCCTAGGAAGCCCCAGGCTAGGCAAATACGAATTTCTGCTTCCATCAAGTAAAAGTACGAGGATGCAACAGAGGCAGCAAGCCATCTCTCTGGCGAGATCAGTCTTCCTCTGATCTGCTGATGTCCCAAACTATTCTTAAAACAACCCCAGCTACCCGACTTGTCGTAAGAAGGCAGATGAACACGAAGCCCTCCCGGGGTGGATGGATCCAGAGTCTGGGGGCTTTCCTGGGGTCCTGGACAGAGTTTGGTAATTTCTGCCCGGATGCCGGAGGCCCTTCGGGTCCGTGCTGGGCAGGCTGGGCGCGGCGGGAGAGCCCGGGTAAGGCGTTCTGGGTCACGGCTCTTCAGACGCAGGGCTGCCCACGGCAGCGACTGGACTGAGTTCGGCAGCACCAGACACACGCGACTTTCCGCCGCTGCTCCGGGCAGAGCGGGCGAGGGAGTCGCCCCGTTAGGCGCCCGGTAGCCGCGGGACAGAGGTCCGTCCGCAGCCCTGCCCGCGCCCGGCGACCCTCACACTCACCCCCGAACCGAGGCCGCTCCCCCGCCGCGCCCGCCAGCCCCGGCCCGCCGCGCTCACCAGCCGTCACACCACACCCGCACGGCGCGCTTGTCCCCCGGGCCTTGCCCTTCAGCGCCGCCCGCCGCCCCGTGCCCGTTCCGGATCATGGTCCCGCAGCCCCGGCGCGGTCCCGCCGACCCTACAACTTCGGGCGTCAGCCCCTTCCCAGCGCACGCGCCGTCACGCGCGCCTCACGCAGCCAATAGCGAGCGCCGCCCCGCCCCCGCGCCGCCAAGAGTGCGCGCGACCGGCCTCTACAGAACCGGGCCCCGCCCCTCCGAGCCCTGCCAATGCCGTGCGCCACCAGGGCCAAGCCCCGCCCCCATGGCGTGCACCTCCGCCGGTCCTCAGCCCGCACTGGACGGAGGGGCGGGGAGAAGCACGTGGGGCGCACTCCGCCCCCTTCACGAGCTCCGCGGGCGCAGCGCCCGCCCGCACGCCGAAAGGGCGCTCGCCGGGTGACACGGGAAAAACAGTGCAGAGATGTTTAATAACAACAAACGGTACGCTGTGAGCCGAGGCTCAAAACCACCCCTTTGCCGCAAAACCAATACAGAAAAAGGTTCCTATAAAGTTAACATTTTTAGTAAGTAGTAGAAATAGGGTTGAGACCCCTGAGAACTAGCCTGGTGAACGAGGTAAGGTAGCCGTGCGCTTCCTCGTGGCCGGCCAGGTGTGAAATAACCCGAGTTCTGTTCTCGCAGAGGCATGTCTGCCACGTCTTTACGGAAAGGCTGGACGATGGGCTCCATGGTCAGGCCCACGCCTGGGGCAACCACAGCAGTGCAAGGGGACTTCCCATAGGGGCAAATGGCTAAACGGGTCATGGTGAAAATGGGCAGCCCTGGCCTTCCAGGAGTCCCTCACCCCCGAAATGAGCCAGCTGCAAAGTGCCAACTGTTGTTCTAGGTCAACCACCAGGTTACGTCACTTTCTTCCTTTTCACGCGTTTGGTGCAGCCCCTGCCGAACCAGCCACCGAGGACAGGGGATGAGCTAAGTGGTGGGCCCCCAATCCCAGGCGGTGGCTCCTCTGGGTTTCTGCACAGTGACTTCCGGCTGTGGCTGCCTTCTTCGCCTGCACGCAGGGGAACTGCCAGGGAGAAGATGGGGTCGTGCCACCTACCGAAAAGGGAGAGCCTGGTCAGGGTGCCTGGGAACCTCTCAGTCACAACCTGCCCCAGGGAGGTGATGCTGACTGAAGAGGTCACCCTGTTTCCCTCCCGTGTCTTAATTGTGGCTGCACTTTGCTTAGTGGTAGCCCCACTGTTCCAGTTACAAAAGAGCTGCAAGAAGGGTACGCTGAGTAAATCAAAGGTCAGCACCCACACACCTCCACAGGACTCTGTCCTTGTCTGCACACATGGGGTGGGGCAGCAGCAGCCCAAGGAGGGCTGAGTCACTAGCAGCTCTGGGCCCCACCTTTCACTTGCATGGCCAGGGGCAGGTGAACCAGACCCTCTCCCCCTTCCCAGACCACAGACTCAATGGGAGGGAAGGCCAGCTGACTAGGGAGGTGACTATACCATAAAGAGATCATGTGTCTGACTGAGATGTAAAGCCACATATTATAAACTTAAGATAAAGATAAGCACTGATAAAGAAAATGATCTATGTAAAAATAAATAAATAAAAAAGGTACAGTACACGATAGGCCCACATTACAGAACACCACAAACATAACATACAAGAATTGCCAGGCCCCGAAGGTGAAGGGATCCTTAATTCTTGAACCCTTTGATTAAAAGAAGTTATTGATTTCCCCTATAAGACCCTGAAAATTCACAGAGAGAGAAAGTGTAAACTTTTTACTCAATACATACACCGTGTCTAAATTATTACAAATTCTGTATTAAGGCAGTTTAAGTTTTCCCAAAGTATGCCAGCTCCCCAAACCAAATGCACCGAGATTCTGTGTGGGCAGAGTTGCCACGAGCACATCTCTTCAGGGCCCCTTGCCATCCATTCTGTGTGAGGCAAAGGGGAATGTCCAGGCACACACTGGCAGGGTCTCCCCTCACTGGGAGTCAGTCAGTCAGGATACCTCAGCCTATCCCTGCAAAGACCACCACTCTGCAATCACGCCTCAGACACCATCCGCTACCCTTCAGAGAACTGTCTCTACACTCAGCTCACGAGAGAAGACAGACACAGCCCATCCACACAGGGGCAAGGAAGAGGGGGTGCGCCCTCGCCCCCTTACCTGCTGTAGGGGGGGATCTCCAGGCCCAGCTCATCCATAAGGAGCTGCATGACATCATCACACTTCCCATGGAGCTTCAGGGCAGCCCAGTCATCCTTTGGGGTCCACTGGGGACAAAGGAAGGCCAGTGAGGACAGCACCTCACTGTTTCCCAATGGTCTGCTAGCCTCAGTCCCTGCCCGGCTAGACTTCTACGGCCTGTGAGTGTGGGACGTAAACATCCCCGGGACTCTCTGGCTCTCCTGTTCTAAGGTTCAGGTCTATGGGAGGCAGCTCTGCATGCCTGAGTTACCTGCAAATTCACAATGTAGAGCTTGGGCCGCCTGCTGGGGGGCTTGGTCATACACCAGAGGTGTGGATACTTCTTTAGAACCTGTGGGAAGGGACGGACGGGCAGAAAGACCACACACACACACACACACACACACACCAGGGAATGAGGCTACAAGAAGCTGGGTCCAGGGGAGTTGGCCAGCTGCTGGCAGGCTCACTCCCATATCCGTCCATGGTGCTGTCCACATACCTTTAAGCTGGAGCCCAAACACAGGATCGTGTCTGCTTTGCTGGCAGCTTGGGTGGCCGCCTCCCAGTTTAGAGGTTGCCCCAGTGTTCCTCTCTCCCCAAAGTGCACAATGGTGTCCCGGAGCTGAGCCCCACACTTGTGGCAGGCCCGGCCTGTCTGGTGTCGGTGCAGGGCAGTGCGCTCTGTCACGTCGAACACCCGCACATACTCCCTGTTAGGAGTGCAGGCTGTGCAGACCTGAGGGGGAGAGGGCACCGTGAGTGGGAGCTGCCAGCCCGCCCAGGCTCCGGAGGCCCAGGGGTCCGCTCACTTCAATGTACATGTTCCCGTGGAGCTCCGAGATGGCCGTTCGAGGCAGCCCGCTCCGCAGGTGGAGCCCGTCACAGTTCTGAGAAACCACGTGCCGCACCTGGAGGGGAACCACAGGTACAGTCAGCAGGAGGCTGTGGGGAAGTAGTGCTCAGCGGCGGGGCTGCCCGCGCCCAGGACAGCCCCAAAGCAGGGGCGACTCTGACCCTACGTGAATTCTTGAAGGCAGACCCAGAGCAACAGGCTGGCCCCTGCAGGGCTCAGGAGGGTCCTTCGTCCGCCCCCAACAATGGGTGGCTGGGTAGGCAAGCAGTTGCCTTGTCCCTCTCAGCTGGGAAGGGGCCTGGAGCCCAGACTGATGCTCTCCTGGGCTATGTTTCAGGTCCCTGAATGCCGAGGAGGATCAATCCCCTCCCCAGCTGGTAGGAAGTACTCAGCAGAGGGTCTCTAGAGGTTTCACACGAGCCCCCCCTGTACTTAGGCAGCTTCTGAGGTCTGTGGGGACAACTCAAGAGTAGCATGAGGGGAAGGGGCTGCCAAATGCTGGGGGTCCAAGGCTGGCCCTAGACATACTGGGGCAGAGGCTGCCCTCTTCTCTAGGAGACAAAGCATGGGGGGGGGTTAGGGAGGGGCTTAAGCCAGGCGTCTAAACTGCTTGGTGGGCATGCCTCATGGGGGCCCGCCGGCTGACACGTAGCTGCACTTGGGCCTCAAGGTGGCACTCGGACCCCACACCACAGCTCTTACCAGCTTTTGTTCATGTAAGCGGGCAATGCTCATGTGGGTGAGGGTCGGCTCGGCGTCACTCAGGTCAGAGGCACTGCCGGGGAGGGAAGCAAAGGGGAGGGGAGCTGTGATGTCAGAGCCACACTGCCCTGGCCGTCCAGATGGGAGGGAAGGTGGCTTACCTGATGCTTCTCCCTTTCTGAAGCAGCGTCCACACTCCATTAGGGCCCCGGTAATCCGGGATAGAGGCTGCCTGCGTGAAAGATAAGCCCTGTGGGAGATCTCGCTGTAGGCACAGGAAGAACATCCAAGTATGGGAAGCACACTTCTCCCAGCACGCTCCAGGGTGGCGTGGACTGGCCTCTCCTTCCACAGGCTCAGCGCTTCCCAGTCTAATGTGCCAGAACCCAGATGGAGTGCCCTCACATACCCGGTCAAGCTCCTCCCTCCAGGCTCCCAGAAGTTCTGCCTCCTGTGGGAGCCTCTCTAGCTGGGAGCACAGCCTGGGCTTTGTGGCCAGGCCTGTCCTCCATGATGAGCAGAGGACTGGTCAGGTTCATCTGTGGGCCCAGGGCCTAGTCAGTGCTCAGCAAAGGCCTAGCCAAGTGGTGACCCCTAACAGGTAGCACTTCTCTTTCCACATTCTGCATCCTCGTGCTGTAAGTGGCTCCTGCCCTGCCTTCACAAAGGCTGGCCAACCTCTCCATGAGAGGATAAACTGTATAGGGTAAAATGAGATAAAGACGATTGCATTTCCCAAGCTCCCAATACAGCGCAAGAGTCACCCCGAGACAAGACAGAAGATGTGGCACGATCGAGGTGTCTCGTGCTCCCCAGGCTGTGAGTGACCCCCTTTCTGGGAGTCCTGTCTCCTCCCTGATGCCTAAGCTCAGAAAACACCTACCCTGACGTTTCACAACTAAAAAGGGACTCACATCAAAAAAGGGGATCTCAAGCAGTAATGGTCAGAGCAAATTAACGAACACCATGCAGCTTTTAGGAGCCACCTGCAGCTCCTAAGAGGTGGCATTACTACTTCTAAATAATCACATGACAGGAGTGCACGTGTGACCACAGAGTAAGCGATCAGGACTGCCAGGGCTCCCGGGGTAAGTCAGAGCAGTCAGTGCCGTAGACAGTCCTGCCACTGGGCCTCCGAGTCCATCTCTGTGAGGAGTGTCTTTTAACCTCTGCCTGTAAAATCTTACCCACCCTTCAAAACCAGAACTCAATGCTACCTCCCACAGAACACCAACCGGATCGGGTTTCCCAACTCCCACGCCACAGAGGGTGTATCTGGGTCTCTATTCGGTCTCTATTCTATCGACCAAGCACAGCCGACACACACCCATCACCTACACCAACAGCGCGCCACGTGCACTTGGAAAGCGAGTCATATTCCGCCACCCGACACAGCGTCTCGACAGAACTTCTCAAAACCCAGTGCCTCTCTCTTTTCCACTCGGTGTGCTCTAATTCTTACTGCCTTGGTTTCTACTCACCTTCAAGATTCAAAAAGCACGAATGGGCAATAACGGCCTTAGTCCTGCCCACATAATCTTGGGACAGTGAATCAGCCTCCTGGATGTTAAACGAAGAGGTGCCTGCAGCACTAAGCTATTAGGTACCATTTTTATCCCTCTGCCTTTCTGGTCTCTGGGTGTAACACAGAAGTCAAGCATTTAAAAATGCTTACCTACGTAGAGAAGTTTCAAATCGAGTCATTTCGAGTTTCTCTGAGAAAGGAGAGAACCTTTGAACTGCTCCTTCCGAGAGTCTTTGAGAATCAGTCCTGTTTCTCGGGCGCACCGCGCTCCATCCTGGGGTCAGTGTCCCAGAAGGGGGCGAACCCCCCTCCCTACGCCCCAGCGGTCCGGGTGTCTCCGGGACCCGCGAAACCCGCTGGCGCCGCGGCCGTCCACGCCCCGCCTCCCTACCGTGCTGATCCCCGCGCCTGTGTAGACCACCAGGTACTCGGCACTCCGGACGGCGCCGGCCAACTCCCGGACTTTCCTCCGCAGCTCCTCCGGGGCGTCGCACACCTGTCGAGACGCCAGCCGCCCTAAGCCCCGCCGCACCCCCCGAGGCGGACGGAGCCCGGGGGCGCGCCGCGGCACTCGCCTCCTCCTGCCGCCGCTTCAGGCCCTCGCGCCGCCTGCTCCGGCCCTGCAGTTCGGTCACTAGGTCCTCGCTCTCGGCCAGCAGCCGGCCCTCCTCGGCGCTGCGCTCCGCCGCCGCTTTCCTCAGGATGCGCGACACCTGCGGGCGCAGGGCGGGCCGTGAGGGCTGCGCGGGCCAGGGACGCAGCGCGGGCCGGGCGGCGGCGTACCTGGCGGAGGCGCTCCCGCTGCTGCTCCTCCCGCAGCCTCCGGACCCGCTCCGCCGCCTTGCGCTCGGAGCGGCTCGGACCCCCGGCTGCCATGGCTCCCGGGAGACCCGTGCTTCCGCTTCCGCGTCCCGGCACGCCACACGCCGGCGCATGCGCGCGAGGCTTCGCCCCCGCCCTTCCGGCCCCGCCCAAGGAGGCACCTGCTAGTCTCTTTAAAAGGTGTTTATTGATCATATACAAAATAAAGAAAACCTTATATATCACAAACATACACTATGTACAGCAATAAATACCCGGGGCTGGGCCCAGTGCCGCCCCTCCTGGACAATAATTTAGCAATAAATACTGCACAGGGTAGGGTGGGTGCCCAGGCTGCCACCCGGGAGGCCCCTCCTCACCAGGATCTTCACAGCACCCACTTACCCCGCAGATCCCAGGGTCTCCCCTACCTCCCCCTGGCCTCAGCCCTAGGCAGGGCAGGCAGGGTTTGATGAGCTCTGCTTGGATCCGCCCTCTCGGCGCCAGGAGGGCAGCAGAGCTGGACACACTGGGCAGCCCTTGTCCTGTTGCCCTACGATGCCAGGAGAAGGTTTCCTGTACCCACTCCCATTTGGTTAAAGGCTTCAGGGACTTGTAAGGAGGGGATGGAGAGAAGGGAGGGGTGGGGGTATCAGGTTGCTGGCAGGGTTGCCCCCAGCTCTTCGAGGGCATGCTCTCCAACACTGCAGCTCGGACTTGCAGGACACCCACCTACCAAGGTGCTGCTCTCGGGTGGGGTGGGAATGCGTGTGCCTGGTCTAACAGGCCTGGCACACAGGCCAGAAGAGGACAGGCCATCAGCCTGTAGGGCACCCCCATGTCTGTGTTCTCTGCTCTCCCCACCTGCTCCAAAACCAGACAGCCAACAGGAAGGTGGAAACATGCCAAAAAGAATTATTCAGTGGCTTCTGGGGGAAAAAAATCGTTAATGTGTTGATTCCTTTCACCAAACCACAGCCTAAAAAAGTAACTTACAGGATCCCAGAGCGGAAATGGTGCTGCAGGCTGTGGCTTGGGCTTCCCAGCTGTGGATGGGAGCTTTGGCCAACCAGGCATCCCAGAGAGTGACGCAGCAGGGATAGGATGGGAATGGACCACCTGTCCCCAAGCAAAATATAGCCCATTAGGACTGTGGGCCCAGGCACCAGCCATGCAGGCTGCTGCTGTTGGTCAGTGTAAACACAGACCTGAAGCCAGAGCAGAAGGGCCTCCGGGAGACCTGGCACCTGGCAGAAATCAGCACACCACACAGTTGCCATGAGCAGCCTGTCTTCTCACCCATTGTTCACAGTGCTACCCGAAGCAGCAGCCAGGGGCTATGCAGAGGTTTCTCTGGGGCCATACTCTGGGCAAGAGCTAACCTGTTCCCATAGGGTTCTCCTCTGAAATCTGAGTGTCTATGCTGGGATAAGGGAAGGCAGGTAGGAGGGAAGGTGCACATTATGGATTACTTGGCGGACAAGAGTGGGAGACTTGGCTTTGGCCAAAGGCCTCGATTCGCTATGTCAGAAAACTTAAGAGTAGGAGGGAACACAACACCCTCACAGTAGCAAAACTGAATTAACAAGAATCAGGAAGACACTAACCAGTCACATGTGGACACAGGATCTACTGTCAAGAAACTGAGGTAAAGGGAGAACAGGATGGAGTGGTCCTGTGGGGCTGGCTTCATGAGAACAGGATGCTCCCCCAGACCCAAAGAACAGCTGCTCCAAATCCAAAACCTTGAAAGGAAGCACAGCCTCACCAACTCCAGAAATTTCTTCCATGGCCTAAACCTAGGACCTGCAATTTCTGTTCAGCACATGCTCACCTCCCAGCCAGGACAAACGTGGGGACCTGCCCCTCCCACTTCCAGGGCACGGCATGGCCTCTTCTCTTTAGGGATTCTCACTATGAGATTCCAACTCACTGCTGCTACATCACCAACTTTCATCCAGACTCAGGGCACACAGGTCAAGGAGGGGGAGGAAGCCACTAGGTGACTTAGTCAAAAGTCAGAATCTCCACTGCAGGCTGACCTGGGTACAACATGGGGGTGTTTCTGAGCATCTAAGGACAAAAGAAGCCCATCAAGATGACAGAAGTTGACAGCACATCCATGCTTTTATCCCTCAGGCACACTGGGACAAACGCAGATGAAAATCCTGCTGCCCACGAGGTTAAACCCTGCCAGGACACACTGTTTTTTTCTTTTCCCCAGGCCACACTTCCATGCTTTTCAGGGGCTCAGGGTCCCCAGAGAAGCCAAGACCCATGTGGCCAGAAACAGGGCATTAGCCTCTTGGACACAGGCATTGAAGGCAGACTGCTGTAGCCTATAGGGAGCTTCCCTAGCCAAGTCCAGCAGACTGGCTGCCTCTGCCAGGTGGTAGTGATGGGGAAGTGGGCTCAGCCCTAGAGAGAAGCATCTCTCCAAGCCAGGCTGTGAATCCCTGGAAGACACAAACCCCAGAAGGTGGAAAGAGGCCTGAAGCCAAGAGCTGCCAGCATGTTCAGGGGGAGATGAGGGACAGGGCTTGGCCCTGGAGACTGTAGCCCTTGTCTGGCACAGGTGGAGACCCCCCAGGCCCTCACACAGGGAAAAGGGGCTCCCCTAGGTGGGCCCTCAAACCCTCTTGTTCTGCCTGGGAAGCACTGCCCCACAGCACAGACAGTTCTGGGATGAGTGGGCACTGGGCCTCAAAGCCCCCACGTGGGCTCCTGTGGGTCCCCCGCTGAGGACATGAAGCCCACAGGAACAAAGCCAGGTTGGTGGCCAGAGCCCGACCACACTGACTGGAGGCTAGAAGGAAGACATCTGGGGACAGGGTGTCCATGGCACTCCGGGCATCCCCACAGGGACTCCTTGGTCCCTGCAAAGCACCCTCACAGGGCCAGAGGCAGTAGGCTTGGAAGCAGTGTGGGGGCCCCTAGTTTTACCTACCCTGCCCATGTCAGCTCGAGCCTGAGACACACATGCGAAGCCAATGGTGGGCAGGGGTGGGTGCAGCAGAGCCCTACATCTGACCCCTGGGGACCTGGGGCCAGCGCCAAGGCAGAAGAGGCCAGGCTGACAGGCGCTGAGCCCCCAAACTCCATTAGAACAGGTGCTGCCTGGCAAGCCAGCAGAAGCAAAAACACAACCAAACCCAAGAAACAAACATGGGAAACAGACACAAAGAAGAGACACCCACAGGTCAAAGGTCACCAGAAGCACCAGCACGTGACGCAGCACAAGACCTCACCAGGCACGGACAACACCACGGCACCGGCAAGAGACGGAAGCAGGAAGGGCAGAGGAGTAAGTCACTTTCGGTACAATTGCAAAAGAGACAGCAAAGAGGACATCAGGACGCGCCTCTGGTCGCTCGCAGCTTGCTTTTTTTTTTTTTAAACTAAATTTTATAAATAACGTCTGATAACTCTGTGTATATAAAAACTAAACTCCAACAGCCACAAAGACTTGTCCATAAGTTTACAAGAAAGGAATTTTTTTTTTCTTTTTTTAAACTAGCAAAGTTTCTATTATACTTTCTTCCCCTTTCCATTTATATCGTCAAATGTTCTGGCTTGTTTTTTTAAAAAGACAGTTTTATAAATACTCTGCTGCTCTTTTTTTCTTTACTTTTCAAACATATAATTTAATAACCTCGTAAAAGGAATTTTTTCTTTTAAATAAAAGGCTATGTAACCACACAAATAGGTCATGTAAACAGTGACGCGGGACCCACCGCAGGACACTGGACACACCCTTCACACACGCTCACAGCCAGTGATTTGGTCTTGTTCAGTGCGATGCGTCCCGTGCGAGCGCCGTGGCCCCCGGCCTGTAGCCACACGATGCCCCATCCCCCGGGGCTCAGGCTGGCGGCTGGCCTTCCAGGGCTCTCAAAGACACCTGTTCTTCACAGCCCACCTGTGTACGCCGACTGAGCTGGGAGTGAACCACCCAGCCCCGCCTGGGAGTCCTCCCTGTTCAGGGACACACCAGCCCAGGGCACTTGCTTGATCTTCCTATCCACTGCCCAGATCAACCCTGGGCTCTAAGCCTGCAAGGCCTCGGTACAAAGGGGGCTGGGGTGACCCCACATCGCCGCCAGACTGACCAATCCCAACATACAAAACACACGATGACAATGATGAGATCAAAGGGGCTCAGCCCAGTACCCCTGGGGTGCAGGTTGTGCTTTGCAGGGAAGGGAGGAGGAGGAGAGAAAGGAGAAGGGGACAGGGCTGCTGAATTCGCCATGTGCCTAATGGCCCCTCGCAGACCTGCCTGGGCAAGTGCACGTCCCTACGACCGGGCGTCCGTCTTGGACTTTACTATTGTGATGACGCTGGTGGCGGCCACCTTGCCAGGGACTAGGGGCCCCAAGCCAGCAGCAAGGGGGCCGCGAGCTGGTGCCACGGGGCTGCGGGCCACGGTCCTGGCGAAGTTCTGCAGGGCCTCGTACTTGGAGCGCAGGGCGTCCAGCTCCAGCTTCATGCTGGCGTTCTCCGAGGCCAGCTTCTCCACCTCCTGCTGCAGCTCCGCCTTCTGCTTCTCCAGCTCCTCCTTCTGGGTCACCCGCTTCACTCGGCAGCTGGCAGCGTAGCCGCGGTTTTTGAGCGTGCGCCGCCGCTGCTTCAGCTGTATGATCTCCTCCTTGGACAGGCCCCGCAGGTGCTGGTTCAGCTCCCGCACTGACATGGTCACCAGCTCCTCATCGGTCAGGCTGGTGCCATTCTCACCTGGCTCCCGCTTCACCTGGGGGCAGCACAGCGCCTGAGGTCAGAGGCCCAGCAGCCTACTCACCCCCGTGGCCATCCCAGACCCCATCCACCCTACCCACTCACCTTCAAGGCCTTGTTTCCTTTGTTGGGGGTCGTCATAACCTGGGGGCACAGCAAGCAGGCACTCTGCCAGACAGGGAGCAGAAGTCAGCACCCTGGATACCACCCCATCTCTCTCCACAGTCTACATGGCCTGTGAGCTCCCTTCACGCCCTCTGCTAGCCCAGCAGGCGCCCAGCCTCACCCCTAACCTGACCGTTTCCCATACCTGGCCCGAGGACCCAGCTGCTCCCAGTTCACTCTGCCCCCAGGGAACCAGGGGCCAGAAAGGGCTGATGGGGGAAGGGGAACTGAAGGGCTGTTAGGGAGGCAGAGGCAGAAAAGGGGCCAGGGGAGATTAGAAGGATGCGGGAGGGGCCCGCCCAAAAGGAAGCCGGGAGCTTTAAAAATAACCCCTGTGCGCCCCAGAGCGCTGCCGTTCCAGCGAGTCATGCTGACTCAGCACCTCGCTCCTGCCTGGCTCGCTCTCCCTCACCGGCTTGGCACTACCGGAGGCTGCCAGCCAACACAGCCCCAGGGGACCCGCTGCTGAGCCGAGTGCCGCTGGGGCCAGAAAGGCCAGCCTGGCCAAGAGCAGGTGAGGGCTGGCCCAGAGACCCCACAGAATGGGAACTCCGAGCTCCTACCTCCCATGACCCACCCTGTTCCCACAAAGGCTTAGGGGGCCAGCCCCACTGGGGACTCAGGGCAAAGGGGGGTGTGGGAAAGTCCGGGTTCTCCCAGAGACTTCTCACTTTGAAGAGCGGTAAGTGGGGCACTAACCAGCTCTGACACTTCAGCACTGGCAGGAGCGACCCTGCCCTCCAGGTGGCAGGCAGGCAGTCCACGGGGAGGAGCCTGGCCCTAGGCCCCTCCAGGCTCTGCCCACCTGCCCCTCTGAGCTGATGGAGTAACCATCCTGTGGCTTTGGGTTGCAGCATGTTGTGCCCTTGCCCCACCCCATCCAGGGTATTTCACAAGCGTGCCACACGGTTAGCCACCCAGGGGCTGCTCAGCCCCCTCTGGGCCCCCCGCCTGGGATCAGTGCCCACAGGGCAGGGAACAAAAACAAAGGGGCTGAAGCTGGACCAAAGCCCCTCTCACACACTGAGCCACTTTCCTGTACTCTGCTTTCTGCCTCCTGAAGACGTGCAAAGGACATTCTCACACACCTAGTCCTGGGACTCCTGGCTCAGCCAGCTCCCACCAGACCCTTCAGTGAGCAAGCCCTCACCCACCCCAACTCTGCTGGTCCTTTCCAGGTCAGATACAGGGAGGTAAACGGCCGGAGGCCAAGATGGACGGCAGACCCCTTCCCGGGGAAAGCCACAAGCCCCTAGGGCGGTTCTGGGCTGGGGGGCCTTCCTACCCTCTTCAGAGGGCTGAACTGTGGGCTGGCGCCAGGGCAGAGACACACCTCACCCAGCGCTGCACCAGGGAATGCCTCCCCACAGCCAAGGCACACTGGGCTCTCACCCCAGTTCTTCCAGTGCACAGAATGGGGCAGACAGAGCTAGAAGTCAGAGGGTCCTCAGCGCCCACACACACCCTGGGAGCCAGGCCCTCCCAGCACAGCTGGAGGGGTTTCTGCTGCCTTGAGCCAGAGTTGGGTGTGCGGGGTCATTGCCCCAGGTCCTACCACTGTGGGCCTGAAGGAAAAACCTGGTACCAGCTTTTCCCACCTGCCATCCTTCCTCCACCCCCAAATGCTGAGCACAACGGTGACTTCCTGAAGAGACCACACAGAAAAATGCCTCCTCAACAGATTTCACCCTCCGCAGAAGGCCTGAACTCAGCACAAGTGCAGCCAATAGCCTCCAAATGAAAGGTGTGCGTGTGCGCGGTGGGGGAGGGGCAGGTCTCAGCAAAGCCAGGGCTTCCCAGTCTCCTGGCCGGCCCTCTGCCCATCTGAAGACTACACTGATGGGGAAGAGACAGCCTTCAGGGATGGCTGGGAGTGATGGCTCAGGGCACCTCCAGAAGCCAGGAGGAGGGTATCACAAAGGCAGGATCAAGAAGCTGCCCCCCGCCCCCAGTCTTCCACCCCATCCCAAAGGCAGGTCCAGAGCTGGGGCCCAGTCTCACCCTCTCCTCTCTGCCTGCCTCATGGAGAAGGCACAGATGGTCCCCCAGGCCACCCATTCAGGCTGAGAGCCAGCCAGGAAGGGGCAGGAAGTTTGGGTAGCTCCCATTCTCTTTCCTCTGGGCCCAGATTTTAGGGCACAGACACCAGGCAGGAGACAAGACAGCCAGGCCCTGCTCCTTTTCCTGGCCTACAAACCCCTACTGGCCAAACCTCCCAGGCAGGCAGGTGTGGTCTTGGGCGTTCTGACACCCCAATTTAGCTGAGCCTCACTCCCACCCTGCCCTTAAAACCCTTCTCCAGAAGCCCTCAGCCATAGAAGTCACTTTGAAAAGAATCTAAACCTTAATTTTTACAGAAGCATAAAAAACTGAAAAGACCCAAATACCCTTCCAGGAATCTGCATTTTCCTGGAGCATAAAATTCCAGCCAAAAGATCAGATGAAATGTTAAAACTCCTGGCGTCTCTAAGCTGAGGGCTAAGGATGTGTGGTGGGGACATCCCTGAGAACAAACCACAAGGCCAGGCTGACCTAGCCACGAACCCCTGGGCAGGGAAGGTCAGCTCTGGTCTACACGAAACCCTCCTTGCCCCCGAGACCATACACCCAGGCCACACCACCCTCAGGCTGTTAGTCCCCAAATCCCCAGCATCTGGTCTGACACAACCAGGACCAGGTTCTTTACTAACAGGCGTAACGCTGAGCTCCGGTGTCAAGTAGGACAATTTTGGGGGTGACTGGGAACTGCGCTCTTCCACCCGATGCTGTCCATGCCGGCCAACCTGCTGTGTCCTGAAGGCTAGGCAACCTCAAAACGGGCCGCCTGTGGGGTGCGAGGCAGACCCAAAGGCCAGGCTGCCAAGAGGAGCCAGGCTTGTGCCCCACAGCTTCTTCTCATTTGCATTTCCCAATACAGCTGTGTCTGCTTGCCACCCACTTCCACCCCTCAAACCGGTCCTGTCCACTGTCACCCAGGATTCCAGTACAGGCTCCTCTTTCTCCCACTGGCTCCCTCTAGCCAGGATGTAGCCCTCTCTTCTCCGCCCAGGGGCTGCCCAGCCTGGCCAGGCAGACCAGTCACAGTGAAAGTCTGCTTCCCAGCCCCAAGCACGGCCCCCCTAAGCTCCTCCCCTCCCCTCACTCGCGGAACTATTTCCCAGTTTGGGGAACTGCCCCAGACGTGGGTTAGGCACCAGCTTTGGTAGAAGAGTATGGTGGAGGGAAAGACAAGCCAGAGGCTTCGCCTCCTCCTCCAGAAGACAGCCCGCATCGGGGCCCGGCCACTTCCTCCTCACACACCCTGCCTTCAGCTGGCACAGGAGCCCAAACTCAGGCGCCCCAGCCCCTGGGTCTGACCCCTTCCCCACCCACGTTTCCAGGTCTTTCATGCACAGGCCCCCAGCTCAAAACCCACCCCCACCCCCTACTCCGGGCAGCGGAATAAGCATCCAGTGACCTCATGCTGATGACTCAGCAAGTCTCCCTCCGGGATCCGGCACGCGTGTGACGGAGCGAAGCCGGCGCTAGCAGGGTCCTCCCAGCCCGCCACGTGCCGCCCTATCGCCCTCTCCCCCCGGCCCGCCAGGACCCCAGCGCCTGGGGAGGCGCGGACACAGACACCTGATGAATCAGCAGCTCCAGCCGGGGCCGCCGGGCTCTTCCGCCGAGCCCTGGGCGCCCCACTCGACCCCACCCTCTCCTCCCGCTCCCCCAACCCTCGCGCTGCCCCTCCTTCCAGGACGCCCCGGGCTCCCTCGAGCAAGTCGCGTGCGCGCGCGCCCCGCCCCTCCCCCAGCACCCCGGGAGCAGGGGCCGGGCGCGGCTCCTGACCACGGGGCAAGTCGAGGCACGGGCCGCCAGTGGGGTGAGAGGCGGACCCGAGGGCAGGAGCCTCGGGCCGCGCCAACCCCGGCCAGTCAGGAGGAACCGTGGCCCCGCCGGCTCCCAGTTTGGCCCAGAGCCCCCCGCCCGGCCGGCCGCCGGCGCACTCACCCAGTACACTGCGGGCCCGGGCGGGCCAAGGCCGAGGCAAGCGGTGGGCTGGCGCTCCGAGGCCGCGCGGGGGCTCCGGGCCCGGGGGGGGTGGGGGACACTCGCCACCTGTGCGGGCCGGGCGGAGCGCGCTGCGAAGGCCTGGCCGGACCAGGCTCGGGATCCGCCGCCGCTGCCGCTCCACAGACGTCACATGATGTTTGGTCACGTGGGCTCCATTCATGAAGCGGCGACGCGACCGGCCGGGGCTTAAAGGGGAAGGCGCGGCGGCGGTAGAGGCGGTGGCGGCTGTGGCGGCGGCTGCTGCGGCGGCGGGAGAGGCGTGGGGCCAGCACTGCGCCTGCGCGCCCACGAGCCGTTGCCCTAGCAACGCCCAGCGCCCCGCCCGGACGGGGTCTCGCGGGACGGGTTCCGGCGCGCTCTCCGGCCTCCCCGCCGCTACCCGCTACCTGGCGGCGGGCCTCCTGGGTGGGTGTACGGCGCGGCATCCCCGGCGACGAGGGCTCTGAGCAGGCAGTGACTTGGCCCCAGCCGGCCCCCGTGACCAGGGCTTGCCCAGGCTCCAACAGGAGGCTGTTCTTGTAGGTCCCGAGGTGTGTGGTCTGTCCACCCAACGCCCCAGGCCTTGCGCTAGTGACAAGAACTCTGGCGGCGGAGCGGGTGCACGCAAGCCTCTGCAGGTTGGCAGTTGACGTGTGAAGGGCACCTTTCCTTCCTGTCCTCAAGCACCTGTCTGGGGCTCTGCTTGCTGGTCCCAGGCTGCTCCTGCCCTTTCTGTAAGGAGTGCTCACCCGCTGGTCAAAATGTACGGAGAAAGACGCGGCCGCTGGGAAGAGGGAAGTTGGAGGGATCCAGTTTCTGCTTCCAGATTTTGAACTTCCCTTCTCTGGTGTAAAGCCGGGAGCTCAGGTGGGCCGACTGAGGAGACGCAAGGGGTGGGCTTCGGGGCCCCCTGGGAACTCTGTACCCCTGAATGACAGAAGGAACTTGCTGGTAGGCCCCAGATCGGGCCCAGAGCCGGTGGAAGCGCTCCCTGCCAGAGGCCAGGAACTGCTCTGAGTCCCACACACCGTCACCTGCCTAGCAGGGCTGCGTCCTACATGCTGCGCTCTGCGGGGGTAGCCCAGCCTCACAGACTGTAACTTTCCCGCGGCAGGCAGCAGAGACACACCCCAGAGGCTGAGAGTGCAGGCCTGTCCCCCCCGCCCCCCAGCCTCCTCCCCAGGGGCAGCTGGTCTGGTCCTGCTGGGCGGGGGTACAGAGGCCCAGCTCTCACCGGCCTGGGAGAGCTGAGCCCAGGCAGCAGGCCCCATCTGTTGACGTGGTACCACCCAGCTCAAGCTGGAACCAGTGCCATCAGGAAACGGGTGACTGGTCCAGAGTCTGGGGCCAAGCATGGTGTGGACACTCACTGGCTAAACCCCGCCCAGCTCCATGCCGGACTCCTGAGTCCTCACTGAATGAAGTCTGGCTGCCGTTTACACGGGTGACTGAGAGGCTGCTTTGCGTCGCCTGCCAGCCGCTTCTCCCTGAAGGGATTCCCTCTCCAGGAGTCTCCCTCCGCATCTCACCCTTGCTGGAAACGCACTCAGCCCCTCTTCCATGGGGGAGGGGGAAGGCAGGGGGTGTGCCCACCAGAGAAGACTATAGAAAGCGGGTGGGGGCCAGCGGGGGTGCGGGCACGAGGGCCTCCCACAGGCAAAGGCCCTAGGTCTTGAAGCCAGCCCTCCGGACAGGCAATGGGGCTGCAGAGCCGGCCCCCCTCTGTCCTCTGGGGACTGTGGGGAGGGGATGCTCAGCTTGCACAAAGGCCAGGAGGTGGGTTAGCTGGCACATGAGAAGGGGCAGAGGTAGTTGTAGCAAGGGCTCTAGCCAGGAAACTGAGGCAAAAGCTGTATCAAGCAGAGGGAGTTGGCTCTCCTGCCAGGGCTCACTTGGCCCATGGGGCCAGGAACAGTTAAGATTCACTCCAGCCTCTGCCCCACCTGAGGGGCTCCGGGATGAGGTAAGAGAGCCGGCAATGGTGGGGACCAGGAGGTCACTGCTAAGCTGCGCCTCACTCAGTGGGGCCAGCAGCACTGCGATGCTTCTCTGCTGGCATCGTGAACCCCTGGCACGCAGGGCCCACTCCCTCCTTGGGCTGCTCTGCTCAAGTCTGTGCTCATACTTTCAGGGGCTTCCCCAGGCGTCTGTCCGTGCAGGATATTCCAGGCCTCTCAGGTTGCCTCGCCCCACCTCCATGGCTTCTCACCTACATCCTGCCCTGCTTCACTCTGTCTGGCTTCACCCTGTGTCCCCACCTCGGCCACCTTTGGCTTGACAGGAGCCACAGCAAGAGGTTCACAGGTCCTGCCTGCTGAAATCCAGCACATTCTTCCCAGGATGGCACAATGCTTCCCGGAACCTATTGTGCTCCAAGGCTGGGACGCGTCTCTTCCTCACCTTAGGCTCACCTGCTAGCTTACCTCAGACCTGGAGCCATACCGGTGCAGCATGCCCCCTTCATCTTCGTACTGGTCAGTGTCTGACACACAGGTGCTCAGTAAGACTGGCCTTGGACAGTTAGGACCAGCTTTGGTCCTAGGCAGTCACGTGGTCTGTGGGACAGTCTCTTCCAGGACATCTTTTTCCCCACGTCAGGGTGCCAAGGTCTCCCTGCATTGTCAAGTGCCATGTCAGGGGAGGATGGTCCTTGGGGGAACCCACCGCTCTGCCTGGGTGTTCCTCACACATCCTACAGACACCCAGCCAGCTCCCACATCATGTGGGGTGACAGGGGGGGAGGTGCGTCAACCTCTAGAGGCAGAAGGGGCCTCGTCTCGGTGTCTCCATACTCAGTAACTGTAGCTCGAACGCGAGTGCTCCAGCCCCGTAAAGGGTTCTGACCCTCAGCAGCTCCTCTGATCTTGGGAACCTCCTGTGAGAGTTAATTTTGTATGTCAGCTTGACTGAACTATGGGGTGCTCAAGATACTTGGCCAAACCTTCCTCTGGTTATTTCCATGATAGCGTCTTTGCATGGGATTAACATTTAAATTGGTCAACTGTCATCTATAACATGGGGTGGCCTCACCCACTCAGCTGCCTAGGGATCATTATCTGCAACGTGGACTCCTCCCACATAGTGGCCTCTGAATCGGGGTGTCGGCTCCTCCAGATCCCCAGCCCGCCAGCCCGCCCTGCAGGCTGGACTTGATAGCCTCGTAACTGCATGAGCCAATTCCTTAAGTTGTTCTCTTTCTTTATATATGTCCTGTTGTTGTTCTGGAAAACCCTAACACACCTCCCTAGAGGGCTTCTTCCTTCCTCACCTGCACGGGTTGGGGAGACACCTACCCTGACTGAACCAGGTGTGAAGGATGGGCTGCCGAGGCTGCTGCCCCCTCCCCATGCAGGGCACTCCAAGCCTAGCCCACAGTGTCCATTTCCAGTCACACCTCTAGGGACCACGGTCTGAAGCTCCATGCACTTTCCCAGGAGCTCCCTCCCCTCTTACAGGGAAACATGGCCCCAATACCAATGCTGCTGAATGAAGGGTTCTGGGGTATGTGGGCTGCTGGCCTCTAACATTATCCCTGACAGCTACAACCTCCAGGGCCTCCCTTCATGTGTGGTGACAGAAGTCAGGGCACTGGACTGGAAACCAATTTATTTAACCTAAAAGGTCAGGGAGAGGAATGACAGTGTCTGTGGCTGGGTCATGGAGATGGTGGCCTGAGTGTGCTGGGGCCTCAGAAGTTCAACTATCTGAGGAGCCCTTTTCTCAAATGTCAAGAGGGAATGAGGGGTAGTTGGCAGTTGGTCAAGAACTGTGGACCCTCCCCCTGGGCTCAGGGTTCCTGGGACCCTCTCATCCTTCCTACCCCAAGGAAGGAGGTATCCCCCAGTGAGCAGAGGGCAGGAGGAGGACAGGGATCCCTCCTTGGCTGGGCCTTCATGGGGGAGAAACTTGCCCTCTGTGCTCAGGAAGGAGCCATGCCTCAAAGCCCGCTGACTCCAGGGGGGGGTGAACCCTAAGGCCTCCTCCGGATCAGAGGAAGGTGGTCCTGACCTGGTGTGGGAACAGAGGAAGGATGTTGAGGTCAGAGAAATACATCTCCCTTCTGGGCCAGGAAGTGCTCAGGGACTCTGGAGATTCCCACTGGGGAGCACTGTGCCCACTCCCTGGCTGACCCCTAAACTGACCAGAGCTGGGGGCACTAGGCATTGTAGAAACGCCCTGTGTGGCCTGGGGGTAGAGACGCCCAGTGCAGGAGCTTTGTGCCCAGAAGAGAAGGTGGAAAGCAGTCCAGTGGGTGGGTCAGACACTTCAATCCTGCTTGCCTGCTGGGGCCAGGCTGCGGGGGAGTAGTTTGGAGTGGCCAACAGGGGCCAGTGAGGCCCTCAGAGGGGAGTCCAGCTTCACCTTGTCCAGGACGGTCTTCTTGATGGCAGCTGGTGAGACCGTCTCCTGGTCAGCCATGGACTGCAGCTCCCTGGGGAGGCAGTGAGGAGGGTAGGTCCAAGTTTCTGCCGTCCCCTTCCTGAGCCCAAGGCCCACAGCTCCCAGCACCTGCCAGCACCTGGTGCTGCTGCAGTGCCCACCTCAGGACCTTTGGGCCTGCATGCCCGCTGCCAGCGACCTCACCCCTAACTGCTGTCCCCCTCCGCATCTCATTCAAAGCAGCTCAGGGTCACCAAACCTACGAGCAGCGCCCCGCTGCCCCAAGCACAGGACTTGGCCTCGCCTGTCTTCCTGCAAGTTGGTGCCAGGAGGCAGCGCCATGTCCTAGCCTCACTGCTGTGTGTGGGGCACTCAGGGCAACCTGTGGGTTTGGATTGGAGAACAGGCATGGTGGCGAGAAAGACACCTGGTATGCTGCAGACCTGGGCTGGGGAAGCGACTCTGAGCCAGGATGCCCAACTCTGTGCCTGCTCTTCGGTCTCCTTTCAGCTCTTGCAAAGCACCCTGCTTGTCTAAGGTGCTCCATCTCCCCAGTGAGGTCAATGGGAGGGTGTTATAATCAGGCCCACTGAGGTTCCCTCTGGTTCCCACTCGCCTGCCTCCCTGGCTTGAATGATCACTCCGATCTGAGGGCCACACGTGATGGAACCATATGGGGAGCACATCTTTGGCCCAGAGGGCATCCCCTCCTAACAGGGCAGAGGAGGATGGAGAGAGGGGCTGCAAACTGTAGCCCTGGGGACACTTGCCAACCACCCAGCCAAAGCTCCATAAACATCTGCTGAGTGAATGACCAAGCCGACATGGGAGGCCAGGGGCTCTGGTGGGCTGGGGCAGGCAGCCAGGGGTCAGCAGAAGCAGGACCCCACCTTGTGCGTATGCAAGAGGCCTCCACAGCATTGATGAGCAGGGATCGGAAGCCCCCACTTTCTAGCACGTGCAGGGCGTGGATGGTGGCTCCCCCGGGAGAGCAGACGTTGTCCTTGAGCTGGCCTGGGTGCTGCTCCGAGTCCAGCAGCATCTTGGCAGCTCCCTGCCATCAGAGAGAAGCTAGCCGCTGTGGGGACACCCTCCTGCCACCAACCCTCCACCCATCCACCCCGTGCACCAGCCTCGGGCCTGACAAGGAGGGGCCCCCACCAGAGGATCAGGAAAACACTGACCAGCAGAGCCTGGGCCCCAAGTCGAACGGCCAGGCGCCTCGGGAGCCCCATCTTCACACCCCCATCAGCCAGGGCATCCAGGGCAGTGAATGCCTACAGGAAGAAGTCACCTAAGGCCCTGTCCCCAGCCTTCTCTCCCTCAGGCAGTGGCAGCTGGAGCAGAAGCAGGACAGGAGACACGCACTGAAGTGTGCGCAAGAGCCACCGCTGCCAGTTGCTGGCCGCCCACCCCCAGTGCTCACGTAGGCTGGGCCGCTGCCACTGAGTCCCGTGACGGCATCAATAAGGTCTTCCTCGACCTCGGTGCAGAAGCCCACACTGCCCAGGAGCTGCTCCAGGAGCCTGCCATCCTCCACCTGGGCATGTGTGCCCGTGGCGTATACGGTGGCCCCCTCCCGCACCACAACTGGTGTGTTGGTCATGCAGCGGATGACTTTGGGAGCTGGCTGGAATGCCATCAGCTTCTGGAGGAGAAACTGGCTATGTATCCATCCCAGCCTCCTGCCCAGCAAAGTGGGCTGGGCAGGAGTACAAATGAACCCTCACCCAACCAAGCATTTCCTGAGTTCTCACGATGGGCCAGGCCCAATGTCCCCTTTCATTGCGGACAACCAACACAGATGCTGAGAGGGGCAGGTTCCTGACCATTCAGCGCATGCTTCCACCCCTTTCCAGACCCCACTGGGCCAGGATCTGTGGTGCCCACCTTCTCAATGGAACTGATGGTGACACCAGCTGCACAGGACACTACGATGTGCCGATCCTCGATGTTGGCACCAATCTCATCCAGGATAAAGGGGATGATATGTGGCTTCACGGCCAGGAAGAGCACGTCGCTGTGCTGCACAGTCTCCTTGTTGTGAGGTGTCAGGTTCACCCCCATCCTCTGCGGGGAGCACCCAGGTAGGCTTAGCCCACCCCCAGGGCTGGCTGTTCCAGTACCCCCCACCAAGCCAAGAGACCCACATGTACGTCAGCACAGAGGCTGCTGGGAGTGTTGACAAGGCAGGGCTAGGGGCTCAGGATGTGGGGCCCTGACACCCCCCAACTGCCCTTCCCACCCAAAAGTAAAGGAAATTATGTTCTAAAGTGTGTTCCTTTTGCAGACAAAAAAGGGATATTGCATCCACACACAGCCCTGACCCACCCCCCGTGGGTTGCAGAGCTCACACCCTTGACCCCTGCCCACTGGGTGTGGGTGGTGGTTTCAAGCTGGGAGCCTGTCCCCACCCTTAGGTCTGGAGCCCTAACTCGGCTGTACAAAACCAAGCCGTGTTCAGAACCCAGCCATGTCTCACCTGGCCCCACAGCCTCCTACAGTGGCTCCACCTGGGGAACCCCATTTCAGACCAGCACCCCCTGCCCACCAGCTACAAAAGTGCTTGTCACCCAGGTCCCAAGAGCTGAGAGGCAGGGGGGCCATCGGCAAGCCAGGAGGTCGGGTCTGTGAGATACTCAAGCTCAGGGCCACTCCTGTCCCTGGGGGTGGGGAGCCATGGCAGGGTACCCCCCCCAGGGCCCCTACTCCTTGCTTTCTAGGGTCAAGGCTGTCACCACCTGCTCCCAGACACACTGACTGGCCTCCCTGTCACCCTCCAGCCTGCACTTACCCTGAGAGCAGAAACTGTGGCCAAGTCCATGTCTGGGGAGCTGGCCATTATCTTGTGGGCAGCCAGGACTCCTGTGGGAGACAGAAACAGAGCTCCTTCTCCAAGGCCAGTCCCGGTCTCCCCCCTCCACATTTCCAAGAAGAACAGAAATCCCGCCACTCAGAGTGGGGGGACAACTCCTGCCTGACTCCCCATGTCCCAGGCTGCCGTTTCCGCCAGCGCTCGAGCAAGGCCAGCTACCCAGACTCCCACCTTTACCCAACAGCTTGCGGAAGGGACCAGGACCCCCTCCCCACGGGCCCTCCCTGGCCGCAGGGCCTACCTGCTGCTGTGAAGCCCTTGGCCAGGGCAAAGGCCAGCTGGCCAGCCCCGATGAAGCCCACGCTCATAGTGTCCGAGGCCTCGCCCACAGCCCTCGCGGCTGGCACTGGTTCCGCAGGGGCAGCTGCGGGGCGAGACGGGGCGGGATCCCGCGGAGAAGTCAGATGGGCAGTGCCAGGCCCGGCCACGCCGCGCGGCCCGGTGCCCTGGCCGGGAGCAGCCGGGTCTCTGCGTTCACAGAGAGGGTCCCAGGCAGGGAGGGGCGTCGCCTCGGGAAGAGGCCAGGGAGCGGCAGGGAGTGACCGACCATCGCCCGAGCCCCTCCCACGTGCAGTCCTACCCGGGCCCGGCGCCCAAGTACCCCGCTATCCCGCGCACCTCGCCCCGCCCACGACGCCACGCGGCATCTGCGCCCGCCGGCCCCGCCCCTGGCGCCCCAGCCAATCGGCGGCGCGGCCCCCCGGCACCGGCCAATCCAGGGGACGACAGCAGCGCCCGGCGATTACATCATCCGCTCTACCCCACACGGGCCAGCGCCCCCCAGCCCTCCCCCGGACCCGCGACCCCAAGAAGATCGATCCCGCATCTGTGTTTACAGAACCTGCAGCCCCGGGGTATCCCTCCCCGGGCCTGCAAGCCCCAGACCCGAGAGCCCCCGATGCTCGCCCCCAGCACCGCGCGTGGGGGCTGAGGGCACTGGAGTAGGGAGCGGCCGGAGCCTGGCCCTCTGTGGACGGCCCGGGGCAGGCGCTGGCCACGCGGGACCCTGTCGTGGGCTACGCGGAACAGTAAACGTTAGGCTGGCGTCCCCGACTGAGTACCCTGAGTTCTTTGAATTCAGACCTGTTAGACCATCAAAACCGTGTTTGGAGGCCAACCAGCCATTTTTATTCCTTATTTTCTTGCTTTTTTTGGAGGGTGGGGTGGGGTGGGGGGCGGCGTTGAAAACAATTTGCCAAATGAAATCTGTGTTCTCAAACTGTTTTTTGTCATTTAACATTTTTTTATTGTACAGGAGGCTTGGGAACAAGAGAGCGCCCAGGCTTTCTCAGAATCTCAAAATTGGGAGGCATGTGGGAGTCTTGGCCAAGGCCCCTCTGAGGTCAGGTGCCCTTCCTCCTACCAGGGGCTTTCTTCTCTGCAAGTCTCTCTTGGACTCCCTCGTGCTTGGGGCCACAGGCCTATTACCACATAAACCTCCCCAAACAGGTGCTCGGGCTGGTGGCAATCCCAGAGACCCTCCGGGACCCATAGAGCACCTTCATTTCTCCTAACATCTTGTCTGCAGGGTCCATGGAGTTTTTTGACCCTGGTTTTCAGGAGAATAAGACCCCAGTCATTTTCCCCTAAGAATGTGCTCAGGGCTCATGTGCACTGAGTGTGCATTTGGGTTGCGGGTATTCTGGGGTGCCAGTCAGCCAAGTTAAGGGCAAAGTAAGAAGTGATGTCATTGACAGCCCATCCCCCAATCAGGGGAAGGAGTTTTTCAGTCCTGTACCTTAGGTCCTGACAAGCTATCCTCAAATGTGATTCCAGCAGTACTTGGGTGTTTGTGCCATGAAAGCAGGGCTGAGCGCCCATCCGCCCAGGGACCACTGCCACCGTGTTGGCATCGAACAGGCAACGGACTTGCAGGCCTCCCAGCCCTGCTACCTGTCAGGGTAGTTAGTCCTCCCCCTTCGAGGGAGGGCCTGTAGGAAGTGTCCAAAGTGGACTGTAAGGGAGTAGCCCAGATTCAGGCACAGAGGCACGAAACCCAGCCTTTCACTGCGTGTCATCTGAGTACTGTTTCCAAGTGGCACCAAGTAATTTCCTCTTCCAGAAAGAGTCCTCTGGTCCAGGCAGTGAATGCCCACCAACAGGAATGTGTGCAGGCAAGCCTTCCACAGGACCTCTGCCGCCGCATCTTAAGCCCTGGGTCCTCTCCCCTCCTCTGTATTCTCAGGGCCTTTGAAATTCAGGTGGGTGGAGTGCTGGGGCAGGAGGCCGCTGGACAGTGAGCAAGTTGGGGAATTGACGACTGATAACTCATTTCAGAAGTTTGGCTAGAAAAGGAAGACATGCCGGGCCTTCCTGTGAGCTGGGAAGGGTGTGGTCTATATGCTCTTTTGTCATCTGGAAAACTACCCCCAAGTACCTGCCTTCCCTCAGCGGGGAGGGGGCGGTCCCCTCAGGGCCCCCAAGACACAGCGGCTCCAGCCTGCTTCAGGGATCTGAAGTCAGCAGCACCTACCCGCTCCAGGTAGAGACCCCTGTTGGTGTGCCCTCCCTAGCTGGCAGGCGGGGCTGTTCCTCTCTGCTGCCCGCCTGCACAAGGGAGCCTGTGTGAGTGGAGTGCTGATCGCCCCTGGGAGGGAAGAGCAAGCTCAGCATCACCGCCCCCTCCCCGTTCCCCCGTGTCCACTGTCAGTGAGGGAAGGGACCCTACCTGCCCCTTCCTTGGGCGGCTGCCCTCACCCCCAGAATCCCCCAGGCCCCCCCATGGCCACCTCCTCCCTTCCCCAGGCCCAGTCTGGGCCCTTCTCCCCAGAGCATTCTGGCCACCACCCCCTTGGCAGGGACTGCTCTCCAGAGCCAGGTGCAAATCAGTATCGTGTTTATTTCCTGCTTCAGCCCTAGGCCAGCTGAGGGGCAGCCAGTGGGTGCCCATGGCTGGCCCAGGCTGGGCTCTCAAGACAGAGAAGCAGGCTGGAGTATGGAGGGTGGTGGCCCCAGCAGGCCTTGGTGTTCAGCAGCCAGGTGCAGGATGCTTGAGCAGAGGTTGTGGGCCTGCAAGAGCCAGGAGTGCCCAGAGCCCAGGCCCCGTGTTCCAGTGCTGCTCCAGGCCAGCCTCCCCTGGGCCCACGGCAGCCACTGCAGAAGCTCTTGTGTCGGAGTCAGTGGTGGGAACCCGGGCTCTCCACGTCGTGCTGTGCTCTTGGGCTAAGGCCTCCGTGGGCTCCTGCAGGCCACCTGCACCATCTCCAGCTGCAGGGGCTGCCCCATGTGATCTCAACACAGTCCCTACCTGCTTCCCACAGTTGTGGCCACTCAGAGCAGGAGAGGCAGGGTCCTGATTCCTGGCTCCTCCTCCTCCCGCTAGCACAGACGCCCCAGCAGGTCCTGCTGGGAGAGCTGCCCCCTCATGGCTAGCCATGGAGCTGGCTCCCCAGACCCCTCTGCTGGCTGGGCTCTGGCCCCTTCCTGGGCTCCTTTCCCACCTCTTCTCATACCTCTGGGAATCGTCCCCTTCCCAACTCTACTTAGGCCACCCAGCCCAAATGCAGTCTCCAGGCACTGAAGGACACCCAGGGCTGCTTCCTAAGTCCCAGCCTCGGTGTCTCCATCTGCAAAGTGGGTCACGACAGCCCTTGCTTCAAAAGCTTCTCATGTGCTACAGTGACCAGCACTGAGCCAGGGGGGGCCAGGAAATACAGAGAGAAATGGAGATAGAGACAAAAGGAGGGAGTGAGAGAGAGGGAGAAAGGGAGAGATGGAAACAGACAGACAGAGAGAAGATAGAGGGGCTGGGAGCTGGCTAGTGGAGCTCCTCCCCTTGCCTCCTGCCCCTCCGTCCCCCTGCCAACCGTTCCTGGGCCAAGCTGCTGAGCACGGCCCGAAGTCCAGGAGCAGCCCACCTGGTGGTCTGCCTCCACCTTGCTCCCCGTTCACCTGGATGGCCTTCACGAGCCCCTGGAGAGCAGAGGTAGTGGCTGCTGCCTGCTGGCTACAGGGCAGGCACGAAGCGGATCCTCTGGGAGTAGGCGAGGTCTGCCACGTAGAGGAGCAGGTTGACGTAGGTGAAGATGGCCACCACCAGCTGGCTGTCCCAGGGGCAGCTGCCCCTGGGGCAGTAGGGGGGCCGCCGGGGCTCACCATACTTGGGGTCGAAACAGAACACAGGCCAGATGACTGCAGCGCTGAGGTAGAGGAGCACGGCCAGGAAGGTGTACACCACCACCAGACGGTCGAAGGGGCAGCCCAGGCCCCCTGTGTGGCCCATCACACTCAGAGCCACCACAGCCACTGTGGCCAGGAAGCAAAGGCTGTAGACAGCCACACACCACTGGGTGGCCACGTAGCGTCTGTAGTGGCTGTCATGGACCAGCGCCCCAAAGATGATGCAGGCCACGAAGGCCTGGACGATCTTGAGGAGCCCCGACATTGTGGCCATGTAGCTGGCCACCTGGCCTGGCCGGGCACGGGTCAAGGCCACCTCCACAGCATAGGCCAGGAAAAGGAGCCCAGCAAAGACACTGGCTGCCAGGCGAAAGTCCCTGGCCAGGCAGCCGGCAGGCTCGGGTGGCACTTGGGGACTCTGCACCCCACTTGCAAAGGCACCCATCCCTGTTCTTCTGCAGGCTCTGCCTCACCCAGGAGGTGGAGGGTTGGTTCCTGTTTGGGGGGGATCAGTCTGGACCTTTATACTTGTTGCTCCTCAACATGTAAACACCTAGAAAAAAACTCCCATTTTTTGGCTGAAATATTAGTAACATGTTAGGTTTTTGAAAATGAAGAAAATTTTTCTGACTGTGAAAGTAGTGCATGTTCAAAATGGAACAAAACAGCATTAAACTCGGAGACGCTGAGAAGTGAGTGGTGGTTACAAGGGGGAGGGGGAGGGGAATAAAAGGGTACAATAATTAACAATCACAATATAAGTTGGTCACGGGGACTGTTGAACCACTGTGATGCACATTTGAAACCAACATGAAATTGTATATTAACGATACTTTAATAAAAAATATAGTAATTTTTTTTTAAGTATTACATGCTCAGGCCTAATCAACACTGGAAAAGATGAAGACAAGTTGCCTGTAATTCTGTCAGCTGGTTGCAACCATTGTGAGTGTCTTGCTACACATATCCTTACACAGCTTCCTCCCAACTTTTCATTTAGAAAAATTTCAAATTTGCCAAAGAGCACAATGAACACTCATGTCCCTTTCACCCAGATTCAAGAATTGTTAGTATTTTGCCCTGTTTGTGCGCTGTCCCTCCCCTATTCCATCGATTATTAATAGTAATATTAATGACTCTGCAGACATGACAGTGTGCCTTAGATCCTCCCACGGACACCTCCTAAGAACGAGGCTGTTCTCCTAAGACCCTGAACAGGGTGGTAGCTTCTGGGAAGTTGAGGAAGGATCACGAACGCATAGTCCTTGCTCGGATCCCCCACCGCCCCCCAAGCACACTTCATAGCTAGTCACGTGTTTGCCCCCGCGTCTGATTGGGATTACAGTGCATTCAGCTGTCATGTCTCTCAGTGTCCTTTTTTTTGGAATGGGCTCTACTTTTTTCATAACACTGACTTTTTAAAAATTTTGGTATCATTAATATAAAATCACATGGGCAACATCGTAGTTACTAGATTCCCCCCAACATCAAGTCCTCACCACATACCCCATTTCAGTCACTGTCCATCAGCGTAGTAAGTTGCTATAGAGTCACTACTTGTCTTCTCTGTGCTCTACTGCCTTCCCCATGCACCCCCTACGATATATGTGCTAATCATAATGACCCTTATTCCCCTTCTCCCTCCCCAGTCCCTTTCCCTTTGGTAACTGTTAGTCCATTCTTGGGTTCTGTGAGTCTGCTGCTGTTTTGTTCCTTTTTGCTTTGTTCTTATGCTCCACATATGAGTGAAATCATTTGGTACTTGTCTTTCTCCCCCTGGCCTATTTCACTGAGCATAATACCCTCTAGCTCCATCCATGTTGTTGCAAATGGTAGGATTTGTTTTCTTCTTCTGGCTGAATAGTATTCCATTGTGTATATGCACCACATCTTCTTTACCCATTCATCTACTGATGGACACTTAGGTTGCTTCCATTTCTTGGCTATTGTAAATAGTGCTGCGATAAGCATAGGGGTGCATCTGTCTTTTATAACACTGACTTTCTGAAGAGACCATTTAGTGTGTGTTGTCTGACTGATTCCTCCTGGTCAGCTTTCGGCTGGATACTCTTGGCAGGAAAACCACATAGGAGATGTCCTGTCTCTGCAGAGTGTCCATCGGGAGAGTGGTGACAGGCTCTCAGCTCCCATGAATGCTTCTCGTGTCAGCATGTTCCCTTTAGAATTGTACTGGTTGTCAGACTTAATATGCTTGTTCATGATTTTCCAGAGCAGTTCATATAAACATAAAATAAGGGGTCTGTGTTAGTTTTCAGGGCTTCAGTCCTCTGAGAGTGTGTGACCCTGCGGAGGGGGTGGGCGGGCCTGGTGAGGTGGAGCCCTGCTTCCTGCTCCCTGGGATCACTGACCCACAGGGGAGGTGGGAGCTGTCCTTGGGCAGTGCCTCCTCACCCCAGACAAGGGAGTGAGGACATGGGGCCTCAGGCCGAGGATGCAGGGCAGCCGGTTCTGGCTCCTGCTGCCTCGTGAGCCCGGGGAGCTGGAAGGAAGTCCTCTGGCTGGAGCGGTTTGGTTTATCTCAAGCAGACATTGCCGTGCTGCAGCCCAAGTTCATAGCTCAGCAAATCATAACCACGACCCCAGCCACGCTGCTTAACCAGTCCTTGGGACACCACCCTCCACACCCCCAGCTGGAGGGGTCCGGCTCAAGGCACCTGAAGCCTTGGGCACTTTGGGGAGACTGGGCCTCAGCACTGCCAGCGCTGCCGGGGGTCCCCCAGTGCTCAGGGATGGCCAGCACACCTGAGCAGGTAGGAGGCGGACTCCCCAGCGCCCTGTGGCGAAGCAGGTGCTGCAAGCAGCCTTCCTGCAAAAGCTCACTCCCTTCCTGAAGATCAGGTGCCACCCCGACCCTGGCTGGGCCTTGGCTCTGCCAGCATGGTGACCCCTGGAAATTGGATAAAAGTGGATTGATAGGTGCTGGGGAGAGAGGAGACATGACAGCAAGAAGACCACACTGGGGAATCTGGTCTGGACAGTAACCCAAGAGGGGCTGGCGGAAGATGGGCTCTGAGTGAGGGCGATGGGGCCCAGGTAGAGCAGCATCCTGGCACCAACAGCCCCCAGGGAGACGAGCAAGCCCTCTGCCCAGCCCCACTTGAAGTCACTTGGTCCTGGGGAGCCTGCATCTTCAGCACGCCTGCGAGGAGCGCTGTGGCTGGCATGACCCGGCTGGGGCCCTGGCCAGAGCGGTGGGCACTGGGTCCAGGGCAGGGACAGCTTGTGGTGCTAAGTAGGAGACCTCAGTGAGGGAATGTCAACTCGGATGCTGGTCATGATGGATGTGGTGCCTGATGCTTGAGCTCTCCAGGAAAGGAGGAGCCCACCCTTCCCTAGCATCCTTCTCCACGTGGGAAACTGTAGCTTAAACTGCCTGGCTGGAGCCGTTGGCTCACAGCACCCGTGTGGTCCCCCTACTCGGCACCAGGCACCTCTGGGACTCTGCAGGGACTTGCTGGGGGGCCTGCCCAGATTCTGATCCTCAGGGCCCGCCTGTGACCAGCTTCCCCTGACCCCATAAGTGGCCCCCCAACCTCGGGGAAAGACCCTTAGGAAAGGTCTAGAGAAAGATTCCTCTATGTCTTCATGGCTTGATGGCCCACTTATTTTTGGCGCTGATATTACACTGGATGGATCACAGTTGGTTTAAACATTCCCCCGCCAAAGGAGGCCTTGGTTGCTTCTGTCCTGAGCATTTTTGTTTGTACAGGAATCACGTGATGTGGAAACTAAAGCAGCAACATTTCTAGAAAAGTTGAGAAGTCAGCCCAGAGAGCCTAGTGTGCTGGTGGACAGCCTCCCCGAGCACAGCGGGTTCGGTGGCTCCCACTGTCCCTGTGCGCCCTGGGCTCGCCTGCTCGCTGTCCCCCGGGGTAAAGCACAGCACGACCGGTCACCGGCTTTCCCTCTGTGTCAGGAGCATGTGGACAAAGAGCTTATTCATTTGGTGAAATCCCATCAGGCCTAACCCACAAGTATAAGGTTCAGTGGGCCTGGGGCACACAAGACACACAGGCCCCGCTACGGTCACTTCAGCCCCTCAGCACAGCAGGCCTCAGTCCCGTGCTGTCTCCACCTGCTACCCTTCTCCGAAGAAAGACCTGGCCTCCAGCCCACACCTCCCAACACCCCCACCCAGCAGCCACCCTAAGTGCCCCTTCCTTCTTCTCCAGCCTTTGGTTACTGCATCCTGGGCCTCACTGTCTTTCTTGGCCACCGGGGCTCCATGGGTCCCCACAGGAGGCCATGCAGGAGTGATCCGGAGAGGCGGCCCTCAGCTCTGCCTGGGGAAGCTGACACTGGTGCTGAGTGGGCCTGGGGCAGGCGGGTGAGACCCGGGCCTGCCCCTGCAGGGCCTGGAAGGGCTGCACCTGCCCAGGTGACACCAGTGTCCTAGGGTTCTGCTCAGGTCCCTCCCAGGCCCGGAGTCGTCTGGTGTTGGCAGTGCCAGTCAGACCCTGGGGCACAGCCCTGGCTGGGGCTGAGGGTGTGGGGTCTCCACAATCCTCCCCGCTCTGGGAGCAAGGCTGCAGACCCCTGGCAGCTGTGCTCGGGGGCCAGATGTGGAGCCCTGGCCGGCCTGGCAAGGCGGGTCCTCTCCCTGCTCCGTGTGACCCACCCCAGGGCCTGGCCTGGCCTTGGATCCTTTATACATGTTAGAGTTCATAATAAAACCTACTTGTAGGGGTTCTAGGAAAGTCAGTGTGCCCAAACACAAAGTGTGCTTAATGTTGGCTGCCTGCAGGGAGCCCCACCTGGCAGGCAGGAGCGTCACTGGCACTGCCAGCACTGTGGCCGGGGTCTATCCCTTGCATACACTCACCTGTATGCATGCTGATGTTGATGTGGGCCATCCCACTGACTCCTCTGCACCTGATGAGAGGGAAGCCCAGAGCCCATTGCTGACTGGCCACATTGCCCCACCATTGCATTGCTCTCCACAGGCCCCAAGAGTGTGTACGGTATGTGTCACGTGTGCCTCGTGTGTGCAGTCATGTGTAGAGAGAAGAGTGGGTCTGTGTGTGCATGCTCACGCTTCCAGGGCTGGGGCCTCTGGGACTGCCCGCGGATCTGTATGACACCTCTACTCTCAGAAGCAGAGCCAGAGGGAGGATGTCCACCTCCAAGCTTGCATCTCCGGGACTCTGACCCATGTGCACATGCAGCCTTGCAAAAATAAGTTCACTGCAAGATTTCAAGATGTTTGCTGGGCAGGGAGTGTTTTTCTGGGCCAATCAAGTTTTGAACTGGAGATTGTGCCAGTGCCCAGGTGTGCACTTATTCACACTCTGAGCCAGTCTGTGAATGTTGCATCGCTAACAAAACAAAGAGAAATGGGAGCTGCTGTCCTGTGTTGGGGTCTCGCCTGTCATGGGCCCATGAGTGGTATTTGCTGATTGGATGGACAGGAGCAGGCATCTTCAGGAAGGGTCTAGAAGAGGACACATGTGCGCTGAGGTGGGGGCTGCAAGCGGGACCTGTGCATCCAGGAAGGAGTCGGAGGTCAGGGGACCCTGTGGTCCCCCCCAGCTTCCTTCTACACTGGGTTGGGGTAGAGGCCAGGATGAGCAGGGGTGAGGTGGGCACACCGCCCATTCAAATAAACACATCTGCATGGTGAGGCTCTTGTTATCTTTTTTCATTATTTAAAAAAAATATGTTACAAAATAATATCATTCATCATATATTTCTTGCTTATTTTTCTTTAAAAAAAATCAAAGTAATAAAAAAGTCACTTTATAAAATAATACAAAAAGGCAGGAGAGGCTGGGAGCTGGGGAGTCCAGTGCTTCTGGCTGGAGAGGGAGGCAGGTGGGGTCTGAGGGGTCTTAGGCCCCAGTGGAGGCTGATGGAAGGTCCACTGTCTCAGCTGGGCCTCCCGCAGGCAGTGGTGAGGGCCAGAGAAGGCTGTGGGCTGGGGGTGTTCAGACTGGGTCGGGGGGCAGTTGGGCCGCCCGTCTGTTCTGGGAGGGGTAGGAGGACCTCGGGCCAGCCCCAGGGCAGGAGCCCTAGCCCCCGCTGCTCAGCATCCCCAGCAGCTTACTGGGCTCCAGGCCCTGCTGCTGTGCCACAGTCTGCACATCGAAGCCCATGTGCATGAGGAACTGGGCCACGTTCATCTCCTGCCCTGTGAATTGGTCCCGGATGGTGGGGCAAGAGGGGTTGCAGTGGGGCCAGGGGCAGCTGTCCACCAAGTGGACAGGGCATCCCTTCAGGGGGGCTTTGCTGGCCTTGTGGCTATCGTGGAGACTTCTGTCCCAGCAGTGCAGTGCCCGGGGCAGCGAGGTTCCCTTCACCTGGACATCTGTCCAGTGGCTGCAGACAGAAATGCAGGTGGGGTCACTCGGTGTGTGGCCGACGCAGGTGACAGCATCGCTACCACTGGAGGCAGGGCTGCATCTGAGTTCTCACCACATAGCTGGCACTGAAAGCCTTAGAAGGAAGCCCTTTATACAGAGCCAAGGGAGGCGGGTGGCAGGCAAGGGGTCGGGGCTGCAGATGTTTGGAGCAAAGGCACAGACACGGGCGGGCTGTCCCCAGTCTTGGAGACACTGACCTTCGGATGATGATCTCGTGGGAGAGGCAGGCGGGGGCAAAGCTGGCCCTGTTGGGGAGGAGACAGCCCGTTGCAACCATGCCCCCTCCGCCCTTCGCTGCCCCGATGCCTGTGGCACAGTGGCCACGGGCTGCTCCCCCAGGACCCTGCCCTCTCGGGCTCCCGAGTCCTTCCGGCTGCTGCGCTCGGCCGCCTGCCTATGCGGCCCAGGCCTTGACCCCACCAGCCCGCATGCCCCTTTCCTGCCTCCAAATCCTGCTCAGGGTCCACCACCAGGGCCTGCTGGGCAGTGCTGGGAGGCTGACCAGGGCTTTATTTTTTAGAGCAGTTTTAGGCTCACATCAAAGTTGAGTGGAAGACCTAGAGAGTTCCCATGTCTGCCCTGCTTCCCGCCATGCACAGTCCCCCATCATCCGCACCCCACCAGCTGGTGCAGTGTTACAATCAGGGAACCTGCACAGACGGGTCACTACCACCCAGGGTCCATTGGGTGCATCGGGGCTCAGTCTCGCTGTTGGACACTGTGTGGGTTTGGACAAACGCGTAAGGCGTGTGCACCACTACAGTATCACTAGAGTAGTTCCTCTGCCCTGAAAACCCTCTGCGCTCCGTCCCGCCCTCCCTGCCTTGCCTCTGGCGCCGCTGATGTTTTCCCGTAGCCCTGCCTCCTGCAGGCCTTGCTGGAGTTGGACTCAGTGTGTGCCTTCCCAGTGGGCTGCTCTCACCTGGCAGCGTGCAGTGAAGGCCCCGCCACGGCTGTTCGTGGTTAAAGCTCACTTCTGCCCAGTGCTGGGTAATACCCCACTGTCTGGATGGACCCCGGTTTACCAGTGGCTGAAGGACCCCCGGCTGCTCCCTCTGCTGTCTCTGAGGCCTCTGGTTTTAAGTCCAGGGCACTGCTGTGTGTTCACAGGGGTTTGAGTGGGGCTCCCAGCACACTCACGGCACATCCTTGAGTGTGTTCCTCAGCTCGCGGCCCAGGTTCTGGATGTACAGCCACTGCCCCTCCTGCACCGGCTGCCCCGTGAGGTGGACGTTGTCCACAGTCAGCTGGGCCTCGTCGAACAGCCACTGCACCACGAACACTGGGCCTGGGGGCACAGCTCAGCTGGGCCTTGCCTTGGTGCTCTGCCCCCTGCCCCAGGCTCATGGTCCTTTGGGATTGCAACTGCCGGCCCACTGCAGCACCTTTCGTTGAACAAGCACCTTACCACCCCTCACCCCAATTTGGCCTGGCTCCCTGGGACTTCACCTGATCAAAACTTGGTGGTGATGTCCCTTTGCATATGGGACTGAGGAGGGACGGCCAAGACCCCACCCAGCCCAGCACTGGGATTCAGCTCCAGAGCACATTCCTGACCATGTGTGAGGACACGGTGACCAACTGTCCTGGTCTGCTTGGGACCAAGTGGACTTTCAGTGCTAAGACCAGAAAAGTCCCAGTCAACCCAGGGTGACTTAGTCACCCTGCTCCTGGGAGGGGCAGTGGTCTCTGGGCCTGCCTCTGGGGGCTGGACTCCAGGATGGGTGTTCAGGGGGCAGCCACTCACAGTGCAGCGTCGGGTAGACTTTGTAGCCAAAGAAGCAATTCCACTCTTCACCCTCCTGGAACTGGCGCCGGCAGCGCTCTGGGACCACCCCCTTCCAGTACCTGGGCCACACGCTGCAGGTTAGGCCACCCCCAGGCGCTGCCCACTTCAAGTCCTCTGCATGGGTGCCTGCACCCTGGAAGGGGTCCCAGTGCGTGCACCTGATGCCGCGGCGGATGGCCTCCGTGGGTGCGCAGGTGATGGTGTCGATGCAGTCTGTGCCGCGGTACTGCTTGTTATCCAGAAACCAGCCGGAGTCGGCCAGGCCCCGCACCTGGATGGCTGGATAGCCCAGTTCCTGCAGCTGCTCAGCCACACGGTCCACGTTCAGCAGCACCCCCGTGCCCCCCGCACTGCAGGGAAGGCGGATGTGAGGCCAGGTGGCTGTGGAGGGGCGCTCACTCCCAGAGCCCACCCAGCCCCAGCCTGTGCTGAGGAGGGCTGGGGTCAGATGCATTCTGAATGGCCAACTCTGCCTGTGTTTACACATAGGACCTGTGGGCCTCTCAAGGGTCCTGGCGGCAGAGGAGGGGCTGGCAGACCTGCAGGCACTGACGCAGAGCCAAGCGGCAGGTTATCCCCTCCTTTCCCTTCCTCTCTCTCACTCTGACAGTTTCCTTATCTGAAAATGAAGGTGAACTATGTGGTCCCAGGCCCCATCAACCACCCCATGGATGTCCCCTGGGTCTCCTGCATGCCTGCTGGGACCCAGTGACCAAGAGGTGTGATCATGCCTACTGGGCCTTGGCTTTGGGGGAGGGGCACTGGCATGGCTTACCCAAAACCCACCCCTAGGGCACTGCAGGCTTCCTCACATCCAGCAACCTTGGAGTCCACAGCAGCCTCGGGACAGCTGTCAGCTGCAGGGTTCTGGAGCCGCCCTGCGGGCTGCCTGCCTCGGCCCCATGAGGCCAGATGCCCCTGGGTCTGCCCAGGCTCACGGCGCCCCTCCCTCACAGGCTCACTGCAGCCACACTCCCAGCAGCCTGCCCTAGGGCCTGCCCCTGGCCCTCCCGGGGCCTCCCCCACCCTATCCATACCCACCCCCAGCCCTGGCTGGCCTACCTGCTCCCTGCCAGCAGCAGCACCTTGGCGCCACTCAGCCCTTTGCCCAGGAGCTCTCGTACCACCTCCTGGATGATGAGGGCGCCCATGAAGGCATACTCGTCTGCACCGAGGAGGGGGGCTTCAGGTGGGGCCTGCACAAAGGGCAAGGCCTCCCGCCCCCCAGCTTAGGAGGAGGGAGGGTTCTAGCTGGGGGTCCAGAGGGTCTTCCAAGGGCTGGGGTAGACTGGAGGGACATGGGTCATGTGCATGAGGCCAAGCTGGGGGCCCTTCCCAGGGAACACCCAGGAATGAGGACCCTCACAGGGGCCAGGCCCACCATGGGCAAGTGGGCAGAGGGCACCGGGGGCTGGCACCCTGGAACACCCTGTCTAGGGGCTATGCTTCCTCCGTTGTCCCACCCCCCTCCCTGCCCCTGGGAGCAGAGACTGGAGGTGGGCAGAGGACTCACGCTTGTCAGACTTGGATGAAGCCCCACTCCAGACGTCACTGGAACAGTAGGGGATGAAGCTGTGGCACGGGGACAAGGTGAGCCTGCCGTGCTCCTCTGCTGCCCAAGATCCCCAAGAGAGGAAGGACTACCCCCAGGACAAGACCCCCAGGAGTGTCCCCCAGGAAGAACAGCCCAAGCCCCCCTTGCCAAGAGCTCCCCCCTTACACCATGTTGGCATTCCACCAGTGGGGGTTCTCCTCTGGCTGGGAGGACAGGATCCCTGTGCCTGTGGCAGGGGGACAGCGGCAGTGGGTCTTTCTGGTGGGAGGGTGTGCGCAGGGATGGGGACTACAGAAAGGCATGTGCGAGATCCTACTCGGCCCTTAAAGGGGGGCCGGGCTGTGACACCTGCACTGACTCCTGACTCTCCCCCCACCCGCCCCCTGCTTCTCTGACTCAGGCTGCCTGTCCTAGGCACACGCGTGTCCTGGAGCCACCTTGGTGAGCCCTTGGAAGTTACCTGTAGAATAAGACAAAAATGAGAGGTGAGAGTGGGTGCCCCAGCCGAGGGTGTTCAGAGCGGGAGGTGTTGGCGGGGAGGGGTCCTCTCTGGGGCTCTAGGGAGTGGAGAAGGGTTTCTTCCAGGACTTCACACTGTGAGCCCCTCACTGCCCCACCCTCCGCCAGGTGAGAGCTCTGACCATCTGCGGGCTGCTGACCTGTGCGAGTGCCAGGCCAGCCTTTGGAGCTCATGAGGCGCCGCATGGTGTTGTAGCGGGAGTCGCAGTTCTCCCGGCTGAAGCAGTACCAGCCGCCTGCAAGCACAGCCACCACTCAAGGCCGCTTCCCAGCGTCTCCGCCCACCCCGCGGCCTGGGCCCCTGGGACGCACCTTCCAGGAAGAGGAGCCACCGACGACTGCCCTTGGATTCCTTAAGGTAGTAGCTGCAGAGGAGGAAGGGCGGGGCGGGCCGTCAGCTGCGCGGCAGGGCCCAGCTTGGGGCAGGAAAGGGTCACTCCACCTGTCGCGCGGCCCCAGTCGGCCGCGCGGGGGCGCCAGCGGCCAGGCCTGGTAGAGAGCGCCCGGCCCGGCCAGAGGCATTCAGTCCCGGGAGGTGGCGCTCGCGGGGCGGGCAAGGGCCTCGAGGGGCTGTGTGGTCTGTGGAAAATCCCCACGGCCCGCCCCGCGCGGGACCCGCTGGAACTTCGGCGCCAGCGGCCGGGAGCCGGGTCCTCGCCGGGCTCAGGATCCTCCGAGGACGCGCGGTGGCGCTTGGAGATTGAAAAGCGTCCCCGCTGGAGGAGTGTGAGTGGGGCGGGGTCGCTGGGACCCGCCAGGCCTGTGTGGAAGGGCGCGGGCGCCACCGAATTCCGACCTAACGGCGCGTTACTCACACTGTCGACCTGCTGAGGACATGGATGCCCCCGACCCCTCCCCACCCCCAGCCTCGCATCCTTCCTTTATCTACTTCTGGTCAAGAGAGGGGTGACTGTTACGCCCCAGGTCTTCCGTCCCACCTGCGCCCCCTCCCCGGCCTCCGCTGGCTGGGAGCCCTGGCAGTCCCGGCAGCACCAGGGAGCGGACCGCCCGAGTGGAGCTGGGGTGGGGGCGGGGGTACCGCAGGACTCTCCTCGCCCCGTGTCGCCTCCTCCTGCTGGAGCCGGGGCCGCTCGTAGACTCCGTCTCCCCGCCCAGGAACCGAAGGACTCCAGCAGAGGGGTTGGGCACCTGTGTCCGAGCGGTCAGTGCCCGGGCCGGCCAGGGACCAGCTCTTCAAGCGCAACCCCACCCCCCGCACGGCGAGTCACTGAGCTGGGCCCTCCCCGGGCCAGCACCTCCAAAAGCCCGACGGGAGCCCTCTCCCCTGGGGGCACCAGCGCAGAGACTCCCTGTTCGGGCGCAGGCGGGGAGGCGGACAGTGCCCCGCAGGGCTGCTGGCAGGGATGCGCGGGTCGGGGCGCAGGTCGGGCCTCACCCGGCCGGGCTGCCGTCGTTACAGGTCACCGACGTGTTGAGCAGAAGGTGCAGGCGCAGGTCCTCGTTGAGCTGCTGCGCCGAGCAGGGGTACAGGGACTGAGCCAGGCTCTTGACCTGCGCCATGAAGCTGTCCATGTTGCCTTCCACGGCCGTGAAGTCCAGCGGGAAGCTCTCCACCGGCTGGCCGGCCGCGGGAGCCGCCTCGGCGCGCGGCGGGGACGGCGGCGGGGGCGGCTGCTGGCCGCGGCGCCGCCAGGTCTTCCTGCCCTCGCCGCCCCCGGCCCAGTGCAGCAGGCCCAGCAGCAGCAGGGCGCGCACCCCTCGGCCCATGGCCGCGCCGCTCGGGCCCGCGGCCACCTGCGGAGAGCGGACGGCCTTGAGGCGGCGGCGGCGGCGGCGCCGGGCCGGGGGCGTCCGGGCCGCGGGGTGCCGGCCGCGCCTGCTCGCTTGCCGGGCTCCCCGCGCTGGGCCCGGCTGTGGAGGCGCGGGCGGCTCGGCGTCGAGGCTCCTGGCCGGGCGCCGTCGGCCTGGCAGCTGGGGCTGCGCGCGCGGCCGCCGAGGGTAGCGCAGGGTCTGGGTGCGCTGGCTCCCGCCCGCGCCAATGAGCGGCGGGGGCCGAGCCTGGGCGTAGTTTGCGGGGGCCGCGGCCGCCCGGGTGCCCGCGCGTTAGATGTGCCGCCGGCGCCCGGGCTCGGCGGAGGGGGAGGGGGCCGCGCTCTCTCTTTTCTTGGCGGAGGCATCTCCTTTTCTTCCCAAACCGCAAGCCCTACGGAGGGGCCTGGACTACCCCGACGCGGCCGCCGGAGGCGCTCCCGGCCCGGCGCCGTGGGGGGCAGCGCGGCCCGGCGGCCCCGGCGGCTCCATTCGCTGAGGCCATCCCGGCGCCGCCGCCCCCGCCCCGGGACGGCTGGAAGGGGCGGCGGGGCGCGGTGCGGAAGGACGGGGCTCCTCAGCGCCGAAGAGCTCCGCCCGCCCTGCCGCGGGCCGGCCCGACGGGCTGGGGGCGCTTTGGGCGCGCTCACCTGAGCCTCCGGGGGCCCCCAAGCCCACTGCCCAGGCCTGGAGCAGCCCGCGGGCGACCCAGATCCCGGTCCGCACCCCTCTCCCGGAACAGGCCGGGAGTCCGGCTCACCGCGGCCGGCGCGCGCGGCCCAGCGGCCCCGGCTCCTCGGCGTCGTTCGCCTCGCGCCCACCCGCTGGTGCGCCCGGCTCGGCTGCGCTCCCCCTCTGGCGCTGGCGCTGATCCGCCCGGGACTTTTATCCAGCGGGGCCCCCGGGATCAAAGCGACGGCGGACACAGGGCTTCGCGCCGAGGGGAGGCCAGCAGCGGCGCGGGGCCTCCCGGAGGGGCGGACAGGTGTGGCGCGGGGCCCCGTCGCCCTGGGCGTCCTGCAGGAGGGACCCGACGCCCCAGCATGGCGCCACGGCGGAGTCGCCCTGCCCCGCGCCTGGATGGACAGATTCCTGGCGGCCCTGGACCGGGGATAGCACTGCCACTTAAGGAGATTGTGGGCCTCGGGGTGGGGTCCACGATGCTCTCTGTCGGCGCCCTGGCAGTGCGCCCCATGCTGAGGACCCCTAAGAGCATCCCCCTTCCCCAGCCTCCACTGGGGCAGGTGAGGATGGAGGAGCTGCCAGCTGAGCCTCCGGGGGCCCCCAAGCCCACGGCCCAGGCCTGGAGCAGCTCCGCTCAGTGACATCCACGCCACCATGTATCTGCCCCCTCACCTCACCTTCCGGGCACACCTCACTGGGGACAGAAGGAGATTCCTTCCCAGAAAAAAATGGGGGGGCAGCTATTTGTGTGGGACGCTTCCACCTGGGTGGGTGGGGAGACAAAGAAAGAAAAGGAAAACATTTATTCGCCTTCCACAGGCACAAAGAACAACAACAGACAGCTTCGGTAGACCTTTTCTCATCTCCCCGCCCATTTGCAGCTCAGCCGCTGTCGTCCACCCCCACCCCCTTTTAAAGATGCGAACAGGCCTTACCGTTTGGGACACAGGTCCAGACCTGGGGCAGGGCTTCCTGAAACCCTCTTGTAATTCAGGGCCATGGGGTGGCTGTGCCCCCTGGGAGGCACCTGCAGCCCCTCCCTGGGCAGGAGTTGAGAGACCACCAGGGGTTCCGGCAGCAGTCGGGACCCTGTCCCCCTCCACTGCCTACCTGGGTAGCAGGGCCCCTTTGGCCATGCGTGTTTGCTGTCCTCACTAGTTCCTGGGCTGAATGATGAGCTGGGATTAGAAAGTTGCAACACTCATCCACTGGGCATACACCATGGGCTGCTCTGGCTGGGCTCCTCCGGATGCAGTGGGAGAACTAACAGGGCCCTTGAGAGCTGGCATGTGGGCATTTGAGGGGTGCAATATGCTGTAGCAGAAACCTCAAAGCCTAATATGAGTCTGAGGTGCCCTGGAGGCCAGCCTAGGCTAGGGTCACTCAACCAAGGAGAGGGTCCTCCCCGCAGGCACCTGCAGGGCAGCTATATGCCCATTTTCCTGATGAGGAGAACTGAGACTCAGAGAGCTAACAGAAGAGTTGAAAATGAGCTCTGTTCATTCAGAAATCCACGCTTGCCATCCCCCTGGTGTTGGGTTGGTTTAAAGGCCATGCTTGGGACTGGCCAGAGGCAGTAGCTTCAAACACAGGTCCGGTCCTATCCTTAGCCACTTCTCCTTGGGCACCCACGGCAACCTAAGCATTAGGGAGAACCTGCCCCAGGAGCCCTCTACCTCTAGGAGCCTGTTACTCCAAGTCCCAAGCAGGAAGTGCTGCTTGCAGTTGTATGGCCTGACTGCATAGGACTGTGCCTCACACAGACTTGGCTCTGAGCCATTTCCCTGCAGAAAGATCTTGCATAAGGCCCACGACTGCCTTCTGTGCCTCCATTTCCTCTGCTTTAAAGTGGGGCAATGACCATACCTCCATCAGCGGGTCAGCTGTAGGATCCCGGGAGCCCACGCATGAAAGTGCTGAGCACGGCAGGCTGTGAGGACGGCAGGTCGGGTCTCCAGCAAGATTCCAGGACAAGGGAAGAGCGTGAGTATTATATTCACTGGATTTGCAGTAATGCGATTTAGCTTGCACACTGAACCCCAATGAGTTCCTGTTGGGATTCATTCAATGCTCCCGGCAGGAGTGAAGAGCCTCCCAGAACCCAGTCCTTCTCTGCCTCTGCCTTCCCCATTCCCCCTCCTCTACCCACAACTGTCTTGGCTGCTCCCGCCTGGTCCCCCTCTCAACTCTTCTTCCCCTTCAGTCTCCCCCACTCAGAGTTTCCAGATCCCCAAATCCGGTGGGCTCTCCCAGGCCCTTTGAGCCACCCACTGCTGGGCCTCTGCTCCCTGGTTGGCTGCACCTGGCCCAGCAGCCACTGCGGCCCTAACAAGTAGGAGGAGGAGAGACCCTGGGCTGACCAGCATGGGGTAAGACTCCCCTCCACACCCCCAGGACAGATGTGATGAGGAGTGCGGAGCACACAGGTGCTGGGAGAAACAGGACCCGGGCAGTGCTGGTGGGAACGTAAAGTGCTGCAGCCGCCGTGGACACCAGTGTGGTGGCTCCTTGATATATTAAACATAGGATCGTCCTGTGACCCAGCGATCCCACTCCTAGCTGTGTCCTCGAAAGAATCAGAAACAGGCGTTCAGACAAAAGCTTGTACATGACTGTTCACAGCAGCATTATTCTCAACAGCCAAGGTGGAAAACCTGAAGGCCCATCAATGGAGGAACGGATAAACACAGTGAGGGCTCTCCACACGACAGAGTATTATTCAGCCATAAAAAGGAATGAAGTATCGACGTGCTACAGCATGAATGAGTCTTAAAAACATAGAGCTAAGTGAAAGAAGCCAGTCACAAGAGGTAACATATTTTATGATGCGTTTGTATGGAACGCCCAGAATAAGCAAATCATAGAGACAGAAAGCAGATTGCTGCTCTTGCTAGACGATGGGGGAGGAATTGGGAGTGACTGCTAATAGGTGCAGGGTTTCTTCTGGGGCATGAAATGTTCTAAAATTGATTGTAGTGGTTGCATAACCTTGTGAATGTACTAAATGCCATGGAATTGTACACTTTAAAGTGGTTAATTTTATGACGTGTGAATTCTACCTAAAAAAAACAAAAAACAAAATAAGGCATCAAGGGGTCTGACCAATGATGGTCAGTAGCTGGCATGGGGCACCAGGTGCCAGGGCAGATGGGGCCAATGAATGGATCTCCGGGCTTGGAATGGGGTGGGTTGGTGCAGTTCTGGAAGTCCTCCTGGACATGTGATGTGCTGTCAGACATCTCTGGGGATGTAGCAGTGGGCAAAGGGTCGGATTTCGGCACGCTGGGCCCACAGCTGGGGCTCTGAGCCTCAGGTTCCTCATTTATGAAGTGGGATGTGAATAGGACCTGCCTTTCAGGGTTGTGGAAGCATGAAATGAGGCAGGACCCCTAGAGGCCAGTGAGCCCGTGATACATGATAGTGATCACTCCTGAGTGGGTGCTGGCTGTCCCTCAGGGACCAAAGTAGACTGCAGTCCTGGGTGCAGGGGCTTGTGGGATGTCTGGAGAGCAGACACTCGGCTTGGGGATGAGGAGCAGAAACTACGTCCAGACCGCCTGCTGCAGTGGCCCCAGGACCATGGATACTATGGATGCTGGGCAGGGGACCCATCCTTCCTCATTCCGTCCCTACTGCCACATTCAGGGTGGATTCTGCGTTGTTTCTGCCTCCTGGCTCTCATTCAGTGGAGAAAGCAGATCCCACGTGTGCCCAGGGAAGCCTGGGAAAATGGAAGCCCAGAGGGGGTTCTGCCTTTTTAGGATGGGCATCCCCAGATATGGGATGGGGTACAGGGGCTAGGTCTCTGGGAGGAAGATATGGGGGAGGGAGTCAGGGATCCCAGATGGGCACAGAGTTGTGGCTCACATGTGGACATATGCCCAGTTCCTGGAAAAAGGGAGGCAGAAACATAACATTTCAAGAGAAAACAGCTGGTTTGGGGCTCAGACTAGCCACAGCCACTGGGGAAGGGAAAGGGGGTGTGGCAGAGAGAAGTCAGTGGCGCGGTGATCCTACCTGGAACTCTGTGTGGGGCCCGACAAACTGATAGCCTGGCCAGAGGGCTGGGTGTCCAGGGCCTCAGGCCGTCCTGCCGCTCTGGACCAGTGCCATCGGCCAGACGTGGGACTGCTCCATGCTGCAAGACCACCTCCCTCTGGGGTCCCTTGACGGTGCTGAGCTGGTGGCTCCTAGCACAAGGGCGTTCTGCCTGCCTGCCAGCCTCAGCCACCCTGCCTCACACAGCCACCTGGGCAGCTCCCCACCCCAGTTGCTGGCCTCTGAGGCCCAAGAGAGCAGCAAGATATGCCAAGCACCTCACTGTCCCTGCAGCTTGTCCCAAGTGAAGGCCTTGCTCCCCATCCAGTCAAGAGCCCATGTCTGGCTCTGACTGGGCAAGGGGCCTCAAGGTCAGGCCATGCAATTGTTGAGTTTGAAACCCCTTTTGGCTTTTGCAGAGCCCTCCATCCACTAGATGCAGGAGCCTAGGTTTGATTCTTTAGCAGTGGGGGTGGGGGAAGGGGGATGGGGGTCAGGCCTTGGTCCTTCACGGTCAGCTCCTAGGCCTGACACGGAGATGTCCTCTCCTGGGAATCGGGTGGCTGTTGGCAGGCCTGGCCAGAGCAGCCTTGGGGTCACCTGGCAGAAAGGACCACACACACCTTCTCCCTAGGACTGACAGCACCTGGTGTCAGAGTCCCCGCACCACCCCTCCACAGGGGCAGAAGAGGGCACCCAGGGCTATGGGAGGTGCTGTGACCTAGATGCTCCTGGTCGCTCTGCTGTCGCCTGCCTGACGGTCCAGTGAATGGAGGACCGGGGGAGGGTTTTCTGGCCCGAGGCTCAACCCCTGGGGCCTGGGAGCCCGCTGGTTATCTGGCAGGACCTGCCCTCCTCTCAAACCCATCCTCATCCTGCCCTTCCCACGAAGGCTTTCCCTTCTGGGGGACAATCCAGGGGCAAAGGACCCTTCTGGATGCAGGCCTGCAGCTGACCTGGGCTCACCATGGAGCTCCTCCTGGGAATGGCCTCGTCCCAAAGCTGGGGGAGGAAGGGCGTGGGGATGGGAGGAGCTTCCCACACATCTGTGATGACTCCTTGGCTTGTCCCAGGAGCCACCCCAATAGGTTAGTGTGTTCTCCTCATTGCACAGGTGAGGCAGGCATCAGGGAGGTGAGGCTACCCAGAGCCCCGTGGGGAGGGCCAGAGGCGCCCCTCCTCAGTGCTTCCGTAGCTCCCCCAGCTGGCTCCGCCGGGCCTGATGATCCCCATGGGGGCCGCTGGGTCCCACCGTACAGCTCTCTGGTCCCCCGCGCCTGCCGCTATGGGACCGCAAGGAGGCCTGGCCAGCCGTGTGACCTTTGCCCGCCCCCCTCCCTCCCTGTGATCTGCACGTGGCCTCTGGGGAGGCAGAACAAACCCTCAGATCTCGCCACTGGGAACCTTTCAGTGCCAGCGACATCAAAGGGGGCAGCAGGGCGCGGGGGCGGCGGATGCTTCTCTTAAAGGGCCACACACTTTTTAATTCAAAGCAGAGCTTGGGAACAGCTGTCTAGCTGCTGCCTGGGAGGGAGGACACGAGTGAGGAGGGACAGGACTGTGGCTGTCCTTGTCCTCCCCAGACTCTGCTGTGTTTGCTTCTCACAACTGGTCAGAGGGCAGGTGGGCTGTGCTGAGCGCAGAAGCACCCAGCCAGCCCCTCGGTGTCTCACTGCATTTCCCAGAGGAGGACGCCGACCCAACGACTGAGCAAGCCTGAGTCCAGGGCGTTGGCAGCTTAGAAACTCAATTCATTTCATGAAATCAATGATGTGATCTCTCTTGCATGTGTGAGTATGACCTGAGGTTCTTACCTGCCCAGGTGTTTGCCCTGCCTGCGGTCGGCTAACCAAGACTAGACATGGGGTGACTCCATGCACTGGGGGAAGGGACACTTCCTATCGAACATCCAGTCACCTGAGCTCAGTCCCAGGCATAGGGACACAGGAACGAGACAGCAGGCTTGCCTCCTGGGTTGAGGGGGGCAGGTAATGGAAAACAACTGGCCCAGGAGCACTATGACATGCTGTCAGGAGGGGAGAGAGCGGGAGCCTAGGCATAGGGCATGTGGGCGGGCAGCAGGCGGCTGGTAGGAGCCTAGGTTTTATTTTTTGGCATTGGGAAGTCACTGCCTTATTGATAGTGCGTATGATTTCCAGAAGGACCTATGTTAGAAAACAGATTTGAAGCTGGCTAAATTGAAAAAGCAATCTTACCACAATTATGTATACATATATTCACTTCTGTGTTTTAAATGCATTTGGCTGGATCCTAAAGCATGGCATGGGGCAGGAGCCACGCCTCCCTGGGACCCAGCATGGGATGGGCCCACAAAAGGCACTTCCTCTGTGAAGAAGCTGCAAAGCTGCACCTTTTCCCAAGGAGGTGAGGTGAGAGGACAGTCAGTGCCCAGGCCAGCGGGGCTCTTTACCTGCAACACATGACCTAGGTCCTAATAGAAGCACAGTCTGGGACATGATTTCCTTAGAATATACAGTGTTGGTCCCATTAATGAAGCCCAGGAAGATAACCCCTATCCCTCCCTCCCCAACCCAGCCCCTGACTCCCAGCATTCAGGTTGGCCCAGCCTGTGGGGATTCTGTGGGACATGGACCCCAGCCCCGTCTTCCAGCTGGGCTCAGGGCTTCCCACAACCCTCTGCAGCATTGCTGCCCACCCTGTTCTTGAGGGCCCACCTGCACTGGGCCTCCACCTCTCTGGGACGGGGACACAATAGATGCTCTAGCCTTTCAGATGAATGACTGAGACCCAGCAACCAAGAGGTGTCAAAGCAGGTAGGGTAGCCTGGACCTCATGCCCTAACCACTCCCTGGGCTGTCTGGATGCTATGACATCATGTACAGAGTCCAGCTGTGGACACTCTACGCTCTGGATGCAGCATACTCTTAAGGGGAGCAGAGGTAGAGGTGGTCCCAGAGTGGGGTCACACGGGCTGCAGTGGACAGAACCAAAAGGGTGTGCCCTGTGCACCTGCTATATAAGACTTTTAGATTAAAATAATATAAAAATAACCCCCCCCCCCAAGAAAAGGAGCATAGGAGCCAGTTTGAAGGGAACTTGACTGGGCAAATTTGGATCCATTTGAGCATCAGAAAGAGTAATTGAATGAAAAAATAATTTTGAATTCATATTAATATTTAAGAATATTTTTTAAAAGGAGGGGAAGCAGGAGATATCTAAGCTGGCCTGTGCATACAGTAAAACAACAAATTTGACTGGATCTATATTGTCGGAACTCAACCAAGAATGAGGAGAAGTGCAAGTTGCAGTGCTTCAAAATCTTACAACTACAGACTATTTACTGTTAAAAGAACATATGGGATGTGAACAGTCCCCAGGAATGTTTTTTTTTAATTTGTCTGATTTCTCTCAGACTGTTCAAGTACAGTTGGGCAATATCCATCATATCATAGATAAATTTTCACAAATGCCTAGGGTGCCTAACTGGTTTTCTTGGTTTCACTGGAGATGGCTGGTAATTGTAGGTCTGCTTTGGTTATGTAGCTGTATTCCTATTATGTTAATGTGTGTGCGCAATTTAATTAGTAGTTTAAAACCTATACATGCTGAAGTTACTCTACAAGAAGATATGTCAAAGCAATAATCAATCTTCCCATGTTTTCTTCCGCCTGCTACTTCTATAGCTTTTCTTCTTCCTTCCTAATTACAACACTTAAATAGAATTCGTGCCTCATATTAAATTTACCGAGTATCATAATTCTTCCAACTGGCAAAGATGCCTCAAGACAAATGCTGGGCATAGAAGCCACAGGACATAAATCTGCAAAGAAGTAAAAAGCTAACCTTTTCAAACAATAAGGCTTCTCTCTCTCACCAACTTTACATTTCCCTGTATGGCCCCGGAAGATGACTGGTTAGCCAGAGACGGGTAAGATTCCTCAAGGGAGGAACAACCTAAGACAGGCACAGTCGCAGGGGGGCCATCAGGTGAGAAATTGGGGATCAACAGAGGTGAGGCTTAGAACCTCACCCCCCCCTGTTTTAGAGAAATCTTCTGCTTCCGTGGATGTTTTGTTGCCCTTGTCTAGCTTGGATTAATACTTAGTCTATAGGCACACACCTGATCATCTACATTTGCCCTCTTACAGCACTAAATTATGTTTTCTACCTTTATCTTGCATCTACCTACCACTTCAACATTTTATTAAAATAATAATAATAATAATAAGGGAGAAATGTGGGATTCACATATAAATCAAGTATAAAAATCAAACGAATATTCATATTTGACCTGATGGTTTATAGTTCATAATGCGTGATCAAAACCGAAAGTTTCTGTGATGGCTGCCCTTGTACTGTTCACCATGTAAGAACTTATTCACTATGTAAGAATTTGTTCACCATGTAAGAACTTGTTCGTTATGCTTCAGAAGATTGGAGACTGTTGAGAATTAGGCTTGGGGTTGATTAATGATTGTGCATTGAGTCCCCTATACAGAATTTTATTGTTGTTAACAACCATTTGATCAATAAATATGAGAGATGCCCTCTCAAAAAAAAAAATCAAATGAATAATCATATCTGACTTGGTTGTTTATAGTTCATGATGCCTGATCAAAACTGAAAGTTTCTGTGATGACTGCCCTTGCACTGTTCACCATGTAAGAACTTGTTCGTTATGCTTCAGAAGATTGGAGACTGTTGAGAATTAGGCTTGGGGTTGATTAATGATTGTGCATTGAGTCCCCTATACAGAATTTTATTGTTGTTAACAACCATTTGATCAATAAATATGAGAGATGCTCTCTCAAAAAACAAAAAAAAAGGAGGGGAAGCATTTCTTGACCAAAAAATTTCTATAAATGTAGAGGGAATGGTGAAATTGGAAAGTCATGACTTTGCAACCGTAAGTGTAATGATGAATTCAGGCAAGGACCATCAATTGGTGCTAAAACCAGTGAGTAAATAGGTTTTAGGAAAACATTATATTTATGGTCTCAAACAATCACCCCACACATGGCTTATTCACTCCACAAGGGACCTTGACCATGGAGAGATGTGATAACCCACCTTGGCCAAGTGTTCACACTTCACATCACTACTAATGGGACAAGGTGGTGTCCTAGATCTCCTGATGGGCTGTCATCTAATCCGTCTCACCACCCCAGACGTTCAACCCCGTGGAAGTATCAGGCATATCTAGACTGTGGAGCCTTCTGGGCTCTTCAGAAATGCAAGTGTCATGAATAATGAAAGATGGAGGGACTGTTGCAGATTAGAAGAGGGTAAACAGACGCAACAACCACATGCAAGGTGACAACCTGCTGTAAGGGACCATCTGGGGGCAAGGGTGATTCTAGAGTAGACAGTGTGTCAGGAAGTGTCGCTCAATTCGTGACTGTATGGTTGTTGGGTGTAGTGACAGGGGACAACTAAGTAGAAGGTCCTGGTTTCAGGAGATGCTTCTGAACTGTTTGCAGGCAAAGTGCCTGCATGCTGTCAACTGACTTTCAGATATAAACAGATATGCAAACGTAAGTGCAGGGAGAGAAGGCAAATAGAACCGGACGTGAGCAGTCAGTGCATCTAGGTGAAATTGAAGAGCTGAAGAGTAGTACTTTATTGTAGTAAATGGTTAGCTTGTTTGTAGATGTCATTTTTTAATTGGAATTTTTACTGAGGTGATTGTAGAGCCACATGCGATTGTCAGAAATAAAACAAAAATGGTCCTGGGTGCACTCTGCTCACTTTCCCCTATAGTAACATTTGGGAAACTGTAGCATGGCTGTGACATGGACACAACACACAGCGCTCTCCACACTGCCCTGGTCTGACTAATGACAATCTCACCATGGCTAGGCTGGTGTGTCAAGGTCCTGAGAGCGCCTTCTCCACAGGCTTCCTGGCATCACCCTCCTCTAACCACACTTGCTTCACTCCCCCTGCAGCCCGCCACCCCTGGCAGCTCTTCCTTTTTGCTCTGTATCTAAAGTGCTGTCATTTCTGTGATGCTATGTAAGTGGAACTGTCCGGTATGTGTGTGGCCTCTGGGAAGGCATACTCAATTCAGCACACTTCCCTGGGGCCTCATACCATGCTGCACCTGTGGCGCCCTCCTTTTGATGGCTGAGCCACGTTCCAAGGTGTGGATGCGCCACATGGTATATTTAACTGCTCACCCGTTGAAGGACATCTGGGCTCTTTCCAGTTTTTGATTATTACAAATAAAACTGCTATGAATGTTAATGTATGAATCTGTCCTTTTCTTAAGATGTCAAATTTGGAAAGAAAAATATGAGCTGCAAAAATATGCTGAGCAACAAGTAAGCCAGAGTAAGGACCCTTCATGGCCTTGTAAGCTTCCCAAAAGTGACCTCTAACCCTACAGTATCCTCCATGGCCTCCTCCTTGACTACGCCCTGAAATGTGGGCAGCTCAAGGCTATGCCTGAATTGCCTGCAAGAGGTTCCATGTTCCTGAGCAAAGGCACCAAGTGGCAGGGAAGGGCTAAGCAAAGCAAGCACAGAGAAGCAGCCTTTCCACAGAGCAGACACACAGTCCCCCAGGGTGGGGTTTCAGCTGAGTGTGCAAACTTGCACAGCACAGGAGAGGGTTCTTCTTGTTGTGGCAGGGAGCTGGTGTTTCTGGCCACCTGACTTTTTGGCTTTGGCCAGAAATAAATCCTTGTTTGAGGGGGAACCACTTCTGGGCATCTCCTTCTTCCAGAGGCTTGTTGGGCTTTGGGTGCAGCACCCCCAGAACCTGAGCCTGCTTGTTTCCATGGGCACCTCACTGGGTCTTGGTCTGTCCTGCCCGGTTCTTCACCAGGTTCAGCCCAGACAGACACCCCAGAATGTGGGGCACCCCACCTTGGTAACAGGAGGGTGGGTGCACTTGGAGGGACCGTGTGTTTGTCTTGTCAGTGGCCAAACAGGTGTTTGCCAAGCACTTGCCTGTGCCGGGCTCTGCTCTGCGTGCCAGCACAGTGGAGGATGGGGCAGACGAGCCTGCACAGGGTGGAGGCAGCCTTCAGCAAGTGAGCAGACACAAGGCCTGACCCTGTGGAGAGGAGGCTCTGAGGAAACCCCTGCAGGCTGATAGCTGAAGAACCTTGTTGGGGAGGTGCAACTTGGGGTACAGAGAGCCTGGCAGAACTGTATGTGGGCCCCTGAAGGACTGAAGGGCAGGTTTGGAGAGCTTGACCAGGTAGTAATCAGCAATTGGTCCAGAAATGCCCTAAGTCGTCTGCTCCAAGCCCTGCCTGTCCAGCTAGCTAGCTATACACAGAGCCCCCTGTGAGCAGGAAGGAGTGCACAGGACAAGGCCACCGCAAGGAAGCAGTGGGTCGGCGGGCATGATGCCTGAGCCAGCGGGGACCTGCTAACAGCCAGTAATGGGGCCTGACTAGATGACCTCCCAGGTGCCCCCGCTGTGAAACCTCCAATGTCCTGTGTTGCTCCCTGGCTTCCTGGGAAGGGGCTGACCCACGGTGACCTGGCCATGTGTGTACCTCCCTGAGGCCCTACAGAGCATGGGACTGCCTGCCGGCCAGTGGGGCAGAACCCTAAGGGGTGTCCCAGGCTTTCCAGTATCTTACACGTGAATGTGTCAGTTAGTGCGGAGATACAGGGGTGTGTGAGGCAGACGTGTCTCCCACACGATGGCATGACAGCACCCACATGGGGGTGTGGTAGCACTGCCCGGGCCCTCTGCAGACCGCCTGTGCACCAGGCTGGAGTGGGGACCCGTTCTGCCTCAGGTTTGGCTGCGCCGGGAGAGGCCGGCCTCACCTCTCGGGCTTTTCAGGCCAGCCTTTACCCTCAGCCGCTCTCTAACCTTCCCGCAGTCAGGGGGGACTCAGGGGACAGGGGCCGTCAGGTGGGCCGACGGAGGGAGAGTAGGACCCAGAACAGGTCGGGGCGCATTGACCCGGCGGGGACCGGGAGTCCAGGCCTCAGCGCGCGCACGCAATCCGCACGCGGCCCGCAGGGCCGTTGGAGACTCGCGCCACGTGGCGCCTGTTAGGGAACCGCGCTCCCAGCCCGACGTCGGGGAGGAGCCTGGGACGGGGGCGGGGCGCGGGCCCGGAAGCGCGCTGGCCCCGCCCACGCTTCGTCCTCGCGACCGCGAGGCCGGCTGTTGCCTATAAAGTTTGACGGCGAGCCGGCGCGGGTCACGTGAGCGGAAGATGGCGGCCCCGGCAGGCGCGGGCGGTCCCGCGGTGTCGGTGCTGGCCCCGAATGGGCGGCGCCACACGGTGAAGGTGACCCCGAGCACCGTGCTGCTGCAGGTGCGACGGCGGGCTGCGGGCGGCGGGCGGCGGGCGGCGGGTCGGACGCGGCGCCGGGCCTACTCCTGAGGTTGGTTCCGGAGGGCCGCTGGGGCGGGGCCCGCGGCGGCCAATGGGCGGCCTCTGAGCGCGGTCCCGCCCACTTCCGCTCGGCGGGGCTCCGCGGGTCCCTGCGGGGTGGGGCGGGGCGCACGGCGGACGCCGAGCGCTCTCCCAGGGTAGCGGCCGGCGCCCCGCGCTCCCGACTGCGGCTGGGTGTCGGGCCTTTGTGCCTGGGCACGGATTTGCTGAGTCACTCGTTGCCTTTTGACCGGGCAGCTGGGTGACCTGGAATTCCTACCCTAGAAATGCTTATTGGGCCCTGCTCTGCAGGCGACAGTGTGCCGGCAGTGTCTGCAGGGAGGAGCCCCCAGGGTGGGGTGCAGGGGCCGTGAGCCCCCGAGGAGCTCAGCCTGCCTCCCGGGCGCCACGGGACCCTCAGGGAGAGGAGGGCGAGGCGCTGCAGGCGGGGCCCAAGTCTGAACTTTATTCTCTGGGTGAGGAGCGCTGTCCCCGAGCGTATAGGGAGAGGTCTGTGGGGATGGCCTACGGAGCCGGGTGGTGGCGCAGACCCAGTAAAGAGGGCGAGGGGACCAGCTGAGTGGCTGTTCTGTCCCGCTGTTTGTTCTAGGCTTTGGCAAAACCAGTTCACCAAGAGGTGGGCTCCCTGCCCTCGGCAGCCTCTGTGCCGCTGTGCTTGCCAGGCGGAGTGGCCAGGCAGACACCTTGGCTCACCGTCCTGCGTCTTACCTCTAGGTTCTGGAGGAAACATGCCGGCGACAAGACTTCAACCCCAGTGAATATGACCTGAAGTGAGTTTTCTCTGGCCAGGCTGCAGGGCCCTGCCTGGGTCTTAAACCAACGGAAGTTCATTTTTTCGAAGTTCTGGAGGCCAGAGGCCCCAGAGGTGTCGGCAGGGCCACATTTCCTCTAGGGCTCTTGGTCAGGACCCTTCCCGTGTGTTCCAGCTTATGGTGGCCCCATGGCTTATGGCTGCGTCCCTCCAGTCTCTCCCTCCGTGTATTGTGGCTTCTCTTCTGTCGTTTGAAAGGACCCTTGTCATTAGATTTAGGACCACCCTAATGCAGGAAAACCTTGTCTTGAGATCCTTAACTCAGTTACATCGGCAAAGAGCCTGTTTCCCATAAGTCCTGTTCATGGGCTTTGGGGTTAGGATGTTGGTGTACCTTTCTAGGGACCACTGCAGAGGGTCCTTGTGCATTCAGTGTGTGAGTTCCTGGTGGGCTCTAAAGATAGAGGAAGTGATCATGGCAAAGGGGGAGAGTCCTCCAAGCTGGTGCTTGTGGCCCTGGAGTTGTGTGGGCATTTATCCAAAGAGAGGGCTTTCACCAGATTTCCAAGGGGCTAAAAACAACAAGAGGGTCAGAACTGTGCCCTGGTCTCTGTCCCACCTGAGGAGCTTTTCACCTTCGTGGCCTGTCTTTGCACCATGGCTGTTCTCACATCAGGAGCAGAGAGGAGCTCATGGCATGAAGCCTGGTTTCTTGGGCCTCCTGCCAGGCACACTGTCACAGAGCTTCAAGCCATCTCTGTTCTTCTGTGATCTGCCTGAAGCAGTTTTAGGACTGTTCTGAGCAGAGCAAGGTGCAAGCCCTTCAGCCATTCCGTGCGTTCATTTCCAAGTCTGTGCTGGGCCTGTCGCTGCTTCCCAATCTGCAGGAGCAGCCCCCTGTTTTGCCCCAGAGGGCAACCTGTCTCCCCTTTCTCCCTTGCCCTCCCGTCTGCTCCAACCCGTGTCAGTCTCACTTTCTCTTTCCTTGGGAAGCCCCACTGTCATCCACGACCTGCCCTTTTTGTAGGCTGGCAGGCTGTGTGTGTGCTTCCAGCCTTGGGGGCACTGGCTGAGGACTTGCTGCACGGGCACTAGAGTCGCTCACCAGGTACCCTGCCCCCTGTAGGGCCGTACTGGGAGCTGGGCGGGAGCTGAGTGATGTCAGGCTCTGTGGAGCAGCCTGTGGACTCATCTGTTTCGCAGGTTTCAGAGGAACGTGCTTGACCTCTCTCTCCAATGGAGGTTTGCCAACCTACCCAACAATGCCAAGCTGGAGATGGTGCCCATCTCCCGGAGCCGTGAGGGGCCTGAGAACATGGTAGGCAGCTGTCAGGGAATGTCCGGCAGAAATACTGCCTCTGGCTTTCTCATTTGGGCTGTTTGGACCACAGGATGCTTTAGCAAGCTGAGCAAATGGAGAGGGGTTGCTGCGGGATTGGTGGAGCACAGGGCTGTGTGCAGAGGGCTCTGCAAGATGAGGCAGGACCCTCTCACCCAGTACTGCCTTCTCAGGGTCAAGCCAGGGCCACCACTCTCCTCCTTTGGTTGATGATTGGAAAAGAGACTGCTTGTTCTTTGCTCTGAATTAATTTTTGGGGTGCAGTTAATCATGCTCTCTGTCTCAGTCTGAGGTTTCTCGTTATAGTCCCCAGTAATCTTAGTGCCTGTAGAGCTCTGTGGGGGGTTGAGTGCAGCCTTGGTTCTGGGATGAGGACACGTGGTCCAGGGGTCACCTCCAGCAGGTCTTGTCTAGGCCGCAGCCCTCGTTTCTGACCCCAGCCCACTGTGTTCTGCCCCATCAGTATCTTTCAGGTCCTAGAGATGTAGTGGATAGCAGCAGGGTCACTGCGGACAGACACACAGACCCAGTGGCTGCAGTGACAGTTGCCGCTCCTGTGTGCCCCTGCCAGGCCCTTTGCTTAGTAAGCGTGTGTTTTGCCAACACTGCAAGGAAGGCTGTTTCCATCCATGTGGAGAGACCAGGAGACTTGGGCCCTGGGGCTGTTAGTCGGTTCTCCAGAGCCCACCAGGTGTCAGGTGGCTGGGACCAACTCTGACACTCTTTTATATCAAAACTGTGGTTCTCAAAGTTCCATGTGGATGGAACCCTGACTTCCCTTGGGGGCTCTTTGGGGGTGATGGGGAGACCCCGTCCCACTTTTACACAGAGTAGCTCCTTTGTTTTTTGTTGGGATTTAACAGAAATGTGTGCCTGGGCCAAATGGCAGGGTAGCTGTGATTTTGGGAACCAAGTGCTGGCTGGTCCCCAGGCTCGGCACCATGCTCACGGTGGCAGACACACTCTCATTTCCAGGGCTCTCTGCTTGTGTGCTGTACACAGGTAGTGTACCTGTCACTCGGCAGAGACGCCAGAAAGGAATTTTCCCCCTTTTGGTTATAGACTTGAGCTCCTATTTAGGAACATGATTGTCAAAAAAAAAAAAAAAAGGGCTTATAAAAGCAGTACCCTTATTAATTAAAAAAAGTTCAGAAAACAAGATATTAGTTATCTGTTGGTTTAACAAATTCCTCCAAGACCTGGCAGTTTAAGACACTACAACAAGCAAATGTGTGCAGAGGGACAGCACTTAACCAGGAGTTGGTCCCCCAGAGCCCCAAAGGAGGGGCGTGCAGTGTCCCACCTGGACCCCGGGTCCAGGACGGGACAGGCACTCTTCCTCCTGACTCTGCGTCCCGGGTCCCCACCCACTCAGGTCCGCGTCGCTCTGCAGCTCGAGGATGGCTCAAGGTTGCAAGATGCTTTCTGTTCGGGCCAGACGCTCTGGGAGCTGCTCTGCCATTTTGCACAGACCAGGTGAGTCTCGGTGAGCAGGTCCTGGGCTCTGCCCTTCTCTGGCGGGGATGCTGCTGTGGTCCCAAGCCACAACCCCGAGCTCTGCTGTGGCCCGAGACCGTGCCTTTTGGGGCTCTGGTACTGGTGAGAGGACTGGTTTGAGGTGAGAGGTTGTCTGTTACTGGCCACACCCAGCAGGGACTGGTCGCCAACTGCCTGTCTTTCTCATTGGGTTTCCTGGCACTGTGGCCGCATGCGCCATCCCTGGAACCATGAGGCTGCCCTTCCATCCTTATGGGGCCCTTAAGAGGCCCCCTGAGGGCATGGTGGGCCATGAGGGGAGCAGAGGGGTGCTTTAGTTAAGACTCTTGTGTTTTCTAGGAAAAGGAAATCTTGGTGATAACTGATGTGTGTCGGTTTCTCTCTGGTGACTAACGGTTTAAGCATCACTCCTGAACATGCCAATATGGGAGCCCTGCAAGTCTTGGCCTTCCGTTATGGTATAGACGTCGTTGTCTGCTTTTAAAGGTCTTGGCCAGCGGAGTGGAGGGACCGCGGGAGGGTGGAGAAGTCACTCTAGAAGATGAGATGGGTTAATGTGTCTCAGGCACTGAGAACAGGGGCTGGCCCTTTGGTTTTCTGCGGCAGAGGGTCTCTGGGTAGGCCTCAGGGTGACGGGGCTCCTGCAGGAAGCCTGCTCTGGTCTGATCTTGGCATACGCTGTCCCTGCTGTCACAGCAGCCAGCCTCTTGCCCTGTCCTGTCTCATCTCTGATGTGCCATGTCCCCGATGCCAGTCCTTCCTGCAGCACAGCTACAGGGATTGCTGTGGTGAGACCTGACGGTCTCTCCCTCCCCTTGTAAGCCTGGGCTGGGCCGCCAGGGCTGCCTCCCCTCCAGCCAGATTCTGCTGAGAGAGAACTTTGCCACCCCCACCTAGGTGGCCTGTGATAGTGTCAGCCCACGAAGTCTGCCATCCTCCGCAGTCCAGCGTCCACAGTCCAGCACACATGATAAGCAGCTTATGGGTTTGGGGGCAGCTGGCAGCCTGAGGATCTGCCATCCTGCCCCGTGCCTGAGGGTCAGCTGGTCTTGGCTGCCCTGCAGCCTGCCTGGGTGCATTCTCCTGGTGGCGTGTGGGGCTGTGTGTGGGGCTGTGGAAGGCCTGGGAGCTGATACTTGGAAGGGGTTGGGGCGAGGGGCACAGGGTCCCTGCCAGCCTGGCTGGGGCAGGGAGGAGCTGCAGAGCCTGGAGCTGAGTGTGAGCATGGAAAAGCGGTGAATCCAGAGGCCAGGCAGGGCTCCTGCTGACATGTTTCTAGAAAGAGGACTTGGGGGCAGGGGAGGAAATCAGTGATGTTACAGTGGAAAACAGTCTCAGAGTTGTGTTTCCAGGGTGAAAGGCCACCCAGTGCCTGGCATGCTGGGGCCTCACCCAGTGGCAGTGCTGTGAAGTGCCAGGAGGTGTGGTTGAAGAAATGGCCTCATGCGCTGAGAGAGGGTTGGCCTGGCCTTTCACAGTGCTGCCGGGAGGGCGGCCTAGCGGTGCCTTTAAGATACTGTAGGAGAGCTGTTCAAGAATTCTCTATTTGGCCAAGGTGTCATAGAGGGGTGAGGATGGAACAAAGCCACTTTCAGACACGAAAGGTCACACGCACCCACCCCACACTGTTCTCTGAGGAAGATGCTGAGGCTGGGCCACTGACACACGGGGGGGTCCACCCTGAAGGAGGGGGAGGTGGGTATGGAGCCGTTCACCTCGGAGGGGAGGAGAGCCCCCCATTTGCCATGTGCTCTGGACTTGGGTGCCCCGGGGGCCAGCATCACCAGGCCCCCATTCTCAAGGCTGTGCCCCCAAAACAAGGCTAAGGGGAGCCTGGGGACGTGGTGCTGCATGGCAGGCTCTCCCCTTGCAAGGAGTCAGCAGTGGGTACAAATAGAACAGAGCCAGTGGGCCTGCAGCAGGGATGTGCAGGGAGCAGGGCTTCCCCTGATGCTTCTGGGTTGGAGATCAGCATCCCGCAGAGCCTGGTGGGTGTGCTTGGCGGGTCCCTGCTGGCTCCTCTGCACAGGGATCAGGGTGGGTAGTGGTCCTGCCCTGAACCCCAGCATCTGGAGCAACTCACTGGCCACTGGATGCCCCACATGGGCCACACATGCCTAATTCAGAATTTTCTAGTAGCCACATCAAAAGAAAGTAGAAACAGGTGTGATTAATTTTAGGACTATGATTAACTTCACTTAACATACCCAGAATTTTACCCTTTGAACATGTATTCAACAGGAAAAAAGAGATGGACATTCTCAGTGGGTGAGAGCCCTCTGAGGTCTGGCGGTCTCTCTCAGAGCGGGCCTCCCCTCGGTTTGCCACCGCGCATGTGCTCATCTCCACTGGCCGGTCTTCTCTGCTGCTTGGGCATCTGCTGCAGGGAGAGTCACCAGGAAAGGGGCTCCAGGCCCCCCCTGCCGCTGGGTTCTCCCCCAAAGCCCTCTATTACCCACCTGATTCCATGGCTGAGCCCACAGTTCCGGTGCAGCACCATCATCCGACTGATAGTAAAAGCTGGTGTCTGTGGGAAGGGCAGCCTGTCCACATGCTTGTCTTGGGGTTGTGGGCCCCTGGGCACAGTGGGCTGCGGGGAGCTGCCCGGAGGTGGCCACCAGCCTGTGGTCACACTGAGGGTGGGTTTGCATTCTGGCCCTGGAGGTGTAGGTGCCCGGGTGTCCACTCAGAGCACGCAGGCAGTGTTCCATGTCCTTGAAAGGGCCAGAGGCTGCTTCCCTCTTGAAACTGTCCCCACTCCGTCTGCCCTGGAGGAGGAGACTGTGGCTTCTGCAGCCCAAACCTTGTCCCGGGTGGTGATGGCGTGTGAGTTGCCTGGCACCTCATGACATGGCCTCGTCCAGAGTGGGCTTCCCTGGGGCAACAGGAGCAGCCCCCAAGCCAGGTCACAGCTGGTGTTCTGGCATCGTGTTGGCAGCACCTGCGCCTGCACCTGTCCCGTCCTGCTCAGGCCCAAACAGGTGATGGACAGAAGGGGCTCCAGGTAGCTGTGTTGCTGGGGGCCTGCCTGGCTGGGCAGGCCCCCGTCCTCCAGGGAAAGGGCATCTGTAAATGTGAAGCCAGCAGGGGTGCACCTCTGCCCTGCTCGCCACCCACTGGCCTCTGGGAGTGGCTTTGCTGGCCTGAGATAGAGATACCCCTCCTGGGTCGTCTCCACCACCAGGCCCTCTGAGTCCCGCCTGCTAGCAGGGAGGCAGCTGGGCACCATGAGAGGCCCACAGGATGCCTGGCCTTGCATGACGTCCACTGGCTTTGTCTGGGAGTGGCTCAGGCGGCACAGGGGTTCCTGGAGGCCTGGCTCAGCTCTGGTGGAGGTGACTGGCACTTGAGTGGTGTCTGAGGTGGGGAGCAGTGGACCCTTGCAAGGGTGTGTGAGGGGAAGGCTCCTGATGCGCAGGGATGGCCCCTGGGCCGCTGTCCCTGCTGGCAGGCGGGAGAGCTCTGCTGACTGGCCAGGAAGGTCTGGAAGCCATTGCAGCCGCCCTGCCCCTGGGTGTGAGGCCGCCCCCTCAGGCCCTGTATGGGGAGCCTGAACCCTCTGCAGGAACCGCACTTCAAAGCTGCGGGGTGGTGTTTGATGTCCCGCGGCCCTTTGCTCTGTGCTGGGTGCATGTACCGGCATCAGTGTCCAGAGAGCAGTCAGTGAGGCAGTATCAGTCCTGCGCCCCGTCCCTAGCTGCTCTCCAGCCCCAGGCTTGGCCCACTGGCCCTCCTCTCACGTCTCCTCCGTCTTGCCTGTAGTCGGAAGAGATGGGGTTCTGGCCGGGGCTGCCCTCGGGCTCTGCTGGGGTCTTGTGTTTACCTGGCGCCTGGGGTCCCTGGATCTGGGTGGCGTGTGCCCAACGTCTTTTGGGGTATGCCTCTAGGGGCCCCGCAGCTGGCTCATTCCCGGGCAGTGTGCAGAACTAAAACCTGAAAGCAAACAGGAAACAGAGGAAAACATGCTGAGCCCGCCCAGAGGTCATGGCTCTCAGGACGGCCCAGGCCACATGCATTGAGTGTTCGTGTGTAGTCGGAGGCCTTGCTGCTTCTGGTCCCCAGCTCAGCTCCCATGTCTTCCCATCCTGACTGTGCCCATGGATTTAAGCTGCGAGGTCTGGCTGGGCGGTGCTACGCAGCCTAAGGTCACTCCAGGCCCCCTGCTTTGGCGAGCCCTGCCTCTCAAATGCTCTTCTGGAGGGAGGGCCTGGCTGGGCACTCCAGGTGTAGTCAGGGACCGTGTTTACTGGGGGCCAGTCATGACTGTGTGTTTGGAGATGCAGAAATGGCACTCCCCTGGCTGTCAGGCCTGCCGTCAGCTGCTTAAATGCCCCCAAACCTGGCTCTGCCGGCCTGCATCCTGTAAGCCCAGGCCAGGCAGCTGGGGGTGTGCAAGTGAGTGTGGGCCAGTGGACACGGTGTGTGCATTGTGCAGCTTGCAGCTGTGTGCCTGCCATCGTAAGAGCCCATCAGCTGTGCTTCCTGGGGGCCGTGCCCTCTCGCCTCAGGCTCTGATTTAGGAGGGGAGATGACATCAGCAGCCAGGCCGTGTCTGCTGTCATCTTACTGGCAAAGCATATTGAGGATGAGGGGGGGATCCGGTCTGGCCCTTGGTGACCTGCGTGCCAGCATGGAGAGCTGGGGGCCATTCGCTGCCTCCCAGATGACAGAAGTCTGTGTGGAGCCTTTCTGGAGCCTCCTGCCTGTCTGTGCTCCTGTTGCCCCCATGCCTGGTTTGTGTAACAGTGCGGCCCAGGTGCTTGGACATGCCAGCATCCAGTGCCACAGCCTCCGGTCTTCCTTGTTTTGGCGACAGTAACTTGGGTGGCTGTCACAGGCCCTCTGTGAGCCTGGCACTGGTCTGCTTGGCCACATGGGCATGGACATGCTTCATGAGGTGGCATCCCTGTCATCCTGTGCTGTGGCCCGAGGGGGAGCCAGCAGGCTGCAATTCCATCGTGAAGCTTAGGTTGAGACCCGAGGCCCTGGCCCCTCAGCACTGCCCTCCATCCTGGTGTTGCCTCAAGGCATCTGGGTGGGCGGCGTGTCATGTGGGGTGCTCGGGGCTTGGGCACCTGGGCCTCTCGTGGTCCCCTTACTAGATTCGCACCTGGATCTGCTCCTAGTGTTTCTGGGGCCAGCAACCCTCCTGCAGGTCAACTTCAGGTAAAGCCTGGGACTCATCATCACTGACTCCAGGCACAGCTGATGGTGACCCAGGACTCGTCTCGGGTGGGCTGGGGCTGCTCGTCCCCTGCCCCATGTCCTCCTTACTTTCTGAGCCTTGAGGCTTAGGGCAGGGGGAGATGCCCCCGCCATGTGCTGATGGCCCAGGCCCATGGGGCGGGCAGGGCCTCCACAGTGAGTGGTGGGGTGCCCTCCCTGGGGGGTGCCATCCTGAGGGCACCAGTGTCCCCCAATGCCAGCGGCCAGCCTGGGGTGTTTCTCTTCTGGCAGGGAGTTCCTGGAGCAGCCGTGCGAGGCAAGCCCAGTCTGCGTGTACATGAGGGCCGAGGTGGGTGATTGCCTGTGCCCCCACCGCTCCTACGCCTGCATGGGCCAGCCCCGCGTTCCAGTCTGGAAAATCCACTCCCTTGAACTCGCTTTCAAAGCAGCGGAGGGCAGACTCAGCCCTGAAGGCGTGATGTGTTTCATGGAAAAAAGCAGAACTCTGGTTCTGTTGGGATTGACCGCGGCCGCCAGGCTGCTCCCATCCTCCCTCAACGCCCTGTTTGTTTTCTCAGTGTCTCTCAAATCTCAGGTCACAAAAGTGGTTTCGTTCTGACAAATATTTGCTTTGCTCTGTGTTTTGATCTTTTTCGAAACCCAGGGCAGCGGCGTGGCGCAGGCCTGCCTGACCCCGCCTGCCGTGATGGGGACCCTCCCGGCGCTTGGTCCACTGGCTCACAGGGCCTTTTTGTTTCGACCCTGGCCTAGCGCCCTGCCCTGGCCTGGGGTGGCCACTGTTCCCATGGGGCCCCTGGCATGGATGAGAAATGCTCACCTATTCATCCCAGCTTGAGTTCCCTGACCTAAGGCTGTGAGTGGGAAGGATCTGGGGGACGTATCCTTCCCTGGAGGAGATGGACTGATGGCCAGTGTGGTCTGTCCAGTCCCTGGAGGGCTAGACAGATGGCCACATGTGGCTAACCTAGGCCTGAGCCCTGCCCCCCGGGCTTCCGATGTGGCAGGTTTGGGGGGACGGACCCAGACCAGCGAACAAATGCTTGGGCTTAGGTCAGGGTGTGGGAGGCTAGACCCAGGCCTCTTGGGGGCCAGGACTGAGCTGGGGCAGCTGGTGTCAGGACCTGGCTTGGGGGAGGCTGTGTGAGGCAGGCTTGTCAGGTTGCCCTTGGTGCCCTCAGCCTGGCTTAGTGCAAGGCCTCAGCTCGGGCCAGGTCCGCAAGCTTCGTCCTGCAGGGTGGGCGGGGTGTCCTGGGCACACCTGTCCTGTTCCTTCCTCACAGGTGACAGGCAGAGCCGCCTTGCAGGGCACGACACTGCAGTCACTGGGCCTCACTGGGGGCAGCGCCATCATCAGGTGGGGGCTCTGAGTGTTGTTGAGTGAGAAGAACAGGGTGTTGAAGGCAAGGAGGGGCACCATGGGAAGGTGAAGGGGAAGTGTGCCTGCCTACAGTCCCCACCCCTGCCCCGAGGCTCCCACCCCTGCCTGGAGGCTCCCACCTCTGCTCTGAGGCTCCCGCCCCAGGCCCCTGCCCCAAGGCTTTCCTGTTTGGGGGCTTGGCACGGGTGGGTGGGGGCATGTCCAGTGAGGACCTGCCCTCTGCTGGGGTGGGGCGCTGCTTTCCTGGGAGGTGGGGCCGGACGGAAAAGGGGCTGTGGTGGGCCCTCAGGCCTTGAGTTCAGTTTGGCTATCACCAGAGGGTAAGGTGCCGGGGCTGTGGGCTGGTGGGGTGGTCTCTGCGTCTACAGTGTCGCTTGCTCTCTGGTCCCCACCAGGTTTGCCATGAGGCGATGTGACTCTGCTAGCAAGCAGGAGCCTGGGGTCCCCCGGATGAAAACCCCAGGCGGCCCAATGGCCTCAGTGCCGGCTGACCAGGCAACCAGCAGCCCCCTGCTGCTGCTGGACCTGGCGGGGCTCCACCAGGGCGATGTGAGCCACCAGGACGAGGTGGGCGCCTCAGGGACCAGCTGTGCGGATGGCCGGGCCCCAAAGCCGGTGAACACCCAGGCGAAGCCGATCTCCAAGGAGCCTGCCCCAGCCTCCTTTGTTCCTTTCTCGGGTGGGGGACAGCGCCTGGGGGGGCCCTCTGGGTCTGCGAGGTCTCTGATGTCACCTTCAGCCAAATTGCCCAAGACCTCCTCCAGCCCCGGAGGCCCCTCGAAGCCGAAGAAGTCGAGGCCCGGCCAGGAGCCGCAGCGGGTGCAGGAGCTGGTAAGGGGCTGGTGGGGGGCTCGTTCTCCTGACCACTGGCCAGCCCAGGGGACAGGGTAGCTGGACGTGTTTTGTCTTCTCAGGGAAGTGATTTTTTGGTTTTGTTTTGTCTTGAATCAGCTTAATTGTGGTGCCACTTTAGATGTACGATTTGATTTTGACAAACTCATATGTCCTGGTGACCACGGTCACAGCCAGGGACCCACATCCCTGTGGGGCTCTGACCCCTCCCGTCACAGGCAGTACCACGGGACCACTGCTTCTGCCTCAGCAGGGGTCTTGACCAGCTTTTGAAATGAAGGTGGCTTTGGCATTGATTGCCCCATGCCGCATCTGCTCCTGAGCCACTTGTCCCCACAGCTTGTTGACCGGCTGGCTTGCCACTAGGCACTTTAATGTCTGGCCGTGCAGCGGGAAGGCGGAATTTGCTCCTCAGAGCCGAGCAGGTAGATGTCGCCTTTTCAGGTGGGACTCCTGCCCGCCGGCCATGTCGCTGTGCTGGGAGTGGGGAGCACAGCCTTCGCTGGGACAAGTGAGTGGATGGGGTGCATCTAGGCCTTGGGGGGCCTTTGCTCCACCAGCTTCCCTCTGGTCCACTCTGTCCAGGTACAGTCGTTGCATGAGCACCACTGATGGCAGGTTTTGCAAACGGTGCTTTGTCTCTGTGGTGCAGATGCATCTCTGACTCCAGTTGTCACCTGGGCCTGCTTGTCCCTGGCCTCACACTCTGCTCCCACATTGACGCCCACCCCCTTCCGCCTCTGTGACCACACACCCACTGCGTGGTGGATCACACTGAGCACACTGCTTGTCCACAGAGCATTGGCACTCTCAGGCGGGCGGCCGCTCCTTGCTCTGCAGGAGCCAGGCTTGTGGTCTGGGCAGGTTCTTGGTGTCACACCAGTGTCCATCTTCCCCGCTGTCTGGTGGTGCCAGCCCCTAAGGCTGCCCCTGGTCCTTGGGCTAGGCTGATGTTGCCTGGCTCCTGCTGGGGCCAGTTGCAGCCTTACCCTGGCTCTGAGGGCCCCATGGGGCTGGTTCTCACCTGGGTGTTGGTGCAGGCTTCCCACTGGGTTGTCTCTGGGACTGTCACCCAGCTTCCCCCGGCATCTTTGGGCAACTGCAGCAGGTTGGGGTTGGCCCAGATGCCATGCCGTTGGGCAGGCCTCTGCGCCACTGCTCACCATCGCATGTCCTACGGGACTGATGTGAGATGTTTCTGGGATAATGCCATTGGTGGAGGAGGGCTTGTCCAAGCAAGGACGGACGACACGTTGTGTCCCGGTGGTGGTAAGTGGGCCTGTGCTCCTGATGAGTCCCTGCAGTTTCTCAGTTGCAGCTGGGGTCTCTGCAAATAACATGAGTTTTCTCTTTCTTTTATGTCCTTATTTCTCCTGTTGGTTTCCTCATTGTGCCGCAGTGACCAGGTGTCCAGCATCTGCTGAGTTAGTAGTTTTAGTGGGCATCCTAGTCTTGACCTTGATCTTGAGGGAATAATCTGCAGTTTATCTGCAAAGGGTGATGTGTGCCCTGAAAAGCTCTGGCAAGTTGAAGGAGTTTCTGTTCTTGATTTTCTGAGAGCTTTTTTGTCACAGGCAGGTGATGAGCTTTATAGCTTTTTCTGCATGGAGATCATTTTGTCCCTCCTTTCTCCTTCAGTTCATGCGGGTGGTGAGGTTCTGGAGAGAGTTCCTTGGTTGGGCTGTCTTTGCAGTCTGAAGATGGGTCCCGCTTCCGTGGCGCCTCCCCTGTAGCTGGGTCTTTAGTCCCGACTCGCTCAGTGTGGTCCAGTCCGTACCCCCAGGAGGTGCAGCAGAGGTCCCCGGGCTCAAGCTGCCTGCCTTCTTCTCTTCTGGAGCCCCCTCCTCGCTCAGGCCTCCAGGTCACCCCCAGGAGGGTGGAGGGCAGCTGTGCCTGTGGGGGGTGGGGGTGGGGGGTGCTTGGCCGGGGGACAGAGCCTGAGTGCCTACTGAGGGTAGGCAGCCAGGACTTTCTCCTGCTCCCTTGGTGTGTCCGTGCCGAGTGGACGGGGGAGGGGGCGTATGCCACTCCTTTGGGGACCACACTGGCTTTTACACTGACGTTTGGGTCATGTTAGATGCCAGGATGCAGCCCCCAGCCTCATAGCTTCCATCGCCTGGGGCCAGAATCAGGAGCTGAAAGTAGACCCATGTGGTTGGGGTGACCTGGGGTGTTGGGAGGGCCTGACTTCTCTGGCCTGCTGGTCCTTGGCGACCCTGGGTTTGGGGGACTGACAAAAGCTCAGGCTGGTTGGCTCTCCCACCCTAGAGGTGGTCAGCACGTGGTCTGTGGTTTCTGGGCCACTTGCTCCCTGTGACCCAGGCAGGCCCTGGTCCTCTGTGCCCTGTGGGGGTGGGGGTGGTTTAGGTTTGTGCCTGCCGGTAGGCGGCTGCTGCCCAGGCACAGGATCCCAGCCCATCCCCAGCACAGACCCCAGGGCCCCCTGGCAGGAGGAGTCCGGGGAGGGTGCACCGGCCACCAGCAGTGTGTGCCTTTGATCTGCGAGCCCTAGCAGCTGGCTGGTTGTGGGGCGTCCCCCGCCCGCCCGCCCCGCGCCTCCTGTCACTAACAGCCGCACACCCAGAGGGCTGGCCGGCCACATGGTGTCTGCTTTGTGTCCCTTTCCAGTCCTGGGGGAGGGGAGAAGGGAACAAAACAGAACTTCTGGGGGAACTTCAAAGGTGCGCGTTAGTGATCAGAAGAGTGTCCAAGTTTCCCATTAGTGATTTGCCTGTGTGTGGTTTTTGGATTTAAATAGTCAGAAGAGACAGGATAAAATATAGGCAGGTTCTCGGCCGAAGTGGGATGGTTTACAGACCCGGGCGGCTCCTGCCTTTGATGTTGAAACATTAATTATTAGAAAGTAGTTTTACTGGCCATCAGACCCGGGTGCCGCCAGGGCTGGGCTGTCCTGCAGCCCCTGGCCTGTCTTTTGAAGTCCTTCCTCTGGCCCCGGGAGGCTGCCCTGCAGCTCTGCACGCGGCTGGGCCCGATCCCAGCTGGCGCCCCCAGCACAGCTGGGCTGGGGCCCCCAAGCAAAGGCCCTGACCTCCTGGGCACGGTGGGCAGCTGATGACAGTCTCCTTTGCCTTCCCCTCTCTCTCAATTGGGTAGTCGCGCCTCCTAGCGGTGGGGACCCAGGGACTTCTCAGGTCTTGCACCCCCGTTTCAGGGCAGGTATCAGGCTTCCCCGGGCTGCTGCTGCTCCCTCATTCCCTGCAGGTCCAGAACAGGAGTGGCTGGGAGGAGCCTAGCCGAGGTGTGGGTCAGAGCAGTGCAGAGCGCAGACCCTTGTTGCCCTGACACCCCTCTTGGCCTGGGGTGCCTGCCCGTGACATCCCCCCAGGAGCGCACTCTGCCTTCCCCAGCAGGTGGGCCTGAGGCGTGGCGTGAGCCTGTTCCTGTCATGCCAGTGGGTCTGGGGCAGCCTTCTGGGCCAGGGCTATGGCACAGCCATGGCCCTCATTGGAATTCCCACTGAGGTCTGTTGGCAGATGGGTCAGCAGTTTTAAAGGCACCAGCCAAGCTCTGTGGCCGTTACTGAGGCCTGGTGATGGGCAGGTGCCCTCCAGCCGCCTCTGTCCTGTTGTGCCCCAGCCACAACTGGGCATAAGGGAGAGACAGACCCCCAGCCTGCGAGCTGCCGTGGACCATGGCCGTGCAGGGCACCGCAGCCCCCAGAGCTGCCCAGGCGGGGGCCAGGTGGCCTCCTGTGGTCTGGGGCCTGGGGTTGCGCTTGAAGGCCCCCATCCCAGTCCTAGCCCTTTGGTCTCTTGTGGTTCCTCACCACTCCCTCCGAGGCCTGCTGACCTTGGGCTGACCTCCCCAGGCCCCCAGGGGCAGCTGACTGGCCTGCAGATGAGGAGAGCCCCGCCCCACACCCTGTGTACTTGGGGGGTTTCACGTGCTTTACCCTCGGTGATACACTGCAGGCCACACTCTGACACGGGGAGCCACTCAGTTTCAGAGTGTGCCTGTGTCGTTGCCACAGCCCAGCACATAGCCACCCTGTGCTTTTCTTTTTAAAAAGCTTCTCTTTCCTTTTGTTCAGAAGGGTGGGCAGCCAGAGTGGATATTGTTCCCGGGCCTGGGCAGGTACTGTCTGCCTGGTGCTGGCTGGTGGGTTTCAGACCCGTCCCGTCCCTCTGCAAACATGGAGTCCAGGGCCTCAGTGTGCAGCTGGGGTCAGCCTGGCCTTGCGCTCTGCTGGCCCTCCCTGCCTGGTCTCCTGGAGGCTTCCATGTGCTCCGGGCTCCCTCCAGAGGGCAGCCGGCTCTCGAGTAACTTGGGAGGTTGGCCGGCCTCCCTCCTGTACTGATTCATTTAAACTCCAAGCCTCGAGGGGAAACGTTTCACATTCCCTCTCACCAGAACCCTTTGTCAGAGGGCAGTCCAGGCGAGGAGTGAGGCGGGAGGAAACGGGAACCTCCCAGGAAAGCTGGAAGGTCTGGGCTTGAGGTCACCTCCAAATGGTTTCATGTTTTTTCTCCGTGTGTCATCATGTCCTGGAAAATTACTGTCAGGAAAATGAAGCCTTAGAGGCTAGGCCACTTCCGACGTGAAAGGACTGTGTGGCCAAGTGGGTTCTCAGCCCCTCGTGTGGTGGCCGCTGGAGCACGTGCACCCAACTGTCCGCGGATGCGTCGGGCCCACGTCTTGGGTCCCCTGCCCCCTGCCCTGTGCTGGCCGTGCAGGCCTGGGTGTAGGTGGTGCCCTCTGCCTTCCCCTTGGGTCTCCTTTGCAGGCCCGCCCTGGTGTGGCAGGGGCTTTCGAATTCACCTGTGGCCGTCACAGCTGGCAGTCAGTCACCGAGCCCCTGCCTCTGGACAGCTCCCGTGTTGGCCGTCGTCTCTGCAGCCGCCACCCGGGGCCGCCTCTGAGCATCGTCCCTCCTGCATGCTTCCCATGCTCTGGGCCCAGGGCCACTGGACCAGTCCTCTTTCTCCATCCACCTCCCCCCTCTGGTTTTCTGGATGTTCTGTTAAACCCTCCGTGCAGGTGGGGGCCTGGGAGAGTGGGGCCTGGGGCCTCACTTTGGAAGGACCCATTTCTCCAGGCCCAGCCTTGGAGCCCACAGGTACCAGCACCTTCACCAGGGTCACAGCTGGGCGAGGTTTCCTCACCCGTCATGCGCAGTCACAGTCGGCCCCTGCCCCATGGGCTCAGACCCTGCACCGTGTCCTCATCGTTTTCCCACAGCATCTAGGGCACCGGGGAGGTCCTGGCTTCGTGCCTGTCCTGCCCAGTTGCAGCTTCCCCAAGCCCACCTCGCCCAACATCCCCTTCCCCACGGCAGCCCCCTTCTCTGCAGTTGAATGGGATTCTCCCCTGGCTGCTCCCCTGGTCACTTGGCAGCAGGGAGCCATTCCTACCAGCCAGTCCAACGTGTGCCTGCTCTTGTGGGCCAGGGCCCACCTGGGGCGGGACATGGTGGTGGCTCTGGGACTCGGGTGGTCTGGCCCCTGGCTCTGGTGGGCAGCAGAGGCTCGTTGGAATCCTGGCTTCTCTGCCCAAAGGGAAGGGAGGCCCAGGCAGGGTGGCGTGAGGGAGGGAGTGGGGGTGGAATGTGTCCCCAGGCAGCTCCTCCCAGCCTCTGGGTCTTGGGGGTCCTGGAGGAGTCCTGGGGGTCTCTGGGATGTGGGCTCTTGGCTTCTGTGTGACAGAGAAGAGCCTATTGTGCAGGATGGGAGTCCAGAAAGGGACCTGTTGCCCAGTGGGGATTTGTCAGGTGTTTTTCTGACCAAAAGCCAGTGGCTCCTGAACAGCGTGAAGCCAGTGGCTGGTGTCACCTGCATCCGCACTCTGGGAGTGTCTCAGGGAAGGGCTGTGGGCTTCAGGGTAATCTGCAGTGCCAGTGGCCTGTGTCCTCCCAGTCGCCCCCGAGCCTGTGCCCATGGTGCCCAGGAGGCCAGAGTCAGGCTTTGTTTGGTGCCATGGACATGAACTGCGTGTCTCATGATTGCTGGGTTCTTGGGTAACTCGTGAACCTGGGACTGGGTCCTCCAACGGAGGGACCTGGGCAGAGCAGCCTTGGGGCCTGCTCATCAGTGGACTCTGTGGGCAGTGCCCAGGAGCCTGGCACTTGACCTGGTGGGTTCTGGCAGGCACGCTCTCGTTCTGCTCTTGCCCACCCCCAGGAGCCCAGGCGAGCTTTTGGCCCTTCTGGAATGCAGGTGCCGTGGCTGTGGGGGGCAGCCTGGCACCTGGCATCTTGTAAAAAGCTCTGGCATGGACTGCCAGCAGTGGCTCTAGGGCGCTTTTGGCTTTCAAGGGGCAGCCCCAGAGCCTCTCGGTCCGCCACCTACTGGCCCCGCTGCCCAGACTCCAGCCAGCCCTTACTGGCCACTCTGTCACCCCAGAATCAGAGGGTCTTCCTGGCGACAGCCCACCCCCCTTCCCTGAGGGAGAGCTCCGCCGTAAGGGGGTGCAGCTGTGTACTCGGTGGACTGCAGGGGCCTGCCTGTGTGGACAGCCAGGGCCTTGACGTGGCTGGGGCAGCCCTGGAGACCCAGCAGCTGTGTTGGAGAAGCAGGTCCCTGAAGGCTGGGCAGACCTCAGACCTGGCCCTCGACTGACCTGGGCCTGGCCATGGCAGCGTGGTGGGTCTGTCTTGAGGGCAGTTGGGCCGTGGCCAGGCCGGGCTGGGTAGGAGGCTGTGGGAAGGCCGCCAAGGAGGTACACATGTCCCCAGAGCTTGCCAAGCCCGTTGGTATTAAGAAGCAGGTGGGATTCCAGCACCAAGGTGGGGTGGGGAGGTGAGGGCAGAGGGCGGCTGTTTTGTGCAAGGGAGGACAGGGTGTGGTGTGGGACCTGCCAGCTCCCCTGGACACCTTGGTTGGGTAGCCCCAGAGGTGTCCTGCCCCAATGTTGAGAGGGCTGCACTGGCCAGTTACCCACCTGGAGGCAGGACACGCCCTGCCTTGTAATCTCCATCACAGTTGCTGCCAATCAGGAGTGATACTGTCTGTATGTCCCCAAGGTGGGCAGGGGGCAGGGCCTAGCTGCTCCCCCGGTGAGGGGGAGGGGTCAGCCTGGCTGTGGGGCAGCAGGCAGGTCCTGCCAGACCTCTAATTTGGGGGCTGTTGTTTCCCTGACCCTCCCGTGGGGTCTCTGACGTGGCCTCGACTGGGCCACTGTTTCCTGAGTTGTTCCCCATTTGGGGTTGGCAGGCAGCTCTATGGGCCTCGTGGGGGCACCCCCCATGGAGACAGGAAGTGAGCATAGGAGCTGCTGGGGGCGGCTGGCCTGTGGAGCTGCCACTGACCTTCCCAACCCCTGGCGGCGAGGGGAATGTGGGGCCCGCCAAGCTGAGACCCCAGGGCCCTGTGTCTTGCTGGTGAGCAGCGGTCTGGGTGGGCCCCAGAACTGCTGCACAGGTGGGCATGGAAGGAGCGGCTGGAGTCCCGGACAGGCTTGGTCTGGGTGGGGTCCCCAGCCCGCTGCCCACCCCCCACCCCGGAGACCGGGTCCTGGCCACAGACTGATGGGCGTGGGCTCGGGTCGGGTCTGTGTGGCTGCTCCAGCTGTGGAGCCTGGATGGTCCAGCTGCACAGACTTAGGAGCCTGGGGCCTTTCTGGCGCCCTGCATCAGCTGAGCCCTCTGCCCATCCAGCCGGTTGACCGAGACCCCGTGGTGTGCCACCCTGACCTAGAAGAGGGGCTCCAGGCCTGGCCTGCAGATCTGCCTGACGAGTTCTTTGAAGTGACTGTGGATGATGTGAGAAGACGCCTGGCCCAGCTCAGGAGTGAGCGGTGGGTGCACACTTGGCCCCTCAATCTCGCTCTGACACCCAGGCCCCCAGCAGCACCCTGGGGGTGTATGGCCCATAGTCTTGTCTGGCCTGACCTGGGGAGCAGGCAGTGGAGCCGGGTGGCAAAGGAGTGGTCTAGAGTCCAGCTCGTGGGGTCCTTCACCCTGGCTGGGGAGACCCCAGACCTTCACGAGACCCCCTGCCCTGCAGGAAATGCCTGGAGGAAGCCCCCTTAGTGACCAAGGCCTTCAGGGAGGCTCAGATGAAGGAGAAGCTGGAGCGATACCCCAAGGTATGCAGAGGGGCTCTGGGCTGTGGCTGCCTGTGGACCCCCAACGAGCATCCAGCTGCCTCACCTGCACTCTGCCAGCCATGGTTGGGCACAGCCACATTACTGAACCAGCAGTCCCATTTTACAACAAAACCGGCATCAGTGTGTTTTTACTAATGCACGTAGGGGTTATTGACCAGTCCTGTGTCTGTCCCGGGGCCCTGGGAATGGAGGCCTCAGCTCTGGCTAGGAGCGTGGTGGGCATGGGCCTCCCACCAGGACTCCTGCCTGCCCCAGCCCTGGGATCTCCTGGCCCAGCTGGAGGGCTTGGCCCTCGTGGGCTTAGGCCTGCTGCCACCCCATGCCTGGGCTGGGCTCTGGCGTCCTGCTGACAGCTTGGCTTGTCCTGGCTCAGGTGGTCCTGAGGGTCCTGTTCCCTGACCGCTACATACTACAGGGCTTCTTCCGCCCCAGTGAGACAGGTAAGCGGCCCCACCTGGGTGTCCAGAAGAGTGGGGAGCTCTTTGAGCTCCTCCTAGCTCCTTGTGGATTGTGGGACCTCATCCGCCTGGCCTGTGGGCTGCAGGGAGAAGGATGTTTTTGGGTCACTTTTGCTCCTGGGACAGGCAGCAGGCTCTGAGTCTGCAGAGCGTGTTGGGGGTGCAGGTGCAGGCCTAGGACCAGGCCGTGCCAGGTTCTCACCAGGCCAGCCCAGTGGTACCTGAACATGCAACCAGGTAGGCCCAGGTGGGATAAGGGCACCTAGAGGGAGGATGGGCCTGGGACCCACCACGTCCAGCAACGGGGTCTCTGGCCCAGGGCTGCAGCCCACCTGAAAGGCAGGCAGCAAGGCCATCAGTTCTGAGTGGGGTCCTTGGTGATGTGTACCCTGGACAGTGGGGGTGACAGGCAGGCCCCAAGGTCCCCAGGGGTGCTGTGTGACAGCGCCCTGCACCCAGGCAGGGCCTCCCTGGGGCAGGACTTAGAACTGGATGGTGGGCAAGGCAAGAGGCCATGTGGGGGGACACTCCTGCAGTTGGGTGGGGTCCAGGTGGCAGCCTGCAGCGCAGTCCAGCCAGGCCATGCGTCTCGCAATGCCGGGGAGGGGCAAGCTTGACTTCCGGCCCCCTGGGCCTGAGGGTCAACATGAGGATGGCAGTGCCATCCCTGGTGCCTGAGGCCGCGTGCCGGGGCTGCCTGGCCCATAGGGTGGTAGCTATGCGCAAGGCGGCCCGGCTCATCCCGCCCCAAAGTGGGGTTGGCCCCAGGGCCTGAGTTGGGGCCGCAGCATGCGTGTACATCCTGCCCTTCCCTCTGCAGTGGGGGATCTGCGGGACTTTGTACGGGACCACCTCGGGAACCCTGGGCTGCCGTTCCACCTGTGTGAGTGTCCTCGGGGACCACCTGCCTCGGGCCCCAGCCCTGGGAGCCCCCTTGCCCCCAGCTGGGGCTTGGAGCAGCTTCTCCCATGGGAGTAGTGTCATGGGATAGGTGGGTCCTGCAGCCTGGCCCACCTTACTGTGGTCGGCTCACTGGTGTTCCTGGCTGAGTCCAGGGACCTGGGGAGTCAGAGAGGGAGGTTGGCTTTGTGCCCCTTCTGCCCCTGGCCTGACCTCTCCTGGGTCCCCCAGCAGCTGCTGGGAGGCTGAGAGAGTGGCTGGCCTCCCTCAGGGCATCTGGGTAGTGAGGGGTGGGCTGCCTGAGTGCACGCACTGCACTGGGAGCTCTGTGGGTGGGGGTCTCCTGCAGGGGAACTTCCCCAGGCCACCCGGCCTTGCCCCTCACCATGGTTTCTGCAGCAGCAGAGAGGTGGGCAGAGGGCTGTGAGCTGAGTGGGTTCTTCAGAAGTGCCCTCCGGTGGAGGTCTTGGCCTGAGCCTTCCCGCCCGCCCTTGCACCTAGTTCTCCCTGGAGAGTGTGGCCAGGGATCCAGGGGGCCAGTGCCTCCTGACACCGACAGCAATCTCCCTCCACAGTCGTTGCTCCTCCTAAAGCCATCCTGGATGACCAAGCACTGACCCTCTTTCAGGTACGGCTGCTGGGGATGGGTGCTGGGCCCCCCCTTGAGACGGCAAGGCAGGGCTGCTGGAGGAGCCCCTGAAAGGTCGGGGATCGAAGGCCTGGGCTGCAGGTGGCCAACTGCTGGGGCTGCTGCTGGTCTCGCCTTTCCCCTAGGACTCTGGCCTCTGCTGGCAGTGCCATGGGGGGCAAGTCTCCCTGCAGCCCTTGTGTGATGACCATCGACTCAGCGCCCTGCGGGGCTGCCTTCCAGAACCCAGAGGAATATCCTGCCCATTAGTCCCTGGGAGGCTAGCCTGAGGCCTGCCTCCCCAACCCTCTGGCCTAATGGTTTCCTCTTCAAAGCCTCCTCAGATATTTTAATGAGTAACAGAGGCTGGCCTTTGTTAAGTGGCTGGAGGCCCTGCAGAGGTCTGAGTGGGATGAGGGGGTCTGCTTGCCTCTTGGGGATGCCACCGTTGTGGGAAAGATGGGGCAAGACAGGCAGAGAGGAGAGAAGTCAAGGTGGAGGGAAGGGGCTGTGCCCCCTCCTGCCCCTGTTCAGCCTTCTGCAGCCCCTGGGAGCCCCAGGGGTACTGGGCCTCTTTCCTCTGCCAGCCCTGCTCCGCCACCCACTGCTGGCCAGCCTGTTGATAAACATTGAATTTGGAGATGCTCTAGGATGGAGGGGAACCAGTGCCCAGGCACTCCCCTCCAATCAGGAGCCCTGCGGGTGTTGCCTGTCCCGCCCACGTGGCCTGATTCCCAGTGACACGGTGCCCCCTGCTACCAGCAGCTGTCTCCTTTCATCCCTCAGCTTGGCCTGGAGCCGCGGGGCCTCTGCACGGGTGGTGTCCCTACCCGCCGCGATCAGAGAGCTGGCAGGGCTCAGGGAAGGAAGCTTTCCTCCCTCGCGTGGGTGAGCAGGCGCGGCAGCCGCCGGCTTTCACGTCCCTGGCAGGGCCAAGCTCTGGCTGCTGGCTGCCTGGGGGGCTGCCTAGGGACGGGCCTTATGCTCCAGAGACTGACAGCCTGGGTCGGTGTGTGGTTTTTGGCTGCTGGATCAGGAGAGAGAGTATTCGCCGGGAGAGGCAGGGGGTGGGGACGAGGGTGGAAGGGTGCAGGGGATTCAGTCTGTGGGCACAAAGGCCCCAACACCCCACATCAAACTCGCTTCCTGGGCCTGAGGCCTGCTCACTGCTGGCGCTGCCCTGAGCCCCAGGGGCTCCACCCCTGCGCACCGTCCTGCCCAGCACTCAGGCCTTACCCTCAGTGTGCCCCAAAGACCGCCATGACTTGTGGGGGCCTCTCAAGCCTGAAGAGAGCCGCAGACCCTCCCTCTTCATGGTCGTATGTGCCGTCCATCCTCCCCTGGTTTGGCTGTGATCCCAGAAGACACAAGCCAGCAGGCAGGGTGCTTCTGGCAAGTGCCAAGGGGAGGCAGGGCATCCAGGTTCTAGAGGGGCCTGGAGGACCCTATGGCCCCACAGCTCCCAAACTGCCCTGCTTGGTGGACTTGGGAGAAGTTCATGAAATGGGAATATGCAGCCACGTGCAGTGTCGTGAGGGTGGCCCTGGGGCCTGGTAGGTCAGCTGAGTCAGGGTTTGGCCACACTGGGCCACCGAGGAAGACTGGGGCTCTATCTCCCTTGTACCCGCGTCCTGCTTCCTGGCCATCCCCCAGCTTCAGGCACTGCCAGGGCCTTGGGCAGACTGCAGGAACCCCGTAGGCTGCCCCTCCACACAAGGCTTTGATCCCTGGTATTGTGATGGAGTCTCAGGGCTGACAGCCCTTTCCTGGGGCCCTCGGCTTTGGCTGTGGTCCCAGCATTCCTAGGCCTGGCCTCTGAAACTTGCTTTAGTTAATGCCGCCACCCTGACTCCCAGAGCAGGGAGGATTCTCTCAGCTGGCAGTTGTGACCCTTCCACCATAGGCTGAGGACACAATCTGGGGCCAGCTTCGGGGCTTGCAGCCACAGTCCTTGGGATGGGAGTTCTGGGGCCCTCTGCCTACAGCCCTGACTCTACACCTGGTCCAGCCCCAACCCTGGGAGGTCTCCAGCAGCATGTCAGGGGACACGTGACCCATCCTTGTCTGGCACCTGTGCAGGTGGGGCCGGTCCTTGAGCAGGAATTTCGTGCCACCAGCTCCGTGGAACCCCTGGAGCTGGCTGTGGAGACCCTGGTATGAGGGGCTCTGTGCTGGCTTGGCACCAGCTCTTCCCTTACCAGGTTGTAGTGCCCAGTCAGGGAACCTGAGCCCGGTCTCCCAGGGTCTTGGCTCTTGGACTCGTCAAAGGTTGCAGACCTGGGCGGCAGGAGCCACTCAATGCAGTGGTTCCAAGACCCCCTCTGCACTGCTGATGGTCCCCCAGTGGTCCTCTGGTCACCTGTGCAGCTGCTTCCAGCGCATCTGGGTGCTCCCCAAAGCCTGAAGCATGCACCTGGCTGCCTCACAGACCCTTGCACTCTGTCCTTTGAGTGACATGGCCATTCATCCCCAAACCCCCATCCACGCAGTTCTGTCTGCCTGTTTGCTCTGCCCTGCTGGTCTCCTGCAGCCTCTTCGGGATGTTAACTGTTCACCTCAGAAACTGGGCTGGAGGGAGAAGTGGCAATTCAAACACTGCAAAGAGCTTCCTTTTCAGCTGGTGACGGGCTGGCTCTAGAATCCCCTGTGGTCTGATGCTCGGTCTGGCTTGTGCTGGGATTGGTGCCAGAGGAGGGGCAGACCGAGCTTGGCTGGGGGAGCTAACGGGCTGGGTAGAGGACTGTGGCCATTGGAGGGGTAGAGGTGGGGGGGCTTAGCCCTTTCTGGCGGAGTCCTGGGCCTGGTGAGTGTGGCTTGCCTACAGGTGCAGCCCCTACAAGGCCACCTCAGAAGCAGGATGCAGCCCACCCTGCCGGCCTCTGTCCATAGTGCCCACCTGGCACCCACCGGGTCCCCTGAGCTCCTTTCTTTCCTCCCTGCAGGCACACCTCTTCCCTGCTGCCCTTGTGCACTTCGGAGCTGAGGAGCCGGCAGGTGAGGGAGGGCCCCTCGCTCTGCCTCCTGATGCCGGCCAACCCTGGGCCCTGTGTCCTGGCTTGTCAGATGCCCCAGAGCAGGGCACTTCCTTTGGGTCTGGGAGGTAGGCCAGTGGGCCTGATATACCCCTCCCTCCTGTTGGGCCGTGCCCCCTCCCAGGGCAGAACAGCAGTCGGGTGGTGGGCCCCGCTCCTGATGGCTTGATGGCAAGCCGGGCTTCCTGCAGGCCTCTACCTGGAGCCCGGGCTGCTGGCACACACGGTCTCCCCATCTGAGGCTGACATGCTCGTGGCCAGGTGAGTGCTCATCGTAAGATGGGGACAGCTCATCACCATGGTGCCCACCACCTTGTCCTCCGGCATTCTGTCCACAGGTGCATGTCCAGGGCTGCTGGGATCCCACCCCTGCTGCCAGCCCCTGACCCTGTACCCCTTGAGTTGGAGCCACCTACTGAGGAGGGGACAGTGGGGTCCCCTGAGCCCAGCCCTGGGGTGGCGCAGCCTGTGAGGAGGGATCTAGGCAAGGTGCCCAAGTGGCTGAAGCTGCCAGGTACTATAGGGGGTGGCCTGGCCGGGAGGGGCTGCTGGGCAGGAGCCGGGACCCTGGAAGTCACCTCACGTGTTTGCATCGCAGCCGGCAAGAGGTGAGCGCCGCCAGCCTGCAGGTGCCCACTTTGTTGGCCACAAGACGCCTCCCCACCCTGAGTGCGAATAAAGGCGTGAGCTTCTGGAGACCTTCCTGTCTTCTCTCTCTGGGAAAGGGTGCCACCCAGCCCTCGGGGCTGGAGCTCCCAGGCCCAGGCCTCCAGCTGGATCCCAGGGCTGCCAGGGGGGCCACTTTCCTTTGAGCGAAGGCACAGGTGGCGTGCTTGAGCCAGCGGCTGCCTCCAGCCTCCCCGCTCCTCTGGAGCACAGGGGTGGGGAGCAAGCCGACAGGCACCACCTGCCTGACTGCCTTGGGGGTACCCCGTCATCTCTGGCAGGAGGGGATTGGCCGGCCTGCCTGGGGCGCCCTGGTGCCCCGCCCACCCTCCCCATCAGAGCCACTTCAAAGTGGCTGCGGGCACGGGTTCTGGCACTGGCCTGGCCGCCAGCCTCTCCCTTCAGGTCTAATTACTTCCACATGCTCCCTGGCTTTGAAGCCCAGAGACTCCCTGAGGGGAGGGGGTGGGGGCAGAGGCCGGGAAGGGGGCAGGGATGGAGGGAGGACTTGCCCCTCCGGTGGCCGCCTCAGGTGGGGCGTTTGGGTGGGGGGGTGGAGATGCCCCTGCAGGTCCTCCCAAGGCTCCTCTGGTCCCTGTGGCAGGCGGGTGGCTCAGTAAGGGCAGCTGTTGTCCCACCAGTCCCTCCACCAGTGGACTGTGTCCTGTGGCTCTGTGTCCCCAATTCCTTGGGCACTGGGCCCAGACCCCTTGGGTGTTTCCCGTCCTGGGCTCTGATGAGTCACAGCAGCCTTCGGAACTAAAGGGATGTGGGTGCTGCGGGGTGGGGAGGACAGGGTTCAGGGTGGTCCAGCTCTTGGCGTCCAAGGGCAGCCAGACCTCCCGGACAGCCTCTAGCAGGAGTGCCTGGTGGGCACAGCCCCGAGGCAAAGGCAGGGCCCCCATGGCCTGTCTCCAGGACTCCCACCCTGCATGGCGGGTCATTCGTGTCAGCATGATGCCGCCACCACCAAGACCCTGCCCACGCCGACATTCCTGGGCATGCTGCCATTTGGTGGCAGCCCCACGGCAGGAGCGCTGCGTCCCCATGAGCCGCATGTGCCAGGGTTCCCATCTTCCAGCCTCGAGGCAGCGCAGGGGACCCTCACATGCAGCTTGTTACTCTGATTTCTGGCTGAGCTTTGTCCTGCTGCAATGGATCGAGGGGGCCGGTAGGCTTTGAAGCAACTTGGCTTTGGGTGATTAATGGCAGTGAGGAGGCTGTGCTTGGGAGAGGCAGCTTTGATTTATTGGTGTTGCTCTGTGAGAACAAATTTATGGTTCAGGAAAGCATCTTAGGGGAACAACCAACGGTTCAAAGGTTATACAGCAGCTTTGACGTTGGGGTGGCAAGCTGCGCAGCTCCGCCTGTAGGAGATGGGCCACCTGCTCGGGCAGCGGGCATGGTACCAGTGCTTCTCCCACACCAGACCCCACCCCTCAGTTCCCCCCACCTGTGTCCAGCCATCAGCAGGGCAGAGCGTCTGCTGGGAGCCGGCCTGGCCTTCGGGGCTGGAGGAGAGGCTCAAGACGTACAACTCCTTCCCCCTAAGCCCAAGGCCCCAGGAGACAGTGCGGACACGGGGACTGGCTGTGGCCTGGGCAGGTGGTTGCAGCAAGAGTGGAAACACCTAGAAATCCAGAAGCTGTGAGGGAGAGGGGTGCTCAGAGCCTCATGGGCACCAGCCCACCCCCATCCCCCGGCGCAGCAGGCCATCTCCCCGGGAGGGTGGAGTGGGATGGGATGCCGAGGCCGCAGAGCAGACCCTACCAGCTGCGGCAGCACCTTCTCCAGCTGGTCCACGTCCACACGGGCTAGGTCCTCTGCCTGGGCCTGCCGGACGCCCCGGATGGCTGCTTCTGCCGTGGCGAAGAGGGAAGTGAGAGGCGAAGGCTGCGGGGGCTTGAACTCCCCCACCCATGCTAGCTGCCAGCTCAGAGAACCAAGGTCATGGCCCATGAGACAGCTTTCCAGTGGCAAAGGGCTTAGGTGCTCGTGAGAGAATGGGAAAATGTGTCTTGGTTTCCCAACTGAAGAACAGAAGGCAAAGCGGGTCACAAACGGTCTGGATGAGCCTGGGTCAGACACAAGAGGACACTGCTGGGGTCCCTCAGCTCACCCACAACGAAGATCTTGAGCAACTCCGTCACCAGCTGCAGCGCATCCCCGCTGACTGCAAGGTGGAGGGAGCAGGTTAGGGGGCCGCGCCCTCCCCTGGCCGGACCTACCAGCACCCCGATGTTCTTCCTCAGCACCTCTGACCTGGTTCACCCTTGCGTGGGTGACCCCCAGCCTCCCCCACATCCAGTGCTCACAAACCTCTGGTCTTGGCGTCCTCAAAGTGCAGGTGCAGTAGCCTCCTCACTAGTTCCTGGGGGACAAAGGGGGCATCAGTGGCCTAGGACCCCACCCTGCTGACTGCAGACTCCTTAGGCATTTAGTTCTGGATGGGACTGGGTGGTGGGGAGAAACTTCCCTGTGGTTGTGTGGCAGACAGGTGGGAACAGCCCAGGTGGCAGTCCACTGCCCTGGGGCTCCAGTGCCGGTGGGATCCAGGGCAGACCATTCCCACCCCCAGGGTCCAGGTGTTCTCCCCGTGAGGGGCTGGAGGGGGCTGCTCCCATGATGGTCCTATTTGCAGGTCTGTCCACACCACCACCACCACGTGCCAGTTCCTGCTCTGGGCACAGGTCAGCTCCACCTGTGGGCCCTCCCTGAAACCTATGACATGGCACTGAAGGGAATCTTCTGGAACCCATAGGTGCTGTGGGAACCACAGAGATGGGCAGGCCCGTCTGCTCCATGGATGGGTGGATGGTAGGAGACAGAGACGGGAAAAGGTGGGTCCAGGCCCAGGCTCCAAGCTGGGGGCTTGAGCCACCAAAGGATGGCACCACTCTTGGGAGGTGGGCTCTGCTCCGGGTGCTAGGTGTGGGAAGTGCTGAGGGTGGGAAATGCGAGGTGCCCAAGCAGGGTGAGCAGGTGGGTGCTGGATCCGAGAGAGGTTGAGATGGTGATGATCTGGAAGGTGGCACACGGGCGCAGGGCCAGCCCTCAGAGGCGGTGAGAGGCAGGAGGGCGGCAGCAACCAGAAACTCAGAAATGGTGTCGTGCAGGGAAGGCGCGCGAGGGACCAGCCTGGCCTCCAGCCTTAGCCTCGCCCGACAGAGCTCGGCAGGGCCTAGAGCAGAGCAGAGGGGAGCAGCAGGCCGGCCACGGGGCCGGGCTCATAAGGCACGAACTCGGCAGCCGCCAACAAGGAAGCGAAGCTGCCTCTGCGGCCTTGTCCTCCCAGCAGAGACCGTGCGTGCTTGGCGCCACCTGCTGGTCCTCGCTGCTTACGAGGTTCCAGGAAAGGCCCACAAGGCTCTACTGTCCGATTTGCTTCTGGACCCCCCAGGAAGAGCTAAGTCAACCAGCATCCGATGGTGGTGGTGCGGGGGTGGGGATGGGGGTTGCTGCACAGGGCTCTTGCCACAACCGAGGGGCCAGCACCAGCAGGGAGTGACGGCTCCCTAACGAGGGATGCAGAGTCACAGAGGGCAGGTTGGGGCCTACATGCATTCAGTGCCCCTCTGTGTGTGGGAGCCACAGTCCCCTGCCTCCCTGTCACCACGACCGCGGCTCTGGCTAGACCTCTCAGGGTGAGGACTCCGGAGTCTCCAGGTCAGCATGATGGAGCCCAAGCCTGGGGCTCCCCCTCTCCGGCTATTGCAGTGGGATTCTCACAGCTACCCTGCTAGGTCAGGCCAGCCTCACCGACTTTCCCTTTGAGATTATTGAGCCCTTCTGGGCCAGGGCAGAGCCACGACCCCAGGGTGAAAAAGAGGCTAAAGCAGAAGGTGAACCAAGCAGAGGTCCCCTGTGCCTCTGCAAGGCTGAGACCCCCCACCAGAGACTGGCGGGACAAGGAAGAGCTAGCTCATGAGGGTCAGACCCTTCCTTCCTCCCTCCCCAGTCACAAAGGCCCACAGGCCCTCCTTGGCACTTACCTGATGTCAAGGGCTCAGTGCCCCCTAACCTTAGGGCAGAGCATCAAAGGGAGACTCGGAAACCACTGAGCCTGCAGGAGCGGGGAGCCAGCAGCACTTGCCAGGCACAGGGGAAAGGGCGGGGCTCGGGCGTCAGTTGGCTCGCTTCCCCACGTGGGGACAGTACTAGTACCCGCCTCCTGGTGCTAAGGTGGCCGCGCGTTAGATGGTTTGGCTACGGAAAGTGCACGCAGCGGTGCCTGGACTGCGTCAGGGGGGTTACTACTAAAAGAGCACTTGAAGAGCCGTGCACACACCCTACGTAAGGCAGGTGCTAGCGCTTGGCTCGCGCGCCGGGGACCAGGACAAAGGGAGGATTTGGAATGTGCAGGCGCTGTGGCTAGCAGAGAGCCGGGCTGAACTGCATTCCATGCTAGGGCTTTAGGGGACGCCTGGCCGCGCCCCTGAGCACCCCGCACGTCTGCCGTGCCGGCCCCGCTCGGCCAGCTCTCTGCAGACTCTTGCCCTCTTGCCTACCGACCTTCTGCTGGCGCCCCCACCACGGAGGCTGGATTTTGGTAATGGACCCACCCTAGAAGGCCCCGCCTGAGGCCCGCCAGCCTCGGCCCCGGCCTCCGGACCCCTGCCCAGCCAAACCCTCTCCCCCCGCCCCCTGCCTCGCCAGTCCCTCGCCTCCGCCCCGCCGCCAGACTGCCCTCACTTTCCGGAATCCGCCACCGGTTTCTTCCATGACTGTCGGTGCGACGGGCACCCTCCTCAGCACTGCCCCCGCACCGCCCCGAAAGGCCCGGAGCGCGCCATCAGAAGCCCCGCCCCCCGAGTCCCTAGCCAATCGGTCTGGAGCGCGCCCTCGTTGGCCCCGCCCCTCCCCGCCCCAAAGAGCCCGGAGCGCGCGGCCTCGGCTCCACAGGCTTAACAGCCCGCAGTATGCACCGCCCCTTCGCTTTCATTGGCCCGCTGCGAGCGCCCCAAAGCCTCCTGGGAGTTGTAATTTCCGCCCGCCCTTCCCGGCGCTCCCCGCTCTTCCTGGATACGAGGCATCGCGGAGGCGGCTGGCACTCACGCCCGCGCGTGAGGGAGGGTCCGCTGCGCGAAGGCTGGGGCTGGGTCCTGGGGTGCGCGCGACGCCCGGACAGCCCCCGCCGCGGGAGCCCCGTACCAGAGGGAGGCCTCCACAACCCCCCACCTCCCCGCCTCTGCTCGAGCGGCCACCCGCCCGCCCGGGGCCTCTCTGTGGAAACAAGTCAACATTTGTTACTCGTTCCTCAGCTGCTGAGGACTTAGGGGTGCTTGTGCCACACGGAGTGCTGGGGGACCCCCTCAGGAGAGGGGCACTGCCCACTGACCGCAGGGAGAGGGGCCGGGTGGCGGGGCCGCAGCTGCCCAGGGCGAGGCCTGTCCCAGGAGCGCGCCGGGGAAGCCCACCAGCGCCCTGGGGGCATGGAGGAGCTCCGGCGCTCCTACAGCCGGCTGTGCAAGGAGGGTGGGGCCGAGCCCCAGGAGGCCGTCTTGCAGCAGCTACACCAGCTGCCGCGGGGCCGGCTGGACCTGGCCACTCAGAGCCTGACAGTGGACACCTGCAGGGCCCTGGGCAAGCTGCTGCAGAAGGAGACGCTGCTGACGGAGCTTGTCCTGAGTGACTGCATGCTGAGTGAGGAAGGTGGGCACGAGAGGGCGGATGGGGCCAGGGCAGCCCCTGCAGAGTCAGAGTTGGGGTTGGGGTCAAGCCCTTTGCCTCGGGGTGGCCTCGCCTCACCTTGTTTGTCCTGCTGCTCCTTTGCTGCGCGTGCCCGGCCTGCGACAGTCCTGGCAGCCTCCAGCAGAGAACTCAGCCCTTGCTGTCTCTCCTGTATGAGGCTTCTCCTCCTCTGTACTGTGGCTGAAGTGAGCAGCATCGTCTCTTCCTAAAGTTCGGGATCAGAGAGCCGTTTCTGTTCGTGGTGGAGAAGCCTTAACGTCCCTGGCTTATAGGAGATCACCAGCGTGACCCATGAGGGTCAGCGGCTGGCTCTGCAGCAGGCAGACGTTGCAGACGTTTCAGACCTGACGTGGGAGAGTGGAGCGACTCATTTTGGGCATGGACCCTGATGGGTGGGAACTACCCAGTGGTCCCTCTCCTCCATCTGGGGAGCTGCCCCAAGATGGAGCCCACAGAGAGGGGCTCAGGGCGCCAGGGGGGGCAGAGAGTGACCGCTCTATCCACTTACAGGGGCCGCACTGCTGCTCCAGGGGCTGTGTGCCAACGCCGTCGTGCGGCTTCTAGATCTGAAAGTGAGTAGATCTGCACTTGGTGTGCTAACCTGAAAGCAGAAGTAGAAGGGGAAGACTCAGGTCTGCCAGCAACCTGGAGTCTGAGAAAGCCAGAGACAGTGTCTGTAAGCACTCTGGTAGCGGGACTCAGCCCTTTTCCGATGGCCTGATTCATGCATGTATGAAGGCAAGAACCTGAGTTCCAGAGAGTTCACAGGAGCCAATGGAACAAGCCCACTACATTCAGGGAAGGCAGGATCAGAGAGCAGCTGTGCCCTGTGCCCAGCGCTCATCCCTGGCTCTGTTCACTGCCCAGGCCCCTGTGGGTGTGCACGCGGTTTCCAAAGGCCAGCCTGGGACAGCAGGGAGTGACTGGACCACCTGTTCTTGTCTTAGGGCAATAACCTTCATGCTGCCGGGGCTGAAGCTCTGGGAAGACTCCTCCGACAGAACAAGTGCATTCAGAAGTGAGGTGGTCTCGGCCCTGTCCCCCAGCCCCTCTCTCTGCATGGTTCGGGGTTGGCCCCAGAGGACACACTTTTGCAGTCTGAGAGAGTTCACTGTCAGGCCAGTGGTCTGTGTGGTCTTGTTGCCCTGAAACAAGAGGTGGGATCTGGGGGGCGTAGGAGGGTCTTTGTTACTCACGTGGCTCCAGCCTTCCTGCCAGAGACTCCTGAGCCTGTGCCCTTGCTCAAGCCCCCTGGACTGTGGGAGAGTGGGTGTGCCTCGGAGCCACGCACCTCACGTTCACCCTCCCCGCAGCCTCACCCTGGAGTGGAACAACCTGGGTGCGTGGGAAGACGCTTTTGCCGCCTTCTGTGGGGCCCTGGCAGTCAATAGCGCCCTGCGGCAGCTGGACCTCCGCAACAACCAGATCAGCCACAAGGGTGCTGCGGAGCTGGCCCTGGCCCTGAAGAGCAACGCCACCCTCCAGCAGCTGGGTGAAGACCCCCAGCCCTGCACTGGTCGTCTCCCCCTGGGTCCTCCGTCCTGCTGAAGCAGGGCTGTGGGGTGGGGAGGAGGGCCACCTGTGCTGGGCTCCTGCTCCGGCGGTAATCACGGAATATTCTCCCTGAAAAGGAGCCAGCCCCCCCGAGGTGCATTCCACCTGGTGACAACAGGTTTCCTTTCAGACCTGCGCTGGAACAACGTGGGCCTCCTGGGAGGCCGGGCTCTGGTGAACTGCCTCCCCTGCAACAGAACCCTCTGGAGGCTGGAGCTGGCAGGGAACAGCATCCCCAGCGACGTCCTCAGAGCTGCGGGTACGGGCGCATGGGGCTGCCAGCAGTCCGCACCATTTGGAGCAGGGCATGAAGCTGATTTCCTTGACAGGCCCAGCCACTGAGGAGGGGTGGCTCAGGGCTCCTGACACATAAGCATCTCATGACAGTCTAAATTAAAAACAGGACAGGGAAGGTGCCATAGAAAGAGTTGGCAGTGATTCAAGTACCACTCACTCACTGCCTACAGCCACTCCAAGCATACCCTTGTGTGTTGTCCTGGTTCTCAGATCTCGTGAGGTGAGGAGGGACATCAGTTTCACAGATGAGGAACCCAAGGCAGTTGGGCTCAGGGCCTTGCCGTAGCTGGGGGGGGGGCTTCTTGGCATTTCCCCCCATCACCACCTCGGTCCCAAGTCTGTGTCTGAGCATGTACGCCGTCTAGGAGCAGGGCCACCCGGCCTGAGCTGCCTGTGCGGGTCCAGGGCCTCTGCGGTCACCTGAGGTGATCCCAGCACTTCAGCCCCGGGCCTGGCTGAACACTCTGCTGCCCCTGGGGGCTCCTTGCCCGGCCATGGGGTCCCCTTCGTTCTTGGTTCTTGGTCCTGCCCCCAAGTCGCCCCAGCTGCTGTAATCACCTCTGATGCCAGGGCCACTTCCGGCTGGCCCCTCTCCAAATGCTTCCTGGGTCTTTTCAGAGCACAAGCTGAGCACAGCATTCACCTTTTCAAAGTCAAACTGTGGTTCCTGACCTTTGGGATGGCACTCGCCCCTTGTGGCAGTGGAGCGGCCTCCCCTGCCCCTCTCCCTGTGCACTGGGTCTCCTGGCCCCACTGTTGCCCCCACCTCTGCTGAAGCTCTTCACCCGCTAGTGTGACACCACTTAACCCACCCGGGGGCCTGGTGGGCAATTTGGCTCCTCCCAACAGAGCGAGCCATGGATCACAGCCAGGAGCGGCAGGCCGCTCAGCAGGAGAACCAGGCCCGCACGCACACGCTCAGCAAGGAGGTGCGGTGCCTCCGGGAAGAGAAGTCCAAGCAGGTGAGGATGGCACCGCCTCGGACCCAGGCCCTGCCCTGGCTGCATAGATGAAGGGTCCCCCTTGGCCTCTGTGCTGTGGCCATCTTCCCTTCCTCTGGGCACTTGGGTCTCAGAGCCGCCAGTACCCAGGCCCGAGAGGCACCTCCTGGTCTGACCCCTGGCCTAGTGGGGCAGTAGGTGGGCTTTCATGGGGCCTCCCTGTGCCGGAGCTGTCCTGCCTTTGGAGGAGGCTGAGCCCTTTGCCCTTTTGCTACCTCGGTGGGTTAGGTCTCCTCTCCTTCCTGCCTGACCTGGGGGAGTGGGCAGGCCCGAGGCCCTGACAAGCCTCCGTCTGGTTCTGTCCCCAGTTTCTGGGCTTGATGGAAACCATCGATAAGCAGCGAGAAGAGATGGCCAGGAGCAGCAGGTAAGCTCAGCCCTAGGACTGTAGGAAGCAGAACGGGCCCAGGGGAGGTGCCCAGGTTCAGATCCTGCCTGCGGCCTCAGTGGTAACTTCACAGGGGCCTTGTTACCTGCCCGTGGGTAAGTTGAAGCATGTGCTTCTCAAGGAGGTTGGCTGGAGGGCTGGGGCCACAGAGCACTTCCTTGGCCCAGGGCCCAGCATACTGTCAGGGCATTAAGGATAACAGCTGCACTGGGCCCAAAGGAGCCTGGATGCTCTGAGGTTTGGGTTTCTTGGACCCTCCTTTCTGCCCACAGGGCATCAGCAGCACGCATGGGGCAGCTGCAGGAAGCCTTGAATGAGAGGCACTCCATCATCAATGCCCTCAAGGCCAAGTAAGCAGGGGCAAAGGGCAGGCGGGAGGGCTGGGGGTGGGGGGAGCCACTTCAGAATACTTTGGAGACATGCCCACGAGCAGAGGCAGGTGGTGCAGACAAGGACCTGAGCCCACAGTGTACCAAGCAGAGGGAAGTGGCGGGAGTGGTAACCCAGGAAGGCTTTCAGAGGAGGCACACACTTGCTAGGGTGAATAGCAGCCTGGTGGTAGTGAGAGCCTAAGGCTTGAGGTGGGGCTTGGGTGGGGCTGGCCCTTCCCTCCTTTCAGGCTGCAGATGGCTGAGGCTGCCCTGGCTCTGTCTGAGCAGAAGGCCAGGGACCTGGGCGAGCTCCTGGCCACCACAGAGCAGGAGCTGCGGGGCCTGGCACAGAGGCAGGCAAAGGAGCACAGGCGAGAGCAGCAGGTAGGCACGGATGGACAGGCTGGCGGTGTGTAGGGTTGGCACCTGCTGCTGGGCAGTGGGTGACCAGAGGGCACTTGCCCTGTCTCACCCCCAGGAAGCTGCAGAGCGGGAGGCTAAGCTCTTCAGAGACTTGTCTGCTGCCAACGAAAAGAACCTGCTCCTGCAGAACCAGGTATGGGGGTGTGGAGCCAGGCCTCCCTGGGAGCTCGGGGGCAAGGCTTCCCTCCGTGGGGTCTGCTTTCCAGGTGGACGGACTGGAGCGGAAGGTGAAGACTCAGCAGGAGCAGCTGTTCCTGACCAGGCAGGAGCTGACCGACACGTCGGCCGAGCTGAAGATGCGGGCTGTCCAGGCGGAGGGTGGGCACATGCAGGCCTGCTGCTGAGGGGCCTGGAGGCGGGAGCGCCAGGCACAGGCAGGATGGCAAGTCCTGGGAATGAGGGAACCCCTAAGGGAGTCCCACCCATGCTCTTCCCCTGGGCTTCCAGAGCGCCTGGAGCTGGAGAAGAAGAGGTCCCGGCAGAGCCTGGAGGACTCGGAGCGCCTGCGCCTCAAGGAGGTGCCTCATCAGTTGCATCGTTCGGCTCCTGCTCTCCCCACTGCCCACCCCCAGGGTTGCAGTGGTGTCCCCAAAGCACTCCCCTGGCCGGGCTCCCCTCGACAACCTTGAGGGGCTGGGTGACAGTTCTTTGCCTTTCCTGGCTGACTTCGGACCCAGAAACTTCTGACCAGGTTCTAGAAGGGCCCCTGACCATGCTGGGACCACACCACAACGCAGACTGCTGTGTGTTCCGTGCCACATGGGGCACTTAGGGCAGCCCATTCACAGAAGGGTTCCGAGATTTTCCTGCCTGCCCGGGTCGGGGGTCCTGCTGGGGAAGGCTGGGGAGCCAGCCTGCCAGCCCCACCTCCTTGCTGGCCCTGGACAGGTGGAGCACATGACTCGCCACCTGGAGGAGAGTGAGAGGGCCATGCAGGAGCGGGTGCAGAGGCTGGAGGCCTCGAGGCTGTCCCTGGAGGAGGTGAGCACCCAGGCTCCGCTGGGTATCGGGCCCGGCCCTCCCCAGGTATCCCTCCTGTGGTCGCAGAGCCTCGGGTCCCGCTCACCAAGGAGGAGGGGATGTGGGCTCCCTTAGCCTGGTGAGCAGAGTCTCTGGAGGCTGGTGGGAGGATGCCCCCTGGCCCAGCAGCTGGCTGGGGCCAGCAGGGATGCCCAGTGGGTCGCTGTCGCCATGCAGGAGCTGAGCCAAGCAAAGGCCGCAGCACTTGGCGAGCGCAGCCAGGCCGAGGAGGAGCTCATCAAGGCCAAGAGCCAAGTGCGGATGGAGGAGGTGAGCTCACAGCTGTGCCACTGGAGGGGTGGGGCCCACTGCTTGCAGTGTCCACCAGGGAGGGAGGGCGGAGGCTGGGCATGAGCTGCCCGGATGGCACAGCCTGCAGGACTGGCGTGGTGAGAGCAGGGCTGTCTCCTGGCTCTGTGTAGGCAGAGCTCCAGGGGTACAGGGAATGTGGGAGAGTCAGAGCAGGTCCTTCGTCCCATCAGCACCACCACCTTCCACCCCACAGAGCAGCTGTCACCCTTTCCCAAGGCAGGGCAAGGGGTTTGGCCCATCCGTGCCGCCTGTGACTGTGCGGCTGAGGGTGGGGAGCAGAGGCACGATGGAGTCAGCGTGGGGATGGGGAGCCCAGGAAAGGCGCTCCCCAGAGCTTCGTTCAGGTCGGGCCTATTCAGAACAATATACAGAATAACGAGCGACAAAGCGGTTTCCATATTGCAAATAAAAGCTCCCCCTGGGCTGAGCAGGGGTTCACTTCACATGTGAGCCCCGCGTTGTATGCCAGGAGGCAGCAAGCTAGCCTTAAAGCCCCCCGGGCCCAGCAGCCCCCCTCTGGTGCCCGCAGCAGCAGCGCCTGGCCCACCTGGAGGAGAAGCTGCGGCTGCTGGCGCAGGCGCGGGACGAGGCTCAGAGCACCTGCCTGCAGCAGAAGCAGTCGGTGGCTGATGCGCAGGCCCGGGCTGGCCAGCTCAGCCTGCAGGTGGAGGGCCTGCAGAGGCGCCTGGAGGAGCTGCATCAGGTAGGTCCGACTTCAAAGGCTCCCAGGGGTGCCCTTGGTGCCCAGCTGCCGCCTCACCCCTGTGCCTGATAGGAGCTGAGCAACAAGGACCAAGAAAAGGTGGCTGAGGTGGCCAGGGTGCGGGTGGAGCTGCAGGAACAGAACGGCCGCCTGCAGGCCGAACTGACAGCCCTGGAGGCGCTGAAAGAGAAGGCGGCGGCCCTGGAGCGCCAGCTGAAAGGTGAGCGGCCAGAGCGGCCCCCGGCCCGCCCAGCAGGTGGCTGGGCCCGAGAGCTGAGCTGAGTCTAGGTCCCAGCCCCGAGAGCTGCCGAGTGTGGCTGCATCCGGGGCAGTGGCGCAAGGCCGCGAGGCCCCTCTGCCCTCCTGCTGGCCTCTGTCAAGGCCCCCAGGTGGAGGCGGCGCCGTGCACCCCCTCTTCATTGCGCTTTCTCCCCTGCAGTGATCGCGAGTGACCACCGGGAGGCGCTGCTGGACAGGGAAAGCGAGAACGCCTCCCTTCGGGAGAAGCTTCGGCTTAAGGAAGCTGAGATCGCCAGGATCCGCGACGAGGAGGCCCAGAGGGCCGTCTTCCTGCAAAATGCTGTTCTGGCCTACGTGCAGGGCTCCCCCCTCAGGGCCCTGAGCCCCCAAAAGTGAGGGGAGGCAGGGAGACCATAAGAGCTGCAGGCAGGTGGCATCTGCCCACATCTGGGTTCCAGCTCTGCTGTCCATTCCTCTCAAGGGACAGGACATCAGGCAGGTCCACGCTACTGATGCAGGGTCTTCAGCTGGAAAATCAGTGCCAAGATGGACTGGCAAGTGGGAACTCTGCAGCTCGCCACCACTGGGTGGGCAGTCTGACCGGCCAAGGGGATGGCGTGGGCATTGCCTGGCCCAGGGAGTGGTGGTGCTGGTGACAGAAGGCTGTTTGCGGGAGCCTGAGCAGTCCCGGCACCACGCGGCCTTGGGCAGCGTTCCCTAGGGCGTTCGGAAATACAGAACATGTGTACTTTGTGATCCATTTTGGGCCTGGTCCTTTTCTCCCACATCAGCCCTTATTTTCAGTCGGGATGGGAGACCCTCCACCCGCACCCTGCAGCAAAGACCGTCCGGGGGGTGGCTGAGTGGCCCCTCCCGACTGACTGCTGCCCGCAGCAGGGCCGGCCGGCGGCGCTGCCACCCAGGCGGGGTTCTGGGACTGCAAACACCAGCTGCCTCTGGTTGGAGGGCGGGCCCAGGGATGCGCTCCCGGAAGGACACGTGCGCGCAGATCACCTAGTGCGCGCTCCCGCTCCCGCCGCCTCCCACCTTCCCTGCCCCAGGCCCTCCGCTCCGGTCCAGGCACCCGGTGTCCCCGCCCCGCCCGACCTGCGTTAGGCGCGGCGGCGTCGCCCAGGCCCGCGCCCCCCGCCCGCCGCGCTCGGCTGTCTCCGCGTCCGGCGCTCGGCGGCGCTCGGCTGTCTCCGGCCGCTCGGCTCGGCGCTCGGCTCGGGTCCGCGGTCGCTGCGGCGCCGGGCATTTCTCCGCAGCTCGGCTCGCGGCCGCGCCCGCCCGCCTGGCCTGCGCCCATGCAGGCCATCAAATGCGTGGTGGTCGGCGACGGGTGAGTGCGCGGCGCGGAGGCAGTGGTGGGCAGGGAGCGGCTCCGGGGACCCGGGCGGGGCACGCGGCGCCAGGGCGCGGCCGGGGCGGAGGAGGCGACGCGCACAAACGGGAGGGGTGCGGGGCACCTGCCAGGCGGCTCCCAAACTCCCGACGACCCCTCAGCCCCGTGGTCCGGTCGCGGGCGTTGCGGGGCTGGGCAAGGGCGGGAAGGCGGGGTGGGGCGGGGTCCTGGCTGGCCCCGGGGCGTGGGCCTCCCCCAGGCCCACCTGATGCTGCCCAAGCCCCCGCCCGCCGCTGCCTGGCCTCCGGGTGTGTGGGGCCGGGTCTCTCACCTGTGCTAAGACCTTAGCCCCACTCTCCCGGGTGCCACCCTGCACCCCTTCTCTGTCCCCCGGAGGCCGCCTGCCTTGGTCTTCCTACTCCAGCCTTAGGTCGCTGTGGATCCGCGGGACTGGGACCTCTAATGTGTGGCCCCGTGGGAGGGGGCTGTCCTTGCTGGGCAGAGAGCCGAGGTGCAGCCAGGGAGCACCGTGTGCTCGCCCTCTGTCCACAGCGCCGTGGGAAAGACCTGCCTGCTCATCAGTTACACGACCAATGCCTTCCCGGGAGAGTACATCCCCACCGTGTGAGCGGGCTGGGCAGGTGGTCCTCCCAGGGGTGGGCCTGGGCTCCTGTGCATGGGACTCGCCTGGGCTTGGGGGTCAGGCCCAGGTGGCCCTGGCCTGGGCTTCTGGAGTGGGGCTGAGGTGCTGCCAGAGCTCCAGGCCGCGCAGGCCTGAGGGTCCGAGCCCGGCCGGCCTCCCTGCTCTGCCCCTGCAGTTTCGATAACTACTCTGCCAACGTGATGGTGGACGGGAAGCCAGTCAACCTGGGGCTGTGGGACACCGCTGGGCAGGAGGACTACGACCGTCTGCGGCCACTCTCCTACCCACAAACTGTAGGTGACGGCAGAGCCAGCCCCCAGAGCTGGGTGGCTGGGGTGGGTCCCTGAGCCCTGATGTCAGGGGCACGGGGGCCTTCTGCAGCCTCCTTGACCACTGCCGCCTGGGCCCCCTTCTCTCAAGGACGTCTTCCTGATCTGCTTCTCCCTGGTGAGCCCAGCCTCTTTTGAGAATGTTCGAGCCAAGGTAGGGCAGGGCTGGAGGGGCTCTGTGTGCGGGAGGGGGCTGCCCAGCCGACCTGCCCAGACAGCACAGGGATCTCCTGCCTGCCTTGTGCAACTTGGCCTGTGGGGGCCGAGGGGTGCCTGTTCTGCTTGGCATGGGGTCAGAAGGTGGCCCAAAGAGTGCTGAGGGGGCAGGGCCGGGGTAGAGGTGGCAGCGAGGCCCTCAAAGAAGGGCAAGGCCCTGACTTGGAGGCCTGTGAGGCCTTGGAGCTTCCTGGCTGGGCACTGTTTTCCTTGCTCGTTTCTCCACCAAACCCAGTGGTGAGGCAGGAAGGGCTATGTGCGTCTAGCTGTGCGAGGAAGGCCCTCGGGAGCCGTGGCCTGCTCTGGGCCAGGCCGGGGGAGAAGCCCCCAGGAGGTACAGTCACAAGGGTCGGAGCTTCCATCCTCACAGTGGTACCCAGAGGTTCGACACCACTGCCCCCACACGCCCATCCTCCTGGTGGGCACCAAGTTGGACCTCCGTGACGACAAGGACACCATCGAGCGGCTGCGGGACAAGAAGCTGGCACCCATCACTTACCCTCAAGGCCTGGCCATGGCCCGGGAGATCGGTGAGCCCGCCCACTGGCCTGTCTGGAGCGCCCCCTGCTGGCCCCACCCCCTCCTCACCGCCCCTCCCCCGCTGCTCCCAGGCTCAGTCAAGTACCTGGAGTGCTCGGCCCTGACGCAGCGGGGCCTGAAGACGGTGTTTGACGAGGCCATCCGAGCGGTGCTCTGCCCGCCCCCTGTGAAGAAGCCGGGCAAGAGATGCTCAGTCTTCTAGAGCTCGCCCTTCCGGGGGGCAGCCCGCCCCCGGGCCGAGTCCGCCGTGGGGGAGTGGTGTGGGTGGGGAGGGGAAGCATGGGGACAAGGCGGCAGCTCCTGGGGCAGCACCGGGCCCAGGGGCGTCCTGCCGTCGGCCTCTTTCTGGGGCAAGGCCCCAGCCTTCCCTAGCTCCTCCGGGAGGCTGGGAGGGAGCAGGGTCTCCCTCAGGCTGCAGGGGCGGGTCCAGGGCAGCCCCAGGGTGGGCTTCCCTGCTGGGAGAGGATGGGGGGTTGTCCACGTGTCCTGGATGGGGCAGCCCCTTATTTTATACAATAAATGTTCTCCACCAACGCCTCCTGCCTGTCTTACCGCCTGCCCCTCCACCCTGTGGCACTTTGGCTCCAGCCACCTCCCAGCCATGGTACAGAGGGCTGAGCCTGACCCCATGCCCTGGACAAAAGGAGAGTTTACTGAATTGTCTCAGTCCCCAGAGGAGGCAACCCAGATCAAAGTGGGAGCAAATGCATTGACCCCCTTCTGGGTGAAGCCCCCCAGCCCATCATGCTGACTTTGGGCCTCTGGGAGGGGCACACACGGGAGTAAGGTGGGCTCTGCTCAAGCAGTGTGGTAGGGGGAAATCTGCAGCCAGGGCCCATAGAGCCTACAGAGCCTGGGCAGGGCTGTGCTGGCAGCCTCCCCACACCCCCAAGGGGTGCTGAGGGACGCTGAGTTGGGGATGCAACAAGTTTGCAGGAGGAAAGGAATCCGCACCTCTGTGGGGACAGAGGTGCAGAGGTCAGAAGCATGGTGTGGAGAGAAGAGCGGGCGCATGCTGGCTTGGCAAATCCAACTGCAAAAATTCCAGGAATTGTGCCAGCCTATTGTTAAACAGCCATTAAGAACTGCATAAACTTAAAATTGGCTGTATTAAAAACAAGTACTCAAAACGTACCACTTCCTAATTGTTTTTGTACGTTACTATTACCTGTGCTTACAGGGTCTTGCTTACTGTATCTGTGTGGTGAGGGTTCCACATAAAGGTGGGGACCTGTGTTGCTCTCTCCAACTCCACCCTCAGTGACATCAAATTAGTGGGAGTATTTACACCGTGGAAACTGGCAGCTTCTACAGCCAGCTTGATTTATTGTTAATTGTCTAGACTTAAAAGAGATGGAGAAGTGCCGATTAAATTGAGGTGTGCCACGTCTGTACTCAGTATGTTGTGAATAACAAAAGGTTGTGTTGTTTTTCCAGTATTCAAAAACTATCATCAGATTCAGCAGAGATCACTCACCTCATTGACAAATTTAATGAAGTTCCAACATATATTTTCCTTGTTTGACATTTGTTCAGTAAGAACTACACCCAGAAGCTGGTGGTTAAAAAAGAACTCCACTGCTTCCACCCCAAAGGCTTCTGGACAGGGCCAAAGGCCAACCTTGGTCAACTTCACAACCCTTCTTAGGAGCCGGCCTTATGGAAGGGCCCCCCCTTCCAGCCACTGTTGGGGACTTGGCCAGGGCTGGAAATCTCAGGCACGGGAGCCATCAGTGCACTTGCTGGCAAAGAATCATGTTTATTGGAGGGATGGGGGTGGGCAGGGCTGGGCTCAGCAAGCAGCAGGGTGTGCGGGTAGAGGGCTCAGGTGACCAGGAAGCCCCCATCGACTGGCACGGTAGAGCCTGTGGTCATGCTGCTCCAGTCACTCAGTAAGAAGAGGATGGTGTCCACCACATTGTCCACTTCTGTGGGCAGGAGAAGGATGTTCTGCCCTCCATCTTTCCCTCCCACAGCTCACCTGGGCAGGTAACAGGGGCTACTGGTGCAACTCCCAGCTAGCATCTGACTGACTCACCAGCAAACCTGCCAAGTGGGATTCGGTCCAACATGGTCTTGGCCTTCTGGGGGTCACTCCAGTTGGCCTGGCCCATGGGTGTCATCACCACTGTGGGGTTCACTGCATTCACACGGATCTGCATGGGGACAGACAAGGGGTCCTGGGGCACCCTGGTCACATGGGCTGGGGGACAGGAGGCATCCGAGTAGGCTCACCTTGTATGGCCCAAGCTCCAGAGCCATCACCTTGGTCAGCATGTCCACAGCACTCTTGGTGGTACCTGTAAGTAAGTGGGTACATGAGCCTGAGCTGGCTACAGGTTGGGGGCAGGGAGCAGGAGACCGGGACGCAGCTAGGGCTCGCTCACAGTAGACGCTGTGGTGGGTCAGTGCTCGCTGGGAGGCCTGACTGGAGACATTCACGATGGACCCTGGGGCTCCCCGAGCAACCATGCCTCGGGCCACGATCTGGAATTGCAGAGGGAGCTCAAGGCAGGAGCAGTGTCACCCCTGAGGTCCCACTCCCGCTCCGCAGGCAGCTCACCTGGGACACCTGGAGGACAGCCCGCAGATTTACATCGAAGGACCTGGAGGCAGACGGACAGACCCTGGTCAGGCACCAGGGCTGCAGTCACAGGGGACAGCCCTCCCCGCAGCGCTCCTCTTGGCCACCCCTGCAGGCTCACGCGTCACACGCCTCCTTGGTGACCTCCAGGAAGGGCTGCAGCAGCGCCACGGCGGCATTGTTCACCAGCAGGTCCACGGGGCCCACGCTGCCCAGCGCCTGCTCCGTGGCCTCCCAGTTGCCCAGGTCCACGCACACGGGCTCCACACCTGGGCACTGTGTATTGGATGGTGGAGGGCAAAGCCACCGGAGGTTCCACGCCCAAAGGGGCACAACTGGGCCTCTGCCCCACGAAGAAGGGTGTCTGGGATCTGGTGCCCTTTCAGCCCGACAGGGGGAAGAGAAGCCAGAGACCCCTTCCTAGAGGTCCCAGAAGGGCCAGCCACTGTCCTAAGCTAAGAATCCCAGGCTGCTGAGTAGCGGGGAGGTAGTTGACGCGGCCTCTGGGCCACTGGGCAACTCAGAGCTTTGGACCCCGAGCCTGGTCCCGCCCCGGCAAGTCCACTTCCGCTCTGTGCGAGAGCGCCTCTGGCCCCGGGCCCGCAAAGCAGCCATTGCTGCCTTTTCCTAAGCCCAGGGGGCGCGTCGCCAGTCTCCCGGCTACTTGGCAGCTCATCCCGGGAGAGGGTGCGGAGCAGCCCCAGCGCCCGGCCCGTCGTCCCCGCCGCCCCCTGGGCTGGGGCAGGGCGGCCCCTACCTCGCGGACCAGGCTGTCCAGGTCGGCCCGGGTCCGGCTCACTGCCACCACCTGTGCACCCGCCGCGTGCAGCGCCTGGACCGTGCTGCGCCCGATGCCTGAGGGGAGCGCGGCTCAGCGTGGGCGCCACTCCCCAGCCGGCCGGCCCGCGCCCCCGCCACCCCTGCGCCCCGGCCCACCCTTTCCCGCCCCGGTGACCAGCGCCCGGCGGCCCGCGAGCCCCAGCTCCATGGTGATGCGAACTGCCCCCCGCGCGGCGGCCGCGCAACTGCGAGCCCCGGGAGGGGTCGGCAGAGCCAATCGCGGGACGGCGTCCTGGAGGGGGCGGGGACATTCAAATAGAAGCCCTCTCCGCAGGGCCGATTGGCCGGAAGGAGTGGACGAGGCCGGCCTTTCAAACTCCTGGGCGCTGACCCGTCTCCAAATCGGTTTGGCTGCCCCCGACAGCCTCGTTTTTCCCTGCCAAGGTGCCATTATTATTACAAAAAACAGATGTGGTGGTTAATACCAGAAAGATCGTGTAGCTGCGCGTGACATTGAGAGAACTCAGTGCTAACACTTCCTCTTTGTTTCTGAGAAGAAAAGTTTAGCAGAAAGGATTGCATGCCCCCCGTCGCCCAGACCGGGCCAGTGGCTCATGCAGGCTCCTTGCAGCGTCCTGAGGGAAAGAGTGTGGATATCCCAAGAAGCCTGAATTAGCCTATGCCGATAAAAGTGCACATCAGCCTCAAAGGGAGTTGAACCCCACGGCCACCCCGGCCAGCCCACATGAGGCCACCAGCGCTTTAAAAAACTTGGATAAGATAGGAAGGGATCGGCCTGGAGTCATGGGGCTACACGGTGGTTTGCAAGGAACACATGCTTCCTGAGGCCTCAGGGTCAGTCTCAGTTGGACGTGTACCTGCGCACACACTGGCCCCCCCTGTAAAAGTGAGCTTTGCTCTGTGGGTCATGGTGGAAAGTCTAGAACTGCTGCCAGCAGACAGCTGTGGCCGTGTAACCCTGGGGGAGTTCACCTTCCCAGCCCCAGGCAAAACACCTTGAAACCGAAATCAGTCAAAGGGAGAAATAAAGTGGGAGAAACCTGTTTATTGCTTCTGCTCACCTAGTCTCTCACCACTCGCTGCAAAAGGAGATCCCACCCAAACTCTCCAGTCCAGCTATGTCCGCACTCCCCCCTAATTACCTGCTGATATGGAGATAGTTAGTTACTTCTCTTCACCCCTTGGAAGCACATTCTGATATTAGATGCACTAAGGCCCCGCAAGAGATCCTGGAAATACTGCAATTTTACCCACAGGCCAGGAGTAGCGAATTGATGATCACAGGGCCTCTGGGTCATTGGGGCTTTGGTCTCTGAAAGGTGGACAAGCTGGACGAGAGAGTGGCCAGGGGCTGCAGGAGGCCCAGATTTGAGAAGCCCCTGGAGGACAGCCAAGCAAGTCCTCCCCATCAGGTCTGGCCCTGTGGTGCAGCCCACACGCCCTGGCCACCCAGCAAACTCTGCCTTCTGCACTTAACTGTGGACCCTGCCCTTTGCCTGAAAGGGGTCAAGGGAGGGACAGCCTGCAGTCCCCCAGAGTGGTGTCCAAATCCTTTCCCTCATCCTGTGACTCTCTGTGGCCAGCTGGACTGACCCAAGTCAGCTTCGCACAGATCTTGCTCTGGGAAGCCCTGAGGGGCTGGACAGGAGTGCCTTCAGTATTCCCGGCACCCTCTCGTACCCTGTACTCTCCCAGACCAGCAGCACCATTGCCTGGAGCATCCCACCCTAGCCCCTTGTCCCCTGCCATCCTGCCCAGGGTTGGACACTGCGCCGGTCCAGCCTCCTGATCACCTTAGGCCTCATCACACCCACACTCTAGCCTCCTAGATAACACATGTCACGCGAGGACCTGGTCCAGGCACGCACAACGGAAACTGGAGAGTCTCGCAGGCCACCCCAGGATGCAGGGCTCTTTTGCCTGATTCGAGTCAGGGGCAGTAGGCACAGCAGCAGACGTGGACCCCTTCCCAGCTTGGGCCTTCCTTCATGAGCAGTCCTGCAGGGGGACGTGTGCCCCCACACGGAGCTGGCTTCGCTGCGGCTGGGTAAACTAGACTGACCCGGCACCCTGCCCCCTCGCAGCCTGGCTGAGTGAAGGCTCTGTCTTCCGGAGGGATGGCCTACGGTCCACGGCATCTCTCCCGGCTCTCCAGGCCCTTTACCATGTCCGACCAGCATAGCTCAGAACATAATGCTGGGCGAAAGGGTGGATCCGGAGCTGTGGGGCAGGGAGGTGGCCGCAGGCTGCCCCCTGTCCTCTGCCCTCTGCCCAGGGCTGGCTGGATGTCGCCGGCAGTGGCTCAAGCAACAGGAATCTCCGTGAGAGGAAACTGCAGACCTCCAGCCGAAAGGCAGGGTCGGCGTGAATCTGCTGGCTTCAGGATTCGCTCCCTCCTCACTTCTTGGAAAGTTAAATGTGGCACCCCGCTCCCTGATCGTCCCCTCCCCAGCCCCGCGGTGTATTCCTCCAGAGCCCTAGCACGCGCCAGTTGCAGGAAAATGGCCTCCATTTATTCAGACAAATACACCCCGGCACAGCTGAGGACACGGTGGGTGGGGACGACAGAGGCGGGGTCTCCTGGTTGCAGGCGTGTGCGCGCAGAGCGCGGCCGACGCGGGGTCTGGATGGAGGATGGCAGGTGGGGCGGGCCGGGGGAGGAGGGGCAGGGTCGGCTGCGGCCCGGGCGGCCCGGGGGGAGGGGTGCTGGGGCTCCGCAGAGGTGTGGGCGGCCGCCGAGCTGCGCGCGCCTGAACCCCTGTCCCGGGCGCTCTAGGAGGCCAGGTACCCGGCGTCCACGAGGATGCCCGAGCCGCTGGTCGAGGCGCTGTAGTCGCTGAGCAGGAAGAGGATGCTGTTGACCACGTCTTCCACCTCTGCAGCGGACGGCGAGCCGGGTCGGTGGGGGTCAGCGCAGCTCTGCCAGCCGCCCCGGCAGCGCCCACCGAACCCCACAGACCCGCTGACCCGCAAACTTCCGCAGGGGATGGCGCTCCTTTAGCTTCCGCACCACCTCAGGATCCGAACAGACTTGCTGCCCCATGGCCGTCAGCACCACCGTGGGGTTCACGGAGTTCACTCGGATCTAGGCATAAGGGGCCCCGGGGCGTTGTTTTCAACCGGTGGATCAGCCCAGTCCTCACAGCCCCCTGCGGGGGCTCTTACTATGTTTGGTCAACCCCTGAACCCAATGCCCAGAGCCTTTAGTGGTCCCCAGGACTCTCATGACCCCTGTCCCCATTCTCATCCCCAGTCCCAAGCCCTGCACCCCAGCACCCACCCCATGTCCCCATCCCATGCCCACCTTGTGAGGCCCCAGCTCCAGGGCCATGGCTTTGGTTAGCGCGGTCATTGCCCCCTTGGTGGAGCCTGTTGGGGGAGGGGGGGTAGCACAGAGGGCCCCTTAGGAGTGGGCTTCTTTGGGTCAAGGCTGGGCCCTGGAGCCCGGCAGCTCCTGAACGGAGTGGGCGTTCCAGGCTGTGCACAGGGACTCACTGTAGGCAGCTAAGTTGGGAAAGGAGACGTGAGCCACCAAACTGGAGACGTTGACGATGGAGCCAGGCGCTCCGCGGCTGATCATGCCACGGGCCACCATCTGGAGGCCAAGAGAGGGCAGCCTGAGGTCTCACCTCCCCAAACTGGGCAGTCAGCGCCGGGCCTTGCCCTCCCACCGGCTCACCTGGGACACCTGGAACACTGAGCGCAGGTTCACACTGAAGGACCTGGGGAGGAGCGGACCATCAGGTGGACGGTGGCCACCTCAGCCTCTGCGCCCCCCTCCCCAGCCCACCTGCTCTCCCACTGCCCACCTATCAAAGACCTCCTTGGTGGTCTCCAGGAAGGGCTGCAGCAGCGCCACGGCAGCATTGTTCACCAGCAGGTCCACAGGGCCCACGCTGCCCAGTGCCCGCTCCGTGGCCTCCCAGTCACCCAGGTCCACGCACACAGGCTCTACACCAGGGCACTGTGGGGAGGCATTGAGCAGTGACCAAGGTGATGGACCCTGGCAGGTTCTGAGGCCCCCAGAGGGTGTGGGGGCAGGCCCAGGCTGCAGTGGGGTTGCACACCTCACCTCCTTGGAAAGGCTGACCAGGTCTGCATTGGTGCGGCTCACAGCCACCACTCTGGCTCCCGAGGCATGTAGGGCCTTCACCGTGTCCCTCCCAATGCCTGCAGGGTTGTACCAAGCAGGCCTGTGTCCCACAGGTTCTGGTCAAAGGAGGCCCCCAAAGAGTAGTTCCTTCCCACTTGGCCTGGGGAAGAGGACACCACATCCACCCAGCCTGAGTCTGAGAGCTGTTCTTTCAGGCGGATTTGCATTGACCAGGGAGGGGATAATGTCCTGTCCCCATGGGGCCTGCTGGGTGGTGGGGAACAGCCCACACCCAGGTCCAGGGCCTGCAGTGGGTGGATGGGGGGACAGTTGCTGGCAGGGCAGTTTGTGACAGGCACAGAGGGACTCTTGGACCTGAACACGGGCCTGTGAAGCTTCAGGTCTGGTTGCCACACCCCCACCTGCCCGCTGACACCCACCTTTCCCTGCTCCTGTCACCAGGGCCCGCAGGCCGCTGAAATTCAGCTGCATGGTGCTGATTCCAAGCCTCTGTCTAACCGGAGAAGAGGGCGTGGGGGTTTTAAAAGCCTGGGATGGGGTGTGTGTGAGCCAGAGACACAGAGGCTTGGGGCGGGGCACCGGTGCGGCCTCTGCTTCCTTGTCCCCAGGAATTTGCTCCACAGGAAGGGGCCACCTTCCTCACCCACAACCCAAAGGAGCGGACTGGAAGCTCCATTCAGGGTTTGGGGAAAGAAAAATAAATCCTGGGATGGGGAGCATGCCCCAGCCAGCCAGGCCCAAAGCTGATCCCAGTCAGTCCTGGGCTGTGTGCCCCCAGGTGATGGCCGAGGGTGCACTGTGCTTGGAGCTGGGCCTGACCCCACCATGGCCCCAGTCTGCAAGCCTCTGTGGCCTCCACAGCCTTTTCCACCTTCCACTAGCCAGCCTAGGACTCCCACCTTCTGGCCTCTAAGCACAGTGCTTGGCTGTGCACACAGGTGTGGACCCCCCACAGCACCCTTGTTCCCTGTCACGTGTGGCTACAAGGGTGTATAGGAGTCCTTTCTCTCCCCGTCAGTGCCCCCAAGTTCCCTTCCCTTCCTGCCCTGGAACTTCATTTCAGTGAAAAGCCATGGACTCTTCTGGGGGCAGAATACTCATTCTTTTGAAGTACACATGGGACATTCTCCAGGATAAATCACGTTAGGCCACAAAACAAGCCCAATAATATAAGACTGAAATCATACCAAGCATCATACCAAAACACTATGAAACTGGACATCAAATTACAAGAAAAAACTGGGAAAAACATGACCACCTGGAGACTAAGCAGCATGCTGCTAAACAACAAATGGGACAATGAAGAAATCAAAGAGGAAATTTTAAAAAATACTTGGAGAATAACGAAAACAAACAACAGTTCAAAATCTTTGGGATGCAGCAAAAGTATTCATAAGAGGGAAGTTTATAGTGATACAGGCTTACCTCAAGAAACAAGGAAAACCTCAAATGATCAATCTAACCTTACACCTAAAGTAACTAGAAAAAGAACAAAGTCTAAAGTTAGTAGAAGGAAATAAATAATAAATATCAGAGTGGAAGTAAATGAAAGAGACTTAAGAACAATACAAAAGATCAATGAAACTACAAGCTTGGAATAGATAAACAAACAAGCTTGGTTCTTGGAAAAGATAAAATCGATAAACCTGTAGTGAGACTCACCAAGAAAAAAAGAAAGGGGACTCAAGTAAATAAAATCAGAAATAAAAGAAGAGAAGTTACAACTGATACCACAGAAATACATTCATTATATGAGGCCTGCATCACCTTGATACAAAAACTAGAGAAGGGCACTACAAGTAAAACAAATTACAGACCACTATCTCTAATAAATATAGATGCAAAAATCCTCAACAAGATACTAGCAAACCAAATTAAAAAAAAACATATCAAAACAATTATTTACTATGACCAAATGGGATTTATTCCAGGAATGCAAGGATGGTTCAATATCCACAGTCACTCAATGTGATAATCCACATCAAGAAAAGGAAGGATAAAAACCATATGATAATCTCAGTATATGCAGAAAAAGTATTTGACAAAATTCAGCATCCATTCATGATACAAACTCTCAACTGAGTGTGTATAGAGGAAAATATGTCTTATATCACAACATAATAAAGGTCATATGGTACAAAGCCACAGCTAACGTCATACTCAATGACAAAAAGCTAAAAGCTTTTCCTCTAAGATCAGGAACAAGAAGACAAGGAAGCCCTCTCTCACCACTTTTATTCAACATAGTACTGCAAGTCCTACCCACTGCAATCAGACAAAAATAAATAAAAGGCATCAAAATTGGTGAGTAAGAAGTAAAATTGTCAATATTGGCAGATGACATGATACTATACATAGAAAACCTTATAGACTCCAACAAAAAACTATTAATTAATGAATGAATTCAGTAAGGTCACAGGATACCAAATCATCATACAGAAATCTGTTGCATTTCTATATACAAATAACAAACTAGAAGAAAGAGAAATTAAGAAAACTATCCCATGTACAATTACATCAAAAAAGAATAAAATATCTGGGAATAACTCCAGCCAAGGAGGTGAACGATTTGTGCTCTGAACACTGTAAGACACCAGTGAAGAAACTGAAGGAGACACAAATAAATAGAAAGGTATTCCATGCTCATGGACAGGAAGAATTAATATTATTAAAATGGCCATACTACCCAAAAGCCATCTACAGATTCAATGCAATCGCTATCAAAATACCAGTGGCATTTTTCACAGCCCTAGAACAAATAACCCTACAATTTGTATAGAACCACAAAAGAGCCTAAATAGCCAAAGCAATCTTAAGAAGAAAAAAAAAGCTGGAAGTATCATTCACCTTGGTTTTAAAATATACTACAAAGCTGAAGTAATCAAAGCAGTATGGTACTGGGATAAGAACAGACACACAGATCAATGGAACAGAACAGAGAGCCCAGAAATAAACCCATGCTTACATGATCAAATAATCTATGACTAAGGAGGCAGAAATGTACAATGGGGAGAAGACAACTTCTTCAATAAATGACACTGGGAAAACTGGACAGCTCCTCACAAAAGAATGAAACTCAACCACTTTCTTACACCATATGCAAACATAAACTCAAAATGGGTTAAAGACCAAAATGAAGACCTTGACACCATAAGACTCCTAAAAGAAATCATGGGCAGTGTTTGCAAGCAAGAGTAATGCCATCTTGATGAATCCTCTATGATGACCGACTCACCTTACCCCTCCTTGCATCCTGCATGTACTGCAAACAGGGAACATCCCATATATAAGACATCACTCAGAACTAAAACACCGGCCAGCCTCAGCCCCTGCTCTGACACAGATGGCCCCTGCACATACTCCCTTTCTACCTGCCTCTATAAATTAGCCTCCCTGACGCAAAGTGGTACAGAGATCTGTGTGTCCTGTGGCTGCCCAGGACAAGCTTCTATAGGTGAGCACCCCTCAGTAAACCTCTGTGGTATAAAAGGTAGACTCTCAGCCTCTTTCTTTGCAGTCACAGCCTCATCAGCCTTTGGGGGTCAATTTGCTTTTACCTCCCCCAAATGGAACAGGCAGTAAATGCTTGAACCTTGGCATTAGTAATTTTTTTTCTGGATATATCTTCCCAGAGGGGAAACAAAAGCAAAATAAATTAATAGGACTACATCAAACTAAAAAGCTTCTGCACAGCAAAAGAAGCCATCAACAAAATGAAACAGCAACCTACTGCATGGGAGAAGATATTTGCAAGTGATACATCCAATAAGGGACTAATATCCAAAATATATAAAGAACTCATATAACTCAACACCCAAAAAACAAATAACCTGATTAAAAAATGGGCAGAGGACCTGAACAGACACTTCTCCAATGAAGACATACAGATGACCAACAGGTACATGAAAAGATGCTCCACATCGCTAATCATCAGGGAAATGCAAATTAAAGCTACAGTGAAATATCACCTCACACCAGTCAGAATGGCCACTATCCAGAAGAGGAGAAATAACAAGTGTTAGAGAGGATGTGGAGAAATGGGAACCCTCCTACATTGCTGGTTGGGAATGTAAATTGGTGCAGCCACTATGGAAAACAGTATGGAGGTTTCTCAAAAGCTAAAAATAGCAGTACCATAAGGCCTAGCGATTCCACTTCTGGGAATTTACCCAAAAAACCAAAATCAGTAATTTGAAAGAATATATGCACCCCTATGCTTATCGCAGCACTATTTACAACAGCCAAGATATGGAAGCAATGTAAGTGTCCATCAGCAGATGAATGGATAAAGAAGATACCGTACATACACTCAATGAACTATTACTCAGCCATAAAAAAGAATGACATCTTGCCATTTGCATGACATGGTTAGACCTAGAGGGCATTATGCTGAGTGAAGTAAGTCAGAGAAAGACATTTACCATATGATTTCACTTACATGTGGAATCTAAGAAAAAAAAATGAACAAGCAAACAAAACAGAAACAGACTCATAAACACAGAAAGCTGACTGGTGGTCAGCGCAGGGGAGGGGGGATGCCTGGATTAGGCGATGGGGATAAAGAGGCAGTTATGGAATACATTGGTCATGGGGATAAAAGTGCAGCATGGGCAATGTAGTCATGAATACTGTGATATTTCTGTACACTGACTGATATACTTACTGTGGTGAACATGTAATGTATTTCATCGTGGAATCCCACCTGAAACCAATATAATATTGTATATCTACTATATTTCAATTAAAAATAAAAGAACTAAAACCCACTTTATCAAGATATAATTGTGCACAGGTGTAATGTATACAACTTGGTGGGTTTGGGTGTGTGCATACACCTGTGAAACCATTGGCACAATCGAGGTTATAAACACATCCGTTACCTCGCCTCTGACACTTACCTCCTGTCCAGCTGGTTTGGGGTTTGTAGGGACCGCGTGCGACTTGAGGTCCAGCTGTTCACACGGTGTTGGGCACCAGCTGTTCAGCAGGCCCCTGGAACTTACTTTTCTTACATAACTGAAACTCCCTATTTCAGTTCTTTTTAGCAAAACGGTCCCATTCTGGGGCCTGTCCGGGGCCCACACAGTCTTTGGATGTCTCGTTGCCGCACATTGGAACATGCCTCAGTCTTTCCTTAACTTTTATGGACTTTACAACCTTGAAGACTATGCTTTCGTGCAAAGCCCCTCAGTTCGGCTTTCCTTGTAGTTAAACACAGGCCACGCACCCGTTGGGGCGCCCGGAGTGACTCTGCGCCCTCGCAGCCTCACATCAGCTGTGCAGTTTCCATCTGTCCCATCACTGGGAATGTGCGCTCTGCTCACGGTGGGCAGCGATGTGACCAGGGTGCTGGCCTGGACAGCTTCAATCACTGCGTGGTTCTTCCGTATGTGAAAAGAACATGGCGGCTGCATCTTCACTGCTGCCTCCAAATCTCTAACAAAATGTCTCCGCTGAGCCACACCAACCGGGAACCAGGCAGAGAACGTCGTTCTGGGACTCTAAGGTCAACCATGAGCAATGTGCCCACCAAGTACAAACCTGCCACGGCCAATAATCTAGCCTCCAAGTAAAGCCAACAGCAAAATCTGCCTGATGTAATTCAGCCAGCAGCTTATGACAGACACGCACTGCCCTGTCCTCACGTGAGGAGCCCAAGTCCCTCTATCCATCTCTGGGTGGTGCTCCGCTCGGCTGGCTGGTAACTCGGTACTGACACAGAAGGTCAACCACTATTAATATGGCCGTGGTAGCTGGAGAGGGGACAGAGAGGGGAGGAAAGAATTGCTTAACATGTACACAAATGCACTTGTGTAGAAATAACAGTGGTAGCTGGCCACGAGGTGAGCCCCTCCGTATGCCTGTGCCCTCAGCCGGCTGAGACTCCTCACCCAGTGTGGTCAGTGGGCACGTCTGGATGATTGCTTTGTCTCTGCTGTGGCGGTCATGACCAAGTTGTCTTTGGGGGTTAACGGCCACCCCTTGGTCCTTGCTGCCCTCAAACCCCATCACCACCACTGAATGCAGGAGCCCTAGCCAGGTCTACAGCCACAGGTCACGCTGTGAGCTCTGGCCTCCAGAGAAGCCCCCCAGCGATGCTGGGGCTCCCCTTGTGGATCTGTCTCTCCAAAGTGTGGGATGAAGTGCCTCATCTGGGCTCTGAGGGTGGGCGCGCAGCCCTTACGCGGTAGGTGCGCTCCAGGGCTCACGTCTCCGTGCTCTTGGACACCTTCCTTTGCAGTGCGCTAGGGAGCTCGCGCGTTTTCAGCTCCCTTCGAGCGGCCGCGTTTGTGTCTGGGTGTCTTGGGCCGACCAGAGGCCCTGGTGGAGCGTGGCCAGCTAATGGCACTCACTCGGAGGGAAGCGCTCTGCCGAGGGCCTGAGGCCACCTCTGCCTGCATCAGCTCTGTTCCTTCCATTCTGGCCCCTGCCCTTGGGTTCCATCCCCACCTTGACTGGTAAAGATCCACACCTCCACATGACTGGTTCTTTCGGTGTGCATATCCCCTCTTCCCGGGCCACTCTGGGTTCTGCTGAGGTTTCAGGCTGGTTGAACGTCTAGAGTGGGGACAGGCGGTGGGCTGTGCGCCTGCCAAGCAACAACCTCAGGGGAGGCCCTCGCAGGTTCTCAGGCAAAGGGACCCGGAGCAGCTGGCGCGGCAGCTGAGGGGCTGCTTATCCCAGGGAGGGGTGCTCAGCCACATTTAGTGGGTCATAGTGTGAAAGTAAGCAGGGCTCCTCCCCAAAGGGGAGTGGGAGGCCAGCAGGGGCCGCTGTCAATCACAGGAAGAGCTGCCAGTCACAGACCAACTGTAGCCTCGGGAGGAGGGCGCACACTCGTCGGTGCCCCGGGACGGATGCCAGGGCATCTCCTACAAGACATCCACCTCCTGCAGGCGGGTCAGTGAGGCGCCGTTGTCCCGGGCTCCAGCGGGCCTGCGTGCGGAGCCGCCCCTACCGACCTCCCCCGTGAAATGAAGGTCCTCCCGCTGGTGTGCGGGACCTGCCATTGGTTTTGCTGCAGCTGCCAGTCCCGAATGGCAGTTCCCTGCAGTTCCTGAATAAACCCCTTTCTGGGGTAAAATAACTGACTTTTCAAGATTGACAGAGGCACGCGTCCTCTCTCCCCGCCCAGGCTTCCAGTCCCATTCGTTTCCCAAACGATGCTGCAGCTTTAACGGAAGGCCCAGTGGGGCTCAGGGCTCCATCTGGGCTGTAATTCAGGGTGAGGCTTTGAGCTTGGTTTTGGAGATCTCTGCCCTGCAACCTCAGAGGGTCAGTGTTTCTTCCTAAACCTCTGGCAGACGCCTTCAGGTCCCTCACACAGGCCCTGTGCTGGGACGGTCCTTCTGCAGCATCTCCTGTGCCCACAGGAGCCACCAGCCAGTCCTGGTACACGGGAGCTGCGGATGCCAGTGCGCACTATCAGGTGGCCCTGGGAGGGGCAAGCTGTGCCTTGTGCCGTCTGCCCCGGCCAGCAAACCAGCGTGGAGCCCAGCCTGGGGCCCAGCCTTCCTCCAGCGCCCTGGCCAGCCACCTGGAGTCCCCCTGAGCCCAGGACCAGGAGGCATATGGGGACAGGGCAGTCTGAGGGCTCACACACCCCACACACTCCACACGCCCACACCCACACCACCCACCTTTCCCCCCACATGCACTCGCCCTCACACCTGCATTGATGACTGGTTTTCTACCCCTGGGATCCTGGGTTCTTCTGTCCCCGGGGTCAGCCCGCCAGGGGTTGCCCTCTGCCCTCTGGCTCCAGCAGGATGTAGGGACTGCCTCCCCATAGCGTACAGCCCCGAGGCAAGAGGGTGGACGCAGCTGCGGGGCGCTCACTCCGGGCGCAGGGCTGTGGGACCAGGTGTAGAGCGCCCCACACGTGCCTAGGTGCACGCTGCCCGGCTTCCCTGTGGACTGGCAGCCTCCAGGGGGGCGCCATTCGCTGCTCCTCGAGCTCTGAGCACCGGGCTCCTGCTCTGAGCTTGCGGTGTGCAATGCAGACCCACCAGGCCACGGGAGGAGGGTGACCAAGGCTGGGATGGGGCCACCAAGCCACGAGCTCTGCATGGGGCTGGGCCCAGAGGCCCAGGGGCCCCAGTGTGCCAGCTTGCCTGCAGGCCCCAACCCTTCTGCATCAGGTGTGTGGTGAAGAAGCCGCTGCCCAGAGAGGGCGGGCCCTTGCCTCGCCTCCCGGGACGGCACTTCCTGGGCCGGGACTTCCCGGCTGGAACATCCTGCCTGACAGGAGCATCTTGGTTTGCCTGGGGGCCTCGGCCACCAATCATCCCACATGCAATTCGAGCCGGGGGCTTTGGGGCACCCTGAACAGATCTGTAATCTAACGGCCAGCAGGTGATGAAGCTCCCATTAAAAATCTGGACCTAAAACAACAAATTTGACTGGATCTATACTGTTGGAACTCAACCAAGAATTAGGAGAAGTGCAAGTTGCAGCGCTCCAAAATATCTACTGTTAAAAGAACATATGGGATGTGAACAGTTCCCAGGAATGTGTTGTTTTAATTTGTCAGATTTTTCTCAAACTACTCAAATTCAGTTGGACAATATCCATCATATCATTGATAAGTTTTCACAAATGCCTAGGGTGCCTAACTGGTTTTCTTGGTTTCACTGGAGATGGCTGGTAATTGTAGGTCTGCTTTGGTTATGTAGCTGTATTCCTATTATGTTAATGTGTGCACGCAAATTAATTAGTAGTTTAAAACCTATACATGCTGAAGTTACTCTACAAGAAGATATATCAAAGAAATAATCAATCTTCCCATGTTTTCTTCCGCCTGCTACTTCTATAGCTTTTCTTCTTCCTTCCTAATTACAACCCTTAAATAGAATTCGTGCCTCATATCAAATTTACCGAGTATCATAATTCTTCCAAGTGGTAAAGATACCTCAAGACAGATGCTGGGCATAGAAGCCACAGGGCATAACCATGCAAAGAAGTAAAAAGCTAACCTTTTCAAACAATAAGGCTTCTCTCTCACTTACCAACTTCACATTTCCCTGTATGGCCCCGGAAGATGACTGGTTAGCCAGAGACGGGTAAGATTCCTCAAGGGAGGAACAACCTAAGACAGGCACAGTCGCAGGGGGGCCATCAGGTGAGAAATTGGGGATCAACAGAGGTGAGGCTTAGAACCTCACCCCACCGTTCTGAGAGAAATCTTCTGCATACGTGGATGTTTTATTGCCCTGGTCTAGCTTGGATTAACACATAGTCTACAGGCACACACCTGATCATCTACACTTGCCCTCTTACAGCACTAAATTATGTTTTCTACCTTTATCTTGCATCTACCTAGCACTTCAGCATTTTATTAAAATAATAATAATAATAATAATAAGGGAGAAATGTGGGATTCACATATAAATCAAGTATAAAAATCAAACAAATAATCATATCTGACTTGATTGTTTATAGTTCACGATGCGTGATCAAAACCGAAAGCTTCTGTGATGACTGCCCTTGCACTGTTCCCCATGTCAGAACTTGTTCACCATGTAAGAACTTGTTTGTTATGCCTCAGAAGATTGGAGACTGTTGAGAATTAGGCTTGGGGTGGATTAATGATTGTGCATTGAGTCCCCTATACAGAATTTTATTGTTGTTGACAACCATTTGATCAATAAATATGAGAGATGCCCTCTCAAAAATTATATATATATATAAAGAAAAAAAAAATCTGGACCTAAAGTTCCCGGTGAGCTTCCCTGATTGGCGGTGTTCTGCACGTGCTGTCACAGTCAGGAAGGACTCCAGGGACCGGCAGCTCAGGGCCCCTCCCAGATTCCGCCCTGTGTGTCTGTCCTTTGGCTTTTTCCTGATCCTTTTGCAGTAATAAAACCATTATCATAAGCACAGCATTTTCCTGAATTCTGTCGGCCATTCTAGTGAATTTGGAACCTGAGCGTGGCTGTGGGCTCTCCTGAATTCGTAGCCAGCCGGTCTGCAGTGAGGGTGGCCCCAGGGACCACTGGACTTGAGGCTGGTGCCCCAAGTGAGGGCGGTCTCATGGGGACTGTGCCCATGGGTTGCAGTTTGCTCAGTTCCTTTGCAATAGGCCAATCTTATGCTGCAGTACCAACCCCAGGATCTCAGGGGCTCAACCTAATGAAGACTTGTCTTCCATTCACACTACAGGCCCAGGGTTGGCATGCAAGGACTCGGGGCCTCCGGCTGGCAGAGCTGTGCCACGGGGCTGTAGCTGTGCCATTGGGAACTCGGTTGTCACGGTGACACCCTGCATGGGCTCCTGGATGCTGGATGCTCTGGCCCGGAAGTGATCTGCCTGCCCTTTGGACACAGCCGTGGCCTGGCCCCACCTGCTCCCACCCACCAGAGCGGTGGGCTGCAGGGTGCAGCTGGGTGCCTTGGGGGCCCTGGCTTCTCGGCACAGCTGCTCGATCTGCTGTGACCACCGCACGCTCCCGCAGACCCCGGTGCCCACGCTTCTGTCCTTCTCTTGCCTGGGGGACCTTTCTCACACCTTCTGAATGCAGACCCTCAACACAGCCATGTTCCTCCAGTACCTGCCTCCAGCGACTCGGCTCTCCCCTCCCAGCCTATCCCCTGTCCGGCAACCCTCCCTCCCGGGGTCATGAAAGCTCCCTCCCCAGTGGCCCTTCTCTTCTGCACCAACAAGTTGTGACTTTCTTAAAAGCAAACTAGCAAAAAAAGAAACAAAACACCACCAGCTACTACTCCTGTCTTTGCTCCAGTTTGCAGAAAAACTTGAGAGAGGAGCTATTCTCAGGATCCCCTTCTCCCCCGAAACCCCAAGACCGGCTGGCACTCCGCCCCTTGCAGACTGCCCCTTGCAGCCAGGCCCTGGCTCACAGTCTGTGACCTTGGTTCCGCTGAGGCTGGGGGCTGCCCCGGGCCCCCGCAGTTGCCATGCACACATGGCATGCATGCCTCTGGCCACGGAGAGCTGGACAGGTGGACCGGGGGCTATACTCCTGAGGGGCAGGGCCTCGGAGGGCCTAGGGCAATGGAGGGCTGGGGCTGCAGGACCTGGGCAGCGGGCCAGGCTTTTCGGGAAGCCCTGGGGGCATTGGAGGTGTGATGGCTGACTCAGCTGGGGGGGGATCTGAGAGAGAGGAGCGCATGCCCACAGGGAGGGGCGGCCCGGCACTGCAGGGGGCCTGCCCAGGAAAGGGCAGGTTGGACCTGAACAAAGCCCTGGCTCAGGAGAGGCCCGGAAGCTTCCTTCTCAGATTCTGCCCTTTGAGGCCCTCAGTAGGGAGGGAGGGTACATTTGCTTTCCCTGTTTCTCAGGGTAAGGGGAGCACCCTTGAACAAGCCTGCAGGAAACCTGGCAGGACCAGCCCTGAAGTGGACACTTGGTGGGGGTGGGCTGAGCTGGAGCTGGCCAGGGCCCAGGGGTGAGCAGGCTCTGCAGGCCCCCCACACAAAGGCCAGCCTGGAGAGCCCACCAGAGCCAGACACTGAGGGGAGGGGCTGGGAAGAGGCCCGCACAGACCAGGTCCCACCCTGCACGCCGGGCCTGGACAGTTTCTTAGTTGGGATGGCTTGACGACACCTAGAAACTTCTGTGTGGTAGGGCCAGGCACAGTCCTGTGACCACATCCTCTGGACATCTGGAACACGGTGCGACTGGAGGGCCACGTCAGCATGTGCCTAGAAACCAAGCCTGTTTCCCAAACAAGGTGCTGGGGGACCGAGAGAGGTGCAGGAGGGTGGGGCTGCCCCTCTATGCCGTTCACGCTGTCACCTTGTGTCACTCAGGCCCGCAGGCTACCTGCCACTTGTGGGCACACACGCCACAGGGACATGGCTGTGGGCACACATGCATCCGCACGTGAACACAGGCACACATGGGAGTGTGTGTGTGTGCACATGGGCACATGGGCACACACTTGTCTGGCTGGCAGGATGAAAGGACCCTGGGTATCAGCAGGTTCATCCTTGATGCTGAGCTGAGTCAGCCTGTCGGGCACTTAGGGTCCTGCGGCACAGCCTTGCTGAGGAGGGGAGGGAACCCTGTAGTTGGTCACATGGGGAGGGGGAGCGTTGGTGGCACGCTGGCCTCAGTGGCAGGCTCTGAGATGGGCGGCCCTGGGGATTGTGCTGGGCCAGACTTGCACCTGGACCTGGGGGCACGGCCCACTCCTGCAGCCACTGAATGTGACCTCGGGTGGGTCCTGGCGACAAGCCGGGCCCTCCAGGAGAGAAGCGCAGGAGCAGGAGCCCAGGGTGGGGGCCGTGCCTCCGGAGGCTCCATGGGCCCAGTGCCTTCCTGTGGAGGGGGCATTCGAGCTTATGGGCACCACGGGGAAAGGGCTTCCCTCAGGGCTCCCTCTGCGGCCTTGGAGCCAGCGGCCGCATGCCAGGCTCGTCAAGCCGCGTGGACGCACTGTCCTGAGCCGCACACCGCAGCCCTCTGGGCATGCCTGTGCAGGCTTCCTGATCCCTTCACGGGCAGCGGTGAGTCCCCACCATGCTGGGGGCAGCGCTCCGTGGAGGCCCTGAGGCGGGGGCTGCGCCAGCACCGGCTGAGCTCTCTGGGACTGGGCGTCGTGGCTGAGGTCTTAGCCCTCCCTGGGGTTTGCCCCACCTGCACTGCCGGCTCCTGGGGGTCCCGGCCCCACTCTGGGGGTCTCTGTCCTCCAGGAAGCTGAGTTGTTCATAGCCTGGGATTGGGGCTTTGGAGAGATGAAAGGAAGACCTTGAGTCCCAGGGCTACCAGGAAAGGGTCCCAGTTCCTGGGGGCTCCCGGTCCTGGGACGGCACCTGCTCCCAGGAGTGCCCAGAGCTTCTCTGGTGGGAACAGACCTGAGGACCCCTGCCTCCAATATCATGGGATCATGGCGTGGTCGGTAAGGCACAGGCCTGGCGAGGGCTCCTCCCGGTTCCCTGCAGCTCTGAGGCTCTGCGGGGGGTGCGCTGGGCTCGTGGAAGGTGATACGCTGGGAAACGCTGCCCAGCCCGTTCCCAGGATCAGGTTGGGGCGGGCGGGGCAGCAGGCCAGGGAGAAGGCACCCGGCTTCCCCATGTGCCCTGAGGTCACACACCTTTTGCAGTCACCTGATCTGTGAGCTGACCCTGGCCTGTGGGCACACGGCCGGCACCCTGTGAGTCCCAGAGCTGAGGGCGCTCCACCTGTCCACTGTGACTTTCTTGGGGCGAGGGGTTCCTCCTCCGCAGGCCAGGCCAGCGGGCCCTCAGCCTCTCCTGCTGCCCGCACACCCTCTCGGCAGCTGGAGAGCACAGGGCCTTCCTCCGGCGTGACGGTGAGACAGTGAGCTGGGAGGTGACCACTCGCAGGCATCCAATTCCTCAGGCCGCCATGGGGGGCTGGCCGCGGGAACTGCTGTGACCTTCCCATTGCGAGCAGACTGCGCCAGCCGCACTCTGCGCTCTCTCTGAACTGAGACGACCCGGCGTGCCCCTGGCTGGAGCACAGGCCTCACCGCTTCCGCAGACCAGGCCCCACCCGCTCTGTCACCCTCTGGTAGGGGACTGCCTGGGGACTTCTTGGGCCTGGTTCTCAAGATGCAGGTGCTCGTCTCCTCCTCTGAACAGGCAGAAGACTGACGCTCCCCGCAACGGCTGGGCGGGCTGCACCCAGGGTTCCCTCCGGCTGCGGGGGGGCCTCTTTCCTGCTGTGTTTCCGTGTTTCTTTACTCCTCCTGTACTTCTTTTCTCTTCCCCTTCCTACTCGTTCCAAAAGCTGTGGCTACAGATCTTGCTTCACACTCCCTCTGCTAGGAATGCTCTCAGCAGCAAACAAGGAGCCCAGAGCTGGTGGAACCTTCTGGGTTCAGGTGGTGAGTGTCTGGCGGCCTTCACTGCACCTCCTTCTCTGCCCCCCAACTCCACCCGATTACGCCAGGGTGACTTTTAAACCATGGACAGTGGGCCCAAAAGACAGAAGCAGCCAGGATTCCTGACTCACCGCTTAGAAGCTACCCACACGTGCCACTGAGTGATGTGAACCAATGCACTCCCAGGGTTTAGCAGTTTCTGCAGCACAGCCTAGCCCATCCTGATACACACCGTGTCAGCCTTTTTTTTCCAGTACACACAGATCACTTAGTAAGCGCATTCTAGCACCATTTGTTGAAAAAGACTTTTCCCCATTGGACGGCTCTGACAGCTTCTCGGGAAACTAAGGGAGTCTGGGTGCCCTGCTCTCCGCCCCCGGACCTCCTCACCACCCTGTCTCTGTCCCATAGTTCTACGTAGGTCTTGAAGTCGGCTTGTGTTAGTCCTTCAACTTTGCTCTTTTTCAAGATTGCTTTTTATACTTTGTGTTTGCCATTTCCATGTAAAGTTTAGATGTAGCTGGTCAATTTCTTTGCAATGCATTTATCTGGTTTTGGTACCAAAATTATCCTGGCCTCCCAAAATGACCTGGGAAACGTCCTCGTCCCATCTGCTTTCTGGAAGACTCTTTGTAATATTGACGATGTGAGTCCTTCCTTACATGTTTGATAGAATTCACTGGCGAAACCATCTGATCCCGGAGATTTCTTTGGGGCAATGTTATTGTTAATAAATTCAAATTATGTAACAGGGCTACTCCAATTTTGAATTTCTGTTTGGCTCACTTTTTATATAATATCCTTACTGAAGTATCACATATTAAAAAGGGTGCAGATTTGAAGTGTACAATTCAGTGGCTTTTATTATATTCAGAGTTCTGTGACTACCACCATGATGTAATTCCAAAATAAAGTTAATTTCCATTATTCACAGTAATATGAGGTCACCAAATACTGAATTAGCTAATCCTGAGCCATTGATATTGGGGAAAACACACACACACGTTTTACACAGATTATCATCTTAAATCCTAAAACAGCTCATTCTAGTAGATTCTATTTCCCACTCCAACAACAGGTGCCGAGTTGCACTTCAGACCCTGTCTACCTGGACGCAGAGGCAGGCCTCTCTCCTGCTCTACACCGCCTCCTACCCTCTCCATCTTCACAGCGTCTCTGAGGCTGAGCCTCACCAGGTTCAACCTCCACTGGGCGGGTCTGGCTGCTCACATTTTTCATCATTCCTAACACAACTGCAAATGCCAGGAAAGCAAGTCTTGATTTGGGGGCTACAAATAAATTTTATCAAGAGGGCTAATTTGTAAATACAGAACCTGCAAATAACAAGGGTTGACCGTGTGGCCACCCCAAAGGAAAGCCCATTCCCCTGACCGTCCCCAGCCCTGAAGAGCCAGTCTGTTCTGCAGGTCACCCCCTGGTGCCAGCTCAGTGCCTGGCGTGCGGCCACACGGCTGTGCTGATGCTTAGCAAACATTGCCTGGAAAATAGTAGGTGGAGGTCTAAGTACACCACTTAATTTTTAATCTTAATTAACAAAGTCTTACCATTTTTCTGATTATACATCTACTAGATGTCCATTGTAAGACATAAGAGAAAGAGAAAAAAAGCATTTTTCCAATTTTCACATGTTTTAGGGACAATCATGGATAAGCATTTTGGTATGTTTCTTTCCACGCTTTTCTCAGAAAAACAAATGGACCAGCCACAGGATGCTGGCCAGTCCCACATCCCCTTGCAGGGTGTTAGGGGTGTTCTTAGGTGACCTTCCCTTGGACCTGACACAGGATGGGTCTCCACGCTGGCCTCCGACACGGTCCAGCCAGAGCTCTGGGCTCTGCGGGGCGAGAGCAGCATGGCCCCACCCGATGCTGCTCTGTGAACCGAAGAGAGGCAGGAGGCCCAGGCGGGCACGTTCGGGAGGCTCAGCCAGCGTCTGGGTCTCCGGGGATGGCTGCACGTTCCATGTCCAGGAACATGGGCACAGACAATTCCTGGTAACCTGCCGTATCCTGCCCCCACAGTGACTCGACGGCACTTTGCTGCCTTGGGCCCTAGCAGTGCGCACCCAAGGATCCTGGCTGGCTTCTCCCGCCCTTGTGGGCTCCCGGAGCCTGTCTGCCCATCTCGGGGAGCCACTCCTGCTCCCGAGGCTCAGCCCTCTTCCCACCCTCTGTGACTCCAGTGGGGACCCAGAATCACCAGACCTGCAGGGACATGAGTCAGAAGATCTTAGGAGCAGGACAGCTTCCCCTGGAACAGTCATTTTAATTAAAGAACTACTAGTTTGAAACGTTTCTAGCTATAATCCAACAATACAAAACTGCGGTGGTGTGACTGGTCACTTATGAGAAAAGCAAGACCTGAGTGGGGTACATGAATTTAAACCAAGAAAGGAGTCATAAATGGAACAGGCTTAGCGCACAAGCCACGGCAAAACTGGGAGTGGCTAATATCTAAAAAAGTCCTGTTTGCCGCTGTCCGTGCATGAGGACACTTTGAGTGGTAAGACCAGGACAGGCAGAGGTTGAGTGGGCAGCTCTCCATTCCAGAGGTGCAGCAAGTGGAACTACCCTCTGGAAAGCTCCCGCCACACAACCATGCACATTTTGAAAATAACCTTTCCCAGGGATTCTGCCCCAGACACGCTCTGTTGGGCAAACACATTATCCTCCATGAGGAGATAGAGACGCACCACCTGAGGGCCTCGTGGGGGAGATGTGCCACCTGAGGACACTCTGTCCGTGGGCAGGCCTGGGGCAAGGCAAGGAACACAACCATCTCGGGAAAGCGAGACACTCTTAGGTGATGCTAAAGGGACAAGGACATAGAAGTCCACTGTGAATGGAGTGCAGCAAATCACAGGTCCACACAACGGGCGCAGGCCATGTGGGGGACAGGACAGCTGAGACCTTATCTTGCGTGGGGCCTTTATTGCTGCTGTTAACACTTCTACGGCAACTTTCAAGAACTCGCCGTTTCTCTCTTGGCTGTCATCCAGATGAGGTTTCAGGCTCGCTGACAGTTACTGCCCTTCACGCTGATTTGATCCCCAACATTCCTCTTCCAGCCCAGAGCCTGACAATGCAAAGCCAGGGGACTCTCCCCAGGCCACTGGCAGCCCCAGACCCTGAAGACCTGTGATGCTAGACTGCAGCTGTCCTTGGAGTACATTTCCTCCTGGCAGTGCACCCACATGTATGTATAACCACACACAGATGCCTGGACTCCTTTGCACAGCAATTCACACACACCTGCCGTGCATACATCACACCCATGCGCAAGGAAGCACACTCATGTGCACACCTGTGTACACGTGCATAAATACACACATTAGTTGTTCCACAACCTATAAGCAAGCAAGCTAACACTCAGGACAGCTCCCTGGCACGAGGTTTGTCACTTTTCCATCCTTCCCTGCAGGACGCCCCTGGCTACATGCTCTGCTCACACAGTGGAGTCCACAGGGCAGCTTAAGGTGCAGCAGGCATGGTTTGAGGACCGGGATGGAGTGGCTCCTTCCTGGGGAGGACCACCTGGACGGCCCTGGGCAGAGCTAGGCCGCGAGGAGTTGCACTGTTCCTTTAAGACGAGCCAAACAGGAAGTCACCATCAAGCCTTTATTCTCGCCTGGCCAGAGCTCTGCAGCGACCAGAGGGAGGTGCCGGCCCCTCCCAGTTGCGAGGTCTCCTCCTCGGGGAAGGTGCAGCTGGGGCGCATCAGCTGATGAGCCCCAAACCAGAGGCTCCTGCTCTGCGGGCTTAGAGCCGGGGGAGGAGAGGGGAGGGCTGAGCCACGAGTCGGGGCACAGAGGGGCATCTTCAAGCCCCCAGTAAGGCGGCTGCACCCAAGAACGTGGCTGCCAGGGGGCCCCAAGTCCTCAAGTGCGGCTCCCCTCGAGACCCTGACAGCCTGGCTGGGCCCTGTGCCAGGTGTGGGGAGGGGAGTTTGCTGATGGGGCCAGCAGGTAAGGCCTGGGTAGTCACCTGCGGTCGGCGGAAGGCTCCCACCCACCACCCTGGGCTGCAGTCCGGGCCCAAGCCCCAAGGCCCTAGGACGCAGACCTTTCCTGCGAAGCAAACCTCTGGGGCCCAGCCCAGAGGAGGGCGGTGGCCCCTCTCCTGGCTGTTCTGCGGTTCTTACCCCACAGAGCCTGGACCCCTGGGCAGGGCAGGCAGCACAGTCCTCTCTCCCAAAGTGCCTGGTCACCGGGCCCGCCAGGGCCTGCCAGGGAGGTCCTCGGGCCAGCCCTGGTGTCTCCCTGACATGGGCGCGGCCAGGGCCGAGGCTGCCTGGGGGCACTAACCAAGGCCCAGAGGAGTCAGCCCCACCCCTTCTTTCTGGGGCAGTGTCAGAACTGCACCCCAAGCTGGGGGTCAGGGGTCACCAGCAGGCGGGTCACCCTGGCTCTGCACAGGACACCAGTCTGTGTCTGGGTAGAGAAGACAGTGGATGGACTTAAACCTGGAAGGGGAGGCAGGGGGTCAGGGCTGCGGGAACGGTGGGCCTGCAGCAGAGCTCGCTCGGGCCCCCGTCAGGCCGCTCCTCCCCACCACCCCTCACCGTGTGGGGTCCTGCTGCAGGCTGAAGCCGCCCGCCACGTTCACCACGTTACGTGGGTTTTCAGGGCCCCCGTAGCTCAAGGTGACCTGGAAAAGAGGTGGGTGAGACTGCCGTGTCCTCTACCGGCCGTAGCCTCCCGGCTCCCCACGCGCTGGGCCGCCTCCACAACTCCTGAGTGACGTGGGCTGAGAGGCTCCGCCAGGACAGAAGGTAGCTCGGCAAGGGCAGCTAGTGCCCGTGTTGGGGCGAGCCTGGCCTCTGACCCCCACCCCAGCCCCGGACCACTGCCCACTGCCCTGGGACTGATCCCTGGGAGAGGTTCAGAAAGTGCCCTTTAGCACCGAGCCCCGCAGGCCAAGTCAGAGCACACAGCAACTTGGCTGCAGCACCGGGACCCACCCCTGGCCAGACCCTTGCTTAGCAGGAGATCATCTGGGCAACCCAGGGAGCGGGGCTGGGGCCGGGCCAGGCGCTGAGGCAAGGCGGGAGCCCGTCCCGAAGCACGAGGGAGAGCCCAGGGGCCGTACCTGCCGGAGCAAGGTGTCTGGCGACAGCCTCTGCAGGTTCTCCAGGTGGGAGTGGAACAGGGGGCTGTGCCGCAAGCGGGCGCCCAGCAGCCCCTCCACAATGTAGCCCACGGTGCAGTCGTCCGGCAGCCGCACCCGCTCCGCTGTGCTCATGAAGCTGCCCAGGCTGCAGGTGGGGGGCAGTCAGCACCTCCTCAGTACCCCCAGCATAGGCAGCGATACCCCTATACCCCCACTCACCTGGCCCATGGGCTCATCTTGAGGGCAAGGCCTCTACTCAGGCAGAACCCAGCACCCCCAGTTGCAAACCAGAACTTGATGGTGGTTACCTAGGGAGGAGGGAGCCGCCGTCAGGCCTTGTCTCCCAGCTGCTGTCTGGATAGCCAGAGGGCCAACCTCCATCAGCCACTTAGCAGCTCCCAGCCCAAGCAGACAAGGACTTATGCTGCCAGCTGTCTGTGACCCAGACCCTTCCACAGCCCCTTGTCACTTGCTGGAGCCCCTGACATGCCCCACTTGAATGGGTCGGGCACCTGCCCCAGCCCCGACCTCTTCATGCTGGGATGTCCACACTCTCAGCTGCCAACTCACAGTGACACCTCCATGGACCCTCTCGGTAGCCTCAATGGGGTGGTCCAGGCTGGGCCGCCCCAGGTAGATGTCCTGGCTTGGTGAGAAGGCAGAGAGCAGCTGCAGCAGGCCCCTGGGGTTCACGTAGTTGTCGTCATCCACGTGGCAGAACCACCTGCGGGCAGTGAGCAAGTCTCACTGGAGTGGGGCTGCCCAGGTATGTGGGCCCGCCTCAGCCCTGGGCTCTCCGAGGGGGCTGAGGGGGGCACCACGTACTTGCGCCCAGACTCGATGAACTTGTCGTACTCCACTGACATCTTACAGCACAGTGCCTGGCGGGTGTGCACGGCCGAGCAGTTGGTGTTGATGACATGGCTGCCTGCAGGTTGGGGAAATGGGTGAAGAGGAGGGCCGGAGAGAAGCCTGCTGTCAGCTGCCCCAAGGAGACCAGAGTAAGACACTGCTGTCCGGCGGGCTTGCCGTTTGGCTCTGCTCAAGGCCCCAGGCCAGGTCCAGCCACAGCACCGGACGAGCCTCACTTGGCTGACCCTACTGCTGACCTCTGGGATCCAGGAAGGTAACATGCCCTTGGAACCCCGTGAGTGGAAACCCACCTGACACTGGGGAATGGGACTTAGTGGGGTGCCGTCCTGAGTGGGCAGGCCTGGAAGGGATGGTTCCCTGCTGGGGCTTCCACAGGGGATGTGGCTCTGGCCTGAGGCCCAGGGATGTCTGTCAGTGGTTGAGGGAGGCAGAGCATGGCTGGCAGAGTGTAGCCCTGGACGCTGGGCTGGCACAGTGGGCATCCTGACTCTGCCCTCTACTAGCTGTGTCACCCAGGACAGGTGGCCTGCCCCCGCCCTGGGCCTTTGTATGTAACAGGGGGTCGTGTGGCACTAGAAGGAGGGACCCATGAAGAGGGAGCCCTCAGGCACGCTGGCAGGGCTGGGCCAGGCAGGACACTCACCTCCCTGGCGCTGTAGCTCAGGGTCATCCCCATCCGTGAAGATAAATGTCTGGAGAGAGACAAGCTATGAGGTGTCAGGGGGCTCCCCGGGGACCCTGACCATGGCAGGGCCCTGGCGGGGGTGAGGCTGCCCTGGCGCCAGCAGGTGTTCAGGCTTCAGAGCAGAAATCTCAGAGCAAGTGGACGGGGCTGGCCTGGGCTTGCAGATGTTTCCGAGGTTTGGGCCCAGGGTCAGCCGGGAGAACTCACCGAAGCCTGGGGCCCAGGAGGGGCGGGAGCCGGTGGGTGCTGGGGGTCCTGGGTCCCCACAGATTCAAGGCCCGGGCGCGGCCACCACGCTGGGGACACAGGGGGACCTGGGGCAGGATCTCAGGGAGGGGCTGTTTGCCGGTTACCGGGGTGGATCCTGGGGCGAGGGGGTGGGGATGGCGGTCTTGGGGGCAAACATCTGGGGTGTCGGGCGGGGGCGCCAGAGACCGGGGAGCGGGCCCCCGCGGATGCGGACACGGGCGCTGGGGGCGGGGCCCCCCCACCTGCCGGCGGGCCCGGGAGATCCAGGTGCGCAGCAGTAGGTCCAGGCGCGGCCCGTGGTTCTTCCGGGTTGTCTTGACTGCGATGAAGACGTCGTCGGGCCGCAGGCGCGGGGCGGCGGGCCGGGCGGGGGGCGCGCGCGGGCCGGGAGCCGGGGCGGGGGCCGGGGCAGGGACAGGCGCGCGTGGCAGCGGAAGCAGAAGCAGCGCGGCCAGGGCCGCGGCCAGCGCGAGGCAGGCCCGGCACAGCGCCCCCCGCGCCCGGCTCATGCGGTCGCGGAATCTGGGCTCCTCCCGGGCAGCCGCGCCGCGGCCCCTTTAAGAGCCGCTCCGCCCGCTCCGCGACCCGGAAGTGGCGTCCGCGCTGCCCCGGAAGTGGACGGCGCGCCGCGGCGGGGGTGGGTGAAGATGCCGCTGCCGGTCCAGGTGTTCAACCTGCAGGTAACCCGCCGCGCATCGCGCGGCCGCCCCTCCCCTCGCCCGGCGCCCCAGGCCAGGTCCCCTTCGTCGCCGCTGGCGCGGCCGGCGCTCCCGCTCTCTCTCCGTTCAGCAGCAGGCCAGCCGTGGGTCAGGGTCGGGGGGTGCGGACAGTCAGGGCAGGATGAGGGCTGGCCCGGCCCCCGGCCCGGCCTCCTCGCCCCCGGCAGAGCTGTGCCGCGCCCCTCTCGGCGGCAGGGCCGACCTCTTCCTGCCGGGCGCGGCCGGGGACGGCAGCCTGAGCGCCAGCCTGTCGGCCTGTACGCTGCTCTCTGAGGTACCTTCCAGGACAGGGGCCCAGGAGCCGCAGCGAGCGAGCCGGCGTGGGAGGCCGGACCCCGCCCGCCGCCGCCGCCGCCGCCGCCGAGCCCGCGCAGGAGGGGCGCCGGCCCGCTCGCGTGCTCCCGCGGAGCGCGCCGCCTCTCGGCCCGACCGCCGCTCGGACGCTCCGGGTGGAGGGCGCTTGCATTTCTGCCCCGAGACTCGGAGGAAGCTGCGTCAGGATGGCGGCCGGGAACATGTGGGGACCGCGGGGGTCCCCGGGTCGTGGTCCTCCGATGTCTGCTTGTTTGCCGCAAAGATGGGCGGTTAGGATCGGGCCAGGGCTTTGTGCCCCCGAGCTGCTGGTCTTGCGGGGCGGCGCCGGGGAAGGGCTGTCGCAGGCCTGCGGGGGGCAGGATCCCGCCTGGGAGACGGCAGGCAGAGCGGACCTTGGACGTAGAGAGGGTCCCTCGCCTTCCCCGGGCGGTTGCTGCTCGAGGTGTCAAGGTGCCTGTCGTGTTGCAGGGGGCCGTGGAGCCCATGCAGATTGACGTGGACCCCCAGGAGGACCCGCAGAATGCGCCCGATGCCAACTACGTGGTGGAGAACCCCACCCTGGTAGAGAGCCCGGGGCGCACCAGGGGTGGGGAGGGGAGGGGGATATCAGCCCTGCTGGGGGGTCCGGGCCAGGCTCCCCACTCCAGCGATGTTTTTATTTGACCCATTACTGTTTCTAATTGCCCACACAATGGGTACTAGCTCAGCTCCAGCCCCTGAGCCCACTATCTCCCTACATTGAGCAGCCTCGTGTGCTAGGCCTCCCCGCCACTTGGGCCCCAGCCTGTGGTGTGCTGTCTCCCCCGTGCTCTGGTGACCTACACTTGTGAATGGGTGCCCATCTGGCTCTGCCCCTTCACCCCCCAGGGCGGAGCTCCACTTCAGGGGCTTCTGCACTGGCCCACCCCGAGTGGCCTTCCTCAGCACCTGGATAGCTGTCCATCTGCTGCCCACATGCCCTGTTGCCTCCTTCGTTGGCCTGGGGCCTCGGGAAGGGCTCGGGTCCCTGCACCCGACCCACTAGCTGGGGCTTGGGTTCTGGTGTCACACCTTTAACGATCCACCCCCACAGGATCTGGAGCAGTATGCAGCCAGCTACAGTGGTCTGATGCGCATTGAGCGACTGCAGTTCATTGCTGACCACTGCCCCCCTCTGCGGGTGGAGGCTCTGAAGATGGCGCTCTCTTTCGTGCAGAGGACTTTCAATGTGGACATGTATGAGGAGATCCACCGGAAGCTCTCAGAGGCTACCAGGTGAGGCCAGGGGCCTGAGGTGGGAGCAGGAGCCCTGCAGGCATGGTGTGTCCCCTGGGATGCAGCCCTTGGCAGGACCCTTCCTGTGTGCCCGCATGCCCAGTCCCACCCTGCAGGAGCGCTCACAGCAGCACTTCCACAGCAGGGTGGCCTGGCCATCCTTGTTGAAAAGCCAGGGATGGCAGTAAATGGCAAAACATGCTAGGTTCTCACCCCTGGGCTGAGAGGGCTTAGGCTCTCTCCTGTCACCCCGGCTTTTCCTGTGTGGGCGGGTAGTCACTCCTCACCAAGCAGAGCTTGTGGAGATGGCAACTGGCTTCCCTCTTGTTGGCTCGGCCGCGTGATCCCTTTCCTGTTGGGCTTCCCCTCCAGGCTGCAGGCTTCTGCGGTCAGGACCGCCCCCGTGCCCCCGTGCCGGCTGGGCGCTCTCCTGTGGGGGCCAGGGCCGCTGGGAGGCGCCTACCCGCCTGCACATCGGCCCCTGACGGCCAGGTCCTCCCTCAGGGAGCTGCAGACTGCACCCGACGCCATCCCTGAGAGTGGCGTGGAGCCCCCACCCCTCGACACAGCCTGGGTGGAGGCCACCCGGAAGAAGGCCCTGCTGAAGCTGGAGAAGCTGGACACGGACCTGAAGAACTACAAGGGCAACTCCATCAAGGAGAGCATCAGGTGCCGCCCTGGGGTGGGCACGCGGGGGCGGGAAGGGCAAGCGGTTCCTGACCCATGTCCACTCATGGCTGCGCCCACAGGCGCGGCCACGACGACCTGGGTGACCACTATCTTGACTGTGGGGACCTCAGCAATGCCCTCAAATGTTACTCCCGTGCCCGAGACTACTGCACCAGCGCCAAGCACGTCATCAACATGTGCCTCAACGTCATTAAGGTGGGTCCCTGCCGCAGGCGGTGCGGTGGCGTGGAGGGGCTGCGGGGCAGCACTGCTCTGGGCCAGGAGGGGGCGCCCCACACTGAGTGTACCCTGCCTGCCTGCCCAACAGGTCAGCGTCTACTTGCAGAACTGGTCTCACGTGCTGAGCTACGTCAGCAAGGCCGAGTCCACCCCGGAGATTGCCGAGGTAGCTGGCTTCAGGCCCTGCCCACCTCAGACCCTGCCCTGGGAGCCCCTGCAGCCCTGGTGGACCTCATCCTCCCTGATCCTGCCTTTGCCCCTCTCAGGTGGGGGCTGGGTGTCCTGCCTGGGGACTTAACGGGTGTGGAGGGCATCGGTTGCTCACACGTGCCTCCTTCCCTGCAGCAGCGTGGGGAGAGAGACAGCCAGACCCAGGCCATCCTCACCAAGCTGAAGTGCGCTGCAGGTGAGGCCTGGGCCGCAGGGGGAGGGTCACCAGGGCTGACCCGTCCTGCTTCCACCTGGGCACCCACGCACACCGTGACAAATTTTTGAGTGCTCACAACCCAGGAAGTAGTCCTCGCCAGCCAGAGAAAACGCAGGAGACGGCACCCGTAACTGTGGGTGACACCTGCCCAACTCAGGGCCAGCATGTACACAGTGTCTAGGCACGGAGGCACTGCCGACAGCCGTAGTCACAGCAGGTCCCTCGCTGGCCAGCTGTACAGCCTGGGGTGGGTCAGCCTGCAAGTCCTTGGCAGTGACATCAGCACGGCTTCCCTGGGCGCGACTCCTGGAGCCCCGTTCCTGCTCATGGGTGCCCTTATTCCCCTCACCAGCCAGGATTTCTGTTTGATGCTGCCGAGTACCTGGGGCAGGAGAGGCCAGGGCATGCCTGCTGATGGCCCTGGCAGCTCCCCCCAGGCACCAGGCTTTATCCTGTGCCCCCTGCCCCCAGGCCTGGCCGAGCTGGCTGCACGCAAGTACAAACAAGCTGCGAAGTGCTTTCTGCTGGCCTCATTCGATCACTGCGATTTCCCCGAGGTGAGGGGCAAGCGGGTCTCTGGTGGGGAGCCCACTCCAGCACTTGGGAGGCAGGGTGAGAGCTCGGGGGTCAGCTCTCCGGGGAGTCTCCTGCAGTGGGGTCCCAGGCATTCCCTGAGCAGCAGGGGGCAGGAGGAGTGGAGCCAGCCTTGGTTTTGGGCTTTCTCGGGGCTTCTGTCAGTGACCCCAGGTCTCTGACCTGCCTCCCTTCTTGCCCTCAGCTGCTTTCCCCGAGCAACGTGGCCATCTATGGTGGCCTGTGTGCCTTGGCCACCTTCGACCGGCAGGAACTGCAGCGCAATGTCATCTCTAGCAGGTAGGTGTGGGTGACCCTTTTTCTGGCCCTGCTCCTCCCTGTGCCCCGGGCCCAGGCCTGCTCTGAGCGGTCTGCCCTCTGCAGCTCCTTCAAGTTGTTTTTGGAGCTCGAGCCACAGGTCCGGGACATAATCTTCAAATTCTATGAGTCCAAATATGCTTCGTGCCTGAAGATGCTGGATGAAATGAAGGTGAGGGGCCTGGCCTGGATGGAGGGTGGGCGAGGGCAGGGGCCCAGGGCAGCCACTCTCTGACCAGCTCTTCCTGCCAGGACAACCTGCTCTTGGACATGTACTTGGCCCCCCACGTCAGGACCCTGTATACCCAGATTCGCAACCGTGCCCTCATCCAGGTAAACATGGGGGACAGGCCGAGGTGGGGCACTGCCGTCCAGAGGCTGCAGGCAGCCAACGGCCTCTACGCTTTCCAGTATTTCAGCCCCTATGTGTCGGCTGACATGCGCAAGATGGCCACGGCCTTCAACACCACCGTGGCGGCCCTGGAGGACGAGCTGACACAGCTCATCCTGGAGGGGCTCATCAACGCCCGGATCGACTCCCACAGCAAGGTGTCTGGGCACGAGCGGGGCTGTGGGGCGCAGGGAGGTCTTGGAGTCCCGCTGAGCCCGAGCCTCTGCAGATCCTGTACGCCAGGGATGTGGACCAGCGCAGCACCACCTTTGAGAAGTCCCTGCTCATGGGCAAGGAGTTCCAGCGACGTGCCAAAGCCATGATCCTGCGGGCAGCTGTGCTGCGCAACCAGATCCATGTCAAGGTGAGGCCGGTGGGGGGCAGGGGGCATAAGGGGAGCACCTATGCACACCTCCCACACTGAGCATCTGTGTCCCCACCCCAGTCACCTCCCCGAGAAGGGAACCAGGGGGAGCTGACGCCAGCCAACAGCCAGTCCCGAATGAGCACCAACATGTGAAGGTGCCCTGCCCCACCCTGAGCACCTGGAGCACACCAGCCCTGGGCCCCCACCTGGGCTTCCATTGCCCAGCTTCCTAATGCCCCCTCCACCCTGCTGGGCCCTGTGTGTGGCGGGGGGGAGGTGGTGGGTGGGTGGGTGGGGGCGCCCAGGAGGCAGGCTACCAGTCCGGGCCTTTCTGGAGAGGCCTGCAGAAAGGCTTCCGGGTGTGGCCCCAGGGCTCTGCTGGGGCCGCCTCCTCTCCTGTTGTTGTGCACTTGAGGTTGCAGAGCTGTTGAATCCTGATCCATTAAAGGGCAGCCTGAGAACACCACTGGTGCCATACCTTCCTGCCAAGGGGGGCTTCTGAGGGCCGTCTCTATAGTCCAGACTTTGGCAGGTTTGGTCCTCATCCCAGGCTCAGATGTCCTTGGGCTGCCCCCACAGTTGGGCAGAGGGGTGGTGGCAGTAGAGGGTGCCGAGTCCCCCGCCTTCCTCTGAGGGCTGATGCCCATGTGTGGCGCTCCTGCAGGCAGCTCTGAGACCAAGACTAGAAGCTCCTGGCTCCTCCCAGGTGCCCCTCACCCAGCCCCAACGACCCTCCCAGCCACAGTTTGGGGTCTCTCAGGCTGTCTGGCTCTCTGCACGCATCTTTGAAGTGATTTATTGTTCATGTTTGAACACAAGTTTTGAGGAGGAGCAGGTCCGGCCTGGGAGGCGGCTCCAGGTGCAGCGTTCTCGGGCCCCCAGCGAGGCTGGGGGGAGACCAGCTCATCCTTTGTTAAGTAGCAGGAGATTCCCTGAGTAGAGGCATTTCCTTAGTGGATGTGTCCAGGCCTGAGCAGTCCTGGGGTCCCAGGGGCAGCATGTTGGGCTCTGGCTGCCCTTCAGGCTAGGCACTGCCCAGGATCTCAGGAAAGCCACCTGGCTCCCCAGGACTGGCTGGCTGAGGCTCCTGCAGCTGGGGCTGAGTCCCCTTCCAGGCCAGAGACTTCTCCAATTTGGTTTTAAAAAGTAGTCCATGACCTAATGGAGGACGGAAGTGAGCTCAGGAGGCTGAAGGTTCACCACCCACCAGGGCCCCCAGGGGAGGGGCTGATGGTGGCTGAGGCCCCTCACCTGGGCAGTCGGCAGTCTCTTTAAAAGCTCGTTTCTTACAGCAGCCCCGGCACAGGTTAAACACACACCGGTTACCCTGGACATGGGGAAGCTAGTGGGCCTGTGCTGATGGCCTTCACTTGAGCAAGCTACCAGGAGTGCGGGGCCCAGGCTGCCCCCAGACCAGTGGTACCCCCCGACCCCAAGGGGCTGTCCTGAAGCTGGGTGCAGCAGTCCTGTAGGGAAGCAGGGGGTTACCCTGCCCTGCACTCCCAGGGCTGAGCTCAGTCCCTGGGCAGCACAGTAGAAGTCAACTCACCTTTGGGTTTCCACACTGGTCACACTTTGCATATTTTGCTGGTAAAAGAACAAAAGTGTAGTGGTGAGCCCACCCTCCGCTGCCATCTCCAACCCAGGTCCCCGCCAGGGTCCCTGCTCGCTGTGGCCAGGTGGCTCAGGAGGGCAGAGTGGGCAGCAGGCACGGCCCTGCCAGGATGCCGACGGGCGCCCCCATGGTGCCGGCCGCAGGGCTCACGGGCTGCGTGCCCTTCACTGTCTCCCCCAAAGAGGGCCCTGTCGGGAAGGCAGCCTCCAGCTCCACTCCTGCTCTGGCTGCCCCAGGGCAGCAGCACAGCTGCTAGGGCAGTGACCTCCCTGAGATGAGGCCCCCCCCCGCGGCTCCCAGCCCCACCTGCCCGGAGGATCCCAGCCCACAGCAGCAGCTTACGCTTCAGCGTGGGGTCAAAGGTCTTGCGGGGGTTCCTCAGCTGCTTCCGCTGCTTGTTCTTGGACAGGGCGTCCGTCCTGCCCTCGTCCTCCAGGGCCCGCTTGCTGCGGGCAGCCCCGCTGTCCTGGTTCCCCTGCCTGGGCCTGAAAGAGCAGAGCTGCAGGCAGAGCTGGGACACGTGTAAGAGCCAGCCCGCCGGCCGGTCCTGGGTGGGGGCCCACGAGCAGCACCCCCAGGCCCAGCAGCTGGTCTCAGGCCGCCTGGCTGGGGCTGGCCCAAGTGAGCGGCACCAAGGTGGGACGCGGGGGTCTGAACTGAGACCGGGCAGGGCTGTGGCCACAGATGACAGCCCAGCCTTGCCTCCAAGGACCTCGAGGAAGCTGAGGGGGTCAGCCTCTTGACCCCAGGACAAATCCACCCAGGATCGGGGAAGCTTAAGAATCTCAGGGAAGAGAATACGTAGAATCCAAGCGTCTGCTGATGGGAGGGAGGCCACCATGGCACCCAGGAGAGGCCAGGGCCTCCACGGCCCGGAGAGCAGGCCAGGCTCCCCTCCTCTGCAGCACGGCCCCTGGCCCTCGGGCTGGGCCCAGAACTCACCCTGGCCGGGAGTAGGGCTGGCAGACCCAGTGGAAGAAAGGCAAGCTATCCGAGGGCTTCTTTCCGTCCTGCCTGGACATATCCTCCTGCAAAAGCCCAGAGGGCCCTCGGTCACAGCCCTGAGCACCTTCCTGCATCCGTGCACCCTGGCAGCGCCCACACGTGCCTGACACCGCAGCCTTAGCTCCTGGCTCACAGCGGCCACAGCTTCCAGGGTCTTCACCTTGGCAAGCTCCTCTCGGAGATGCTGGTGCACCTGCAGCCTGGGACACACGAGGCTCACGCCGGCCACCCACCCACCAGCCCCGAGGCCCGTCTGACTCGGGGAGCCCCTGCCTGGTGGCACCAAGTCACCCCAGCCCTCCCAGACCTGCCTTGGTAGCATGTTGTTTAGGTACAGATTTCCAGAGAGCTCCCTCCCAATGCCCAGGCAGGGCTCAGACCAGACAGCATCTGCCTGGGGGCAACTCACGTGTGGTGCCAGAGCTTGAAGAGGTGTGCCCGGACATAGGACAGAGGGCAGGGGTGCTGGCGCACAATGTCCAGGTACTCCTCGGCCAGCTCCCAGACGGCGGGGCTGCGGCCCTCAAACAGGGCTGGGTTGTGCAGGTTGCCCTCTGGGGGGAGAGGGGGCTTGAGGCTGCAGGCACTCGTGTCCCCAGAGGGACCCCTGTACTGTCACACATGGACAAGGATGGCTACCCGCTTCACAGGCTGCTGGCCCGAGTACTGGGCCCCTGAAGCAGACGGGGGCCTGAGGCTGCCCAGCTGGCCACGGAGTCATGATGGGGCAGCTGTGCCAGCACAGCTGTGGCGAGGGCTCAGCCTCACCCGCACTCATGACGCCCTGCACGCCCGTGTCCTGGATGCAGCGCTCCACGTCCCGCAGACACTGGATGTTCCCATTGGCAAACACGGGGATAGCCACTGCCTGCCTGTCAGAGTGGGGCGGAGGGGCAGACCCTCAGAGGGTGCGTCCTTTCACTCGGGCTGCCTAGGCCCCCAACTCCGCCTTGGCAGGCACCATGCTCTACCTGCTTTGCTGTTCATGCCAGGCCCCGGCACCCCCTGGCACCTCCGCCAGCTCCCAGAGGGCTAGGGGCCTATGTCCAGAGGCCTAGCACCCCCTGCCCGTGTTCAGCCCAGGTCCACTCACCGCACAGCCTTGATGTGCTCCCAGGACGCGGCGCCCGACGTGGGCCCCTTCTGCTCCTTGGTGCGCCCGTGCACAGTCAGCAGCTAGGGCAAACGGTGCCTGGGGTCAGCTCCTAGGCTGGCCCCAGGCACCCCTGGCCGCTTTGGTGCATCAGCCTCTCCTGCAGAGCACAGGAAAGGCCTCCCTGGGCCTGACTCGCTCAGTTCCTGTGCCTTGGGCCGCACTCAGGGCCAGCAGATGCCAGGGGGGCTCCCACAGCTCTGACGTGCAGGGGAGAGTTGCAGCCCCATTCAGGGGCTAGTCCTCCTGGTGCACCCACCTCCCAAGGCCAAACACGTGAAGGGAGGGACGCCCCCAGCCCGACCCCAGGGTGGGTGGAGTGGGGAGATGACAGACCCAGCCCCTTCCCCTGCCAGGTCTTGGCCTCCTTTGTGCCAGCATGGGGCTCACCCACCCTCACCAGCCTCAACTCAAGGTCATTGTGATCCCTGTCCACCTCCACAGGGTGAGCTCCTTGAGAGGCACCCCTGGGGGTACACCCCTTCCAGGCCTAGCTCAGTGCACAGAGGACTTGGGGGAGCAGGGGGCCCTGTGAGCCCACAGATCCCTCACCTGGCAGCCAGCCTGCTCCAGCATCTGGGCATACCTCACGGTCTTGTCAATCTCTGGGAAGACCCGGATTTTGCATGTGATGGGGACAGAGAGTTTCTCATGGGCCAGCAGAACTGGGGACAAGGAGAGTCGGGTGCTGAGAGAACCATGGTGGTCACTTCCAGGCCGGCCGTGGGGGCCCACACCCTGCTCGCCTTCATAGGCAGCTGACGGTCAGCCCCCTTCCCCAGGGGTTGGGCAAGGACGCTGTGCTCCAGTCAGTGCCTACTGTCCAACGCTGTGGGGGGCAGCTGGCTCAGGCAGGGGGCCCTTCACACCTACCTTTACCACAGGGGGAATGCCACAGCCAGGAGGGCCCTGCCAGGCCGCCCCTTCACCCCACCACCCATGCGTGCCACACACCTACTCACTCATTCTCTGCAGCAGGCCCCACTCCTCCTGCAGGAAGGCACCGTAGTGACCTGCAAGGGACCAGCATGCCTGGGTACCACCCTGCTCCCCCGCACTCCACAGGAGGACCCACCCTACCCAGTGGGAGGGCCCCAAGCCCCCCGACTGGCTGCAGCCACGTCAACAGAGCCCGTGGGCCAGGGCCTTCCCGGACCAGGGTTTTTGGCTGCAGTGGGCACAACTCGTCTGGGCAGTTCCTCAGTGTCAGATTTGGGGTTGTTTGTCCAGCTGCCCAAGCTCAAGGGCGCTGTGTGGAACGCCCACCCACCATGGGCCTCGTGAGGAAGGTTAGAGCCCCTGCCAGAGAAGTGACAGTGTGACAGGGACCTCCTGGGCACTACGGGAAGCGACGAGCTTCTGAGGGCCAGGAAAACTGTCCCCTGCCTCCAGTGCCTGAGAAGGCCTGCCCTCTGGGAGGAGCTACGAAGGGGCTGGTGTGGCCACCCTCCACAAGGTGCCATCAGAGGCGGGATCAGGCCCTTCCCCAGGCTTACCCACATCCTGGACTCTCCCTGGCACCCTGAGGGCTTGGAGCCTTGCCCCAGCCAAGGACCCCAGGCCTGAACTCACCTCGCTTGGCTATCATCTGTGGGCAACCCAGATTCAGGTCGATGGCATCACAGTAATCTTGAGCCAGGAGAGCCGCCTGGACAAACACCTCTGGGTCATTGGCACAGAACTGAAAAAGACCCAGGAGCTGCCACAGACGCAGCCAGGCCCTGGTCCCAGTCCCACACTGCCCGGCCCCACATGGGGTTCCTATGTGACCCAGTGGGGGTGGGTCCCAGTGGTTGACTGTAGGACAGCCTCCTGTCCTAACAGTTTATGACATGACTAAACTAGCGCACGATCCCATGCCACCAGAATAAGAGAGCCACAGGATTCTTGTTTATCAAAGAAAGCCAGCAGCCCGGACTTCCCAAAAGAGCACCATTCTTCCTGATCATTCTGATGGACTGGGAGCATGGACAGCATATGGCAATGTCCAGGGGCTGCGAATCTTCCATGGTGCCCAAGCTGTCCACTGGCCAGAAGTCTGAGCCAATTCCGGGGGAAGAGTATGTCCCTGGGAGGTCCACTACAGCCCGGGGCTTCAGCTTGGCACGCCCGCCCCGCACCCAATCGGGAAACTCTTTCTGGAAGGGCTGAAGGACGGTGCCGCGGGGGCCAGGCGCCGCTCACCTGCACGATGAGGGGTCGGTCCTCAGGGCACACCTCGCAGTACAGGTTCTCCTTCCGGTAGTTGGCGTCGCGGACGAAGACCTGGGCGTGCAGCATGGGGGTGTAGCAGAGCTGGGCGCCGTGCCGGCGGCTCAGCAGCCTCCAGGCCAGCTCGCTCTGGTCCACCATGGGGGCCACCACGTGGCGGGCCCCCCCGAGGGTGCGGCTCCAGAACTCGAAGCCCTGCAGCTTTGGCATCGTCTCCACACTGAAGGGGAAGGCCAAGGGCTCAGCCGCACGGAGGGGGCGCGGGCACGGGGTCCGGGCCCGGAAGTGCGACCTCTCTCCAAGGCCGCGCCGGTGCCCCCGACGGCGCACCAGGCAAGGACCGACCGAGGACGCGGCCCATGCCGTCCGCCTCCCTCCTGAGCCGGGTTCTGCCCTTCTCTGGCTTCTGTGGAGCCGCCCGGCCAGCCAGCCTGCGTCCTTCCTGACGGGGCGCTGCGAGGGCGCGCTGGGCGCACCTGTCCGGGACTACCGGGCGAGGCACGGGCTCGCGACTGACCGACGGCCCAGCTGTGGGCTTGGTCGTGCGGGCCCCGTGAGGTCCGACGTGGTGCCCAAAGGCCAGGGCAGCGCGGGCCGGACAGCGGACGAAGCACGCCCGCTGTTGCTGGGACGCGGGAACCTACCTGGGCCTAAGGGCCAGGGGCCCGGGGACCTCCTGCGCGAACGCGGGCTTCCGCCGGACAGGGGCCGCGGGGCCGCGGGGCCGCAGGCGGGCCCAGGGCTCCGCGCGGGGGCCGCCGGAAGGTGCCTCGGGCAGGGCGGTCCGGGCGGCCTGCGGTGCGGCGGGAATAGCGTTCCCCGGAAACCGCGCCCGGCCGCGTAGGGGCCGCCCCGCGCAGGATGGGCCGCGCCCGGGGTCGGAGGTCGGAGGTCGGAGGCCGGGCTCGGAGTCGCCTGGGCCGCTCTTCCCAGGAATCCCGCCGACCCCGCCGGCAGCCTCTGCCCCTTAATCTGCCGCTCGTCGCCTTAATTCGCAGGCCCCGAGCGCAGAGCCTAAAGGGCGAAGAAGGGACAGTGTCCTCCCTGAGGGAACCTAGTCCCGGACATTTTACTTCATCCTTAGGTGTCCCAGCGACCCCGAAGGACACGGGTTTCAGAGACGTAGTAGAGCCAGGGCGTCGCCGGCGCTCCCGGAAACTAACAGTCCGTCCCCCGGGCACCGGGCCGGGCGCCCCGCGCGCTCGGAACCGACTGGCCGGTCCGCGACGCACCGACTGGCACGAGCGGGATGCACACCAGGCATCAAAGGCTTAGTGGGGTTAAAAAGGATATAGAATAGTTAATCATACTCAGAAAGATGTTTACATATTAAAATAATACCTTTATATTGAGTTAGATTAAGTACATTATAAAGGTTAATTTGATCTGCTTTTTGTCTTTTTCAACATGACTACGAGAAAATTTAAATTTACACATGCAGGGAGGATTTCTGGAATAGCAGATTGAGGGGCTCACCAACTCTCAAAAAGGCAAAGATAAAAACAGACAAAACCGTTAAAAGCAAGTCTGGAAGATGACCAGAGGCATAGAACGTCTGAGAGCACTTAAAACAGAAAGACCGAATGTCAGGAAGGGGTAAGAACCGCGGGAGTCGGTGGGGCTGCGGGGCGGGACTGTCTTCTTTCCCGCCACCCCGTTGTGGCTGCCCCGGAGCCAGGCGGCCGCAAGGACCTGCAGCGCCCGCCTCCGGGCGAGGACCGGCTCCGTCGGGGGAGGGGAGAGCCGCAGGGTGTGTGTCGGGGGCCATTGCTATCGCGGCAGCAGACAGGGCTGGGGAGAGCGGCCTGAGGCCAAGATGGCCAAGATGCTGGTCAGAACGAGCAAGAGTCCAGCCAGAAATTTAACAAGCAAAGTCAGTAAATAGCATAGTGGGCTTGGATAAGCTCCCAGACTTCCTGGTCTGCAAGGCTATGAAAATGCTGAGGACGGACCAGAGAAGCCCAGGTATGTGCCCCTCTGGCTGAACTGGAGGCTTGGAGAAAGCAAAAAGTAAAAGCCAGGGCTGGACTGTAAACTGCTTGAACTTTGAATATATCCTGACCTGTACTCAGAGCCATCAGCAAAGGGTGGAGGTCTTTGCTGGGCAAGATATTTAAGCACAATCTCTAACTAGTAACTGGCTGGCCACTGAACTATACTGACCCAGGGGCAACTTTAAGAAACCCGAATTACAGTAAAAAAAAATTTTTTTTCTTAACTTAGCAGAGATACCAGTGGCCACATCTGGGGTTTGGGGACTCAGAACAGAATTAATCCAGGCAAGGTACTGTACTATGTCAACAAACATGAGCACCATCAACACCACAGGGGAAATGGAAGGCCCAGAATCTGGAGTTTCCACAGCCTATTAGCTCAAATGCCCAGTATTCAATAAAATTATGAGACATTCAAAGAAACAAGAAAATGGCAGCACACAGGGAAAAAGTGGTTCATAGAAACTGTCAATAAAAATAAATGATTAAAAAGAGCCGGTGGAAATTAATAGTTGAAAAACACAATAATTAAAATGAAAAATTTGCTAGTGTGAAATAATGAAAGACCAACCCCCACCCCAGGGACCAGCAAAAAGGCTTGTGGGGCCCGAGGGGCGGAAGTTCCGTTAGCCCCGAGCCCCCACACGGCTCCCCTTGCCAGCTTGAACTTTCTAACCGAGTTAACTGAGACCACGTTAAAGCTGAGCAGGGTTTGCCCCACCACATCTGTTCTCCTCGCGTGGGACTCCTGCTCAAGGGCAGAAGACAAGCCAGAATGTTTGCCCCTCCCCAGGACGCCTGTTAGTGCCGGGAGGTGGACCCAACCCTTCCTCTAGCATCAAGTGATTTATGGGAATGGATGTTCCCCTTCGAGATTCTTTCCTTCTCCTCTGTCTCCCTGAGGATATGAAGCCTTTGTTTGACGTGGGCTCCTTGAAACATTTACCCTACTTGCGGGAGTTATATTTCCAGGCTTAAGTCCTTAGTTTTCGGGCTCAAATAAAATGGTCTTCATTTTGTGAAATGATAAAGGGAAACCTCCCAGACGCGGGGCCGGGCAGTGCTGTACTGTTTGCCCACCCAGCAGGCAGAAGGCTTCCCCCACCTGCCACCCCTGCAGCACCGCGCCAGCAAGAGACCGCACGACTCAGCCAGCGAGCAGCCCCGTGTGTGGCGCTGCCAGTTTATTTCAAAGGACTTTTTGCTTAGAAACAGCCCTCCGAGCTCGACCATTTCCTGTAGGAGAGGATTCCCCTCTCTCGCTCCTGGGTCTTGCCTGCGGCTCTGCTGCAGCTGTGTCAGGACCGAGGCAGGCTGCCCCACGTGGCAATGTGACGACGAGATCACGTGGGGGTGGAAACCTATCAGACCCCAAATACTCGGGAGGGTACTTTGACCCCGGCCTCCCCCCCGGCCCCCTGAATGCATACAAAGAATTCGGAGGCAGGACCTCTCCAGGAGGAGGGCGTCTCCTTGGATAACAGCGTTATCATGGGAACCAGGGCGGCAGAGGCGGGATGTGGCCAAGCCTCTTAAAATTCCTCTCTGTCCCATTGTCTCTGGGGGGCCCAGCCAAACATCTGCTTATCAAACATTTACTCTTTCACGGTCCTGTGAATTTTTCCCCTTTTCTTTTGAAATCTCAGACCCGTACCCACTTCTCTTGGGTTGAGGTCGACACACACACCTCACTGTCCATGACTCTCTTTGGAACCCATGTGTGCGGCTTCCCAGTACGCACCTAATTCCACTTTGGTCTTTTTCTCCTGTGAATCTGTCTCATGTCAGTTTGACTCCTAGACCAGCTGGAATGACCTTGGAGGATGAAGGAAATTTCTTCTTCCCCAACACTTGCATGTGCAGTTTTCTGCTCTTCCCAAATAAACCTGTTTTCACTGGCAAGATAACTGTTTGAAGGCTGACAATTTAAAGATTATTTTAATGAATTTTTGTTGACACTAGAGGGGTTCAACAGCAGATAGGAACCGGCAGGAGGGAGAATCAATGAATTAGAACATAGAGCAAAACAGATCATCCAGGCTGAAGAGCAAGAGGGAAAAAGCATAAGAAAAATGAATCTCGGAGACCCACGGTGCCATCTGGTGTGCCAGCAGACACAGAACGATGCATTTCTTCCGGGAGAAAGGACAGAGAAAAGGGGCAGAAAAAAAATTGAAGAAACAATGGCCTCAAACTTTCAAAGCTTGTTGTAAACCATTAACTGACTCATCCAAGAATCTCAGTAGGATAAATAAAAAGATTCACGCCTGCACACATCATAGACTGCCAGACGCAGAGTCCTGAAAGCAAGAGAGAATGACTGATCAGATACAAGAGATGTACAGTAAGACTGAAAGACGACTTCTCATGAGAAACAGTGGGGACCAGAGGCAGAGGAATATTTAAAACTCTGAAAGAGAAAAAGTCAACCAATGATCCTACATCCAGCACGACTGTCATCCAGAACTGAAAGCAAAATAAAGCCCCAGATAAAGAAAGAAGGAGAGGACATGTGGCTAGCTGACCTGCCTCACATGAAACATGAAAAGAAGCTTTTAGTTGAAGCTGTTAAAAAGAAAACCACAGGCCCAACACCGGGTCCCCTCTGCCTGGCCCGAACCAGGGCCTAATACCCAACCTAACGGCATTTGCAGCCTCCCCAGAGGTGCAGTCTGTCCGGAGTTTCCTGGCCAGCGCCAAGGAGGTGATCTGTCACGTGGCCTGGGCCCTCTCCCTCCTCCAGAAGAAGATGGGGTGATCTACACACGACCCCCCCTTGCCTGGGAGGATCCCTTCTTTTGCTGACAACTTACTGTCTTCACATCCTACCCTCCTTCCTATAAAGATACTCCATTTGCACAACTATTTGTAGCATCTCCCTGCTTGTCAGATGGGATGCTGTCCATTTATGAATCATTTAAGGCCAATTAGATCTTCAAATTTAATTGGAGTTGAATTATTTAACAAAGGAAATGACATCAGAGGGTAACATGAATCCACGCAAAGACATAAGGAACGCCAGTAAGGTAATTACACAGGTAAATATTTTAAAAAGTGCAAAATATAAAAAATATAAAAAACATTAAAATTTTTCTCACTTATTCTGTTAGCTGACTTAAAAGATAGTTGCCTAAAACAATAATTATAAAAATATACTGTAACATACATAACGATATGTCTTATGATATATAACTTCTAACATATAAAGACAATAGATCTGAAAATAATGCAAATGGGGGAGAAGGGAAAAAAAGTATATTGGAGCAAGATTTCTATATCTTACATGAATTAAGTTTGTATTAATCTGAAGATCACGACAAATTAGGATGCATACTGTAATCCCCAGAACAACCACTAAGAAAATAACTTACATATATTGTCATATGTAAGATGTTCTATAGTATGTGTTTATAAGTTATACAAGCATATCTCAGAAATACCGTGGGTCTGGCTCCAGAGCACTGCTAAAGTGAATATCGAATGTCACAATAAGTGCAGGTAAGTTGTGTTCACACTATGCGGTGGTAGCTTTAGCACTATGTCTGAAGAAACAATGTGCACACCTTGATTAAAAAACACTATTGCTGAAAGCGCCCGCCATCATCTGGGCCTCCAGCGAGCTGTGATCGTCCATCACAGATCACCAGACCACTTGCGACAACAACGACCAAGCCTGAAACGGGAGAATCACTGAAATGTGACACAGACACTGAGCAAGCGCTGTTGGGAAAATGGTGCCATAGACTTGCCTGAGGTAGGGTTGCCGCAAACCTTCAATTTGTAAAAAATGCAGTATCTGCCAAGTGCAGAAAATCAAAGCACAATGAAACAGGCGTGCCCGTACATAACGTAAACGGGTATGTTACATACATACGGGGTTAAAGTGAGACAGTACGAAATATCTAATATAAAGAAGGCAGTAAAAGAGAAACAGGGACCAAAAACGTGGAACGGCTGTCAACCGGCCCACGTGAACCCGACTTCATCAGCGACACTGAAGGACAACAGATTCGACACTCCAAGCACAAGGTGAAGATGTTATGTGTCAATTGTGTCTCATTTCACAGATATAAAAAAACCTGCCGGGCTCCTCTCCAAAGGGGCGGCACTGTTTGACAAGCTTAGCAGCAGTGGCCGGGAATCCTGGCCGCTCGCACCAGCCAGCTTTGGTGTGAGTGTGAAGTGGTGTTGGTTGTCTTTTTAGTTCACATTTTCCTAATGACTGATTGTTGGGACATTCGTGTATCTTGTTTTGTGAAGGTCTGTTCAATTCTTCTGCCTTTAAAAAAAAATTGGCTTTTCTGTGTTGGTGCCTCTTATGAGTTCTCTAAGTGATTTTGGATACAAATCCTTTGTCATTGTCAGACGCAGAGATTGTGAGTAATTCCTCCTAGTCTGTTGTTTGTAGATTTGGTTTCTTAACACTGTCTTGAAGAATGGAAGAGTTTGATTTTGATGACACCAGTTAAGCATTTTTTAGGGCTTTTTGTGTTCTAACAAATCTTTGTGCCCCTGAGATCGTGAAGGTTTCCTTGTATGTTTTCTTATAGAAATTTCATAGTTTTACATTTCACACTGAGGTCTGTAATCCATCTCAAATTGATTTTTTACACAAGATGAAGTGTGGTGAGTCCTCCTCCCCACAGGCACACTGGCGCTACCAGCACTGCGTGCGGAAAGGACTCTCCAGCCCCAAAAAGCGTCATGGGATTTGGGGCACCTTTTTAAAATGCAACCATATGTGTGAGAGTGCGGCGTCCGGATCCTCCTTTCCGTTCCGTCGATGTGCGCGTCTGTCTTTACACCAGCATCACACCGCTTTCGTCAGCGTGACTTTACGGCAGGTCTTGGGTCAAAGGTGCAATTCCTCCAACTTAGTACTTCTTCAAACTCATTTCATCCAGTTTAGGTTCTTTACATTTCCACTTATATTTTAGTATCAGCTTGTCACTTTCTACGTTAAACAAAAGTCTACTAGGGGGTTTTGATTAAGGCTACATCGAATTTATAGATCAATTTGGGGAGAACAGAAAGATGAACAAATTGGGTCTTTAATTCTTGAAGATGGTGCATCCTTCCGTTTATTTAGATGTTCTTTAATTTTTCCTGGCAGTGTTTTGTAGCTCTCTGCATAGAGGTTTTATATATCCATTATCAAATTTATTTGTTTTTTTTTTATGCTGTTTTAAATGGTATTGTTTGTCTATTATTACAGAAAGTAAAGGATCATTCTTGCTGTCTTACCATGACTTCTCTGTGTGGGATGTGCCTTTTTATCCCCAGGTTCAAGATTTTCTCTTTATCTCTGGGCTTTAGCAGGTCATGTTATGCCTGACTGCTTTTATTTGTATTCATCTTGTTTGGAGTTTGCTGAGCTTCTTGTCTCTGTAGATCAATGTCTTCCAAGATATTTAGCAAATTTCCAGCCATTTTTTCTGCCCCATTCTCACTCTTTCCCTAATGGCTTCCTTTCAATTGCTTCCCCCTTTGACTTGAAGATCCCTGCGTTTTATTTCAAGTCATGTCTGTCCTGCGGTTCCCTTGGGGAGAGGTAGGCAGCTCCCTGGGGTCACGCCCGCGTGCCCTCTCTCCAGCACTGCCCCAGTCCTCGGTGGGGGGCAGGCCTCTCTCAGAGCGCAGCCCCAGCTTTACGGGGCCGGGCATGGCGTAGGTCTTCTCACCTTGCCTTCCCACCCTATTGGTGGTCTGAGCTGCCGCCCCCCCCAGAGGGGCCGGGTGGAGAAGGAACCCGCAGACCGCTCTTGCTTTGAAGAGGCTTCTGCCGTGCAGAACTGGGGTGAGATGTGCTGGGGAAAGGCACCCCCCCTGCTGTCAGGTCCTTCCAACAGACGGAACTGGACATGATGTAAGTGTGTGTGTTTCACAGTATGTCTACACTGGGGCCTCCGTCCCTGCCCATCACAGATAACAGCAACCTGCTGCTGTTCTGTATTTCTCTTCTCCCCGAGTCACAACCTCACTTGCAAAAAAGGTCAAGATTCTTTGCAGCCCTTTTTTGTCTTTGGAATATATCCCTGAGTGTAGTCCACTTTTCTCTTTTGTGTGTAATTTTGCCCACTTAGCATGCAGTTGGGCTCATTGGTTTGTTCCAGTTTTAGTTTTGTTTCCATCTTTGTAGAGTTTATTTTACTCTGAATGTATGAGGTGCTGATGTAATTCCCCAAGTCAAAGCTATGCCAAAAGGCTTGTGCAGGAAAATGCCCCCTTTACCACGGCTCACTCCATCCCTCTTCCCACTGGCCCCTGGGCGTAGTCTTCCCTCCTGCTTCTTTCTGAAAAATAAGCACAGGTACACACGTGTATCCCCGGTTCTCCTCCTCGAATGCATAGGAGGTGGCACCATTGCCCGCTTTCTGTCACGTCCAGCCACACCCTGGAGGTCGTGGTGGCTCGTGGCCTGGTCTGCCGTGGGGTCTGCCCCACAGTGTACACGTGGGCTGTCTCTGATATCCCGCAATAGCAAATTAAGCTGCAATTCACACGTTTGTGCACGTGTGGTTGTGGGTTTTAGGTGTGTATTCAGGATAAATTCTCAGACTTAGGAATGCATAAGTGCTGGGCTATGCGCTGGGCTCTGCCCTTTCAAGCCATCAGCAGCACGCACGCGCCCACTGCGGCCTTTGCTACGGAGCCTGTCCTCGACGTTCTGAATCTGCGACCACGTGATGGGGAAGGCGCAACAGCTCGATGTGGTTGTCATCTGCATTGCTCTTACCGGAGAGAAGTCGAGTGTCTTAGTACATGTTTTTATTTGGTAAATGTGCACACATACATATCCTTTTAACAGCTTTATTGAGGCATAATTAAGATACACACTGCACACAAAGTGATGATGAAATAAGTTTTGACGTGACTATAGGCCAGTGAAAGCATCACAGCCGAGACAGTGCCACTATTGTCGCCCTCACTGCCCCCCTCCTATTGCTGGCAGCCACTCATCTGTTTTCTGTCACCAGATAGTAGTTTATCTTTCTAGAATAATCTATAATGGAATCACACAATATGTACTCTTTCTGGTCTGGTATCTTTCACCCAGCGTGATCATTTCCACACTCATTCATGCTGTCGTGTGCACCAGGGGTCTGACTGGCATTCCTTTATACAAGATAACCACGATTTGCCTACCCACTCACCCGTGAAGGACATCTGGAGTGTTTCCAGTTTTGGCTCTTACAAATAAAGCTGCGTGAGCTTTCGTGGGCAAGTCTTTGTGTGGACAAATACTTTTTCTCTTGAGGAAATGCTTAGGAAGCCTAGGAATGCAACGGCCAGATCATATGGTAGGTGGGTGCACATCTAACTTTTTGAGAAGTTGCCAAGATATTTTCCAGTGTGGTTGGACCGTTTTACATCCCTACTAGTGAGGCAGACAAGTTCCAGTTGCTCCACATCCTCACCAACACTTGAGTTATGCAAATGAGCGTGGCCTGATACCTGCGTGGTTTTGATTTTTCATTTCCTTATGATCAATGTTGCCATCTCTTCATCTGCTGTTATCTGCATATCTTCATTGATGAAATGTTTCAAATACTTTGCCCATTAAAAAAATTGTTTTATTTTTGTTGAATTTTGAGAGTTCTTCATATATTCTGAATACAAATCCTTTATCAGATACGTGGTTTGTAAATATTTTCTAACAGTCTGTGACTTACATTTCATTCTTTTAATAGTGGCACTTTCAAAGAGCAGAAATGACCACACTTTGATGAAATCCAATTTAACAAATGTATTGTCTTATTGATCGTGCTTTTGATGTCATATCTAAGAAATCTTGCATAACCCAAGTCAGAAACATTTTCTCCTATATTTACTTACTACAAGTTTTATAGTTTTAGAATATATATTTAAGTCCATCATCCATTTTGAGTTATTGTACATATTTTGCAATATGGATCTAAGTTTTGTTTTTTTGCTTTTTTTGCACATGGATACCCAATTATTCCAGAACCATTTGTTGAAAAGACAATCCTTTCTCCATGGAATCAACTTTGCACCTTGTTGAAAATCAGGTGCAAGTCTATTTCATGGCTATTTCGTTCCATTGGTTTATGTATCTTGACGTCAATAACACACTGTCATGATTATTGTGCTTTTGCAATAAATCTTGAAAAATCTTAAAATCAAGCAATGCAACTTCACCAACTTGTTATGGACACCAAATTGTACTGGCTATTCTAGGTTATTTGCATTGCCACAGAGATTTTAGAATCAGCTTGTCAATTCCCACAGAAAGCCTGTTGGGATTTTGATAGGGATTATGTTGAATCTATAGCTGTATTTTACAGAATTTATTGAGTTTTCTAATCCATGAACATAGTATATCTGTTTCCTGAGGCCTTCTTTAATTTCTTGCAGCAATGTATTATAGTTTCAGTGTACACATCTGTTTTCATCTTCTTATTTCTAATTTTTTGATGTCATTATAATGGTATTGACTCTCAGTACCCCTTTTGGCTTAATCATTCCTTGTACATAATTATGTACGATTGGGTTTTGTATGTTGATCTTGCCTTCAATTTTCCTAAACTCATTTTGCCTAGTAGTTTTTTTGTAGATTCTTCCATCAGCTTTTTTTACAAAGATGATATGTTGTCTGCAAATAGGGACAGTTTTTCTTTTTTTCCTAATCTGTATGCCTTTTATTTCCTTTCTTTGACTTACTGCTCTGGGTAGAACTTCCAATACAATGTTGAATAGAAGTGATGAGATTAGAAATCTCCGCTCAGTTCCTGATCTTAGAGGGAAAGCATGTAGCCTTTCACCATTGTGATGATATTGTTCACTGAAGTCTTTTTGTCAGGTCGAGGACGTTTCCTCCTATTCCTAGTTGGCTGAGAGTCTTCGCGGTGAATGGGTGCTGAGTTCTGTGCATCTGTGCTCTACAGATGCTCTTTTATGCATCTATTGAGATGATTAATATGGTGGATTTTATTGATTTTTTTGAGTGTTGAACCAGCCTTGCGTTCCTAAGATAACTCCCATCTGGTCATGATGTATTACCCTTCAATATGTTATATGATTTTATTTGCTAACATTTGTTTAGAAATTTTGCATGTATGATCATGATGGATATTGGTAGTTTCTTATAATGTCTGTCAGGTTTTGGTATCAAAGTAATGCTAGCCTCATAGAAGAGTTATAACTTATTCCTTTGCTGTGGACAGAATTGTGTTCCCCCCAAATTCATGTTGAATCCTTAATCCCTGATGTGACTGTATTTGGAGAAGGGCCTAAATGGAGGTGATGCAAGTTAAATGAGATCATAAGGATGGGACCCTGATCCAATACGATTAATGTCCTTATAAGAAGAGGAAAAGATACCAGGTCCTGTCCTCTCTCTTTCTGCCACGTGAAGACAAGCAACAGGCAGCCGTCCGCAAGCCGCGAAGAGAGCTCTCGCCAGGAACCGAATCGGCGGGGACCCTGATTTGGATTCCCAGAATTTTGAACTGTGAGAAAATAACTTTCTGTTGTTTAAGCCACTCAGTCTATGGTATTTTGTTATGTAGCCCAAGTAAACTAAAACATCCCGAAAATATTTTATGTAAGTTGAATTCTTTTGAACTTATTGAGCCTGGTGTCCTTTCCAAATTTTTGGAAGAGTTTGGGTAGGATGGGTAATGTTTTTCTCTTGAATATTTGGTAGAATTTGCCATTCAGGTCTGGAATTTTCTTTGTGGAAAGGTTTTTAACTATAAATTTATTATCTTCAATAAACGCAGGGTTATTCGGTTTGTCTGTTTCTTCTCGACTTTGTGCCTTGTGTGGAACAGGCTCATTTCATCTATGCTGCCCAGTTGTTTGACATAAAGTTGTTCGTCACATTCCCTTGTTGCCCTTAAATGTGTGCAGAATCCTGGTGCCGCCCCCTCTGTAATTCCCGATTCTGGTAATTTGTATCTTCTCTGTTTTTTTGCCCCATTCAATTTGGTTTAAGATTTAGGAACTGTTGGTCTTCTCAAAGAACTAGCTTTTGGTTTCACTAACATTTTGGGTGTTTTTCTGTTTCCTAATTTATTTTTACTCTGATCTATATTATTTCCTTTATTTTTAATTTGGGTTTCATTTGCTACTCATATTTTAGTTTCTTAAGATAGAATTTGAAGGCATAAATTTGAGAAATATCCTTTTCTGACAGACACCTTTAGTGTTATAAAATTTCCCCTTAACACCACCTTAGCTACATCCCATATGGTTTACATTTTCATTCAATTCAAAAGATTTTCTAATTTATCTTGATTTCCCTTGTAACCCATGGTTATTTGGAAGTATGTTACTTGGATATTGCAGACATCTTTTTGCCAATGACTCTAACATTATTCACTTGTGCTCAGAGGAAATATTTTATAGTTAAATTCCTTTTAACTTATTGACACTGGTTTTATGACCCAGAATGTGGACTATCTTGGTAAACATTCCTTGTGTTTCAAAAGAGTGAAATTTTGGCTGAATTTTATCAAACATTTAAAAAAGAGCTAATACCCATCCTCCTTACAGTTTTCCAAAAAGTAGAAGAGAATACTTCCAAACTCATTCTATGAGACCAGCACCACCCTAATACCAAAACCAGACAGACACCACAATAAAGAATTACATACCAATATCCCCGATGAACATGTTGAGCAAAAATACTCAACAAAACAGTAACAAACCAAATCAAAAAATACATAAAAAAGATCATCCATCATGACCAAGTGGGATTCATCCCAGGGATGCAAGGATGGTACAATATTGGAAAATCCATCAACATCCTCCACCACATCAATGAAGAGAAGGACAAAAGCCACATGATCATCTCCATAGATGCTGAAAAAGCATTTGACAAATTCAACATCCATTCATGATAAAAACTCAACAAAATGGGAATAGAGGGCAAGTACCTCAACATAATAAAGGCCATCTATGATAAACCCATAGCAACATAATACTTACTGTTTACATTGTATTGAAAAGAATAAAATACCTAGGAATAAACCTAACCAAGGTGGTGAAAGACTTTTACTCTGAAAACTACAAGACACTCATGAGAGAAATTGAAGAAGACACCAATAAATGGAAACACATCCCGTGCTCATGGATATAGGAACAATTAATATCGTCAAAATGGCCATCCTGCCTAAAGCAATCTACAGATTGAATGCAATCTCTATCAAAATATCAACAGCATTCTTCAACAAACTAGAACAAATAGTTCTAAAATTCATATAGAACCACAAAAGACCCTGTATAGCCAAAGTAATCCTGAGAAGGAAGAATAAACCTGGGGGGAGCTCGCTCCCCAACTTCAAGCTCTGCTACAAAGCCACAGTAATCAAGACAATTTGGTACTGGCACAAGAGCAGAGCCACAGACCAATGGAACAGACTAGAGAGCCCAGATATAAACCCAAGCATATATGGTCAATTAATATATGATAAAGGAGCCACAGATATACAGTGGTGAAATGACAGCCTTTTCAACTGGTGCTGACAAAACTGGACAGCTACATGTAGGAGAATGAAACTGGGTCACTGTCTAACCCCATATACAAAAGTAAATTCAAAATGGATCAAAGACCTGAATGTAAGTCATGAAACCATTAAACCCTTAGAAGAAAACATAAGCAAAAGTCTCGAATATAAACATGAGCAACTTATTCCTGAACACATCTCCTCAGGCAAGGGAAACAAAAGCAAATATGAACAAATGGGACTACATCAAATGAAAAAGCTTTTGTACAGCAAAGGACACCATCAGCAGAACAAAAAGGCATCCAACAGTACGGGAGAACACATTCGTAAACAACTAATTTGATAAGGAGTTAACATCCAAAATATATAAAAAACCTCATATGCCTCAACACCCCAAAAGCAAATAACCCAATTAAAAAATGGGCAGAGGAGCTGAACAGACACTTCTCCAAAGAAGCAATTCAGATGGCCAACAGGCACATGAAAAGATGCTCCACATTGCTAATTATCAGGGAAATGCAAATTAAAACCACAATGATACCCCACCTCACACCAGTTAGGATGGCCATCATCAGAAAGACTAGGAACAACAAATGCTGGCGAGGATGTGGAGAAAGGGGAACCCTCCTACACTGCTGGTGGGAATGTAAATTAGTTCAACCATTGTGGAAAGCGGTATGGAGGTTCCTCAAAAAACTAAAAACAGAAATACCATTTGACCCAGGAATTCCTCTCCCAGGAATTTACCCTAAGAGTGCAGGAGCCCATTTTGAAAGAGACAGATGCACCCCTATGTTTATCGCAGCACTATTTACAATAGCCAAGAAATGGAAGCAACCTAAGTGTCCATCGGGAGATGAAGGGATAAAGAAGATGTGGTACATACACACTACGGAATATCATTCAGCCATAAGAAGAAAACAAATCCTCCCATTTGCAACAACATGGATGGAGCTAGAGGGTATTATGCTCAGTGAAATAAGCCAGAGGGAGAAAGACAAGTATCAAATGATTTCACTCATATGTGGAGTATAAGAACAAAGCAAAAACTGAAGGAACAAAACAGCAGCAGAATCACAGAACTCAAGAATGGACTAACAGTTACCAAAGGGAAAGGGACTGGGTGGTGGGGGATGGTGGGAAGGGAAGGAGAAGGGGAACAGGGGGCATTATGATCAGCACACAAAATGTAGCAGGGGGAAGGCAGTAGAGCACAGAGAAGACAAGTAGTGACTCTATAGCATCTTACTACAGATAGAGTGACTGTAATGGGGGGGTGGGGACTTCATAATATGGATGAATGTTGAAACCACAATGTTGTTCATGTGAAAACTTCCTGAGATTGTGTATTGATACCTTAAAAAAAAAGTGACATCTGCTGCTGTGGGGGAGCTCCCTCACCGCCAGTTAGGTGGCATTATCTGATTGCGTGACTCAAATCAGTCTTATATGGTCGGTCACTCATGTTCCATTCAGTCAGTTGGGAAGGGTTTTGAAATCTCCAATTTTAATTGTGGGTTTGTTTCTCCCTTCCAATCTGTTAACTTTTGCTTCCTCTAAGTTGACATTCATAGAAGCATAATTTAGGAGTTACATCCTTTGGGTTAGTTGACTTTTACCATTATGAAATGACCCTTGTAGGCTTTGCTCTGAAATCTTTTGTCTGAAATATACCCACTCCAGAAATATTTTCACCATTTCATGTTTCAGGGTTTTGTGTTGTTACACGTTAATTTTTATGGCTGAATATTCCACTATGTGCATGGACCGCCGTATATCCGCTCCTCTGCCGAGGGGAGCTGCCCGTGTCCAACGGATGCTGTGAACATGGGCGCACACTTGTCTGAGTCCCTGTTCTCAATCTGGGTGTGTACCTATGAGTGGGATTGTTGGCTCACATGGTAATGCTATGTTTAGCTTTCTGAGGAACATTTAGGGGACCCGGTCTGTCTCTGGGTCCAACACATCCTTCTAGAAGCCTAGAAGTGGGCCTGCTGACGCACTGCAGGATCCGGCTCTCGGCTCACTCCGACCCCTTGGCCCAGAACGCCCATCCAAGTTGGTGCATTGGCTTGTGGCCCCCTCTCCCCTTGGCTCTTGGGGTCTAGATGCTCAGGGGCCCTCCACACTTTGCCTAAACCTGTATGATGGTCTCATGTCCACTTAGCCAGTTTGACAAATGCTAGTCTAGGTGTTGCTATGAAGGCATCTTGTGATATGGTTCACATCCAGTCAGCTGAAGCCCGTGAGAACGCCCTGGGGTTCCCCTGAGGAAGGAGTAGTTTGGGCAGGCTGTTCCCCGGGGATCCCCACAATCGCCCAGTCGGCCCTTCAGAGGCACCTGTTGCTCTGTCCCGCAGCAGTGTGGCTGAGGCCCTGAGGGCAGCCCGCTCTCTGCAGCCACATGCTGCCCCATCCCTCCTGCGTGCCAGGGGTCATGCCGGACAGTGTGGGGAGCGGGGTGCCTGGAAGCTTGTCAGGGAGCAAGGAAGAAAGGAGGACCAGGGACCAGAGCTCGTGAGCAGTTTAATCATGGGAGGCTCCTTGGAGAGCAGCAACTTTACATGTCATGTAAAAATGGAAAAGGGTCCAGACGTGGTTCTTTGCACTGACAGAATAAACTTCAGCAACTCAGCAGCAATTTGAATCATTGAAAAATGCACACACACAGACGGTGGGCGCCAAGCATGCAGGGGCTGCCCCCTCCGCTATGTGAGCCCTGCATCATAGGGGCCCCCAGCTGCCGGCCTTCACAGGGCGGGCGAGGCCCTGGCGGCTCCCCAGTGACACAATAAATAGGATGCAGACTGAGAAACGACGACCAGACCCACACGGTACAGAAGGCACGGCCAACTCTTCACAGACCAGGGCAGGTCTCCAAGCAGGCGGCCTGGGCCCCCGCCCCATGCCCATGCCGGGAGTGGTGGCTGAGATGGTGCCCGTGGTGGGTCCTACTTCTAGTGGCCTGTTGTGGGCAGCAGCACTCGGGGTGCAGGCAAGGGTCTGGGTTGAGGTGATGTGGACGGCAGGGGCAGCAGGCCAGGGTCCCACCGGCAGGACCCCGCTCTGAGCCCCACGGGGCAGCGGGCGGGGCCCTCGGGTGTGGCTAGCCCTCCCGCACACTGACGCGAGGCTCGGCCAGGGAGCCGTGGATGATGCTGAGGATGGCCTCCAGGCCTTGGCCCTCCAGCAGCGAGTGGTGGTCCCCCTCGATGACGTGCACGGACACCTTGCCGTCGCACACCTGGGACAGGTTGTAGTCAGCACCCAGGTCCTCGCCGTAGGAGCTGCCCGTCTTGGCACGCAGCAGTGTCACGTTGCCGTGGTAGGTGGCCTGGGGCTGGTACTGCTCGGCAGCGCGCAGCTTGTGGTAGAAGGACCGTGCGGCAAAGCTGAGCTCACCACGGTCCAGGCCCGTGTGGCTGAGAGAGATCAGGTCCACGGCGGCTGCCACGCGCTCCTCCAGGCCCTTGAGGGGCAGCAGGGCCTCCAGCACCTGTGACACAGGGGCAGGCCTCTGAGCAGCGCCCACCCTGTGCCCGCAGTCAGGAGGCCTCACTGGGAGGCTCGCCAGGAAGGCCCCCCCGCCGCCAGCTCCCCAGGCCCACCCTGCTGTGCTCCACGTCTGTGAACTGCTGCACGAAGAAGCAGATGGCCTCGGTCTCTGCCTCCGCCTCGCAGCCGGGGGTCATCTTGGCACGGTAGCTCTGCAAGGGCAAGAGGTCTGCTGCGGCCAGGTTCCAGGGGGACCGGGGGGCAAGCAGGGCCACGGCGCCGCCCTCACCTGCGTGTAGGCCAGCACGTAGGTGTGGGAGCCGTCGAACAGGAAGAGGCTGTTGTGCGTGGGGGCCGGGCTCTGCTGCGCCTGCAGCTGTGAGCACATCTCAAAGGCCACGCAGGCCCCGTAGGAGTAGCCGGCGATGCGGTAGGGGCCCTCGGGCTGCACCTGCCTGATGCACCCGATGTAGTAGGTGGCCAGGCTCTGGATACTGTCCAGGGGGGCGGCTGCAGGCAGAGGGGGGCTCAGCTGCAGGTGGGGGGCCAGGCGGGGCGCGCCCCTCCCTGCTGCCTCGGTGGGGAGCATACCCTGCGTGCACTGCAGGCCATAGGTGGGGATGCTGAGCCTGGCGGCCAGGCTGTGGAAGACGGTGGTGGAGCCCTCGATGGGGTGCACGAGGAACAGGGGCCGCTCGGAGCTCTGCACCGAGTTGAGCCGAGTCAAGGTCGGGCCCTCGGGGTTCACCAGCAGAGAGCGCAGGTTCAGCTGGGCCTGGTGCTGGGTGGGGCTGTCCTCCCTGGACACGGAGGCCGCCAGCTCTGAGAGGAAGAGCAGGAGATGGCGGACGCCGGGTGTGGTCACACACACACCTGTGACTCGGGGGGCCCAGGCCCTGCCCCCCGCCCCCTGCCTTGTGCCCCTGCCCCGGTACCCAGGCTGGCCTTGGAGGACAGTTCTCGGAGCCTCTGGAGCGTGAGCTGCCGGATGTCCCGCGTGGACAGAGTCAGGTCGAACTCGCGCTCCAGCATGTGGCGAACCTCCACACCCATGAGCGAGTCCAGGCCCAGGTCCACCAGCGAGCTGTCCATGCTGACCGTGGACAAGTTGCGGATGCCTGGGCAGAGAGGGGGCAGGGACCGAGGTGGAGGTGCGGGCACCTGGTCAATCCTGCCTCAGGGGTGAGCCCCCATCACCACAGCCACGGCGCGTTGCCCCACTGCCCCCAGCCCAGCCCTGAAGGGCCACTTTCATTTTCCTAGACCACTAAGCAAGCCGCCTTCTACGGGGGCCAGGGAAGCTGAGACCCACGCTGGGGGATGGGGGCGGGGGCGGCAATCCCTCACCGAGGATATGGGCCACGGACTTCACGAGGTCCCGCGGGCCACCACTGTCACTGTGGGCTACGGCCTTCTTCCCGGCCAGCACGAAGCTGCTCAGGACAGGGTGGGGCTGGTGCAGGAAGACGTCGAGCACCTCCAGGCAGGAGGTGATACGCTGGGGCAGCGTCCCGCCGATGACAATGTCATTGGTGCCCATCGTTTCCAGGAGGACGCCCACGTCACCAATGGCGCCCCACTGCACGGCGAGGCCTACAAGTGAGGGCCGGGGGCTGGGGTGAGCGGGGAGGCAGGAGGCAGGTACGGGCGGGGCGCGCAGCGGGCAGGCAGGCCCACCTGGGAGGCCATCGTGCTGGCGTTTCTCGCATATGCGCTCCATGGTGGAGTTGGCAAAGCCATAGTTGGTCTGGCCGGCGTTGCCGCGCCCGCAGCTCACCGAGGAGAAGGCCACGAAGTAGTCCAGCTCGGGGCACGACTCCCGAGTCACCCTGTGGGTACTCAGGTCACACCCTGCTTCCCCGGACCCTCAGCTCAGACCCTGGGGCCTGGTCCCTGGACGCTGGTGGGAACACTGTGTGGGGAGGACACGGAGGGCAGGGGGCTGCCGCGCCTCACCTGTCCAGGTTCAGCGTGCCGCTGTACTTTGGCTTGCTGACGTCCTGGAAGGAATCCGGGGTCTGGTTCTCCAGCATTGCATCTCTCAGCACCTGGGGACAGGCACCGTCAGAACCTGCCCGGGCCTGGGGCTTAGGAGGGCTTGGGCCACGGGTCCTGCCCTGGGCAGCAGGCTCCAGCCCCTTCACAGCCTCACTCACCATGGCCAGGTTGAAGACGCCTCCGACGGGCCCGAGCTGCGTGGCCTCGGCGATGAGCGCCCGGGCCCCATCCAGCGAGCTGGCGTTGCTGGTGGACACCAGGACCCGCACACCCTGGTGCCTCCACTCCCGTACCTGCTTGGCCTGGTAGCCTGTGGGCCAGGCAAGCTGGGTTCTGGCTCTGGGGCCTGGGTGCCCCCAGAGCACCCTCCCGTGCCCGCCTGCCTGTGCCCACAGGCCCACTCACCTGTGCGGATCCCAGAGCGGGAGGTCAGCACGAGCTTCTGGGCTCCCCGCAGCACAAGCCACTGGGCCAGCTCGAGGCCAAAGCCCCCCAGGCCCCCAGCCACGATGTAGCTCTTGTGGGCTGGGCAGAAGATCTTGGCCATGGCTGTTACCAGGGTGGGTTCGGGCCCCTGCAGCAGTGCCAGCTGCTCTTCCTCACGCACCTGCAGCCAAGCAGGACCCCGGCTTACACACTGCCTGCTGGGCTGGATCCAGGGCACCCGCGCCGCCCCCTCACCTGGACGACCACTTTGCCAACATGCTTCCCCTGGGCCATGTAACGGAAGGCGTCCTCCACGCGGGCCTTGGGGAACACGGTGCACTGGAGGGGCCGCACCACGCCGTCCTGGATGCCGCCCTGCAGGAGTGCCGCCACCTCCCGCCAGCTTGTGGACACCTCGTTGAAGAGCATGTCCAGCAGGACCCCGTGGAAGGTCACGTTCTTCAGGAAGACAGCCATGCCTGGAGAGCGGGCAGGTGGAGGGCTCACCACTTGTGACCCGGACCCTGCCCTGGGGACCCGCCTGCCCACAGGCCCACCGCCCAGCCTCACCCAGCAGGTGGTTGTTGGAAAGGTCGTATTTGCCGATTTCCAGGAATCGGCCATGCTGGGCCAGGCACCGCACGCTAGCCTGCAGCTTCTCTTCGGCCAGGGAGTTCAGGACCAGGTCAACACCTTTGGGACAGAGGGTGTAGAGCCCCTACAGTCACGCCTGCGACCCCACCCACGGGGCCCAAGTGCAGGGCGCTAGACCGTCCCTCCCCAGGCCAGGGCGCCCTCCACCTCGCCAGCCAGGAAGGGGTGGCGGCTGGGCGTGACGCGGCCTCACCCTTCCCCGCTGTGTGCCGCAGCACATGCTGCTCGAAGGACGTGTCCCGGGAGTTGGCAAAGCTCGTCTCGCTAAGCTGGGGGAACCGGGCCTGGAGGTATGCCTTCTTCTCGGCTGACCCTGTGGGGAGGGCTGCGTAGTGAGCTGAGGTCGTGCGACTGGGGTGCCACGGGGGAGCCCCAGCTCTGGCAGGGCAGGCAGGCTTACCCACGGTGGTGAAGACACGGCAGCCCAGGCTGAGGGCGATGGCGATGGCGGCCTGGCCCACGCCGCCGGAGCCCGAGTGGATGAGCACCGTCTCACTGCGCCGCAGGCGTCCGCGCACCACCAGTGAGTAGTAGGCAGTGGTGTAGACGACGGGCACGGAGGCCGCCTCCTCCAGGGTCCTGTAGACAGTGCACAGGGCTGCTCAGGCCTGGCTCCGCCACGTCTGCGTGGGGCCTCGGGCCCTCGGCCCGGCCGACTCACCAGCTGGAGGGAACGTCCCACAGGAAGTCCTGAGACAGCAACACGGACGTGGCCAGACCCTGGGCGGGCACCAGCCCCATCACGCGCTTGCCACTGGCATCTCGGCCGGAGAACTCCATGCCCAGCATGCAGTCCTCAGCAGACCACTTGCCTGGGGGCAGATGGCGGGTGAACTGCGTGCCCCGAAGGGGCCTGGTGTGCGGGGTGTGGCCCCCTTTCCCCAGGTGCCCTGCTCTGCTGGCCCCCTGCCACACGTTGTGTACCTGGGATGGTGTCGACAGACAGCTTGCCTGTGGCCAGCATGACGTCTCGGAAGTTGAGGGAGGCATAGTAGACGGTGCAGAGCTGGACGCCAGGGCTGGCAGGTGGGGCGTGGCACAGAGGGGAGCAGACCCAGCGGATGGAGGAGAGGTCCCCCCTGGTGAGGATGCTCACGAAGGCGTGCTCCGTTTGCTCCTCCGGCAGGCCTGCGGGCGACAGGAAGCGAGGCTGCCGTGGGGCCTCCCGTGGCCTTGGGCTGGGTGGTTTCTCGGCCACGGACTGGTGGGGCAGGGCAGCACCGGGGGGGCATACCCTGCTCCAGCAGAAAGTGGCGGAAGGCCCCCCAGGCCCCATCCCGGTGCACGTTCATCACGAGGTCCCTGCGCAGCACCTGCTGCAGCTCCGGGGAGCCCAGGTCCATCTGAGGGATCGGGGATGTGCCGCTGAGGTTGGACACCAGGATGCACCTGTGGGCGACCAGACAGGTGAGGGGAGGCTTGCGGGAGGGCAGAGTGGCCGGGTGGAGGTGGGAGGGCCCGCAGCTGAGTGCGTGTCTCTCACCGAATCCGGTGCCCACCAGGCTCCTTCCGGAGACAGTTCACCATGCCCACAACCCCGGAGGTGGCGCAGCCCAGGGCTGTGAGCCACACCGGCCGGGAGGTGCCGTCGGCCAGGATGCCCTGCGGGAGGACGGAGGGGTCAGCCTCGGGGAGCCCCCAGGCCCGTGATGTGGTGCAGGGCCAGCCAGGGACTGACCTTCAGCGAGTCTACCCATTGGAAGCTGGCGTCCTCCACGGGCAGGAAGATGGGGCAGTCCTGCAGGGCTGGCCGGCGGCACAGGAAGAGAGCAGACCCGTAGAAAGACTTCTTCAGGGCCACCAGGTGCAGCGACGCCCCGGCAAACAGGCTCTCCCACTCGTCCTGCGTGTAGCGGGGAGTCAGTGTCCGCCGGCCTCCGCCGCGCCTCCCTGGCCTGCCCTGCCCGGCCCCGCACCTGGCTCAGGAGGCCCCGCCCACCCCGCTGTGGCTCGGGGCAGGTGAGGAAGGCAACCGTCTCCCCGAGGGTATGTCCTCCGAGCAGAGTGTGAAGCAGCAGGAAGCCACCCTCCTTGAGGGCAGCTGCCATGTGGCCGAGGACTGTGGCTGGGTCCCCAAAGGTGGTGGTGGCACAGTTGCACACGACGAGGTCGGCTGCGCCCAGGCCGCCTGGTGCAGGGCCCATGGGGTCCCACTGGCCCAGGGCCACGTTATGCTGCTGCAGCTTGTCCTGGGCAGCCCCCAGGGCCTCAGGGTGGCGGTCAGTGGCTGTGTAGTCCAGCTGCAGCAAGGGCTGGGTGTTGAGCAGCTCCGGGATGCGCGAGTACAGGCGGCCGTCACCGGCCAGCACCTAGGAAGAAAAGGCTTCCTGGATCAGCTGTCCCCGGGCAGGTGTCTCGAGCCTGTCTGGGGCATGTGCCATCCCACCCACAGGGCCCCCTCTTCAGCATGTGGGTGGACGATAAGGTATGCAAAGCACAGCCTCCACTGGGGGTCTCAGTCGGGACGGGGGCACCGGCACCCACCTCCACCACCCTCATCCTCAGGCCGGCCGTGTTCTCCAGGGCAGTGTCCACGCAGGCCTTGAGCGCTGGGGACTCGAGAAGACCACTGAGCAGGGGGTCTTCATGCAGCAGGGGCCTCTCGTGGGCCAGCTCCAGCGGCGGGTTCCCATTGAGCTGCACCCGGCAGGCAGCTGCCAGCAGCCGAGGCAGGCCCTGCTGTGGGGGCTCACAGGGGGCCTGGGCCCCATCTAGCCCGGGCACCACCATCTTCAGCCCCTGCTGGGCCACCTTGGTCTGCAGTACTCGTGCCAGCCCTGGGAGGGGAGACGGGTGCTAGGGAAGAGGCCTCAACTGGACCAGAGTTCCCCGAGCCCATGGTACCTGCTTGGAGCAAGGGCTCAGGGTAATCAGAACCCGTGTGGCCCTACCCTCCCACGGCCCACCACCGGGCACTGCCCACTGGACAAGCAAAAAGATGGGGTGGGCAGCCAGGCCTGAGGACAACCATTGGCACCACAGGGCGGATGTCAAGGTGTCATGCAGGCCTCGGGACGGGGGCTGCATGCCCCCCACCAAGGTACGAGCACCTTAGAAGAGCGGGTTCCGTGTCTGACATTCCAGCTGTCCCCCATCGGGGCTGAGCAGCCGGCTGGAGGCACGGCCAGGAGGGGCCAAATCTGTCATCAGGTGCCCTAGGGCCCCTCTGCTGGCAGGATGGTTAACAGGCACGGGAGGGAGGTGGCTGGCATCAGCTCTGGGTTGGGGGGCCAGGCCCAGGGCGCTCATGGAAGGGCCTTGTGGGGAGGTAGGTCTGGGCTCAGGGACCTTTCAAAGCCAGAACAGGTCCCAGCTGTGTGGCCTGTGTGGGAAGGCAGTGTGCTCCTGTGGCCAAGGTGCCAGAGGCCGGGGCGCAGGGCCAGGGGCCGGGCCCCGGGAGGCTGGCCTCACCCCTGCACAGCTGCAGCTCCTCCTGCAGGGCTGAGCTCCCGGCCAGGCACCCGTCCTCCATGTGCGGCGTGAAGCAGAACCTCTCGAGGACGGGGGCAACCTGGTCCTGCTGCCTCCGCGGGGCCACCGAGGTGTGGAGCCATGAGATGCGGGCACCGCCGGCCACTGTGCAGCTCAGACAGCGGTCCACCGCCACGTCGGCTGCTGCAGGCACATGTACTGTGAGGGTGGGCGGTGCCCGGTGTGGGGTGGTGTGCAGGGCACAGGGGTGCGGGTGTGGCAGGCCTACCTTGGGCCTTGCCCTGCAGCGCCTGCACGTTCTGCTGGTGGGTAGCGGGGTCGATGTGGATGGAGGTGATGCGGGTGGGCAGGCGCAGGCCGCGCTGCTCGGAGTCCAGGATGGACATCTGCAGCATGGTGTCCAGGAAGGTCACCCAGTTGTCCTTCCACAGCAGCTGGCCTGTGCTGCCTGGGGTGGAGGGGTTGTCAGCCTGGGCAGAGGGGGCCTCTCCCCACAGCCCGACACCTCCAACAGCCCTCCCTCCACCTGGCTCGGGCCACGGCAGCCTCAGGACACCCGGACGCTGGGCAGCAGGTGGCACCCTGTCCGGCCTCACGGGATGGCCCCAAAGCTTGATCCCCGTAGTATAAAAGCACCCCTTCGTGCCCCACCTTCGAGGCTGGCCTCGAGGATGCCCTGGAAGTGAGGGCCATAGTCGTAGCCACGCAGTCGCAGCAGCTTGTACACGTCCCCCTGGGCTAGGCGGAACCCTGCTGTTGGGTCTGCGGGGTCTGCGGGGTCCAGGCAATCCTGGCTGTTGAAGAGCTTGGGGTCGGGGTCCTCCCACTGGTGCACCTTCCCTGTGGGCGGGAGGCAGAAGGGCCTGAGGGCAGGGTAGGGCTGGCATGGCGGCCAGGTTCCAGCCAGACCCACGCCCACCAGGCCTCCCGCTGGCCACATGGCCTGCTCACCGCTGGCGATCAGGTTGCCGTTCTCAGACACCTCGAAGGTGCGGGAAGCCTCCAGGAGCCGCACCTCCAGGGACACGGTCCCTGCAGGCAGCAGGGTCAGAGGTCAGGAGCAGGGGTCAGTGGCCAGCCCCCACCCCGCCCTCTGTGGCCACCCATCTCACCCGCCTTGGGCAGGATGGTGGCCTGGTACAGTGTCACGTCCTCGAAAACCACAGGCACTTGCTCCACGTTTAAGTTCAGAGTGCGTGCCAGGGTCTTCCAGACCAGGCACAGGTAGCCGGTGGCGGGGAAGATGACTCGGCCGTCGATGCAGTGGTCCACCAGGTAGTGGTCCGGCGACTCAGGGCCGGTGTCTGCGGGGCGGGACACAGGCCTTGCTGCGGGCACCTAGGAGGCACGCCCCCGCCCCTGCCCCGCCCCGCCGGCCCGCCGGCTCACCGATGTTGTAGACGGTGGCAGAGGAACAGCTGGAGCCGTTGGGGAAGTCCTCGGCAGTGGGCACGTCCCAGGTCTGGCTGTGGTCCCACTTGATGTGGGGGGAGATGAGGGGGGTTCCTCGGGGAACAGGGAGCTCCACGGGTGGGAACAGGCCATTGGGGTTGGCGTCGAGGCTGGGGGTGGGGGAGTGTCAGGGGCACAGCCAGCCCTGGGACCACCCGTCGCACCCAGCGCCCACCGTGTACCCCAAGCCCCCGAGACTGCTGTGGCAGGGTGGGGTGGCCATGGTGAGGAAGCTCTGGGGGGGCCGAGCGCCCGTGGTGCCATCAAACGCCCCACTGGCCACCGCTCCCAGGCAGCTGTCGGGGGTGGGCCCGGCACCCCCCGTGGGTTGAGCGGGGCTGGTGGACACACCCCGCCAGGTGGAGCCTGCCCACGTTGCTGAGGAAGAACTCCAGGTTGTCATTGTGGCCCTTCTTCATCAGGGGGATGATGGTGCAGCTGGACTTAAGGCCTCTCTTTAGGACGGCCTGGGGAGACAGCGGTGGGCTGGGCCTTGCTCTCGGGGGTGGGGCTCGTGCCCTCCCCTGAAGGTCACACAGGGCCCCGCCCCACAGTGCCCACCTGCAGCAGGGCGTGAGGGGCGATCTCCAGCACCACGGCGTGCTCGGGCACGTGCTGCAGAGCCTCCTGGAAGAGCACGGGGCTCACCAGGTTGTTGACGTTGTACTCGGCCGAGAAGGTGCGGGCCAGGCTGCCCTGCCACTGGGCCTCGGGGATGGAGGTGCTGAGCCAGCGGGCAGAGCGGGGTTTCGGCTCCCGGATCACCTGCACGTGCCACCGTCAGCCTGGAGGGCCCCGGCCCCTTACCCGCCCCTCCGCCAGGGGGACCCCAGAGCCGCCGGCCTACCTTCTGCAAGGCCTGCAGCAGAGAGGGGGCGATGGGCTCCATGAAGTAGGAGTGGAAGGCCATCCCTCCTGTGTGCACCTCCTTGGCGAACACGCCCTCCTGCTTCAGCTGCTCTGTGAACTCCAGCACGGCAGCCTGGGGGTGGGGACAGGGCTGGACAGGCTGCCCCGGGCAGCCCGGCCTCCCCCCGCACAGCGCGCCCTGAGGGGCAGGGGGGGAGCTGGGGCACGCGTCCCTGCTCCCAGGGCCCACCTCAGGCCCCGAGAGGGTCACCGTGTCCTTGGAGTTGTGGCAGGCAGGGACGACTCCCGGCGGGCAGCGCCGTTTGCTCTCCTCCCAGGACAAGCCTGTGAGCAGAGCCAGCGTCAGGGGGTGCCTGGGAGCGGAGCCCCGCCTGGCCCCCAACAGGAGGGAGGCACCGCCCTGGGGGTGGCCCTAATGATGGGGTTCCGTAAGGGCGGCCGTGGGAGGGCCCTTCACAAGCCGCTTTCGCCCCCACACCGCGTGGCGTCAGTACTGCCCTGCAGGGGGCGATTCCTGCAGCGCCACAGGTGGGCGCGGGCCTCGCCGTGCAGCAGCGCCCAGCACGGAGGCTGCGGCCCCAGCCACGGCAGCCCCGGGGCTGGGTGCCAACGGAGAGGAGCCAGGCCGGGCCCCCCGAGCCCTGACTTTAGCGAAAGCTCTTCCAGCGCAGCTCTCCTGGGGGCTCTCTTCCTCTGGGGTTTCAGCTGGGGGAGTCACACGAAGACCGTGCTGGTGCCTGTCAGCATGCGTTCTAGGACCGAGCCTACCAGGCGCAGGGAGGCCATCGGCCGGCAAGTTGCCCCCAGACCCCCCTCTGTCCAGTGTGAACCCCAGAGGTGCTTGGGAAGGTGCCACCTCTCAGGGAGACCCTCACAGACCCATGGGCAGAGCGAGGGTGGGGGGTGGGGCACACGGGGTGACACCTACCTACAGCTGCCATGGCCCCAGGCAGGATGTTGGCCTCCTTGATGCACTGGCCCCGCCAATAGGCTGAGAGGACGGCCTCCTCTTGAGAGAGGCAGCCGTCGGCGTAGCCACAAGCCACCTCACCCAGGGAGTGCCCGATGATGCCGTCAGGCCTCAGGCCCATGGAGGTCAGCAGGTCTATGAGTGCGATCTGCAGGCACAGGGCAAGCCACACTCTCCTAGGAACACCGGACTGACCACATCTGCCGGCCCTGCGGGGCTGAGGCCTGCTTCTCTCTCCGCCTCCCCATTCACCCGACTCCAGGACATACCTGGATGGCTGTGAGGCTCACGAACGCATGGACGATGTCATCGAAGGTGGACTCATCCGTGCTCAGCAGCAGGTCTGACACCTGCACCCCCAAGGGCCTCACGATCTCGTCAGACCGCAGAATGGACTTGTGGAAGCTGTCTAGGCGCATGAGGCTGAGCCCCATCCTGCACCACTGTGTCCCCATCCCTGCACCAGGGAGAGGAGTCAAGGGCACGGCTCTGGCCCTGCACCCATGCGCCCCTGGGGCCTAGAGAGCAGGGGCTCACCAGAGCAGATGAACCAGAGTGGTGGGCGCTCGCCGGGGGGCACCTGCCGTACCTCCTGGCCGCTGCCCCTGCCCCCAAGCACAGCAAAGCCCCGGAAGGGCATGGAGGAGGTGGGTGTGGCCGCAATGTTGTTGAGCAAGCTCACAAAGGCCAGGTCCTGGCCATGCTGGTGGCCCTGCTCCAGCAGCGCCTGCACAGCCTCAGGGGTGCGCCCGCTGGCCCGCAGCAGGCGCGGCAGGGTGGCGTGCGCAGCAGGTGCCAGGCGTGCTTGCGAGTTGGGTCGCAGGATGACGTGCACATTGGAGCCACCAAAGCCGAAGGAGTTGATGCCCACGTTGCCACCTCGGACGGGCAGGGGCCGGTCTACCACCTGCAGCCTCCCATCCTGCAGCCCTGGGATCTTGGGGTTGGGGCTGTGGAAGTGCAGGTTGGGGGCCCAGAGCCCGTGCTCCAAGCACAGCAGCACCTGAAGGGGGCTCACCGTCAGCGGCATGGCTGACCCCGTGCTCCCCACCCCTCTGGCCTCCTGAGGACCTTCGTGAGGACACACCACGGCGCTGCCACTGCGAGCTGGCTCTGCAGCATGTCGGCCAGGGCCGACGACTAAGCCCCAAGGCCCCCCTCTCCTGGGGCCCCCAGCTGGACCCCACCCCAGCTCTCCACCTGAGGCTGCTGACGGGGCGGGTGGTGGTGGCTGCACGGGGCCTCGAGCGCCTGGAAGCTCCTGCTCTACCCCGAAAGCGCAGCAGACTAGGGCCCTCTGCTAACAGCACCTGGTCTCCACAAAGGCCACCCCAGCCAACCAGGGCAGGGCCACATGGCTGTGCCCCAGATTCCCCCCTTCGGTGACCAGCCCTTTCCAGCTCAGCCCGTGGGGCTGCCCGCCCCCAGCAGAGGGAGCCGAAGACACGACCGGCCGCCTACCTTGGCCAGGGCTGCGAGCCCGGAGGCGGGCTCTGGGTGCCCCATGTTCGACTTGGTGGAGCCGATGAGCAGCGGGTCTTGGCGGCTGGCACACAAGGCTTGGGCGATGCTGTTCAGCTCCTGGGGGTCACCCACCTGTGGGGGACCAGGAGGGTCAGGCCCCCACCTGGGTGCCTCTTAGGAGTGGGTGTGGGTGTGGGTGAGGGACTCACCTTGGTGCCTGTGCCGTGGGCTTCAATGTACTCGAGGGACTCGGGCGCCACCCCGGCCGGCTCATACATGGAGCACATCAGCTGCTTCTGGGCCTCCCCGGAGGGGAAGGTCACGCCTGTGGGATGGGCCAGGCCTCAGCACCCAACCCGCTGCCCCTGCAGAGCGTGGGGCCCACCCCCGCCAGCACCCACCTTGCTCCTTGTAGCCATCTGTGTTGGTGCTGGCATTCAGGATGGTGGCATACACCCGCTGGGCCAGGGACTTCCTGGTCAGCAGCACGGCCACTACGGCCTCCGAGCGGCAGTAGCCTTCCCCTGGGGGCAGAGGGCACCTCAGGCTGAGCATGGGCCTCAGGCTAGGAGCTCTGGGTGGCAGTGTGGCGTGCCCTGCTCTTGGCAGAGTTCAGGGTCTGGCATTGGTGGGCGCTGCTCTGTGGCCCCCTGCTCCCCTGCCCGTGGCCTGCCCCCTCACCGCCTGCGTCGAAGGATTTGCAGAAGCCCTCGGTGCTGAGCATGCCCAGCTTCATGAACTGCACGGAGGTGTTGGGCTTCAGCAGCAGGTTGATGCCGCCCACGATGGCCGCGGAGCACTGCCCCACGCAGATGGCCTGGTAGGCGCTCTGCAGAGCCAGCAGGCTGGAGGAGCACGCTGTGTCCAGAGCTATGCTGGGCCCTGCAGGCAAGGGCATTATAACGCAAGGGTGGGGGCCCCTGGGGGCTCCAAGGGGCGCCCTGCACTTACAGCCCACGACTTGGAGGCCTCAGCCCGCAGGGCCTCCCGGGGGAAGGGAGGCCAGAGCCCGCCAGGAGCCACCCACCTTTGAAGTCAAAGAAGAAGGAAAGGCGGTTGGCCATCATGGCACGCTGGCAGCCCACCATGCTGTAGCCCAGAAGCGTCTCAGGGTCTCGGCTCAGAGCCTCTGAGGCCTCAGAGCCACTCACGCCCACCCAGACGCCAGTGTCCGTCCCTCGGAGCAAGGCTGGGTTGATGCCTGTGGGAAGCAGCCATCAAACTGAGGCTGGGCTGCTGGGGCCACACCCCACCCACCGCCCACCTCTGGGGCGGCCTCCGGGCTTGGGCGACAGCGGGCTCCTTCCCAGCCTGACTTTGGAGACGCCAAGAACGGGTGACCCGGTCACAAGCAACCAGGGCCTGGTGGGGGCCGGGGTGCCAGGTGGGGCTCTAAGCTCTGCGTCAGACAGCAGCCAGAGAGCCAGAGGTGAGGACAGAGGATGGCACTGTCCCCACGCTACTCCCCTGGCCCCTGGTGCCGCCAGCAGGGTCTGACGAGCCCCGAGCACGGCCAGCACCAGGTCAGGCCAAGATAAGGAGACCAACACAGAGGCCAGTGTTCCGGCCTAGAAAGGAGGGCGGCCCCCTGGCCGGCCCCGGGGAATGGGTCCAAGGTCTCCCCTGCCTCCACTCCCCTGGGGGCGTGCGGCCACTACCCATCACGCTTAAGTATGGCCCAGGGGCTGGCCAGTGTCCGCTGTAGGACCCCAGGGTGGAAGGCCTGCACGCCCTCCCTGCCGACCCCCCACCGAGGCCCCAGGGCCGCACTGCCAGCCTCCTCTCCCACCCCCTCCCTAGGCTGGCTGTCCGCGACCCAGGACAGTAGGAACGGTCTGGGCCCCAGGGCAGGGACAGCCGCTTCAAGGCACCTGTGTGAGGCCAGGCACAGCCCGGTGGAGGGGAGAGCAGGCGGCAGTTCTGGGGGCCGGATCCTCCTGCCTCGCCCGGCACTCAGCCCCACCCCAAGATCAACACACAACGGGAATGAATACCCCGGGGAGCCAGCCAGAAGAGTGCAGCTGGGAAACCAAGACCAGCCTGAGGGCCCACACCTCCCGGGCCTGGAGAGCCACACAGCCCCGGTGACTTTGCATTGTGGGGACAGGACTCTGAACACGTCACTTTGAAGCAATAAAAGGGATTGCCATTGTCCTTCTGGAGCGAGCGGGAACCTGGGGACCAGGGCCCCAGCCTCACGTTGTCTGTGCCCCTCCTGAGAACCCACCTCCATCCACGATGGCCTCGTAGGTAACCTCCAGCAGCAAGCGCAGCTGAGGGTCCATCGTGTGCGCTTGCTTTGGGTGGACCCCGAAGAAAGAGGCATCGAACTTAGACAGGTCCTTGAGCTTGCCAGACCGCCTGGGCAGGCCGTAGAGCCCTGTGGACATGGCAGGCGGAGCTGCAGGCTGCCGGGGCCCCTGGGAGGGGGCGGCCGCCCTAGAGTTGGGGCTAGCCCTGCTGGCTCTTGGGGGCCATCTGGCAGCACATGGCCAACTAGGACCCCAGCCCTGCTTCTGAGAAGGGCCCTCGGGCAGCCGCCTGGGCAGTGGGGCTAGAGTGGAGCCCGGTGGGGGCAGCGCCACCTCCTCCCGCCATGACACACCGGCTAGAGACCCCCTGCCTGGCCCGGGGCTGGCCGGGCAGGCCCTGCCATGCTGACTCACATCCTGCAGATCAGGTAGAGCCGCTCCACGGGAGAGCCTATTGGGCGTGAGGGAGTCAAACCAGCTTCCCGGAGCCTGGTGTCTTATCTGACGGCTCAGCTCGGGACCTGGAGGCCAGCTAGGCCGGCTCTGCAGGCGGAGGACTGTGGGGCCAGGGACACTCACCTGCCTGGCCCCCTCCCCTCTCCTTCCCACCAGTTCTGTGGCCCCAGCAGGTCACCTGGCTCGTCTGTAACTCAGGCAAAGACAAGTCCCCCGGCTGACTTGCCCAGCAGCCCCAGCACCACCCCCCGCAGAACCTTCTCGTGGTGCCGTCCCCAGGAAGAGCCTGCAGCACGGCCTTGCCCAGGGTGGCCGGTGTCTCTGCAGGAGGGACCAGGATTCAGGCCAGAGCTGGCGAGCCGAAGACGGCTGAGAGGCTGTGCCCATAGCAACAACGAGGAGCGGGGCACCCAGGGTGGCCACTCACCAGCCTTCCACCGCCTGTCATCATCTGTCACCATGTCCACGCCGCCGATGAGGTTGGCCCAGAACTCCTCCAAATTCTCTGACTCGGGGAGCTTCCCAGACATGCCGGCAATCACCACCTCCTCCATGGCTGCTCTCTGTAGGGAGGGAGGCGTGGGACCCAGACCCTGGTCAGCTTTGCCCCCACAGCACCTGCCCTCCTCCATGTGGCCCACTGGAGTCTGAAAGGTGGCTCAGAGAGCCCCAAGACCAAGGTCCAGTTGGTCAACTCTTGGGCACTGGGCCAGCATAGACAGATGCCCTGGGGGTGTGTGGAAGGGGTGGTCCATTCCAGACCAGCCGGCTCTCATCTCTCACAGGAGGGCTGGGCCTCTGGGCTTTGGCACTGGCTTGCCACATCTGGGGCCACCCCTCCATGGCACTGCTACCTCGCTCCTCGCCCCCCTCATTAGTTGGAGGGATTCTGCGACCTCCTGCCTCACCCCGAGGATCTGGGGGACCACCCCAGAGGAGGGCACAACCCTTCCCAGGACAGAGTCCCTGGGATGTCAGCCTGTTAGGAGCTGACCCAGAGAATCAGGCAGGTGAAGGAGGAAGGGTACCCAGGTTTACAGGGAAGAAAACGGCGGTGGGAGGGAGCACCAGCCTACACTGACCAGTGGGCCAGGGGCTGAGCACAGCAGGCTGCCCTTCATACAGGGGGCAGGAGCCCGACGCTGCCCAGGGCAGCCGATGAGCTGTTGGTGAGTGGGGGCGACAGCCCAGGCCCGCTGCATGCCAAGGCCCAGCAGGGCTCTGGGGGAAAGGCGGCCCCTGCCCCACCATGAACCCACTGCCAGTCGGGCCCTGTGCAGGATCCAATCTGGAGAAACAACCACTCCCAGCCAGATGCCAGGCAAGGGCTGCCCAGACCCACACACCTGTGCAGGTGAAGCTTCAGGACGCTGCTTGCCCACCACTAAGCAGGCTGCCGGGCCACCCAGGCCTAGTCCCCAAAGCCTGCCCTCGCAGAGGAAGCCCTGGCCACCCCGGGCCTGTGGTGCGGGATGGGGTCTCCTGCGCGGCCTCTAAGACAGGGGGCGAGGCCAGGCTTGTTCTAGCAACCCCGCCAAGGCTCCAGGGCCTCGTGGCACTAAGGACCTTGGATGGCCAGACGCTGCTCTCCCTGGTCTCTCCGCACAAGGGCGCACGCGCACGGAGCGCCGCATCTTCCTCCCGAGCCCTCTGGGCGCGGAGGAAGCCCCCTCCCCCAGCGTTGAATAAAGAGCCCTTTGCCGGCGCGCACGCAGCAACCCCGCGTCGCCGCCCCCCGAGAGTGCCGCGGTTCTCCCTACTTCCTATTTACGCTGAGTGCGGCAGGGAACCAGAGGCAGGCGGCCCCGCAGCGCGCCCCCCTCGCCCGTCCCGCGCTCCGGGCCCCGGGCTCCACGCGGCTGGGATGGGGGCCGCCCTCCGCCCCCGGCGGCTGGAGAAGCGCCGGACGGTTGGGCCTCGGCCCGGGCACCGCGGTGGGAGCCGGGTGGGGGCTCGGCGGCCGACCCGCGTGGGCCACCCGACACCAAGATGGCTGTTGGCGTTCCCGGGGCGTGCGCCCCCACCACGGGCCCGCCGAAGCACGCGGGTCCCAAAGCTGAGGATGCGGCCGCAGGCGCCCGACTCGGCCCCTCGTACCTGGTCCGGGCGCGGCGGCGGTGCGGGCGGCGGATGCGAGGCGCGAGCGCGGCGCGCAGGGGAGCCGGCCGGGCTGTCTCTCTGGCTCCCTCTAGGCCGGCGCCGACTCTATTTAACCGCGGCCATCCCCGCGCGGACACGCCACATGGGCTGACAGCTTGGCTGCGCCGCCCAGGCCAATGAGCGTCGGGGCTGCGCCCCGGGACCCGGCGCGCCGCCGCCAGTGGGGTGATGCCGCGCGCCGCCGCCGAGCCTCCGGGACCTGCGCGGGAGCGCGCCGGAGGCGCCGGGTCGGGGGGCCCGGGACTCGGGGGGCGCTAGGGCGGGGTGCGGCATCACCCCCGCCCCCGACTTCCGCTCCTCCCCTCCGCGGGCCGGTGGCGCGGAACCGCCCGAGGCGCACGCGCACACGCCTGGGACCCAGCCCGCGGCGCGCCTCCGACCCCCGGGCCGCCCCCCACCCCCGGGGCCGCTGGGCCACGTGCTCGCGGCGCGCGGGTGAAACGGGACTGGGCGTGTTCGGGCTGCTCTGGGTCACTCTGGGGCCACACGGGGCCGGCCGAACCCCGGCGGACAGATGCATGGTCCCGCGCTCTGGCCGCGCGGATTCGGGCCGGGGGCGTGGCTCTCCCAGCCGCAGCCAATCGGGGGCCGGAGGCGTGCGCTGCGGTCCAATGGTGGCTCGTGAATGGGCGTTGCTAGGCGATAGGGTGATGGGCCGGGCGGCGTGGCGGTCGTTGACCCCGGACGGGGGCGCCCGGATGGGGTCACTGTCGGTCACCGCAACGCGGTGCGGCAGGTCCTCACCAACCATGGGAGGCAGGCGGGCGAGCCCCAGGGCTCCCCGGAGCCGGCCGTGGGGGCGGGGGCGGCCATCTGACGAGCGGGCCCTGCAGGGAGCCCGTGATGCGAACAAAGGAGCCTCCTTGGGCAGAGGCGCTCGCGCGCACAGGGCCCCTCGCACCCACCGGCGCGCACACGCACCGGCCCTGCGTCTGGGCTCGCAGGCGCGCCCTCCCGTGTAACTCCCCTGCTCAGATGGTCACCGAATTTACTAAGGAACCTTAACTTCTAGACCGGAAAGAAATAGACAGCCACGCTTGGGTCACCTGAGAGTCTAGGAAGGCCGTCCTCCGGCCCTGGAGGCCACGCCCTGCAGGGTCCGGGCCACCTAATGCGCAGCCCCTGGCAACCCCGCCGCGTCATTTTCTTGAAGTCAAACTTCGCGCTTTGCCCCTGTGCTCCAGGGCAGCCCCTCCCAGCCCCTCCCACCCTGCTTTCGGGAGGCCTGGGACCTGCAGGGACGGCGCAGAGAGCGGACCGGCGCCATGATGCCAATGACCCCGCTCCGCGTGCCGCCCCCACCCCGCCCCTTGTCCCGCGGCTCCCGGTGGTGGCCGCGTGGCCCCTGCTGCAGACTTTCTCTGGGGGCATCTCCCTCACAGAGGAAGAAGGGCCAACCCAGGGAGAGCGAGAGAGACCCCTGAGGTCCTGATAGCCGAGCTGCTGTCTTGAACAACTTTTCCGTGGGTTTTTCTTCCTCCTCCGACTTAAAAGGCTTTTCACCTGGTGCCCTCCCTGGACCAGAAGCGGCTGTGCTGTGCTGCACAAGCACCCCAACTCCCGGTGCCTAGGCCATCCTTGGCGCACTTCCTTCTGGTCAGCGGGGCTGTGCTCGCTGCAGCCTACCAGGCGCCCGGGTGAGCTCCGCCCCAGACAGAGGGCTCAGGGGCTTGCTGGGGCTCTGCAGTGCTTCTGGGGGGGGGGGTGCGACGGGGCATCGCTACCCACGTTAAGCTCAAGGGAGTCACGTGGTCACACCTCCATTCGAGGGGCACATGCTGGAGACAGCAGCGCGCCGGGTCCCCCGATGGCCCTCTGCTGTGCCCAGCTTGGGCCTCCAGGACACTGGGAGCCCCGTCATTGCCTCTCTGGCTCCCGGAAGTGTGGTGTTCCGGGATAGGGGGTAAGCTGTGGGAAGGATGGCTCTCAAGCTGTGTGTTCACGTGGAGCTGAGTGAAGACACCCAGAAGGCTGCTGGGACCTCTGGGCCAGCATCAGGCAGGTGTGTGGACTGCCGACGCCACTCTGTGGCCTTTCCTTGCCGTGGGTGAGGGCTGCCACCTGCCACTGCACCTATGAGCCAGGCAGGTGCATGACACTGCCTACATTCTATAAGGGGGCACATGGCGGCCGCCTGACATACTGTGGCTCCTGTCGCTCTCCTGTCCTCCTGGAGAAGCTGTCTGCCCTGTTCAGAGAGAGCTGGCTGCTCAGAAAGGGGCAGCCTTGGGGCCTCCCCAGTGCCTGAGGGCACGGACCATACTCTGTGTGGGTGGTGGCAGACCAACTTCACTCCTGAGCAGTGGTGCAGCAACGCTGTGGCTGTGCCAACCAGGTGCAGATGCCAGGCGAGGAAAAGACTGAGGGCTCTGTCCATGACTGTCCTACATGGGGGGCGGTGTGGAGACGCCGCAGTGACCCGCTGTGTGCATCTGGTTGGCCCTATGGGGCTGACTGAGGACTAGACGTGCCACCTGTCCCCACCCCCTCTGACATGAGCACCCCAGCATGCAGGGCAGGGCAGGGGCCCTTCTGGGCACGTGGGCCGAGGTGGGAAGGCAGCTTCTGGTCTAGCCACGGGGTCAGCAGATCTATGGTTCTCAGTACCTCAGGGAGGACGCCTCATACACACGGCACTTCCTGGGGAAATGCTTGTTTTGCAGGGGGCCTTCTGGCCTCCGTGACCCCTGCCACCCTCACCTGGTCTGTGGAGGCCACCTGCCTGTGACACCTGCTGGCACACTGGCGAGCAGTGGTTCAGGCAGGGGGTGGAGGCACCCCCACAGCACCAATGCCGTTTCCTGAAGAGGACAGGTGGACAGCTGCACAGACAAGCAGGTGCACAGGAGGCTCCAGCTTTAATGGCCCTGCAGTCAGCCGGTACAGGGCCTGGCAGTTTGGGGCCACCTGCTCTGCAGCGTGCTGCCCCACCCCATGCACCCATGCTGACGTGGGGATAATGGCTCAGGCCCCAAACACCTAAGAGGAGGGGGAGAAGTAGGGGGTAGGGAAAGGGGGTAGAGCGGTGGGGAGAGGGCGCAGGAAGTCAGTCCTTGAGATTGTAGTTACGGACCTTGGGGGGCAGCTGGCAGCCTTTAGGTTTTGCAGGACGAGTCCTGGAGGGTCTGGTGGGCTTGGTCTTTGCCTGGGCTTCCACCTTCTTCCCTTGGATGGCAAAGGCCGCCTGGGTCTCAGCGGCGCTCCCCTCAGGGTGTGGGAGGCTGGCCGTGCGCTCTGCCAGGGGAAGAGAAACCAGAGAAAGGAAGGCGTGTAGTATTAGGGCAAGAAGCACTGTGCGCAGGGAGCTGGGGTCCCAGGGGATGCGGTGTGCTGCTTGCCAGCGAGAACCACAGGCCTCGCCCTAGTTTTCTTCCCAGAGCCGGTGCGGGCCGGGCACTCTGGTGCAGACCACTCAATGGCAGTGGCTGCACCTTGAGGTCCTGGCACAGAAGGCCTCTGTGGGCACGTGCTGTCTGGGTGCTCTGTAGGGCCCAGGCCTGCCTCTCCACTGGGCACTCAGGACATTTGGCCCTGAGAACAGCAGCTCCCACTGGGACCGTTTCGTAACGGGTCCCACCTCTTGGGGGTGCTAAGGTTAATGGTTGACTCAGCATGTCCCGGGCACGTCCCCAGCTGTCACCACTCCCTGCCCACTGGCCATACTCACCAGGCACCTCTGATGTGCATGGCCAGGCACAGGCTAAGGACCTGGGAGCTGAACCGCATCACAGGCAGGGGACAATGGATGACACTCCAGGGCAGCCCTTCCAAAATACCACAAGAAGTTCTCTGTACTAGGTATTGTAGGTGTGTTCTAAAAGTCCTTCAAGCTTTTCTCTATTTTCAGCTTTTAGAATGAAGCATGTACTTCTTGTAAAAAAACCCAGAGATGTTATTAAAGAGTGATTGTACGACGCAAGCTCAGAAGCAGCTTTCCCTCTCGGGCTGGTCCAGCAGGCAGCCTTGGGGTCTTCAGAGCCCCAGGAGGGCTGAGCTGGAAGGGAACGCTGTCAGGGCGTAAAGACGGCAGGGCAGGCCTGCCCAGCATTCACAGGTGTAGGCACACTCGGGTGTTACCCGGGCCTGGCAGTGTGGTGCTATGGGGAGGCAAGGCGGCGGGGCGGTGGGGGGGGGGCTTGCCAGCATGTGCTGCACGCAGGGCAGGGCACTGGACGCTGAAGGGAAGGAGGTGCAGAGGGCAGGGGCTGGGAAGCAATCGCCGACTGGCTTCAGGGTGCCGCTGCTGCAAGCCCCCTCCGGCCGGGCCTACGGCTGGGTGCCTGGGCTGCACCCGGCCAGCAAGCTCCTCTGAGCACACTGTGGGGGGCGCCAGGGAGGCAGGGGTGAGCAGATGGGGCTGGGGCCGGTCTGCCCTCTCACAGAGATCTAAGCCTGAAAACTAAACAAAAAAGACACCACTCACGAAGGACCCTTCCCTAAGGCCGTGGGGGCCCAGCGCCTGGAGGCACTGTGAGCACCCGAACCTGGCCCAGTGGGCTGCCTGGCATGCCCTGCTCCTCACAGCGGAAAGATAGTTAAGAGCAAGCAAAGCTCTCCTTTGCCACAGAAATGTGGCCCTGGCGAGGGCTGCCTGGAGGCCACGTGCCCGTGAGCTGCACGTGGGGCCAGGCACCTGAACTGCTCTCGGAGATCCGGCCGTGACCCTTTGGGCCTCATGGGCTGCTTTCCATCTCCCCGGAAGGAAGGGCAAAGGGTGAATGTGCCTCTGCAGAGAGGCCATGAACTCCAGCCGGGGCTGCAGGCCCAGTGGAGAGGAGCACACGGCCGGGCCCGGGTGGGCTGAGAGCTCGCAGCTGCGGGGGAGCCCCGAGCAGACCTGCTCTGTGGCTGGCAGCTCCCCACAATGTCTCTGCTGCTCCCTGCTCCCTTTCAGCCCATGTGGAAGCAGACGGCTGTGGCCATGCAGACAGGCCCCCTGGTGCCCAGCCCTGTGCTGTGTGACCCTGTCCTGACACGCTGATACCCTTGTGCAGCTTCCGTCCAAAGCTGAGGAGCCGTGGCGGCACTGCAGGCCGTCCGGAGAAAGCTGACCAAAATAAGTTAACCGGAGGCTGGTGGCTCCAGGCTGTGTCACATGTACAATTCATGACGCTCATGGACGCTGGGGCCCCATCTTCCTGGGTCCTCATGGAAGCAGGGCCCAGGCATCGGCTTCACCTGGAAGACAAGGCTGAGCTCAGGGATTCCTTTTTGCAGGCTGGGGCTTGTGGGAGGCTCCACAAACTACTCAAATAAACAAATCTGATCAATCTGTCTTTCTTCCCCCACAACTGGGGCTGCATCCCTTTCATTTCCTCCCTGGTCCAATTGCCCTGTTGGCCTGCAAGAAGTCTGCCTGCCCAGTCGGCCCTGTGCCCATGAAGCCTAGGGCAGGCGGCACCTCCCGGGACCCAAGCCGCCTGTGGGCTGGTCCACGGCGCAGCAGGCCCGGGGTCTATGGAGAGGTCATGGACAGCCCGGCACGTCCAGGGCTGTGAGGATGAGCAGAGGAGTTGCTCAGCAGGTGTGAGAAGCCACGGCCTGGCGTGGGTGCCCATCCCCGGGTCTGGGTGGAGGTGGGCATCTCAGATTCCCAGTGGCCTTACCATTCAATGCTGGCCCCTCAGCAACGGCTGCCCAGTGGCCTGGAGGAAACGCCCACATCAGTCCTGCACTGTGAGTGGGAGGGTTAGTGTCTCCCAGCAATGTGGCTCCCCTGGGAGAGGCCCGCATACGGGGCCTGGGCTGGGGGTCATTCCTCCAGAGCTGCCCTCCGCTCCTGTTGTGCTATTGGGTTCTTTCAGGATGGACTCTTCTGGAACGTTCTCTTCTACAGAAAGGGCCTGAGGCCACCTCATGGATACCTAGGCAGGGTCGCTCTGCATCTCAGGGATGAGTGTCCACATCAGAAAAGGCACCAATGACTCCAGGGGGGCCCAGTCTCCTGCCCCTCCACCCTCCCGGCCCCACAAACCTCCCTGGCTTCTGTCCACACTGGTTTGGACGCACATCATGTTAGCACAGGGCTGAAAGTCAGCCGTCAGCCTCCAGCCAGCCTGGCTCCTTGGCTTTGTGGCACGCAGAAGGCGAAGGCCATCACTGTAGCTGATGTGGCCAGTGGTAAGAGTGACCTGTTTTAGATGCTGGGTCAGGTGTCCTGTGGGCCCTGCTCAGAGAAGGGAGCCTGGCGGGGTTTGAACATCAATCTGACCTGTGTCCCCATGCCAGGGATTGGGTGCCCCTTCTGTGGGTGGCTGGGCTTTTCTGCTCACCCAAAGGGGCTCAGCCCTGCTCACAGGGAGAACCAAGGAGCCACACATTTGCAGCAAGGTCCCTCAAAAGATTACACTGGTGTGATCATTAGTGGTGCACACAATCTCCTGTGTGCTTGTGGGAGAATCTGCAGTATCAGAACTGTGCTTGGCTGTTTCAAACTGAAACATAGGCAGGGGAGTGCTTGTGATGGTGCCAGAAGTGTGCACAGTCAGACCTGCAACTCCCAAGAGGCCTGGCCGGAGCCACAGACGCCATGCCCAGGGAACGCCGTGTGTGTCCTTCCCTGGTTAGGACAGAGAGCCCTCTTCGCAGCCACAGTCACACGGCTCCCAGGCTCCCTTTAGGATGGAAGGGCATTCTTAGAGGATGGCCGTGGAGGACAGAGTTTGGATGAGGCTTACACATGACTCTACTACATCTTCCCACTGAATTATGTGAAACACAAACCTCTAAATAACTATAGGGATACAGGCACAAGAGTTTTTTAAACAAACAGGACAAAAATTCCATTCTATCTAAGGCTCTGCATTGAAAACACTCTTGGAAGTGCTTAGATGAGAGAATGAAATCCAGAAGGAGTGGCAGGAGACCTGAGCGACGGGGAAATCGAGGCTCTGGAGACCCACGATGACCCAAAAAGAAGATTCCAGGCACTGTTGCTGCGAGCGGGGCAGAGGGGCTGGAAATGGGGTGAGGGCGGTGTGTGAGAGCCTTGTGGTGGGGGACCAGGGTAGGCGGCGATGGTCCTGAGAAATCGGCTGTGTGAGCAGGCACGCAGGTCGGTGAGACTGTCCCAGGACAGGATTAGAGTGTGTGACTTATAAAACAGCAGAAGAAAACTCGATTTCTCAAATGAAAAGCAGGAATGTAGAAAAGTGAAGTAAAAAAGTAAGTGGGGAACGAATAATATGAGAGAGAATCAAGTCCAATAGATTAAAAGTTCATTAAGTATAAATGAGTTAAACTCTCTAGTGAAGACAAAAGTTCCCAGATTGTATTTTAAAAAGGAAAATAAGGTCATCCAACAAGAAGTCGTGTAAAAGATCTATTTAAAACAAAAGACACAAAAATTGAAAATAAAAAAATAAAATAGAATCAGGCAAAAAACACCACAGAGGCAAAGAACCGTATGTGTTAGTAAGAGTGCAACTCAGAGCGTCTCGAGGAACGACCGGCGGACTTGCCGGGAAGCCAGGAAATACAGGCACACGAAGATTTTAATTCGCCCTGTTGGTCACAAACCAACTCACCAACCAGAGATGGCGCAGACTTAATCAGTGGAATTAATTAGCGTGAGTTGTCTAGACGTCTAGACTAACAGGCAGACAGCGGCCCTCTCTTTCAGCAGACACAGAATAGGCGGCTCAGTCCACAGATGGGTGAGGCACAAATCTCAGTTTGTCCCCAAAATAATGCGATAGAATCAGAGACCAGCATCAAACCTGTCAGATCCATTCGGCTTTGAAACTGCCCAGTGTGTTGCAGAATAATCATTCAGTCATAAAGGAAATCATGAAACGAGTCAAGAAATATTTGGAATTAAATCTCAGAATTTGTAGGACACAGTTTTAAATACACTTACCAGGAAACACTGACAGTCAAAACTACCAGAAGATGAGCCGAAACAAACCTCCAGGGCTTGAAAGAAGGCGACAGAACAAAGCCGGGGAAACAAGAAGGCAACGACCGAGTGAAGGGGAGTCTCAGTGGGACGGAGACCCCAAGAAAACGGGCAGTGCCGGACATGAGCCTGTCGTCTGCTGAGACCCGTCGGAGGGGCGGCGAGTGGGCAGCCGGGCAGCGGGGAGACCGGGAGGTGCGGACGCCGACCCAGCGCCAGGCCGGCGCCTGACCCGTCCGGCCGCCACACGGAGGCGGGACGGTTTGATGGCGTTCCCCTCCCAGGAGACCCCCTGGTTCGGACGGCTGTACAGGTGTTCCACTGGATTTTAAAACGAACCAAAATTTCAAGGAAGGAAACAGTCCATTTCCATCTTAATCAGATTGTCCAGAAAAGCAGAAAAAGAGTGAAAATTGCCCAGCACACGTGATTCCCAGTGCAGGTAAGGACAGCACAAAAAAAAACCTTGCAGGCCTATTTAACTTACAGCTTCAAGAACTGTATAAACATTAGCAAATCAAAACAAACAAGTATTAAAAATACATAATTATCAAGTGAAGTTTATCCCAGTTATGAGACTGGTTCAATGTCAGAGACTCTACCACCATATTTCACCACATTAATAAAAGAAAAGAAAAAAATCATGTTTGTCTTAACGTGGACAAACATCTGATAAGGCTTAACCCTGATTTGTGATGAAAACTCTTAGAAAATCAGGAATGTAAGGGAAGTTTTTTAGCTGGATAAAAGTTACACTTAAGAAACACAGCAATCATTATATTTAGTGGAAAAACTAGCCTCATTCCCTTCAGCCTAAGGGACGGAGAGATGAGCACGTGTTAATATGGCTCTAGGGGTGCAGCCAACTCAACAAAGGAAGAAAAAGAAATAGGGGTATATAGGCTTGAAAGGGATGAAATAGTCATTAATTGAAGGCAATAGAATCATTTTCCTAAACAAAAATGCACCAAAGACAAACTGTTAGTATTAATACAGAATATTCAGCAAGGTGGGTGGACAGATCAACCTGTCGACTGCAGAGGACTTGTCTAAGGACTGCAAACACCTAGTAAATACGGTATCAGAAATAGAAAGAGAGCCTCGGCCTGCCTGCCGCCTGTCTGTGAGTGGCCCTTCGTCACACGGGCCGCTAGTTCTCGCCGCGGCTGCTGCTACCAGCCACCCGGAGTCCCTCCCTCAGCAAAGGAGGGTTGAGGCCGGTATTTCTTCTTTACATAGTGAATGTGAAACATGCAGCATTCTCCAGAGACGAAATAACCCTTTATAAATCAAGAAAATGGAGCTGTTATACTCCATTGAAACTAATAGGGTATTGCATGCTGATTATACGTCAATTAAAAAAAAAAAAAAGAAAATGGAAGTGGGTTTGTTCAATACACTTAAAAAATTTTTTTTGAATTCAGGAACTAGTTCTTCATACAAAGCCTTGAGTGCAGCGCTGGCCGGGGTGAGGGCAGGAGCCCCCACCCAGAGGCCCTGCTGCGGGGGGGGGGCATCTCTGCCGTGATGACCTCCCCCAGAGGCTCCCAAGCGCCCCAGGGGCGAACGATCACGGAGCCAGAGCAAATCGGTAAGAGTTACAAGGACGCTTGGAGGGTGCGCAGCAGCCGGGAAAGGCCCGCTCTGGCTCCCCCCGATTCTGCTTGTGACAGACTTAGACCTCCTCTGCTGGAAGCAGAGAGCCTAGAAGGGGGTCCCCCGGGCAGGAGGGAGAATGTCTAGGGGACAATGTGGCATTCACTTGTCACAAGGGAGCTTTCCCTTGGCTGCAGCTGCTACCAGCTGGTGTTTGGGCAATGCTGACCACAGGTGATCCTTTAAAAAAAAATCATTTCTAGTTAGGTATGAGTTACATACAAAAAAATGCACCTCTTTTTAAGTGTACATTTCAATGGGTTTTAGAAAATGTATATATCCATGTATATAGAACATTTCCATCACCCCAAAACACCTACCCCAGCCCCAAGCAAGCACTGATCTATTTTCCATTACTACTGATTAGACGGGTCACTTCTGGAGTTTCACATGAATAAAGCACACTAGGTACTTTCTGATGTTTGATTCTTCCAAAGAAACGGCTTTGAGGTCTATCTGTGTCGCGTGTGTCGGCGGCTCTTGTGCTCGCACGGTGGCATTCCATCACAGGCCTGCATCGCCCCTTGCTTTTCCATTTATCTGTTGACAAGACATCTGTGTCGTTCCCAGCTTGGGGATGTCAGGAATGAAGCCGCCATGAACACACACGTTAGGTCTTTGGTGCACAGATGTGTGCATTTCTCTTGTGCAATTACTTTGGAATTGAACAGCTGGGTTGTATGGTAAGCATGTGTTTGACTTTTTAGGAAACTACCACAGCATTTACCGATGTAGTTGCCCTACCCAGGCCCACGAGCCGTGTGTGAGGGTTCTTGTTGCTCCAATCCTTGCTACCAGTTGATATCGTCAGGTTAAAAATTTTTTTTTGGTCATTGTGTGAATATACAGTGGCTTAAGTTTGCAATTCCCTGATGCTAAATAATGTTGCGCATCTTTCATGGGTTTATTGGCCATTGAGTTATCTTTTGTAAAGTGTCTTTTCAAGTACTTTGGCTTTTATTGTGCTTGTTTCTTACTACTGATTTGTAGAATTCTTTATATATTCCAGATACAAGTCTTTGATATGTATTGCAAATATTTTCTTCCAGCCTGTGACTGAAGTTTCATCTTAATGGTGTCATCGGAAAAACAGAACTCAAAAATTTTCATGAAATCCAATTTATCAATTTTTTTTCACTTATGGTTTGGACTTTTGCTGTCTTAAGGAGTCTTTGCCTATCCCAGAGTCACAGGGATTCTCTTCTGTGCTTTCTTCAAGAAGCTTTATAGTTTTATGTTTAGGCTTATGATACATTTTGAATTAATTTTTGTATTTGATATAACAGTTGAGTATATGTGTACCTACATGTGTATGTGTATCTACTTGTTACATAACAATTTATTGAATGAACTATCCGTTCCTTTCCCCATAAATTACCTTAGAATCTTTGCATTAATTGAAAAATCAATGTGTGTGTGGTGTGTGTGTCTTTTCTGTTCCCTGTTGTATATGTTTGTCCTTATGCCAACAGCACAGCCAGGATTACTGTAGCTTCACAGTAAGTCTCGCTATCAGATGGTGTAAGTCCTTCAACTTTGTTCTTTTTCAAGATTGCTTTGGATGTTCTATACCCTGTGCATTTCCACGTAAATTTTAATTTTCAACGTCAATCTTAAAAGCCTGCTGGGATTTTGATTGAGATTTTGTTAAATCTATAGATAAATTTAGGAAGAAATGACACCTTGACCCGTCCAACCCATGAACATAGTGTATCTCTCTGTTATTTATGTCTTAGTTTTCTCTGCAGCGATTTTTTTCAGTGCACAGATATTTTGCTTAGTATACATCTAAGTATTTCATGGTTTGGGGTGCTATTGTAAATGGTATTTTTTATTGCAACTTCCAATTTTCATTGTTATATATAAAAATACAATTGGTGTGGTGTATTGATCTTGTGTCCTGGACTTTGCTAGTCATCTTTTTGTTCTATTAGTTTTTTTTTTTTTTTTTTAGTGTTTTAGAACTTTTTATGCATTAGATCACATGTTATGTGAATAAAGACAGTTTTACTTTTCTTTTGCATCTGTATGTCCGTCCCACCCCTTTTTTCTTGCTTCATTACATGGCTAGGGCTGCCAGCACCACGTGGACTGGAAGTGGTGAAGTGGGCGTCAGCTGTCTCCATTAAGTAAGATAGCAGCTGCAGGTTCTTCACAGGCGCCCTTTATCAGCTGAAGAAGTTCCCTTCTATTCCTATTTTGCTAAGGTTCTTTATCTTTTTATTTTATTTTTAAAATCATGAATAGATATTCAATTTTGTTAAGTAATTTTTTATTTATTAAGACAATCATATGATTTTCCTTATTTAATCTGTTAATATCACATACTGATTTGTTTTTTAATGTTATACCAACCTAACTAGGTTGGGATGTACTACTTCTTCATATATCATTGTATTTGATATTCCGATATTGTATTAAGGATTTTTTGGGCCTGTGTGCATTAGGATATCAACCACAGTTTTCTCTTCCTGTAAGGTCTTTGGTTGGTTGGTGTCAGGGTAGTGCTGGCCTCATAAAATGAGCTGGAAAGTTCTGTCATTTTTTTTTAAATGAATTTGAATGGGAACAGTATTCTCTCTTGAATGTCTTATAGACACCACCAATGAAGCCATCTGCCCTGGAGTTTTCTTTGTGGGAAGGTCGTGGTTGCACATTCAACCGCTTCACTAGATAAAGGCCTGTTCACATTTCTGTTTCTCCCTGAATTGATTTTGGTAACTTGGGTCTGTCAGAGAATTTCTCGATTTTATTGCTGTCAGTTGGCAGAATTGTTGTTTTGGCATGTAATTGTTCTTATTGTTCCATTATCTTCTTCTTAATATTTATAGGACATGTACCAATGTCTCCTTTTTCATTCATGATATTCATAATTTGTATTGTCTCTCATTTTATCTGGATCAACATAGCTAGATGTTGGTCATTGGATTTCTTCTTTTTCTAGCTTCTTAAGGAAAAAGTGTAGACTACTGATTTTAGAACAATGTTCTTCCCTAATATAAACATTTAAAGGTATAAGTTTTTAAGCACTATTTGTGATTTTTTTCTTTGACCTATGAGTTATGTAGAAGTGTTCTGTTTGTTTTCAAAATTTTTGGATAATTTTCTAGATATCTATTATTGATTTCCAGTGAAATTCCTTTGTGGTCAAGAAACATTCTGGATGGTTTCAATCCTTTAAAATTCATCGAGACTGGTTTTACGGCCCGATGTATGGCCTAAATGCTTCACGTGCACCTGAAAAAAATGTGTATTCTGCTCTTGTCGTATGTAGAGGCCTAGACATGTCAGTTAGGTCGAGTTGCTCATAGTGGTGCACAAATCTTTTATATCCTCACTGATTTTCTGTCTATTTGTCCTATCAATTACTGATAGAGAAATACTTAAGTCTCCAACTGTAATTATGGATTTGTCTGTATCTCCTTTCATTTCTGTGAGTTTGTACTACACGTGCTTTAGAGCTTTCTTATTAGGAGCACCACGTGCAGGACTGTCATGTCTTCCTGACTAACTGACTTCTGTATCATCATGAAATTGTCCCTCTTTATCTGAGGCAGTATCCTTGTTGGGAAGTCTACTTCCCTCTAGGCCTCCATTTTCTTAATTTGTCTTTATATTTAAAATGGATTTTTGTAGACAGCAGATAGTTGAGTCCTGCCTTTTTCTCCCTGTCAACTTTTTAATGCAATATTTAGACAACTGCTTTTAGTGTTACGATTAACATGGTTGGTTTTAAATATATCTTCTTACTAAGTTGTTCACCACTTGTCCATCTACCTTTGTTCCCCTTTTTCCTCCTTTCCTGTTTACTTTTGGATTGATTTTTTTATTCCGTTTTTATCTCTGTCATTGCACTATTAAACATTTTTTTGGTGGTCACTCTAGGGCTTACAACATGCATTTTTGACTTACCACATTCTACCATGAACTATTACACAGTTTCACATGGAAGGCCCTTAGGATCGACGAGAGTATTACTTCCTTTTCCCTTTCCACTACTTATATACTTTTCATCATGCGTTGTACTTCTGCAAGGACCACAGCCCTGCGACACACTATCACTAGGTGTGCTTCCGACGGCCGACGCTCTTGTAAAGGAGACGGTGAGCCTGTGCCCGCTGGCGCCGCGCCCGCCCTCCCGCCTCCCCGCATCGCCCGCCGACCCACGTCCCCGTCTGGCACCATCTCCCTTCAGCCTGAGGAGCGTCGGTCGGTATTTCCCACGGTGCAGGTGGGCTGGCGATGAGTTCTATCAGACTGATTCGTCTGTGAGTTTTATTTCGCCTTAATCTTTGAAGGATATTTTTGCCAGATACAGGATCGTATTTTGAGAGAATTTTCTCCCTTTCACATGTTAAAGATGACGACGGCCCTGTGTCTTCCGGCTCGCGCGGTCTCCGAAGTCTGCCACGACTGTATATCTGCTCATCTCTGTGTAGTGTGTCTTTTATTTTCTCCTTGAATGCTTTTAAGATTTTCTCTTTCTCACACTGATTTCCAGAAATTCAGTTGTGTTTCCTGGATTGCAGGTGTGCATGTGTATCTGTCTTGCTGCTCGGAGAGGTTCAGCTTGAATCTGTGAGGTAAGTTTTCCTTAAATTTAGAAAAAAAAAACCCCTGGCCGTTGTTTCTTCAAATACTTTTTCTGCTTTCCTATTTCTCTCCTCTTTCTGTTGGACTAACAGGCCCTGCCTTCTAGGTCGGAGGCTGCTTCTATCCCCACTTCTCTCTCCGTGCGTCACTTAGGACAGATTCTGCGGCTGTGTCTTCGTGTTCTCTGCTCTTCCTTCTACCATCTCTGTTCTGTTGTCAATCCCATCCAGTGACTTCTCCTTATCAAATCCTGTATTTTTTTTTACCTCTAGAAGTTCTGTTTGGTTCTTTTTCATATTTTCAATTCTCATTATATACATGATTTTCTAAATGCTTGACTGCAGTCATAATAGTTCTTTCGATGTCTGAGTCTCTCACTGTTGACTGATTTTCCTCTTTGGTGTGGATCATATTTTTCTTCTTCTTCATGTCTTGTAATTTTTGACAGGATGTCAGACACTGCAAATACTCTGTTGAAATTTTCCTGTTGTTTCTCTTTTAGAGTGCGGGGTCTCGACTTAGTGGCAGTCAGGCTCCTTTATTCGGTCATTTCAAAGGCCGTTTTCAAGCTTTTCTGGGGTGAGTCTGGAAGGGCCGTTGCTCCGGAGACAACCGGCCCTATTACTAGGGTCAGACTTCTCTGGGCCTCCACTGAGTGAAGGTGACCCTGAGGACTCATCGCTCTGCTTGGCTGGGCCTACTTCCCTGCCCTGGGAGAGCTCTGGAAGCGGCCCCGCTTGCACTTGTCTGTCCTTCCTTTACCGGGGCTGCCGGGGCTTCAGTGTCTGCGTCTGTGGCCGGCGCACGGGGAACACTGCAGAGGCGCTCTCCGCAGACCCCTGGGGCTCTCCTTTGCCCAGCTCCTCCCTTTCACGGCTCTGCGACCCCGGGTCCCTCTTGCCTCCCCAGGCTCCACTTCCTGTTTCTGCAGTGCCACAAGGCTGCTGAAGTTGTTTGGCGCCCTCCTCCCTGTGCCTGTGGCCCAGAAATTGCCATCTGGCAGAAAGCTGGGGGACCCTGGAGCCCACCTCATTTGTTCTCCCCTCTTTCAAGTACTGCAGTCCTGTGCTGTTGTCCAATGTCTCAACAGTGGTTTCATATTTTGTCTGATTTCCTAGTGTTTACGAGAGGATGCTAAAGCCTAGTCCTTGTAACGCACAGCCTGGCCAGAATCAGCAGTGCGTGCCGGCCATGCCGTGGCCCCAAAATAACTACTCCTGAAGAGGAAGCTGATTTGGTTAGTTAAGTATGTACTTTGTTTCAAAAGTTATTTCAACACTATTTTTTTTCCCTAAGTGGCAGTAACTGTTTTATCAAAACAACTTCAAGAAAAGTGCTAACGAGGATCTATGTGACCACCTGCCTCTCGAAAAGCTGAAAGTGCACCCTGTCCCTCTCTAAACGTCTCAGGCTGCAGCCACCAGTAGAGGCAGGAAGCCGAGACGCTCCCCCAGCTCAGGTGGCGCCGCTTCCTCTTCCTGCCCGAGCACCGGCTCTGGGGTGTCCTCAGCTGACAGTCCCCGGAGGGCGCTGCGGGGAGGCGCACACCCACTTCACGGCGGCTTCCGGGTGTCCCCCGGCTCTCATGCCGTGCCGTCCCGAGAACAGCCACAGGCAGAGCCGAGAGGACCGAGGCGGATGCTGTGCGGCAGGACAGCAGGACCCGCTCGTCCCCTGGGGCCTTGGGACGGTCACCGCCACAGTGCGCAGTAAGTGTCCCGTCATGCGCAGGGCGGATTCCATCACCTCCACCACGCGGGGTCGCCCGGGCTGTGGCGGTGACAATGTGCATCAAGCCTCACGGTGGGAGGCACCTGCTCGTGCTGCAAGCTCAGGTTTCTGGAGCCCAGCCAACGGGCCCTGCCTGGGGCTTGAACCACCACGTGCCTCTGGTGCAGAGGTCGGTCCTCCTCAGGCTCAGGTTGGCCTCTGTTCCTGTGGGTCAGGCTGCCAGTCTCTTGAGTTGGTCTCGCAAGGTTCTCTTTGGCTGCCCATCTCACCATGGCCACCAGGAGCCCCATGTTCCCCTTCTGGGACAGATTCTCAGGCCCAGGGGCAGTTTTGTGTACTGCACAGGTATGAGCAGCACGGATGGGAAGAAAAGGGCACAGCGTCACAGGCGTGCTGACAGTGGGGCTGCGTGTGGCCGGGGCCCTCCTGTGAGGCTCGCCTCTTCTTTCTCATCTCAGAGCTGCACCCCGGCAGCTGCTCCTTCTGGCCATCACTCAAGCACACAGCTGGGCGCCAAGACCTGCTCTCCTGTGCTCGACCCCCCTGGGCTTCCAAAGAGACACAAAAGCAGCCGTGAGGAGTTCAGATGGTGATGTTCCTGGTCTCCAGGGCATGTGGACAAGGTCCCGTGTTCAGGGTATGTTTTCATGTCCTCACACCACAGTTGAGCCTGCAGCCATGGCTGAGCCGCAACCTGACTTCAGAGAACAGTCCTAAGTACTGCCCCTGGGTCCGGGCATCCTTCCAGGGAAGGCGCAGAGCAGTCCCCGCCCACAAAGACAGGACACAGGAAGGAGGCGGCTGCGTCCCGGAGGCCCCCCGTCAGCCCCACTCACAGGCTGGTGACGACCTGCAGAATGTGTTGGGAAGCCGGGAAGAGCTGGTGCGCGTGCCTGGTAGCGTGATCACATGTGGGCATCCTGTGACTCTCAGAGCAAAGAGAGCCTCAGTCTATGTAGAGGCCACTGGGTTCCCAGTCTGGGACGGTGCTTCACCAGGCACTGTGCCCTGGGAGCCCACCGGCTGCTCCAGGTCACTGTTGCGTTTTTGGTTAACCATGTAAAGTCATAAACACAGTTCACAGCAGAGGGGCCAGCGCCACTAAGTATGGCTGGGTCTGGCTCGCAGGAGTGTGTGGCTCGCAAACTGAGCTGTAATTTGGCCTGTGCTTTGTTTTGATTTTTTAATTAGTTGCCAGTATTCAAAAGGTGAAAATTCCATATAAAAAATGTGATTTCCCACTTCTCTTGAAAAGCAGGAGATCTGGTTCCCTGGGCCATCTGCCAGGGAGAGGTGACGGGGGGCTGTGCCATCCACTGCCCCCCTAACAGACCCAGCCCACCAGGCCTCCACCACCCGCTCGCAAGCACAGTCTGGCCGCCAGCCCCGCCCCGGCATGCCCGCCCGGGCCTTCTGCCGCCTGCCGCCTGCCGGCGCTGCACCTGCAGCCCTTCTCAGCCAGGCGGCGGACTCAGGGCTTGGCGTCAGAGGGCAGGGCTTCTGATCCTGATCCACTGACTAGGCGCTGTGTGACCCTGGGCAAGCAACCTAGCATCTCTGGGCCTGGGTCTGTTCATCTGAACAAGAGGCCCAGCCTCTGGGAGCTGCTGGGGAAGAGAACATGGTGGCGGGCAGAGGGAGGTGGTCTGGCCCACAGTGGCTGAGCCAGGTGTGCACTGGCTCAGAGGCTTGGAAACATTAGCTAAGAGCAAAAGGCAATTGTTTTGTTTTTTTCTGGATTGTTAATAGCTAAGGAGAGCCTGGCAAGGCAGTTTTCTGATTTGGGTACTTCCGTAGGGAAATCTGCAGAAATGCTCTCACCACACAGCATTTAACAGTCACTTAGGATTGGCAGCTCATTAGGAGGAGTATGCATCCTTCATTTTAACATTTTAGAAGCAACCCTTTATAAGGAAAAGTTTTTAATTCCGGGAAAAACTATGTAATTTTCAAAAGAACAAAAATTCAAAGAGAAAACCACCACTAAGGTTGTACCCCTTCAAGCTGCCTTCCTCCCCCTCCTCAGCACCCCCATCCCCAAATCCTCAGACTGAGAAAGGGTGGGGAGAAGGCTCCACTCAGAAGAAAACAGGGTGCACTGAGGACTGAGGGGGCCTCCCGCAGCTCAGCACGCAGGGTGGGGACGCGGCCACTCTGGGTGTCGCCCGGCTCCTTTCCTTGGGACCTGCCGCCGGCCCGTCAGGACCTCTGGCCGTGGCTCAGCGCCCTGGGCCCCAGTGTCCTCACTGGACAAGGGGACCCCAGCAGAGTTATGGCTTCTGTTCATCATGGGGATTAAACACTTCAGCAAAGCCACAGCCCCAAAAACAGTGCCTGGCACTTAGGAAGCACTAAACGAACACCTGCCCTCTTTAAAATCCTCAGTAGGACGGCGTTTCTTTGTAAAAGTCGGTGTCCAGCCCCGCCCCAAGCCGTAGGGCCTCTGGAGCACACTTTTCTACCTTCTGTGTTCTGACTTTTAAACCTCACAGTGAACATGCATGTTCTCATGCTGCCAGCTTTTACGGTCACTTTAAAAACAGCACACAAACAATACATAAAGAGGCCAACCTAGCCTGTAACTTAAAAACTGAAAATTAAAACCAATAATGAAATACCATTTTTCACCTATCAGATAGACCAAAAAAGAAAATGCTTGGTAAAAACGCCCCAGTATTGGAGGAAAGATGCTCCTACCCCCTGCAGCCATGAGCGCGACCGGGCCAACTGTCTGGAGGGGGAACGCGAACGCGCACCTTCGGCCCAGAGACCGCGCTTCCAGGTGTCCGTCTGACAACAGACTCCCAGGAGCACCCCATATATGCCAGGACATCCACCACAGCTGTCTCAGGAGCCCAAAACTACAAGCAGATGTGCTCATAAGCAGCGCGCTCGCACACTTAGAGATCTGCGGCACACAGGGTGCAGGGCGGGCTTGGAGAGGGGCAGGGGGTGGGACAGCTGCCACCTGGGGGACGGGGACAGGCCCTGGGAGGGAGGCCTGAGAGGAAGTGAGGGAGGAAGGCATCACCTTTTCACCCAGAACTAGGCGCTCTTTTCCTTCATTTCCCAACTCCAAGGCCTGTCACCCAACCAGACCAGGCAGGAGCTGCTCCGGAGGGCATCCCACACCTTGGCGTGGTGAGCGGCCTGCACACGTGGCCTGGGCACAGGAGGTGCTGACCCCAGCAGCCCCCGCACAGACACACCAGTAACCCCCGAGAAGCCCAGCTTGGGCCGTGCCCTCTGGGCCACTCAGGCTTTCCGTGCGGCGGCTGCCTTGCACGCAGGTCAGACACCTGTGTTTTTTCAAGCACAGCCCTGGCTGAGCAGCTAGTCCTGGCTGTGGGTCCGGTCAGCTTGGATGAGTTTTTTACATATGACTGACCTAAGAATATTTTTCCAATTGGGTTATTTTTGAGGTTAAAAAATAATTATCTTAGAAGTTTGTTACTCTTCAGTCACTACTGTGGTTAATCTAGTTCTCTGTAATATTCAGCTCTGATTCTGTATATTTTAGGGTTGATTTTAAGCCATTTAACTCTTCCTGGGATGCATTTCAGTGTGCAGGAGGGGACGGAGTTACTCTCAGAGCTGACCGCTGCCTCCGGGGCAGGCTCTGCTGGGGAGGGGCCCTCCTAGGCAGGCTTGGTGTTACTTAAGGATGTGTGCTGATGTCTAGAAGGCCAGGTCCTGCTATTACCTCTTCCCCATGCATTCTGTTTATTGCCCCAGGACTTGAAAATCCACTGAGTTAGCTTCAAGAGAAACTGTTGATATCTTGATTAGAATTACCCTAAGTGGTTACTTCACTTTGGAGAAGGCTGCTTCATCCGGGGTCTATATTTTCAAATCAGCAGTGCTTGGTCTCTTCCCTAACACACACTTTTCTGGAGACACCAGATCCCTAGGCTGCGGACTCACCCCTCAGGCTACCCCCCACCCCACCCCCGTCAGCTCCCCACACACCTTGACTGAGCCCCACCGTGTGCCTGCCAGTGCTGGCCGGGGGTCAGGGAGCAAGGCCCGCGCCCCCCAGTCTCCCGGCAGACCGAGCAGGACGCAGAGGAATGAGGTGGGCAGGAGGCGGCGGGACCCCGGGCTGCCGCAGGACGGCCTGCGAGAGCTCAGGTGGGAGGTGGCTGGGCGTGGAGAGGCCGCTCCCTGGACGGTGGGTCCCGGAGGTGCGTGACCCCGAGGTCTGGGCTCTGAGGCCGGCCGGGGCCTGGAAGGGAGCAGCAGGGTGGGGGATGGAAGGCCGCGGCTCGTCAGCGGGGCAGGCGGGGGGCGGGGGCCTCTGGTCCCACCGTGAGACCCAGAGGAGCACGGCCTTCAGCACAGGAACCTGGTAGCTTCTTGAGAAACACGTTGTCAATGAGGTTCTTCATCCCGTAAGTTGCAGATGCAGAACCTGTTCAAGCCTTTCATTACCTTGAGCTCTGTTCCTGACGGCTGGGGCTCCGGCCCGCTGCTCACACGCCCTGAGAGTCACCCCGATGCCCAGCAAGCAGCTCCCGGCTCTGTCTGGGCCCTGGGCCGGGCGCCCACGCGCACTTCCCGGTGAACGCTGACATTCTCAGGGTCGCACGGTCCGGCTCACCGGGTCCTCGTCGTCCCGAGCGCCACCCTCAAGCTGCCGGTAAGGATTCCGAAGGGCTCTTACCCAGCGTAGGGGCCTTGTGGGAGTCCACCCTGGAAACCCCCCGCGGGCAGGGCGAGGCCACCGATGCCCGGGCACCTCCTAGAAGACACCCACCTCCCGCGACCGGCCAGTGAGGCGCCGTGGGCCCGGGCTCCAGCGGGCCTGCGTGCGGAGCCGCCCCTGCCAGCGCCGACCCGGTAAGGTGAGGGCCCTCCCGCTGGTGCGCGGGACCTGCCTCTGGTTTGCGGCAGCTGCCGGTCCCGAGGGGCAGTTCCCTGCAGTTCCCAAACAGACCCCTTTCTGGGGTAGAATAACAGACTGCTTTTTAGGTTGATGCTCACTTGGTGTCAGGACTGGCATCCAGAGAAGAGCCCCCACCCCCCCAGCGCTCCAGGGCTGGTGAGCCCCCAGGCGGGCGCTGCGCCCCCTGAGCTCGGGGCCCTCTCGCCAGCCCTGGAGTTCGTGGGGGGCCCCTCCTAGGTCTTGAGCTCTGCTCCTCTGTGTGGTGAGCTCTCCAGGCGATACTTGGGATCTGTATGAGGCTCTGTCCTTTTGGGGGTGCTCTTTTGGCCTTTGGTGACTCCCATTTGGAGCCGGCCTTTTCCTGTTAGATCTGTGCTGGCCTTTGGTCTGATTCGCTTTGGAACCGGCTGGATCCTGCCGGAACTGTGCTCTTTAGGACTTCTTCTTCTCTAGAGATAAACCTCCAAGAAATGGGATCCCAGTTATCAAGATGCTTTGAGGATGCCCCCACTTCTGGAGCCCCAGCCGGTTTTATGTCCGAAGACTATAGTCCCTTCCCACATGATGCCCCTCTGACTCCATGGACCGACTTAGCCTGGAGGAATTCAGAACACGGCCCGGCAGTTATGGGGGATTCTGATCTCCCCAAACTCGATGTTCTCAAAACTGAATTGGACAGCCATGGCTCTAAAACCGCCCAAACTGAATGGGACGCCTATTTTAACTGAAAGTTACGCTAAGAAACTCTGACGATGCCTTACAATTCAAGAAATTTGGGGTTTATTTGGCTCCTCAGAAGACTTAACTTTAAGGACAGGTCTTGAATCCGGGAGAGGGGGGAGCAGTGGGGGTCCGAGGAAGAGGGCAGTTCAGCAAAGGGATGGGGGGGTGAAGAGGAGGCGGGGCGTCCGCACGGGGGCCTCTCTCTCTGAGTTTAAAGGACCAGGGTGGATTGGGAACCGCCGGCTCCATTCAGCCATGTGGCAAACCAGCTGGTGTTGCGCCCTCAGCGAGTCACCCAGGGGAAAGAATGCCAAAGGTCTCAACTTTCAACTGCAGCAAACTATGGCCCCTAAACAAATCCAGGGGGCTCCTAGTTTTTGCTAGTATTGCAAAGAGTCTGGACACTGGAAAAAAGGTTGTTACAAACGCCAGCACCTCAGGCTCCCTGAGCCCTCCGGCTGGGCCTTCCTGTGTCCCCCTGACCCCCAGGGATGGGCCCCTCCCAGTCCTGGTCCTTAGTCCGCCCAGAGAGGCCACTCTAGAGATTGGGACTGAATTTCTCTGTCCTTTTTCACACATTTTCTGTGCTCAGTGCCACTGCCATGAAGCAGCCCCTGCTTTAGAGGTAGAACAGTCCACACAGCAGGGTCTCCGATAGACCGTCAGGCTCCCGTCTCTGAACCTGTCGCCCTTGGTTTGGGCCCCTGAGGGATACACACCCTTCCTCCTCAGTTTCTCTGCCCCTGTTCACTTACTGGGTTGAGACTTCTTAGAAAAGTGTGATGCCAGAATTTCTTTTTCTCGGAAGGGGGAATCTAGAGGGAACAGTAGTAATCCAAGTAGCCAGCCACGGGGATTAAATGACCCCCGGACGTCTTCTGTCGGCTCTGCTCTGACGGCACTGGCTGAGTCTGGGGACACATCGTTTTCTTCTGCTGAGCCAGCTGCCATCTTCCTTACAGGCAGAGTCTTCAAGTGACAGTGGCAGAAGCCACAGGGCACCTCCCATCAAGATTCAAATGGATCCTCGAAACCTCTCCCCAGAATGAATCAATGCCCCATAAATAAAGAAGCCCTTCAAGGCATCAAGCCTGGAACAGAGGATTACAGGCTCTGGGCCTCACCCCACACTAGTCCCTGGGAGGCCCTAGTTTACCTGTGAGAAAACCCAGTGGCTGAGGATGGAGGCAACAAACAATTGGCCCCAGAAAAGGAAAAATATTGGAATCTAGTAATTGTTGGTTTAACAGAGAGAACCCTGGACCAAATAACTATCCAGCCCTACCAGAAGTCCTAAAATTCCCCTACTCACCATCGTACATGCATTAAACCATCGGTCTACTGATACGTTCAGAAGCCAGTGTTGACGCGGACATTTGAGTAAGGCTGCAAAAAGCACCTGCCTCGCCTGCCCGCAGCACAGTCCGGGAACCCTGTCCGCACTGCCCGCAGACACTTTAGGCTGCCCACTGGGCCATCTGAGATTTCGCAAACAGATTTCATACAGCTCCCCCGTTTCATGGAGATAAATGCATTTTAGTTCTTGTTTGTATGTCTTCTCACTGGCCTCAAGTTTCATAGGCAGGGCAGTGCTCCTTCTGTGGCTGAAATTCTGTTAGATTTTCCCTACCTGGGGAAGCCCTCTTGACTAACAGCAATTGGAAGCCCATTTTCCCGAACAGGGGCTCTGACTGGTCCGAGCTGCCTGGCCGTTTTTCCAATGCTCGTGCACGCCATCCTCAAACCAGGGGGTCAGTCTCATGCACTCACAGCATTATTGACACTCAACTGGCAAAATCCATAGAGCCTCCAAATACCGTGACCTCAGGCACGGCTGATGGTCCTTCTACATCTCAAACTCACCCTTGTAGACAGTCACAGGACATCCAGTGCATGTGGCCCCCACCTCCTCTGGCCCACAGCTGATGAGGGAGCTACATCAGTATTGGGAGGGCCTAGTGGCTTCCACTGAAAATGACTGTGCTCCAGGAGAGAGAATCTTCACTGTGCTCTCCTAGGAGACCTTGAGCATCACAGCAACCTGGAGATGCCATCTATTGGAAGAGCCACCTCCAGAGAGACTCTTCAGCCTTGCTGGAAAGGCCCTCACAGGAACCGCTAACCACCCCTCTTGCCTCCAGGCTTCAGGGAGCAGACCCTTGGAGCCTTGTGGCATCTGCAGAAAGCACCAGACCCTCGCTGGGCTGCACTCCATCTGCTGACCCAAAAGCAAAGGTTTCCCAGAACTGGAGCCGATGACGTGTGGGAGGCAGCTCCCCAGACTTCTGGGCCAGGCTGTCAGCAGGCTCAACATTCACACAATCGTTTTCATCTGGCCTAGTAACTGACTGGATTCTTACCCAGATTTGTGGTGTCTGAATATACAGTTTACAGCCTGCGTTACTAACTCATTTGGTTCCGAACAGTTCTTTTGAGATAAAAATCCTGCTTTACTACATCTTTGAACTTTTGCTATTCCCGCAAACGGCTCGTCATCGGTGTGTGTCGTGTCTATACCGGCACTGTATCTCCCCGAATGCACTCACCGATTTCTTGCAGCGTTCGCTGTTCTGCTTTTACGGCTGCTTGAAGCAGGGTTGGACTCCTCAGGGAGAACCTCTCTCCCCTAAGTCAGAATAAGTGCTAAAAAGTATTTGCCGACCAGCGTCCTGCTTTAAAGCCGTCACAAGTTTGGAATTGTCATGTTACTTTTGATTCTGTGTGCAGTGCCTGTCACACCGTTGTAGAATGGTGTGTCTCACTGGGAGATGACACGCAGTGCTCACGGCCCTAACGAGGTGGCCCCTGGGTGGGAAGTGCCCGCGCCCCTGCCCCTCCTAGACAGATGCGGCTTCGGTGCGTTTCCAGGCGTACTGCTTCCTCGGGTGTGCGCCACGACACCCCGGAGAGGGCCTTCCTGGCAGCAAGGGACAAAAGGCCACTGAAGTAAGACAACCTGACTCTTGATCAGCAAGGCCTTTGAGAAAAGATCTTGAACAAAAGGGAAAAGTGAAGATTAATAAAAGAAAACCCCACCGAAGTGGAGTGGGGAGGCTGTCAGTCACAGATCAACAGAAGCATCAGGAGGACACACAGTCGGCCCCCCGACGTACGCCCGGGCATCTCCTACGAGACACGCACCTCCCGCAACCCGCCCGGTGAGGCGCCCGTGGCCTCGCTGCCCCTGCCGACCTCCTCCGCCTCCGCCTCCGTGACGTGAGGGGCCTCCCCCGGGGCTGCAGGCCCTGCCTCTGGTTTTGCTGCAGCTGCCGATCCCGAATGGCCGTTCCCTGCAGTTCCTGAATGAACCCCTTTCTGGGGTAAAATAACTGTGAGGTTGACAGTATAGGGAAACTGTAGATAATTAAAACAACTAAACTGCATCCATTTCAGGCTTTCCCTGCTGACTGAATCTTTCACAGGATGTACCAAACCCTAAGCTGAAATGTAACTTTCTTACTTTTTTATTGCAAAGTGATGCTCAGAAACAGTCGCAGCCCCTCTAGGCCCCAGCACAGACCCTGCTGGGCACGGGCTGGGGTGCAGGCCCACTCCACAGCCCCCCAGCTTTCTTGCTGAGGGGTGCCCCGGCTCGGCTCCAGGCAGCAGGTCTCAGGTCTAGGACCGCTTCCTGGTGACCAGTCAAGGGGAGGCCACGTGACCCAGCAGCCAGTCAGGGGGAGGAGGGGTCGGTAGGGCCCCTGCAAAGACGCGAAGCCCGAGGGAGGGAGCGCACCTCCCTGTGGCCTCCCACGTGAAGCCCGGAGCTGCCGCAGCCCTCCTCAAACCACCTGGAGGCCAGAGGAGCATTTACCTCTGGACCCCTATTTTTGGTCCATGTTTCCCCTGCTGTGCCGGGCACATTGCGTATCAGGAGTGTGGTCAGGGTGCCGCCTGCCTCAGCCCTCTCCTCTTCATTCCAGTGAGTGCACGTAATTCTCTGTGGGTGCCGTCATGAGATAAAGGCCGAAGAGCTGGTTCTTGTCTCTGTCCCTAGGCTGTCCTGTGACTTGTAGCCAAAAGCACTAACACTGATAAAGTCCCCTCCACTCTCTGTCCTCTGGGCAGCCCTGTGGGGTCAGGGGCTTCCCCACTGCACTGGGGGCGCCTCCCCACCTGGGGTGGTCCCTGCTGCCCTACAGCCGCCGGCACTCGCCCCTCCCTGCCGGCCTGCTTCCTCACTTGTCAAACAACTGCTCCACAGCTCAGGCTGCAAGCCTCTCAGCCCTTCCTCCCCTCTCTGAGCCATGGCTCTGTGTACTGAAAAGGAGGGACTGAAGGGAATCTAACAGGAACCTGTATTCCCACCATAGACCTGCTGTCGGGCGGTTCTCCTTGGGTCACTTGCACCTCTGCTTTCAGACGGACAGCTGCTGTCTTAGACTCCCACCTGCACAGCCGGCAGCCTCCCACGGCTGAGATCACGCCTCCCTCGGGGACAAGGAGCAAACGTGCCTGCAGCCCCCTGGGAAAGATCTGCGCCCCCCGGAGCAGGGTCCTCAGCTCAGACACAAGCCCTGCTTCGCCTTGTCCTGTGGGTCAGGGGGATGGGAGCACGGTGGGCTCACACCTATTAGTGTGCAAGTCAGGTGAGCGCACAGCCTGGTTCCCTGCCAGCCTCCCTGCGCCTATCCTGCCAGCCCCGCACGGCTCCCAGCACTTCTCTTTGGGCCACCTGCTTGCCCGCTGGGCCCTCACCTCTCACTGACTTCCACCTGCATAAAAACAAGGGGTGACCCTGTGCCAGCCTCCAACAGGCTTCTTCTAACTGAGCCTTTCAGAGCTCGGCTTCCGGAACAAGCCACCCACCGCGATCCTTATGCCTCTTCTGCTGGGAAGGCTGTCAGGACAACCCCACCACTCCTTCGAGACGGCCCTTAAGACCACGGTGACCTTCCCCTGGCAAACAATGGGCCGCTTTTCGGCCCTGGCCTCACCTGCCCTCCTGCAGCCCTCCACCTGGCTGACCACCCTTTCCCTCTTTAAACTTCCCATTATAAAAGATGCCCAAAATGCTTAAGCACATATACATGTGTAGTTTACAGAATAATAGTATGAAGAAGAATAAAAATAGAAATAATGTAAAGAATAAAACACACTGGTGTACTCAGCTCAAGAAACAACATAGTACCACTTGCTTTTGTAAATAAAGTTTTATTGGCACACAGCCATGCCCCTCACGTACACACTGTCTGACTGCTTTGTGCTACAATGGCAGAGATGGGTAGCTGCAAATTAGACCACACAGCTGCAAAGCCAAAACTGCTTCCCATTCAGCCTTTTACAGTCTGCCAGCCCCTAAATTGAGGGGCAGGTGGTGGCAAAGCTGTTTTTATTGCCTGCAAAGCCTGTGTTTTGCCCTCAGCAGTGACAGGTAACGCCCTGGCGGGGACTCTGGGTTGACAGCCATCTCCTCTCAGCACACACAGGTACATCTCACGGTCCCTGGTCCCACAGCTGCTGCGACAAGATAGCCTCCGGCAAGCTGGTGTCACTGAAGGGAGGCTCTGACACTTTCGGAACAAGCTCACCGCCTCTGGGGCTCCTGAGTTTTACCACCCCACACGCACTGGTGGATTTCTTTCCAGTTATTTCATACTGGGATCCGTGAAGCTCCCTGAGACGGGAAACCGGGGCCTTGGGAGCCCAGCACCCTGTCGGAGAGCCGCCCCCACCCTGCTCTCGCTCCTGAAGCCCTGATGGGTGCGGCTGCGCCTTCTGACTCCGCCCTCTAGGGCTCTTCGCCAGTGTTTTCCCTCCCCCTCCTTCTTCTTCACATATAGCATCCATTCCACTAATTCTGCAGTACATAACCTGCTATTAAACCCATGAACTGAGTTAATTTCATTAATTACATTCCTCATTTCTTGAAGTTCTGTTTGGTTTTTCTTTAAATCAGCTCAGTCTTTCTAGTTCCTTGTTTCTTTGGTGTACTTTCCTGCTGGCACTTTATTTTGTTAAACATATGAAACACAGTGATTTATTTTCCAGGCCTTGTGCTGGCCTCATCCCTGGTGACCTGCTCCATGAGTGCAAGATCCCCTTGTTAGCTGGAGTCCGGCCGGTGAGAACACCTGATGGCGCAACAAAGGAAGGTCCCCCGGAAATGACCTGACCGTGCTCTTGTCTGGTCCTAGTCTGACTCAGAATCCATCCAAGGTCAAACTCTCAGACCTCTCTGGGGTGTGAACTGGCACTAAACCATGAGGGCTGACTTGCGGCAGCAGATCGTAAGTAACCCCACCCCAGCTACCGCTCGGTGCAGGGGCAGCGTCCTCAGTCCCCCACCGCCCACTGAGGGGGAGCGTGGGGGTGGTTCTGGCTCACCTGCACGCGGGGGGTGCAGCTCTCTGGAGTCCCAGCTTTATGGGGCATCACCCGCCACACCCCCACCCCGGGCGTGCCCTGGATTTCGCCACCTAGTCTAAACCCCGTGGAGCCATGACACCAAATTTCAAGCTCACCCGGTTTATCAAAGCCCTTGGGGTCACAGCAGCCCCGGGGCCCGGTCTGCCAGGACTCCTCCTTGGCTCTGTGTTAGCTTGAAGCTCTTTACCTTCTTGCTGTTTATTGGTGTCTCATGAGCACCTATATAGTATTTCATTCAAAAGTTTTAGGGTTTTCAGAGGAAGTGTCAATCAAGGTACTTAGCCTGATAAATTATGAAAAATGGAAGATTAGAATTTTATACCTAACTAAAGTGTATTTAAATGTGAGGCCCCAAAATTAAATACTTTCTCACATACAAAGCCTTCATAAGTTTCCCATGTAGTTATTCTGTTTTAAAATTATCTTGGAAGAAGACAAATATATCCAAGAGGTTACCCTGAAAGACCTGGAAGGCAAACAAGGATAAATAAAAAGGAATTTCATCAAATTTACTTGTGCGTGAAAGACAACCATCTCCCATTCCAACAGCTAATGCTCTAAGTGATACCAAGGAAAATACAGAAAAACACAGATGTCGATAAGTTTAACAAGTTGATGGGTGAGTGAAATAAGCAGAGTCTTAATAATTTAGCAGGAACCACCAAAACAATAAAAATTGAGTGAAACTTGAAAACAGGCAGAATGATCTATCCAATAGAAGACAAGGGAAAACGTAAAATGTAGAAGCATGCTAAATAAAAAACACAGAACGAGATGCCAGAGGAAAGCACCGGCGCAGGACACTCACAGCGGGTGAGAGTGTGCGGGGCAAACACGGGCCTCCAGCCCGGGGCTGGCGAAGGTGGGAGGCGGCAGCAAGTTCTGCTGAAGACACCCTGGAAACGAGAGGATACCGAGAGGTAGAAAATAAAAGCAGACAAGTCAGTGAGGTACGGACCGAACGGGACCGAAGCAGCACCACCAGGGTCAGACAAACAGGTGTCCCGCTGCCCAGCAGCCCGAGGGCCGGACCCGGCCCGACATCCGCGCGCCCCGCCCCGAGCCTGGGCCACAGAGGGCCGAGGCGGGCGCGTCGGGGGCTGCAGCTGGGGAAATCATGGTGATTTATTCTGGCCAGAATGTAAATGTAGAAACCACTAACTAAAAGCTAAAAAACAAAAAAAAAAAATCCCATAACTCTGGAAACTTAAAAAAAAAAATCCCTCTAAGTGAAAGAAAAAAATAAAAACATGAGTTGAATCACGAAGTAGCATAAGGGAAAGAAAATTAAAAATTATACATCAAGATCTGTGGGGAAACGAGAGGAGGCTGAAGAATCTGACGGGCACTGGCTTTTACTGGCAGAGAAGCAAAGGCTGAACTTATGTAAAACCCACGCCGCCAGAACGCTGCTGGGTCAGAGGGGACTCCGGCTCCTCTTCCCTCACCCCTCTGCAAACGCTCTGCCAGGGGAAACACTCCTCTGTCAGAGACGAGGGGGACGAAGGAACAAGCGTTCTCCACGGGCGCCACCGGAAACCCCGCGGGCAGGTGGCACAGGCGCAGTGCCCCGAGTCTGGGGCCTGCCGGGCAGCAGCTCCCCGCGCCCCAGCGTAGAGTGGGGCCCAGGTGCCGGGGGTGTCGGGGGACAGGGCGAGTGCAGTTGCTGCTTCAGACGAGGGAAGGCAAGCAAAGGTGCTGCTGCGTGTTCCTGGGTTGGAAAGGGTGGTTAAGGGGCCCTGAGAACTAACAGCAGGGTTTTGGGGACTTTTCTCTATGGCAGAAACTAGACAAGCTGAAACTAGAGATTATATGGAAAACATAAACCAGTGACAACAGTGAGGAAGACTGAGAAGGAAGTATAGAGAGGAGATCCTAGACCAACCAGCCAGCGCCTGGGACCATGAATCCATGATCATTCCCACAGTGCAACGCTCCTGAGGACAGACCAGAGGGAGGGAACACACGGCCCAAACACAGATGCAAATGCACACAGGAATTCAGCATTATGGTGACAGTGGGTTTCAAACAAATGGGGAAATATGGGCTGTTCAGCAACTGGAGCTAGGACATCTGAACAGGCATCTGGGGCGAAAAAGAAGTTTGGTTCCTATTTTGTAACATATACCATGATAAATATAAAATGATGAAACATACGGTATTGGAAGAAATGATGGAATAATCATCTCTAATTCTGGAGCGGAAAAGGCCTGACTAGGGCACAAAACCCAGAAAGGATTGATACCACATAAAAACAAAAAACATGTGCATGACAAAAAGCACCATAAGCAAAATAAAAAAACAAATGAAAAGCTGTGGGAAAATGGATACAATTCATGTCTCAGAAAAGGCCCAATTTCCACCATATATAAAGAGCTCCTACAAATCACTGAGAAAAGGATAATAAACCCAATAAGCAAATGGCAGAGAACTGAAGAAAAGGGAAAGGAAATGACTCTTAAACATGAAAAATGTACAACCCCCTAAGAGGAGAAATGCTAATTAAAATGACATTGCTCACACACCTCAACAAACAAAAAGCAAATAATCCAATTAAAAAATGGGCAGAGGAGCTGAACAGACACTTCTCCAAAGAAGAAATTCGGATGGCCAACAGACACATGAAAAGATGCTCCACATCGCTAGTCACCAGAGAAATAAAAATTAAAACCACAATGAGATTATCACCTCACACCAGTTAGAATGGCCAATAACCAAAAGACAAACAACAACAAATGCTGGTGAGGATGTGGAGAAAGGGGAACCCTCCTACACTGCTGGTGGGAATGTAAATTAGTTCAACCATTGTGGAAAGCAGTTTGGAGGTTCCTCAAAAAACTAAAAATAGAAATACCATTTGACCTAGGAATTCCTCTCCTAGGAATTAACCCAAAGAAAACAACTTCTCAGATTCAAAAAGACACATGCACTCCTATGCTTATCACAGCACTATTTACAATAGCCAAGAAATGGAAGCAACCTAAGTGTCCATCAGTAGATGAATGGATAAAGATGATGTTGTAAATATACACAATGGAATATTATTCAGCCATAAGAAGAAAACAAATCCTACCATTTGCAATAACATGGATGGAGCTAGAGGGTGTTATGCTCGGTGAAATAAGCCGGGCAGAGAAAGACAAGTACCAAATGATTTCACTCCTCTGTGAGGTATGAGAACAAAGCAAAAACTGAAGGAACAAAACAGCAGCAGAATCACAGAACCCAAGAATGGACTAACAGTTACCAGAGGGAAAGGGACCTGGGGAGGATGGGTGGGGAGGGAGGGAGAAGGGGGAAAAGGGGGCCTTATGATTAGCACACATAATGTAGAGGGTAGAGGGGCACGAGGAGGGCTGTGCAACACACAGAAGACAAGTGGTGATTCTATAGCATCTTACTACGCTGATGGACAGTGACTGTAACGGGGTTTGTGGTGGGACTTGACAATGGGGGAAGTCTAGTAACCATAATGTTGTTCATGTAATTGTACATTAATGATAACAAAAAAATAAAATAAAATAAAATAAAATGACACCAACCAGGTTGGCAAAGATGGAGTGTGCTGATACTGTGTTGCAGAGGGTTTAGGGGAAGGAACACTTTCAGATGGTGCCGCTTTGGGTAGGAACCGCAATGAGATGCGGCCCAGTTTGACAATGTCTTTACAAACCAGGAACACACATACTTTTTGAGAAAGCAGCCCCCACTTTGGGGATTCACGTATATGCTTTTTCACCATACGCACAATAGCATATGTACAGGTCATTCACTGTACCATCGTTTGTAACGGCAAAGACTGGAGATAACCGAACATGCCCACAGTGTGAGAACGGTAAACTAACTCAGCGCACACATACATGGCAGAGTGCAGTGGGCCACGAGATGAAGGGGGCGCTCCCTGTGCGTGCATCCGGAATGCACTCCGTGTCCGCCCTTCTCCCTCTGCCCCTCGTGGGCCCCCGGAGGCCCCCCAGAGACAGGACCTTCCAGTGGCCTCCCTGAAAACCTCACGACGACCACCAGCATGAGCTGAGTCTCGCAGGTGGGACGAGGACACGATCACTGTCGGCTGCACTGGGATCCTGAGCGAACGAAAGGACGCCCACCCATCCCCGAGTGGCTGACTACCCAGCCCACACCAACATCCTTGCGGAGAAGGGCCCCTCTTGCCACTGCGAGCTCTGCTCCAGGCACACATGTGAACGAGCATCAGCTCAGCTGTGCTGGAAGACACGGCCTGGTGCTCCATGGAGGATACGGGAGATGCTCAGGCCCCAAACTGAGGACGGGCCTGCACAACTCGCTGCCCCCCCATGCAGCCGCTTAACGGGCAGGATGCGGCACATCCTCTGGTTCGGCCGGGGAGCAGGCACTGCGGCCGCCCGCAGAGCCACCCCCGCTCCGCCAGGTGGAGGCCTGGGGGAGCCCAACTCACCCACCTGGAGCTGAGTCTTCCGGGGGGCTGAGGCCAGAGGGGCTGGAGCCCAGGTCCAGTAACTTCCACGTGTCCTGGAGGGAACTGCCGGCGGGTGAGGAGGACTTCTGGGTGTGGTGGCCATTTTCCTCCTGGAGCTCCTGAGCCAGGCGTGGCTCTGGGGACCGTTTTTCTTTCTGACAAGTTGATCTGCGAGTCACTGTGTGGACTCTGTGTCGCCTCTATAAACATAGAGAACAGAATTGCCCTCGAATCCACTGTTTCTCCAACCTGGAGGAAATAACAGGGCTCCCTGCCCCCAGGAAGTCACAAGGCAGCGGGCGCGGCCCTAAGACAGGCTTCGTGGGGAGACGTCAAGGGCGGCAGAGAGGCGACCGGGGACAGGCCTGAGCTCTCAGGGCGCGCCGCTGCCGAGTCATCAGCGGGTTCGCGTGAGCACGTGGGGACAGCGCCGCATGTGGCGCAGAGGCCGCCCAGTCATGCAGGGAGGAGGGTCTGGAAAGCAGGGCAAAGACCCCAGAGCACCAGCCCTTCCCCACACACAGGGCCAGCGTGGGGCCTGTCCCCCCTCCACGGGGCTGGGGTCCTGCCACTACCCCCGCCCCAGCCCCGCTCCACAAACACTCCACTGCGCACTACCCTGCGGGACCCCCCTGTGGAGCGCGGGGGGCCTGGCAGGCGGGCACCTGTGGGACGAGCGCTCTGTGTCCCACAGCCGGCTGGGTACAAACGTGACATGAAGACGCGGGCGCTGGCACTCCCCGCTGTACCTGCCCCGGCCCTGCTGCTGCCCCCACCGTTGGGTCCCGTGGAGTATCATCTCTGGGGACTGTCTTTGCCAAGTGGGGCCGAATCTCTCCTGGGCATTCGGAGAAACGTTCCCTCTCGGCACTCCTGGAGTCCTGTCGTGGAGATTTAGACAAAAGGAGTTCAGTGCGCGCGTCTCCGTGGGCGTGTCGTGGGGTTTCCCACAGGACGGGGAGTAAGCTCCCCCTGGCTCTGGTACCAGGGACTCACTCGGCTTCATGACAGGCCAAAAGGGGGGGACAGGGCTGTGTCCACTGGCCAGGACGAACGTCTCAGGCCTTGTGGTGTCAGCCTAAGCGTCTTGCCCGTTGTTCCGGGAGACCAAGCGCCCAGCATCACCCGAGCCCCCTTTGCAGCCTCGGGGGGCCCTGGGCCTGAGGTAGGTGGTGCATCTTCAGTGCCTGGGTGAGGCCACGCTGGGCTCTGCAGCCCAAACACTCCTCACGTCCTCCCTCCGTGGGGAGGCCTGCGGAAAAGGGAACACTAGGCCAGAAGGGAATATTAAGGAGAGTCACCTGAGGGCAATTAAAAGGAAATGTGGAAGAAAACAGAAGAATTAAAAGCAGCTCATTTGGGCAGCGGCCGGCCCCAGGGAGAGCCTCTTCCCGGAGCGCCAGAGGGCACTCACACCTGCCGCAGGGCTTTTCTCTGCTCACAGCTAATTGATTTTTGAGGTTTCAACTGAGCAATGCTTGCGTATCTTTCGGTTTTTAACGCACAGCCCTGGGTAGTGGGGTGATGAGAAGCTTTCACGTTCGCTCACCAGCTCACTGAATTCCTTCCTGTAAGGTTTCTAGTCAAACCCTTGGCTTATTTTTTCATTGGTTATCTGCCTTTTTCTTATTGATTTAAAGGAGTTCTTTTCTGTATGTGCTTCCTATTTCTTCTCATATGGCACCATTTACTACCGGAAATAAAAAGAAGCCCAGAAGTAGGCCCCATGGAGTCTTCTTGAGTTTCAAGAAGAGTCACTTCACGGGATGTATGGAATACACCATAGTTTTATAGTCTGAGAGATGTTTAAAGAGTTCCATGTAGTAATTTGTGGATACAGTGAGAGGTCCCGTGGCCAGGAATTCTCACCTGGCCCTGGCGGACTGGCTCACTGCACACCTGTGAGCAATACATGGCTGTTGACTCTATAAAAAGAGCTCCGCCCAGTGCTCTGGGCACGACATGGTGGCACCGCTGCAAGGCTGCAGGAGAGCAGAGCAGAGGACAGACTGGGACGGCTGTGGGGGTAGAGAGGCCCAGAGGCAGAGACCGGCTTGCTGCCTGCAGACTCACTCTGAGTGGACGGGGTTCTAGTAACTGACCTGCCACCTGGGAATAGAGTTGGGTATAACCCTTTCACCCCAAGAACTTTATGCTGTCATTTGTTTGGTCACACTGAATCCATAGTGAACTTGCCTGGGGCTGAAACCCACTGGGAAGACAGGAGGTCTAGATAACCATATACACGTTTTACCCCAGCTGGTAACAGGCACGTCTGCTTGACGGTTTGAGAGTGATTTCTCCGACGGTGCATATTTAAAAATTCAGGTACTCAATGCAGATGATTGCAAAGTCACGGGCAGCTGGGGAGGCTGTCCGCCACTGTCCTGGAGGCATTTCACACGGGTGGCCAAGGGGGAAGGACTCAGAGCACGTGCAGCATGTGCAAATGTGTGCGTGAGTTTGCATGTGCGTGCCCAGGGGTGCACGTCCCCAGCAGACCCGGGCCCCCCCTTCCTCCCAGGCTCCTCTCAGGCGCGGGGCCTGCTGGGGGAACACACGGCGGTCCCCGGGCGGCCCGTCTGGCTGCTCAGGCTCGGGCCTCTCCCGCGTCCCCGCTCCGGGAAGGCTTCCGCGTGAGGCCGTCGGGCTCCTCCCTCGCCTCCCCCGCGCTGGGCGGCCTCAGAGGGGAGTGGGCGTGGCGACGGGCCGCGGGCTCTGTTCCGGCCCAGACCTGCCCTCCTCCCGCCGGCGGCCGGGCCTCAAGTCGGACCCCTTTCCTTCCCTCACGGTCCGGGTCCAGCACGGCGGGACGCCCAGGCCTCCCGCGCCCCCAGCTCCGACGCTTCTCCCCGCGGGGCCGCCCCGCCCCCGGCCCCGCCCCCGGACCCGGCCCCGCCCCCGGCCCCCGGCCCCGCCCCTCTCTCCGAGGCCGGGGCTGAGGCTGCTCTGCCGGCGCCCTGGCGCTGCCACCTCGCTGACAGCCGGCCCTGAGCTCATGCCCCTCATGGCATAGCAGGCCACCCAGCTCTCACCTGGCTCTCTCGTAAATCTTAATTTTTTTAAATAAGTTGAAAAGACAAACTATATTTGCAAAGCATCCAACAGAAAAGAGTTCGTATCCTTTAAAGAAGCTGAATATTAGTGGTTTCACAACTACAAGCAGACGACATGCGCAGCTCCAAGGCACACGCCTGACACATTTCACCAAACAAGCAAAGGTGGAGTTTCTAGTCATATAGAAACTTGGGAAGAACAGAAGAGTGAGAGTGCTCCCCGTGGCAGAAACATGCGATCAGGCTCGGGGGGGGGGGGGGGGGGCACAGGGGCGGCCCAGGTAGGAAGTGCCGCACGCGCAGAGTGTGGCTGGAAGGATGGCCGGCACCCGAACAGCCAGGAGTGGGCCCCACACGTGGTCGTCTGGGTCGTGTCCAAGGGACAGAATTCAGCACCTATTCTGGGCAAGAACTCAGGCAAAGCAGGAGGAGAAAGAACTTTAAAGTGCTCAAGGGTCTGTATTAGGTCAAGTCATATGAAACTGCTAATACCTGACCACTTTTGACCTGCAAAAATAGCAATTTTGTGTGACTCAACATAATATCAAAGCCTACAGCAAGCATTCCACCCGAGGATAAACTGAAAAGCCTTCTTTCTAAACCAGGACACAAGTGTGGTGCCAGCTGCCCTGTTCTCCCCGCTGCTGTGTGGCTGTCCCAGCCAGGATGGCAGGCGAGGAGGGCTGAAGGCTGAGAAGGAGGGAGTTCCACCCAAGAGCACCATCTCTGGGAGCACAGGGCCGGAGAGCAGCGTGGGCACACATGCCGTGTCACCGGTGCAGTCGGTGGCCAGAGAGAAAAAGCATTTTATGAAAGTCAGCTGTGTTCCTAATGACCCACAGTGGTTAGAAAATGTAAGCTTAAAGAGATACTCAGGATAAACAAACTGGTACAGCCATCAAATAGGACACTACCCAGCACTGGGCAGAAGTGAGCTTTAACCACGAACAGCCGTGGCAGGGCCTTCACTGCACGCTGCCAGGTGAGAGCAGCCCACTGGGAAGGCACACACTGAGTCCAACTCCAGCAAGGCCTGCAGGAGGCAGGGCTACGGGAGAACATCAGCAGTGCCAGGGGCGAGGCAGGGAGGGCGGGACGGAGCGCAGAGGGTTTTCAGGGCAGAGGAACTACTCTAGTGATACTGTAGTGGTGCACACGCCTTACATGTTTGTCCAAACCCACACGTTGTCCAACAGCGAGACTGAGCCCCGATGCATCCAATGGACCCTGGATGATGTGTAGATGCAGGTCACTAATGGTAATAAATGTACCATCTGGGGGGATGTTGGTAGTGAGGGAGGCTGTGTGTTGGGGATGGGGGGCAGAGGGTGCGTGGGAAACCTCTGTACCTTCCACTCGATTTTGCTATGAATCTAAAACAGCTCTAAAAACAGTCTAATAAAAAAAATTTTTAATAGCAACAAAAATAGATGACTATAGTTTGTCATACTTCCAAAATATTTGTATGTGACAAACTGTAAAGGATCTTTGTGCGCTGTCTGTGGAACATAAACTGGACGCTAGCTTCCGACCGTCATTTGACAATATCTAAGAAAGATGAAGTGTACACATCCTAGAATCCAGCAATTCTCACCCTAGGTTCACCCCTAGAAACACTTTTGCACATGAGGGCATTTATAACGATGTTCACAGCAAAAAATTGGTACTCAACTGAAGTGCCCATTGCCAGAAGAATGGATAAAAAAATGTTAGCAGATTCTACAACAGAGGGAATACCCGAATCAGTGTGTAGACCTGGGGTCGGCAAACCAGGACTTGCAGGCCAAATCCTGTTCACCACCTTTTTTTGTACAGCCCAGAAGCTAAAAAAAGTTTTAACATGTTTAAATAGTCGAAAAAAATCAAAAGAAGTTTTCATGATATGAACACTGCATGAAATTAAAATATCAAGATCAATAAAGTTTTATGGAGCACATCACCTGTGGCTGCATTCAGGCTAAACACAAAGTTGAGAAGTTGCAAGAGAGACTATATGTTTTTTTTTTATTAAGGTATCATTGATATACACTCTTATGAAGGTTTCACAAGAAAAACAATGTGGTTACTACATTCACCCTTTTCCTCGAGTCCTCCCCATACCCATTGTAGTCACTGTCCATCAGTGTAGTGAGATGCCACAGAGTCACCACTTGCCTTCTCTGTGCTACACTGTCTTCCCCGTGACCCCCCACACCATGTGTGCTAAACATAATACCCCTCAGTCCCCTTCTCCCTCCCTTCCCACCCACCGTTCCCCACCCCTCCCCTTTGGTAACCACTAGTTCATTCTCGGGTTCTGTGATTCTGCTGCTGTTTTGTCCCTTCAGTTTTGCTTTGTTGTTATGCTCCACAAATGAGGGAAATCATTTGGCATTTGTCTTTCTCTGCCTGACTTTTTTCACCGAGCTAATACCCTCTGGCTCCATCCATGTTGTTGCAAATGGTAGGATTTGTTTCTTTCTTATGGCTGAATAGTATTCCATTGTGTAAATGTACCACTTCTTCTTTACCCATTCATCTACTGATGGACACTTAGGTTGCTTCCATTTCTTGGCTATTGTAAATAGTGCTGCGATAAACATAGGGGTGCATGTGTCTTTTTGAATCTGAGAAGTTGTTTTCTTTGGGTTAATTCCTAGAAGTGGAATTCCTGGGTCAAACGGTATTTCTATTTTTAGTTTTTTGAGGAACCTCCGTACTGCTTTCCACAATGGTTGAACTAGCTTACACTCCCACCAGCAGTGTAGGAGGGTTCCCCTCTCTCCGCATCCTTATCAGCATTTGTTGTTCCTAGTCTTTTCTATGTTGGCCATCCTAACGGGTGTGAGATGATATCTCATTGTGGTTTTAATTTGCATTTCCCTGATAATAAGCAATGTGGAGCATCTTTTCATGTGCCTGTTGGCCATCTGAATTTTTTCTTTGGTGAAGTGTCTGTTCATATCCTCTGCCCATTTTTTAATAGGGTTATTTGCTTTTTGGGTGTTGAGGCATGTGAGTTTATTATATATTTTGGATGTTAACCCCTTGTCAGATATGTCATTTACAAATATGTTCTCCCATACTGTAGGATGCCTTTTATTCTGCTTATCGTGTACTTTGCTGTACAGAAGCTTTTTAGCATAATGTAGTCCCATTTGTTCATTTTTTATTTTGTTTCCCTTGCCTAATGAGATGCGTTCAGGAAAAAGTTGCTCATGTTTATATTCAAGAGATTTTTGCCTATGTTTTCTTCTAAGAGTTTTATGGTTTCATGACTTACATTCAGGTCTTTGATCTATTTTGGGTTTACTTTGTATATGGGGTTAGACAATGATCCAGTTTCATTCTCTTACATGTAGCTGTCCAGTTTTGCCAACACCAGCTGTTGAAGAGGCTGTCATTTCCCCCATTGTATGTCCATGGTCCTTTATCGTATATAAATTGACCATATATGCTTGGGTTTATATCTGGGCTCTCTAGGCTGTTCCGTTGATCTATGGGTCTGTTCTTGTGCCAGTACCAAATTGTCTTGATTACTGTGGCTTTGTAGTAGAGCTTGAAATCGGGGAGCATAATTCCCCCAGCTTTATTCTTCTATCTCAGGATTGCTTTGGCTATTCAGGGTCTTTTGAGGTTCCATAAGAATTTCAGACCTATTTGCTCTAGTTTGTTGAAGAATGCTGTTGGTATTTTGATAGGGATTGCATTGAATCTGTAGATTGCTTTCGGCAGGATGGCCATTTTGACAATATTAGTTTTTCCTATCCATGAGCATGGGATGTGTTTCCATTTATTGGTGTCTTCTTTAATTTCTCTCATGAGTGTCTTGTAGTTTTCAGGGTAGAGGTCTTTCGCTTTCTTGGTTAGGTTTATTCCTAGGTATTTTATTCTTTTTGAGGCAATTGTGAATGGAATTGTTTTCCTGATTTCTCTTTCTGCTAGTTCATCGTTAGCATATAGGAATGCAACAAATTTCTGTGTATTAATTTTGTATCCCGTAGCAAACTGATTTTAAAAATGTATTAACAGTATCATTCAACATGATAAGTGGGATTTATTCTAGGAATGCAAGGATGGTTCAATATCCACAAATCAATCAACATAATATACCACATTAACAAAAGTAAAGATAAAAACCATATAATCATTTCAATAGATGCTGAAAAAGCATATGACAAAATTCAGTATCCATTCATGATAAAAACTCTCAACTAAGTGCGTAGAGAGGGAAACATATATCACAACATAATAAAGGCCATATATGACAAACCCACAGCTAATGTCATATGCAATGACAAAAAGTTAAAAGCTTTTCCTCTAAGATCTGGAACAAGATGAGGATGCCCTCTCTTATCACTTTATTTCAACACAGTACTCTAAGGCCCAGATACTGTAATCAGACAGAAAAAGAAATAAAAGCTATCCAAATTGGAGAGGAAGAAGTAAAATTGTCACTATTTGCAGATGACATGATACTATATATAGAAAACCTTAGAGACCCCACCAGAAAACTACTAGAATTAATAAATGAATTCCATAAACTTGCAGGATACAAAATCAATATGCAGAAATTTGTTGCATTTCTATATACAAATAATGAACTAACAGGAGGAGAAATTACTAAATCAATCCCATTTACAATAGTATTAAAAAAAATGAAATACTTGGGAATAAATCTAACCAAAGAAGCGAAAGACCTGTACTCTGAAAACCACAAGACACTCATGAAAGAAACTGAATATGACACAAATACATGGAAAGATATCCCATGCTCATTGATAGGAAGAACTCATACTGTTAAAATGGCCATATTGCTCAAAGCAATCTACAGATTCAATGCAACCCCTATCAAAATACCAATGGCATTTTTCACAGAACTAGAACAAATAATCCTAAACTTTGTATGGACCACAGAAGATCCGAATGGCCAAAGTAATCTTGAGAAAGAAAACGAAGATGGAGGTATTATGCTCCCTGACTTCAAACTGTACTATAGAGCTACAGTGATTAAAACAGTATGGCACTGGCACAAGAACAGACACATAGATCAATGGAATGGAATACAGAGCACATAAATAAACCCTGCCCTATATGTTAATTAATATATGGCAAAATAAGCAAGAATATACAGTGGAGAAAAGATAGTCTCTTCAATAAATGGTGTTGGGAAAATTAGACAGCTATGTGCAGAAGAATGAAACTGGATCATTGTCTTATGCCATACACAAAAATAAACTCAAAATGTATTAAAGACCTAAATATAAGACCTGAAACCATGAAACTCCTAGAAGAAAACATAGGCAGTAAACTCTTGAATGCCAGCATGAATAACTTTTTTTCTGGATATGTCTCACTGGCCAGAGAAATAAAAGCAAAAATAAGCCAACTACATCAAGCTAAAAAGCTTCTGCACAGAAAAGGAAGCCATCAACAAAACAAAGAGGCAACCTACTGTATGGGAGAATATATTTGCAGATGATATATCCAATAAGGGGCTGATATCCAAAATATATAAAGAACTCACACCACTCAACACCAAAAACACAAATAATCTTATTTAAAAATTAGCAGGGGGCCTGAATAGACATTTTTCCAAAGAAGACATACAGATGGCCACCAACAGGCATTTGAAAAGATACCCCACATCACTAATCATCAGGGAAATGCAAATCAAAACCACAAAGAGATGTCACTTCACGCTAGTTAGAATGGCTCGTACCAACAAGACAAGGAATAAGTGTTGGTGAGGATGTGGAGAAAAAGCGAACCCTTACACACTGCTGGTGGGATTCTAAATTCGTGCAACCACTATAGAAAGTAGTATACAAGTTTCTGAAAGAACTAAAACTATAAATACCATACAACCTAGCAATTCCACTTCTGGGAATTTATGCAAAGACAACAAAATCATTAATTCAAAAGGATATATGCACCCCTATGCTTATCGCAGCATTATTTACAATAGCCAAGATACGGAAGCAACCTGTGTCCATTAATAGATGAATGGATAAAGAAGAGGTGGTACCTATACACAGTGGGATATTTACCCAGCCATAAAAAGGAATGAAATCGCCATCTGCAATAAAATAACCCTAGAGGGTGTTAATACTAAGAGAAATAAATCAGAGAAAGACAAATATCATATGATTTCTCTTACAACTGTAATATAAAAAACAAAACAAGCAAACAAAGCAGAAATAGACTCAGACAGAGAGGACTGGTAGTTGTCATGAGGGAGGGTTGTTGGGGTATGGGTGAAATAGGTGAAGGGAAAAATTAGTGAGAATGTTTGATATCTTGATCTAGGTTACATGAGTATATATACAAGTTAAATGCATTGAGCTTACAGTAGGATTTTAGTGCATGTATCTCAATTTTTAAGAAGTTAAACAGATTTCAAAACATTAAACAATTTAAATTTTGAAAAACCCAGCAGGAAACACATTGAAATGTTACTGGTAACTATGTTTGGGTGCTGAAAATTGGAAGCTTTTAAAATTGTTTACTGCATTTTGAAGTTTCAATAATGAAAACACAATACTTAAGCAGTTAGTGAAATGTTATTAAAATGTCTTTCTTGGATGAAGGAGTGTTACCTGGGCTGTGAAATGGGGCTGCAGCTGTCCCAGAGGTGCGTCAGGCACCTCACCTGGGTCCTGGGCCTCCCGGGTGGGAAGGGGGTGATGAGGCGGTTTCCCTAGAAACGAGATAAAGGAAGGGTTTGTTCTCTGGATCACTTCTGGATTTCTCTTGTGTTGAACACAAACACTCAAGAACAATAGCATGTTCCTCTTGAAAACCAGTTGCTCCTCTTTCATAGACACCTTGAGGTGGACAGCTGTGAACTCTGGGGAACACACCACATTTCTGCAGACCAGCAGAGCTCACAGACACACACCCCTGACTTTCTAGCTACCCATAGCCCTTACACAGCTTCTCCAGTGGCAGAAATGATCCAGTGATATGCCCTCTCTGTAGCACAGGAAAATATAAGCAGCACACGTTTAAATGCATAAATTTAAAACACGATGCTTGTAGTCAATGCTTCACATTCTGGCTACTTAGAAACAATCTGGCATCCAATGAACATCCATTCATAACTCAATTTGTGTTGATTTATCTACAAATCTTGGAAATTATCTTTAAGCTGACATACTATAATGATATTACTGTTCTAATAACATTTTCCAGAATGATGAATCAATTTGGCTAAAACAAGCTTACTGAGGACTCCAGCAAGTTCTTTGTGAATTAGAACTGTCCACATTTACCTTACTAGGAACTGAAACAGAAGTTTTAAAAGCTTACTTATCCATTCATTTGATGACAGTGACGAAGAACATATGGCTTGTTGATAACCTGTGAGTAGTTATGAAATTAGTTTTGCCACCATGGAACTCCTGAGATGGGTCTTAAAGTAATGTATCCTTTTTTTCCCAGGCAATAAAAGGACATATGAAGGACACAATTTGGAAATGAATTTAACTTCCTTAGTATCTACTACCTGAGTTTAAAAGCTATGCAATGAGAAGATGCACAAACGTCGGTAAGCCCATGAAAGGGCCCTGCCATTGGCTGTCAGGGAGACACAGGTCAAGGCCACAAGGAGACGCTCCCTGGGCCCTCCAGGACAGCGGGGATCCAAAAGACGGGAAATAAGTGTTGGTGAGGCTGTGGAGACAGCACACACCCCACACACGCTGGTGGGAGTGTAACGTGGAGCAACCGCTGTGGAGCCCAGCGTGGCAGTTCCTCAACAAGTTAAACAAAGAATCACCCTCTTTGGTTTAAAAAAGCCATGAAATATCTTGAAATCTTAGGAAAGTTTGCTCAATTTTGATGGTCAGCAATTCCATTTCTAGGCATGTATCCCATGGTCACCCAGCAATTCCATTTCTAGGCATGTATCCCAAAGAACTGAAAACGGGTTCAAACAAAACCTTATACATGAATGTATACAGCAGCCCTATTCACAATGACCAAACAACAGAAAAACCCACAAGTCTGTCCCTGAGGAGTGGGTCAGCAGAGCATGGCCCATCCGCATGGTAGAATAGTACTCAGCCATGAAAAGGAATGAAGCTCTGACACATGCTATGTGGGCGAACCTCAAAAACGTCATGCTCAGTGAAAGAAACCAGACATAAAGGGCCACATAGTGTGATTCCATCTACACGACATGTCCAGGGCAGGCCAATCCACACACAGAGAGCAGACTGGGGTTACCTGGGGGAAGGAAGGAGGGTGGGGAGTGGCTGCTGGGTGTGGGGTCTCCCTTGGGGGGATGAAAACGTCCTGGAACTAGTGCCGGGGGCTGCACAACACTGTGAGTGTGCTTAACGCCCCTGAACTGTACACGTCACAATGGTTTCAATGGTAAAGTTTATGTTGTTTTTCACCAGAATTTTAAAAAAGATTGCTAGTTTTAAAAAAGCCATGAAATATCTTGAAATCTTAGGAAAGTTTGCTCAATTTTGATGGTCAGGTTTTCTCAGTTCACTATGAATTCCTTCACCTGAAGTATGAAGATTTACTCTTTACCTTCTACATAATCTGTCCAAATAGCAAAGTCTTACCAGATTGTCTGATGAGCTAAGGTTCTTCACAATTACATTAGATTCTATGTAAATTTTTAATGTTTTGTTGTCACTTTCACATGAGTGGACAAATCCTGTTTCTCAGGCATCTGTGATCCTATCTTAGAGTTCAAATCTCTTGACTGTTTTTGATGTTTTTCCTTCTCAAAACTGAATCCTAAATGTAAAATAAGGTAAAATTTTCAGGATACCTCTTGCACCTAAAACTGTCTTTGACATTTCCCAGAGGGCCCCTGGAAAATCACAAGGACTTGTTTTTAGAAAAAGAGGGTGTTAGAAATGATTAGGTTTATCTGACGTGGCACTACTGATGAGTTTCATTAGAAAAGCTGCCAGTTGGAAGAGGTGCTCATTACACTGTGGATATCAAGGTTTGAGGAGTGGCCCCCCACGCTGTCAGGGCCTGGCTGCCAGGGTACCCTTCATCCTTGGAGTCCTGAGGGCTGGCCTGGCATTTTAGACAATAGGACAGAGAGAAAGTCATAAACTCAGCTACTGCTTTTATGTGCTCACTTGGTCACTGCCTTACTTCTTTATTTTGAACTTAGCATCCTCCTGACTGGGCTGGAGTTTTATTAATACACAGGTGCACAAACATTAAGAACATTCCCAGTAGATCTAATAAGATCTCTAGAAGAGATCAGAAATAGAAAGAGGAGTATTTAAAGAAACAATGGCTGAGAATTTTAACGAATGAAAAGAAGAAACAAACCACAGGTCTCAAGATTAAAAAAGCATACTGACTGACTCCTGAGCAGGTTTAAGCAAGCGGAGCAGCCCCGACTTGGCCACAGGAGGGTAAAACAGGGCAACAGACGGAAGCCTAAGGCAGCCAGAGAGAGAGAGGCCCTCCGCAAGGAAGGGGCGCGGACAGGTGGCCAGCTTCTCTGCAGCCCGAGGAGTGTTACCTTGAAAAAGAGCTGTAAGAAAATGCCGCCATAGAGCTCTGTTTCCAGAGAAGCCATCATGGTAGAAAGTGGTGAAAATAAAACCATTTTACTGCAAGTCACTGCTTCTGTGCTGACGTATTTTTACAATAGGATTTTAGATGCATGTGCGCAATTCTAATAATAAATGCAAACAGGTATCTTGCTGTTGGTGTACACATGTCTGGAGGGCTGATCCACTGGATACTCCGACTGCCTCCTGAGGAGGTCTGCCTGCACCGAGGGGCAGGGCTGGGGCAGAACAGGTACTGGCCAAGGCGTAGTTCCTCCAAAAAGAACCAGCCTCCTAATGCCAAAATGCACACCAAGGGCCACTCAGGAAGGCTGGTGCCAAGGGCAGGAGGGAGGTCTGCCGGTGCTGGTGCCGTGTGAGAATGGACACTCACCCTGCCAGAGACCTGGCCTTTTCACCAAAGTGCCCATTAGCTCCAGTTAGTAATTTGCACCTTCCTGTACAAATTACTACTTCTCAGCATTCACTTAAATTTTTATAGTGAGCAAACAGCCTTTTTATAATCACAAAAACCAAGAACCTTTTTACAATGTTAGGCATCAAAGCTACATACTTTATAGTATGATTCCAACTATATGACTTTCTGGAAAAGGCAAAACTCTAGGGGTGGGGAAGGAACAGGATACAGGGCATTTCAGGGCAGAGAACCGTGCCCCCCCCACGTGTGATGTTACACATTTGTTGAAACCCGTAGAACACACAGCACCGAGTGAGCCCGCTGTACACCGTGGACTGTGTGTGACGGCGATGTGTCCATGAAGGTTCATCACCTGTAACAGACATCCTGCTCTAGTGGAGGTGCTGACCAGGGGGGTTGCTGTGTGTGGAGGGAGGGGTGTATGGGAAATCGAAATTCCCTTCAATTTCGCTGTGAACCTAAAACTGCCCTTCAAAAATGAAGTCTTTGAAAAATACTGTATGTTAAGATCGTTTGAAACATTTTAAGAAATCCTGCTTCATACAAGGTCAAGGACTATCACGTGCAGTTCTGGCTTCTGGGAAAATCAGGAGCAAGAGCACAGCAGTGGGAGAGAAGAGCCCGAACTGAAGGCCACTCTTCCCAGTGGGGCCTGTGGCTGCCTGGCCGCGTGGGAGGCCCGCTCTGTGGCTGCGCTGGCTTCCCTGTGGCCTTGGCCTCAACCCCGCTGCGGGTGGTGTGATGGTCTGTACCTCAGAAGTGAGGGGTGAGCACTCGGCGCAGGGCCCCCAGGGCACCTGCTTGAGCTGGCCCGCAGCCTGTGTCCTCCGTGTGCCGGGCCGACGGGAGCGCAGGCAGGTGCGACCTGAGGCAGGCAGCCCACGGCACCTCCACCACCCCACGCACGGTCTGCTTGTCTGTGAATGTGGGTCCGAAGGCCTGGACCTGAGCCGCCACAGGAGCCTGGCTGTGGTCAGCAGGGGATGTGAGGTGAAGGCTGGGCGGGAGTACGAGCAGGGCCAGTTAAGGGGCTGGTCTGCCAGCTCGCTGTGGGACGGGATCCCTTCCCAGAGGCAGATGGATAAGGCCACACCTCGGGGAGGTGCAGGTCCCTGGCCACAGTGGGACCGCAGAGGAAGCCAGAGAAGCACCTGGACACAGTGTGGATGGAGTGGGTGGCGCACTGCCTTGGCTGGGCGATCTTACCCTCTTAATGCTGTTTAATGAGGACAAGACATTCCTATCCCTGGGGGCCATTCTGTACCACTTCATGGCTGCAGCCATAATTTGCGAACCAGATAAATCCTCTTTGTAAAAAAATACTGACAGACCAGTCTTGCCAAAAGACTTTGCCATCAGGTCACGACGCCTGTGCGGAGAGCAGGGCCCCCACCAGCAGCGTGGCTCGAGGACGGTGCGGTGCGCGTGATGTATTTACAGCTGCAAACACGCAGACGTGCAGAGCATGCAGCCAGAATCTTAATTCTCTTCTCACCCATTTGCTCCCCAAACCACCAACAAACAGGCCTGCTTCCTTCGCACTCCTTCGGTCCATGCGTGTGTAGTCGTGCAGTGAGCACACACGCCCTCTGTCGTACGTCTGCTTGTTGATCCAAACATAGAATTCTGCAGGGTGCTTCTTTCGTGAAATGGCATGTCCAGGCCAAGGTAGGAAGTGTGGTGGGCAGGCCCGCTGGTCCACTAACTGCTCCAGGCTGTGATGAAATGGCACAAAAATGACAACAAGCAGCAGGAGTTTTTCAAGTGATTTGGAACAGCCACATGTTCATTGTATTTGACAGAAGTATCCTCTCCGGAGGATTGGACCTCAGTGGAGATAGCTCTCCATCACGACGGGTCTGAGAACCGCCTCGTGGAGACAGCTCCTGCAGGGCCGCGAGCCGAGCAGCGTGCCGGGGGCTGGTTCCGGGGCCCCAGGATGGGCACTCAGACTGTCCCAGTCACCACAAAAATGCTGCTGAGGAAGCCCTTGTACATGTCTTTTTTGTATCTGTAAAAATATTTTTAAAATAATTTTCTAGTAGAATTGCCGATTCAAAGGGCACATTTAAAATTTAACAGATGCAACCAAACGGCCTTCCAAAAAGGCTTCACCAAGGAAGAGCCCCATCAAAAGTACATGTGTGCCCCAGTCCCCTCGGCACAAGTGTGAGACTTCTTGGCGTGCGTGGGAGCGTAGCGCCGACTCCCTCCGCCCTCCTCAGACTGCTGCAGAGGCGAGGCTCCCTCCCTGTCCTCACCAGTGACTGGGGTCCTTCTGGGACTCACTGTCCATCCCTCTGCTGATCGGTGGATGTCTGTCGTGGGCGATGACCCTTCAGGGCTCTCAAATATGCCGCAAACACTTCCCAGGTCTGGTACTGGTCTTCCATCTGTTTAGGAAGTCTTCTCCTTACAGAGGTTTTAAAATACAATGGAATCAAATATGCTGATCATTGACTTCCTTGTGTCCAGGTAGATTTACATTTTTTAATGTTATTTAGGGAGCCCTGCTTACTGCTTGGGCTTGTTGAAAAAGTGAACTGAGTTCATTTGTGCACAGCCACAGGAAGGGCAGTTTGAACTGCACCCGGGGTAGTGTCAGGAAATGACGGAGGTCAGCAGAGGCGCAGACAGGGAGCAGGGAGGCGACCTCTGGGTGCCACTCTGCACTTCTAAGAGCTGCAGACCAGGGCAGTTTTCCAGCAAAATGTAAATGCCTGATATTGATCCAAGGAACAGAAAACCCACACCAACAAACTGTCACAGAAAGAAATGAAAAGAAAAGATAGCTCGACATCTACCATCAACAAGGGTACCAAATACACGAAGTTCTATTGCTGGGTCTCCAACTTCCAGAGAAAGCTGCAAACCTTGTGGCCTCCTCTGCCACTGAGGCAGCCAGTGGGCCTGGTGAGAGGAGAGGGTGGGTCTGGCCAGATCTGGGGCCTGCAGTGCAGGAATCTCAGAAGTCTGGAAGTGTCTGGCTCCTAGCAGGGGCTTCTCTGTTGGATGGGTGGGCGCATGGCTGGGTGGATGACTCACTGAAGTGCTTGGCCATGAGGCCAGGCTGGCCATAGGGACCCATGAAGGGGAGGAAAGGCAAGTTCACTGGATGAAGGGTCAGAGGACAGGGAGAGGCTGTGGTCCGAGAAAAGGTCTGTGGCCTCAGGGGCTGAGGGAGGGCATCTGGCAGTGCACAGAGGCCAAGGTCAAGAGCAGCAAGGTTCAGGTGCAGGAGGGTGTTGCCAGCATAGAAGATGACAGAATGGAATGGAATAAAGGGAAAAATGGAGCCACGATCCCTGAAGTCATAGGGTTTGCAGCTGGGAGATGGCAGGTCAGAGGAGGGCATGAGCGGGTGGCATGGCCCTGAAGAGAGAAGCAAGGTTTTCAGTGGACTTGGCAGAAGACAAGCTAGAAGTGCCCGAGGAGCTGGGAGCTGAACTGTCTCTCTCGGCTCATGACAGGGAAGGAGTTCGGGGAAGGAGCCAGGCTCCGACAGGACTGCAGGTGGACGTCATTGGTGCCGCCTTGCACACTCACAGCGTCTGGAAACGCACCCGTAGGAGCTCTTTACTCCTCTTCTTCCTGTGGTGGGCGCCTGGAGGGACTGATCCCCGGAGAACGTCCCCTCCAGTACCCCTGCCCAGTGGATAGTCAAGGGGCGATGCGGCTGCTTGTCCTTGTGCGGCGGGTGTGCCTCCGTATCTTGGGTGCCCAGCAAACTACCTGTCGACTACCCAGGAGGTGGCGTGTCTTCCCCTTGCCAGGTCTCCTCACAGAGCCTCTCGCTTCCCTGCTCTGAGGCCTCCCAGGCGCCCTTCCTATCTGCTAGATGATTTCAGTGGTCACGTTAAGACTGGAAATGTTACTGCATTAGAAGCTCCTTGTATACCCATGCATCTTAGCCCTGGGAAGAGACCAGAGAATGCGACACGGCTTCCCAGCCCCCTCCTCCCCTTTGACGGCAAAGGTCTTCTGAACACCGCGTTGGTCAGGAGTTGGAAGCACCCAGCCCAGGAGGCCACGACTGCGGTCGGCAGGGAGGCCATGTTCCCACTGATGCTGCCTCCGCGCCGATTCTCTGCAGACCCCGCGGGGCCACCTGCCTCGGAAAGGGAGCGGAACGGCCTGGGCTTCACTGCTCAGGTGCGTTGGTTGTTGGTGGGCCTGAAGGCCTCCGGCCTGCTCTCAGCTCTCAGGCAACAGACAGGAGAGAAAGAATGGCCTACGCTCCACTCTGGCAAGGGATAGAATCCCAAAGTCCAATATTTTGGGATCATCCCAACTCAAAGATCTTGCTGGAAAGGATGGACAGGCAGAAGCCACATCAGGCAGTGGACGCTGCGTGAGAACCAGGGGCCTGTGTCCCGGCACTGCAGGGGCACCGGGAGGGCCCCGACACAAAGCCAGGCAGAGAGCCACAGCGCCAGGCGTGGTGCCCGGGCAGCCTAGGCATCTGCAGGGACCGTCCCAGCCTGTCGCCTCATCCGGAGAAGTCTGCAGACAGGGGTGCCTGGGGACATGGCAGCCTTCACTGCTCACCACGGAGCAGTATAGAAATGCTGCTGTTTCGCTGACCTAAAGTGTCTTCCTCACAAATGCGCAGTAAGAGCGGATTTGCGGAGCTCCCATCACAGAGGTGACGTTCTTCTGAGCTGGTGACACCTGACCCCGGCTACAAGGGTGGTTTCTGTTCCCCTCCTGCCCTCCAGGGACATGGGTCAGACCCGCCCTGTGGCCCAGCGGAGGCAAAGCTTCTGGCCTCCCCCCTCCCTGCTCCCTCCCCACACCTCTGTCCAGAAGAAGAGAGCATCGCTGGGAGGGACGGGCCTCTGTCCCTCAACTCGGACACACCCCAGAACCGGGAGCCTCAGGCTGCCACTGCTGGACTCACTGGGGGGAGCCCTGCTCCGCACGCAGCCTGTTCCCCACTCCCGGACTCACCTGGGGGGCGGCCCCGCTCCGCACGCAGCCTGTTCCCCATCTCCAGGAGCTGCTCCTTCTCAAGGCCGAGGTGGAGGACTTTTCGGGCCGCCTCCTTTAGCTTCCTCTGGAGTTGGTGCACAGACACGGCATCTGGGGCCTGTGCCGTCCGGTCCCTGGTCTCCACGTGTCCTTCAACTGTGGGGTCCTGTGAGCGGAACCACATGGCAGACAGCTTATAAGACAAGCTCTTCAGGTGGGAGAGGGGATGACAAACGGGGTGTGGGTGCCATGCCCTGGCTATCTGCCACACAACTAGCTCCACTGGGTGATGTCCTTGCAAAATGAGACAGAAGGACAACTGTTCACAGGAGTTAGTGGTGCAGTTGGGGGAACTGGGGGCAGCCACAGGGCGGCGGGCTTCACAGAGGGGGGAATGAAGGCCCAGGACTGCGCAGACAAGGGCCCACCAGGTCCTCGGTCTGTGTGCTCTGTGCTGCCCACCTGGCATGGGAGGGGCTGGCAGAACCCTGATGGGTGGCCTCTGGTGGGAGCTGGCATCCTTTTTCGGCCTTTTCCCTCCACCTGGACTGCACCCCTGGGGTCCCTCTGCCCGCCAAGTGCTAGGCCCCTCCCGCTGCCTCCCACGTGCCCTGCCTGCTCAGCAAACCTCCTCCTCTTCTCTGCTTCTGTCTGTCCTGCCTCCCATTTCCCACCATTTAGACACCCCTCAACCAGCTGCAGGCCAGCTCAGGTCCCCCTGTCCTGACAAAGGTGCAGAGGGAAAGCAAAGAGGCCAAGGCAGGAAGCAGCTCCGCGGGGCTCCTGGGCCTCGGCTTCTGTGCCCTGAGGCTGCCCCAGGCCTGGGCTCCAGGTCCGAGCGCACCCTCTCCCCCAACCCTGGCCCGGTAGGTGCCATGTCCCTGACGGCCTGAGCCCCTGCAGTCACAGCCACACCACACGCTCTGGCAGAGATGAGTAGTCACACTCAGAGGAGCATTTGGAATGGGGCACGGTGGGTAAGCCGAGGAAGAAGAAGACTGTGTGGGGGCTGCCTTTGTGTCAGGCAGGGGCCAGGAGGGACCTGCGGTGCCCAAGGTCCCAAGGGACACAGGTGGCCTACTTAGGTACCGCTGTTCCTGACATCTCTGAAAGGCCACACTGTGCCCAGTCCTGGCCACGCAAGCCAGCACCAGCACAAAGAACCCGCTCCGAGTCCAGGAACAGCCAGCATGCCCTGTCCTGGCCCCTTTTCCCTGTGTGCCTTTCCAGGGCTGCCAGAAGCCCATGCTCTTCAGGGGATCTGGGAGCTGCAGTGATGCACACCGGTTCCTCTGGCATGAAGGGGGGTGTAGAGGTGAGATGCCGAGGGAGGAGCCGGAGAGAGTCCCCAGGTAGGCCGTGCCACAGCCCAAACACACCGCCCAGCTCCCTCCCCAGTGAGCGGCAGGGGCACCTGCTCGGCCGGCAGGGGCACTAGCTGTGCTCCTGGGCACCAGCTGTGCTCGTGGACTCTGGGGCAAAGGGCCTGGGGCATGCCTGGGGCACGGGAGGCCAGGGTCACTGGTTCATGCACAGGGGCCCTGGGGCGGGGGGGGGGGGCTTGGTCGGCCAGTTAGCAAGGCGGGGTCCCCACAAGACCACACGATTGGATTCCCATGTTATTTTAAACAAGGAAACAGCAATCCTGAAAGCAGAGACTGCAAACCTCAGAACACTTAGAGACTTGAGAGAAAACTCACTTTTCAAAAGCAGACACACAGCCCTGGCAGGAGCGAGCAGCTGCTGGCCAGGGGACTGGACTGGCGAGTCCTGACCTCACACGGCTCAGGCTCACGTTCCAGTCACTGGGGGCACATGGGGAGGGGGCACTGCAGCCTGGGACCCTCATTCCTGGGCTCAATTTCTGGCAAGATTACTGTATTTTAATGACTTTCAGAGTCTGTCCCACCATCAGCAATACGACGACAGTGTTGACCCGAGACATTCAGGAACTTCCGAGCTGCGTGCTTCGGGAACACGCGGTCCCGCGGTGCGGCCCGT